>NW_027507758.1:588686970-589314970 GCF_037356315.1 Lithobates pipiens | reverse complement strand
CGCACTTACATACGGACACTTTCTGATAGCCATCCATTGTGGGTGGTCATAAGGGCACATGACGCATGCGCACTTACATACGGACACTTTATGATAGCCATCCATTGTGGGTGGTCATAAGGGCACATGACGCATGCGCACTTACATACGGACACTTTATGATAGCCATACAGTGTGGGTGGTCATAAGGGCACATGACGCATGCGCACTTACATACGGACACTTTATGATAGCCATCCATTGTGGGTGGTCATAAGGGCACATGACGCATGCGCACTTACATACGGACACTTTATGATAGCCATACAGTGTGGGTGGTCATAAGGGCACATGACGCATGCGCACTTACATACGGACACTTTATGATAGCCATACAGTGTGGTCGGTCATGAGGATGGGACCTCCTATTTTTGTACTTTCTGTGGTTTGGTGAGAATGCTGAAAACAAACGAATGCGGCGCATGCGTAATTCGCACCGGACACTTTTCCATATCCATATTTTTGGACCCAAAAAATAATAATTGAAGGGCCAGTGTGTGGGGCGGGTTATAAGGGGGATGCTTCTATGTTCTTCTAAAAACCTGTCACTACACAACAATGCCTCCTGCTATTGAGTAATAATCCTATAGTTTATTTTTTAACACGTTTCACATTTGTTCTAAATTATTATTGATTTTGGTAATATATTCCCCTATGTGTGCCTATATAACAATGCGTCCTGCTATTTAATCCTAATGTCTCTTTTTAATATTTGTTCCCAATATTTATTTATTTATATATTAGCCAACCAGAGCCCATACAACAATGCGTCCTGCTTTTTATTACTAATCTTTATTTATTTATGTTTCTATTTATTAGTAATTCCCAAAATGTATTTATTTCTATATTAACCTATGTGTGGCTAAATAACAATGCATCCTGGGATTTATTCCTAATCTTTAATTTTGTATATATTACCCTATATGTGCCTATATCAAAATGCGGCCTGCTATTTATTCATTATCTATATACACACACACACACACTACTGAAAACACATATCATTAACTGCAAACATACGTCATCTCATTGCTAGGGGTGCAACGGATCAAAAAAATCATGGATGGGATTGTTCCTCGGATCTGAGTCACGTATCGGATAATTTTTCTGATCATCAACTAATAATTGTATTTATGAAAAATCTTTGCAAATTCCACCAAAATATAGTCCCCACTGTAATATCCACATCATCTTCCACACTGTAATATTGGCTGAAAATGGATTGGTATGGCTGTGTATTGCCTAGTATGGCTGGGTATTACCCAGTATGGCAGGGTATTGCCACGGTATGAAGGGATGTCTGTGAGACAGCAATTTTCACAGAGCAGCGCTGTGGGCACTACAGATGCATCCCACAGCACTGCTGCCATCTGATTTCTACCCTCCACTGTACAGATCTGTACAGAGAGGGGAGAGAGGAAACAACGTCATCATGACGCTATTTTTTTCTAACAGGTGTTCGCTCCGTCATTTGATGGAGCAATCACATTCTAAATGCCGACAGGTGCACTAACATGCCCGCCGCTCCAGAACTAAACCGAAGCTGCAGCCTTTCCTAAGGCCGAGACCGCATAGCGCTCCCAAGAATCACGGTGCATGTACAGATCCAAACGTGGTGACCCGTTTGGATCAGGGATCAGTTCCGATCCGTTGCACCGTACTCATTACTCAGGTTCGCACATGTAGGCGTGGCCTCAAACTTTTGAAACAGGCCTCCAGGCTTATTCACCACCAGTGCATCACTCAATCCATAACCTACCATGCCATGCCCCGAAACATGCCCTAAAAAAACGCATGCAACATCCCTGAAATGTCTTATGCACAAGCACAAGAAATTTACAATCATATTGTGACGGGAGGGCACAGAAGTCCTTGTCTAAGTTACCCTGTGCCATCTTGGTACTGATTACCTCTGGAGATGTACTGTCTGGTCACCTAGGCTGACTTAAGTGCTGGGGTAATTAACATGTTAATTATGGAATTGTATTTCAAGTTGTTGCTATAGGGGAGGGGGGGGGGGGGGAGTATCTATGAGCACCCCTACCTCATTATCTAACCCCCTTGTGTTCAAAGTGTATAAAAGCCTGAATTATGTCCAATAAAGGATTCAAGATGCTTTGACCTTACAACGCTCCACACACACTATCATCTCTCAATCTCTGGGTAACAGATCGAGAGTCCCACTTCTTGTCAAGTAGTAAGTGACATGCCGCATCAATTCATCTCATTGATAAATGACTGTGCCTGACGCAGAGTGCATTGTTCCCCTCCCCCACTCCTAATCAGTCTACCTCATGCTCCATCATAATCTGCAAGCCCCTCAATGTCTGTGAGACAGTGACTGATAAACCGTAACACACACACTGCCTGCCACTCACCTACTTTGTCATTTCATCTGTCACACTCAGAGACAAATCTTTAGCAATAAAATATGTACATTGTTTGACTTCTATGTAGAGCTATACCAAAATCAAACCACCCATGGTGCATTAATAATCAGTTCCAAATAATTTTTTTCAATAAGAATTTGTGAGGATAAGCAAATATGGGATTCATGTAGTCTAAAGAAAGTTATCTCCTACACAACCCACTACCTTATGTTATAATAAATGTTCACATTCCCAACCTCCCCCTCCCGAATAACCATACACAATCCGTGACATAAATGTAACTTTTATTAGATAAACTCGTTAAAGGCAATAAGAGCTTTGTTCTAAAAACACACATAATTGAAAAAATTACCAGGAAAGGGCGAAATAAACCCCCCCCGTATTGCAAATGGGAGGAAAAAATTCCCTTTCGACCCCTGTATCTTCTAGGCGATCAGACTTTGTTTTTATTGTCCCTGGAAAGCGGCAACATTATTATTGATCAGGCTTAAACTATGTCTTTGGCAGTCTCTCAAAATAAAGTCCCAGATGATATTCTTTTCTATTAATCATAAGGAAACACTCAGGTGAAAGTCCAGTCCAATTCATCCACAATCAGGAAATCAGATGCATCTTCCTCAGGCTGTCTTCTCGTCTTCCTCCTCCCATCCAGCATGGTCTTCTGCTTTGCGTGCTACACTTCTCAATGCTCAGTACCTGAAAAGAGTAAGAGAAAAAGCAGATTATATGTTCCTTACAACTAGAGCTGCAACTAACGATTAATTTGTCTGTCGACTAATCTATCGATACATTTTTCAATGACTATCCGATTATTTCATTTATTTACTTTTTTAATAAATCTAGTGGTTTTTTGTTGATTAGCTAATTAATCCTTTGGATAACCTTGAGAGTATTGTATTGGGCTGGCAGAGTATTGTATTGGGCTGGCAGAGTATTGGCTGGGTATGGAGGGATAGCTGCTTCCATCTGACCGCTCCCCTCCACTGCACAGATCAGTACAGAGAGGGGAGAGGGAAACCGTCGTCATGTCACGACAACAGTTTGTTTTCAAGCGATTGCTCCGTCAGATTGATCACATTGTAAACGCCTGGGTGTGGAAAGATTGTCGCCGCTTCGGAGCTAGGCCGAAGCCACGGCCTCTCCTAAGGCCGAGACCGTGGAGCTCTCCGCGGATCGCGGCATGTGCCGATCCGAGCGGGGTGACCGGTTCGGATCACCGATCGGTGACGATCTGTTGCACCCCTAGGGACAGCGGCACGGAGGGGGACGGCAACACGGAGGACAGCGGTAGATACTAAGCACTGTGACGCATCGACGCCCTGCATGCACGTCGACATATTTTTGTAGTCGACGTAATTACGTCGATTCATCGTGGCAGTTCTATAACTGTACCATAAACATAGCACACATTTCTACAAGCATGAAATTAGACCCATCTTTTTCATGCGCTCTTCTGGTCTGCCTCCTCCCATCCAGCATGGTCTTCTGCTCTGCCTGCTCCACCTCTCGATGCTCAGTACCTGGAAAGAGTAAGAGAAAAAGCAGATGATCTGTTCCTTTCAACTGTGCCAAAAACGTCTCACATTTCTCTATCTGGCCAATGGTTAATGTAAAATTGTCGTAGGGTGCCTACTGTTGCATTGAACAATTTCACCAAAAAGGCAATGACTACAAAAGCAACTAATAAACAGGAAAGTCTATACAAACACAGGCCTGCTCAATAGCAGCCCTATGTAGAGACATGCAAGTGTTCTCAGCATCGTACATGTTTGATAAGGGCACCATATTTACAAAGCAAAAATATTAAAAAGTGACTGAATCTACCATTACGAACCACTTTCTTTCACTTATGCTGGTGTAGTATTCCCATCTATTCCCTCTCTAGGGAGCCCCTCACTAACCAAAATACATCAGTTTTCTAGAGATCATAGGTAGAGGGTTTCCCTTGGATCTCACTAAACTCAGCCATTTGAGTTGATCAATTCCTCAGCTTGACGCTTGTAGAAATTAACAGTGGCATCTACTGATGATTACAGGCTTGGGCCCTTTGCTATTACACTTAGTCATGACAGTGCTAGACCACTCATTTAAATCTGAAGCTCAGCATAAAGTGGTTTTCAACCCACCTAAGCCACTGCTGGTTTAACTGTGAAGAACCAACTTGCCTGGCTTGCAGTATATTCCAAACACTTCTATGCTACTACCAGCTACTCCTTCTGTAAAGCTCTAATTCGGCCTTTTCCCTCTTTTCAGATTCTAGAGAGCATGCAGGAAGTGCAAGCCAAACACACCAACTGCACCTCTCACTTCCTGAACCCAAAAATGGAGACTACATTTTGAATAAAATATCTGGGACTCCATATCAAACTCTGTTCAAAGGAGAAGCATATCCATCCAGCCATCTCCTTAACAACATACAATTTCGAACTAGTTACGGCCATGATAGGAAGGGTGCAACACCTTCTAGTCCGGATGGACAGCAGAAAAACTTGCAGCTTTATTATTCCTAAACAGTGTACGTAGCATCTTCCCCCAGCACAAGCAACAAAGCACCACAGAAAACCTAGCTTCTTCAGGTGCTATTTTGACTCGTATCACTGCTTTACTAACCATCCAAAAACTGGCCATAATACCCAACTCCTAGATTTCAAAAAATTGTCAAAATCACATTAAATTGGACAGAACAGTTACTCAACTTATGTTTTCATTTTTCGGGATTCCATGGTTCCTTGCTTAGTTATCCATCTTCCAACACCTGCTCAGTTGTGATGATCTAAAATAAATGTGTAACTTTTGTAAACATGTTTCACAACATGTTCAAATGTCAGGCAATCATGTGAAATTTTGGACAACGTGCTAGAATATTTGTGGATTATTTTACATATTAATTTAGACTAACACATTTTTCATGCATTTAGTGATATTACTGACCTTTATAATCAAGTAGGGTGCATGCTATTTGTAGTCTTGCATCCAATATGGCTTCGGGTGATGTCTTCACATTGAATATTGTTCGACTTTGTAAGTACTCTTTTGCAAACTGTAAAACACAGAAACGTTTTAAATGCAATATTTCTGAACCCTTATATCTTAGTCAAACTATATATAAAATATATAGCATATCTATTAAATATAAATTATTTTTGTTTAAAAATAACCATTTCCTGCAGTGTTTGGAGCACTCACAATACTCATGCCCGCTTTATATCTCCGTATGGAGTCTTATTCTGGAGGAGCCGTCTTGCCCGGCTGACGGCAGAGGCAGGACGTGACGTATCACGTGTCCCCTAGTCTCCTCCACAAAATCAGTCTTGGAGGTGTAAAGCAGCCAGAAGTCACATGGCCTCAACACAGCTCACATTTGCTATTTCAAGCGCTAGCTTAAATCCACTTACATAATGTGCTAGGCCAGCCTGTAATAGAGCAGCCCTGATTTCTGTCTTCAGAGCTAAGATGGCATAAAGAAAGTGGCCGAATCAGTGACCTTTTTTGAATTTTCACAGTCAGCTGGTAACAGCACGCGCACTCTAATTTGCTTTATACGATCCTGATGCATTATATTTTTTGGGGTTAACACTTAAAAATTTAATTGTTGACTTAACAAATGTGAAAAAAAGCAATTACCATCAAAATAAGAACTCCACAACTACTGCTGTCCTGTTGTTTGCTGTGATTTAGAACATATATTTTCCATTGGACAAGCTGGTCTTTGCGAGTGGCCATCCGCAGGAATAAACTATATAACCCAAAAAATAATAATAATTTTGGTAAATTGCACACTTTGTGTGTGTTTATGTAAATAACTTTTGCACGAGACACACTTACCCCCAGTTATGGTGCAATGTAGCTGCATATGCAATTTCTGCTCCCATTGGGTCTATGATAAACATGGCCTGCTGTGGCATGCTGAAAATCTAAAATAAAGTTCAAACTTTTTGGTCAACAAAATTCACAATTTCACATCCATAGAGCAGGTGCACTCTGCAAGGTCATTGTGTAAAAGTTGAATATCTATATCCACATAAGTTTGATACATGTCAAGGATTGACCAAGACTTTTTTGATTTAGAATAGTGTCCATTGTTGTCATGAAGATTTAAGACAAGTTTGGTATTAATTGAGATGTATACATTTTATGACTTTTGCAAAGTTAATCTGATTTTCCTTTCAAGATAAGTTAACACCTATATACATGACATAATTAAATAATAGAGTCCAATAATAAGAGTAAGGAAAGGTAAACTTAGAATAAATACCACTAAAATCCAGTGTTGTCCAACGTTTATGGGACACACCCAAATGTCCTCTGGATAAATATTCTGCGCAAAAGTGTAGAAATGGAGTTAGTAATCAATGTGATACATTACTTACATATAGCTGTAACCACGATAAGTAACCCACCTTTCCAAATCTGTGTATTTGACCATCAAACAATGTACTGGCGACAACTGCACAAATCTGACGAACAGATTCCTGTGTAATAAGAAATTAAAATTGATCACGCTGAATAATAACGAAAACAGAATTGCACATATTTCACAGAAGTCACACTTGCCTGATGGCTTTTTATTAGGACATGTAGGTATGCGTCAATTACCTATATTTTTAAAGAAAAGAAAATACCGATAAGAACACATTTGACTTTAAGATATTTTGTAGAGTAGTGCAGTAGTCTCTTACCTCATCTACCAACCACTTTGTTGATCGCAGCGTTTTAAATGAGCTGACAAAAAGTGGGTAAGGCCCGACAACAACAACCTGTGATTGCTCATCTTCTCTCTGCCATACCATTTGAACTGGGGAAGCAACGTTAAAAAATTAACTTGATTATCAAAACATTTAAGGACTGTCCAAAAAGAAATGCCGTTATTTTTCTGAAATGCCGTAATGGCTAAATGATAGCTGAGGCAATACCAACAGGGCAACGCCAACATTGACCAATCAGATCAAAGTAGGAAAACAATGCATTAAAACTATGCCAAACAGTGGCAATGTTAACCAAACTCTACAGGCCAAACCAACAGGGCATGGCCAAACATATGACCAACGGGGTCAAAACTAGTAAGAGTGCATGAAAGCAATGCCAAACAGTGGCAACTTTACACCCAAACTAAAAAGGCCATAACAACAGGGCATGGCCAAACATATGACCAACGGGGTCAAACTAGTAAGAGTGCATGAAAGCAATGCCAAACAGTGGCAACTTTACACCCAAACTAAAAAGGCCATACCAACAGGGCATGGCCAAACATATGACCAACGGGGTCAAACTGAATAAAACTACCTCTCTCTTCTACGGTGTGCACGATATTCCGTGAAGTATCTATTGAGGGCTTAAAATTCAACATTGACGTTCAATGACATGTATAAATCAATAAAAGAAATTTATACTGCATGGAGGTTCATCACACTGACAAAATGTTGTTCAAACTTAAACCTAAAATTATATATTTGTATATATCTAATGCAGATAATGAGTTTACTTGTACCTCAATAGTGACCATCATGTTCTGTTCTGGTACTTTTGCAGCATCACTTTGGGCAGAAGGTCTCTGTTGAGCTGTATTCAAACTGCTGTGTCCTGTAAGCGTTGTCAACGATTTTTCATCACCTTCCTTAACCTCATTTTTTGCGCTCACAAAAGGCTTTAGGTGGTCAACATTATATTTTGTCTTTAGAGAAACTCCAATATCATTTAACAATGTGACCAGCTTCCCAGATATTGTCTCAATTGTGTAAGGGCCAGTAAAGTCTGCTTCTAGCCTTCCACCTTTCCTGCCTTTTTTCCTCATATTGTACAACAAAACCTTTTGACCAACTGTATAAGAAACGTTTTTATACTTTTGTTGGATTTTTTTATCATGGGCTTCCTTTTGTCTGTTCTGAGACTTGGAGATATTTTCCTTTGTGGCTGCTTTCACTATCTCCATTGCAGCTTTCTTCTCCTCCATGAATGAAACATAACTAGTCTCATGTGGGAGAATGATGTCTGAAAGCTAAAAAAAAAATATAAGAATCAAAAAGAAAGAAATAAAATTGTGTATTTGAAGTCATTGACCAAAGAATTAAAAATAAATAAACAGCTATATTGAGTTTGTAAGTCTACAAAGAGAACAGCCTATAAATTCATACATAAGCCCTGCAGCCTTAAATCACATCCACTCCTCATAAAGTGATAAGTTTGCATATGTGAGCACAGAATTGCAGCACAGTTGTACATTAACTAACCGGCATTTCCACAGGAACTTCGGCGGGGAAAACTGCCTCCCTTCCATACATCAATTGAAAAGGTGAAAATTTAGTGGTGGTTTGCATTTTTGAGCGCAACGAAAATAATGTCGGTTCCAAAAACATATCCCAGTTATCCTGCTTATCATTGACCACTTTCATTAGAGCTCTATATGGAAAAAATAAAAATACAAATATACACGTTACGTTACCACAACATTAACAGCTCTCTGAAAAACAGTCTTGACGCAAGCCCCATACTCCCGAGAAATATGTTCTATGCTTAAACACTTGCAAAATCAGTGGAATGCGAACACAAATGTTATTCCAAAAAAAACTAATAGTAACAAATAGAAATAGTAAGTAAACTTGCCGCTTTATATTGTCGTTTGTTTTCTCATCAAGCCCATTTGTTTGTGGATGGTATGCAGCTGTCACACTCCTTTCTATTCCCAGAAGCGTACAAAGGCCATTGTTGAGCTGTAACAAGAAGCACGTTTAAATACAAAATGAGGGTAGCAACATAACTCTTAGAGCATTTCTACTACTATGCTATTTTTAAAGTACACCTACTTGATTCACAAACTCTTTGCCTTGGTCAGACAGGATTCTTTTGGGACATCCGTGTCTATATATCATAGAGCACAGGTGTTGGCCAACTTCAGCTGCACTTTTCGTTTTTAGTGGGAACGCCTCCACCCATTTGGAAAAATAATCAGTTGCCGTAAGGATATATACATTTCCATTAACAGTTTTGGGCAGAGGTCCTGTTAGGTCGATGCCAACGAGATCCCATACATTTGACACCTAATAGTATAGAATAAATTAATTGTAAATGCATGAATGATATATTTTGACTCCTCAGATCTATTATGTACAAATCAAAACAGAGATTTAACAACATTTACCTTAATAAACTGCAGTGGCTGGGTACCTCTCAATGGTTTTCCCACCTTCTGACATTGCTCACATTCTTTTATCTTGAAAAAAAAAAAAAAATGGATGTTAACAATGTGTACAATCATTTGTGTATGTGTATGTAAATTCACCAAATCTATTAGATTGCATACCCAGTTTGCAATGTGTACCGTCATTGAATCCCAGTAAAATCTGGAGCACACTGCTGAGCGCGTTTTAAGAATGCCAGTATGACCGCCAATAGGTGAGGTATGAAATTGCTGAAATATGCTCTTTGCCTGATCTTTGGTTTGAATGGCTATTTTATTGCCATAAAAGAGCTTTCCTTCTATAAAAGACAATAGACATTAAAAGATGCATTCACGAAAGAGCTATCCTACAATCTGTTGTCGTGCATTAGCCTTTATGACACTCACCATTTATTGAAAATTTGGAGGCGTACCTCCGAAGGACGCGTTGCTCATTTTTAGAAGAACCTGATGGGTACACACCCTGAGCGAGGTAAGTATATACCTCTTGCCACCTGTTCTCCATAACTGAAAATATAGCAGAGCACTATTAGAAAACATTGAACATTACAATCTGTACAGACAATTTAGCAAACATCTATTAAAAAAAAAATGCAAAGAATTTGTTGGAGCCACTAAATTGTAAAAAAAAAAAAAAAAAAAAAAAAGAATTTTAACAGCCGCTAAATATACCAAGTCTATAATAAATCAGATCCCAAAAAAATTAGTCTTTATCTATACCGTGAAAAAATAATTATACACGTATCACAAATTTGAATCATTTAGATATTACTCACTAGTTGTTGGAGTCTGATATATCGGGACTGCAATGCAACTGACCGAAACCAAATGCAAAGCCTGTACGAAAAAAATATAACAAAAATGGGAAGATGCATAGATAAAAAAGGTTTATCATCAACGTTGCAAAGAGCAGGACAGTAACCAAATGATACTCACTAGTCGGGGAGTCTGGGAGATCGGGACTGCAAAGCAACTGACGGAAATCAAATGCAAAGCCTGTGAATTTAAAAATAATAATAAAAAATAAAAAAAGGGGGAAGATTGATTTGATAGAAAGGTTTATTTTAAATGCTACATGGACCATCAACGTTGCAAAGTACATGAGAGTAATCTAATGATACTCACTAGTCTGGGAGTCTGTTAGATCGGGACTGCAATGCAACTGACCAAAATCAAATGCAAAGCCTGTGAATTTAAAAATAATAAACCAAAAAAAAGGGTAAGATGCATAGATAAAAAGGTTTATTAAAGATGCTATATGTACCATCAACGTTGCAATGAGCAGGACAGTAATCAAATGATACTCACTAGTCAGGGAGTCTGGTAGATCGGGACTGCAATGCAACTGACCTAAACCATATGCAAAGCCTGTGAATAAAATGTTAATACAAAAATAAGAGTATACATAGATAAAAAAGATATTATATGCTAGATGGACCATCAACATTTGAAACAGCAGTACTGTATTTAATATTACTCACAAGTCGGGGAGTCGGATAGAGTGGGTCTGCAATGCTAGTGACCGAAACCAAAAGCAAAGCCTGTGAAGGGAAGTGAAAAAATAAATCTAGATTAATGCCACACCACAGTGATTACAACAGAACCGTTAACCTTTTTATATTTTATATTTGAATGGGTATCATAGTATCTTTATAATATTTGCTTTATTTGTATACAATCCAATTTAATAATAATAGTAATAGTAATGAGAACACATATCAGTGTGTATATATATATATATATATATATATATATATATATATATATATATATATATAGATAGATAGATAGATAGAGAGAGAGAGACACAGAGAGAAAGAGAGAAAGAGAGAGAGAGCGCGCTGGCTCCTGGCGAGCAGGCGCTATTGTTTTGACAGTCAAATACTGTCCCACATAGCAGTACACATGACAAGCAGTTTCAGATAATCGGCAAAGATGAACAGTGCCTACACCGTGAGTCCAGGGGTTCGAACACCACCATCCAAGTGGACGTAGAGTTAGAATATAAAAGAGCCGAGTGAAGCGAGGCCATGCCCAAAGCATGACGAGCAAAGCGAGACCGCGAGGGGCCCTCAAACTATGTGCAGCCCTATTTACACTTGGATAGTGGAGTTTGCACCTGGACTCACGGCGCAGGCACCGTTCATCTTTGGAGATTTTACGAATCTCCTTGTGATCCGTACTGCGCAAGCGCTGCGCCTGCGCTGTACGTGGTGGACAGTATTTGATAGGCGAACATTTTTTGACAGGACGCTGGCAAGAGTAGAAAAGTAGTATAGCTGGATGCATTAAATGCCACTTACCTCTTGGAACAAGCCCAGTGGGAGTGTTCTCCTGCTGTGCATTCTGGGGGAGGGGGGGGATTTAAGGTACCGACACCATGGGAATGGGAGCTCTTTTCCTATCCGCGTGGTTCTGGTGGTCCTCCTGACACAGCCTTATGGCCCTCCTGGACTGTGGTGCAGAGCCATGCATCCTGTGTCTCGGGGCTCGCTGGCCCAAGGGAACGCAACTGCAGGGGTAGGTCCAAATGACTTTCGTAGCCTACTGATCCAAGGAAGGTCTGGCGCCGTCTCATCTGAAGGAAGAGCCCCAGCAACTGAAGAACCCGAGGGGAGGACCCTTTCAGGAGAAGGCCATGCGCAAGGTTGGCTTCTCTGAAGGCTTAGTTGCAGGATGCAACCTGGATCAACACTCATATGGTATAGCCATATCGGCTGAGAGAAACTGGTACTGTATGATGGTTCTTTAAAGTTCATCCAATCCCTCAGTGACGCTAAAGTGTAACTTACAAGTCTGTGGCAGAGACTTTAATGAGCATCCTACAGGCTGCTAGGCGAGATGTGTGGTGGAGGGGATGTGTCCAATGACTAAATGGCTGCCGTGGGGGAGGGGGAGATGTGTGGTGGAGGGGATGTGTCCAATGACTAAATGGCTGCCGTGGGGGAGGGGGAGATGTGTGGTGGAGCGGATGTGTCCAATGACTAAATGGCTGGCGTGGGGGAGGGGGGAGATGTGTGGTGCAGGGGTTGTGTCCAATGACTAAATGGCTGCCGTGGGGGAGGGGGGAGATGTGTGGTGCAGGGGATGTGTCCAATGACTAAATGGCTGCCGTGGGGGAGGGGGGAGATGTGTGGTGCAGGGGTTGTGTCTAGGGCTGCAACTAACGATTATTTTCATAATCGATTAATCTGCCGATTATTTTTTCGATTAATCGATTAATCGGATAAAAAAAAAGGGGGGGGAGAAATTATATACAAAGGAAGAGGACGGGGGGTGTGCGGGGGCAGAAGAAGAGGACGGGGGTGTGCGGGGGCAGAGGAAGAGGACGGGGGTGTGCGGGGGCAGAGGAAGAGGACGGGGGTGTGCGGGGGCAGAGGAAGAGGACGGGGGTGTGCGGGGGCAGAGGAAGAGGACGGGGGGTGTGCGGGGGCAGAAGAAGAGGACGGGGGGTGTGCGGGGGCAGAAGAAGAGGACGGGGGGTGTGCGGGGGCAGAAGAAGAGGACAGGGGGTGTGCGGGGGCAGAAGAAGAGGACGGGGGGTGTGCGGGGGCAGAAGAAGAGGACGGGGGGTGTGCGGGGGCAGAAGAAGAGGACGGGGGTGTGCGGGGGCAGAGGAAGAGGACGGGGGTGTGCGGGGGCAGAAGAAGAGGACGGGGGTGTGCGGGGGCAGAGGAAGAGGACGGGGGTGTGCGGGGGCAGAAGAAGAGGACGGGGGGTGTGCGGGGGCAGAAGAGGACGGGGGGTGTGCGGGGGCAGAGGAAGAGGACGGGGGGTGTGCGGGGGCATTGGAAGAGGACGGGGGATGTGCGGGGGCATTGGAAGAGGACGGGGGATGTGCGGGGGCATTAGAGGAGGACGGGGGATGTGCGGGGGCAGAAGAACTCTGTGACTCACTCCTCCACAGTTCATTCACTTGGGCCGACAGGCTGAACGCCGCGCTGGGGGTGACGTCAGCACGCAGCTCCCCGCCGCCGGGTGTACCAAGATGGCCGCCAGCTCCGAAGCTAGGCCGAAGCCGCGGTCTTTCCTAAGGCCGCGGCCCGCTCCGCGGATCACATGGTGCGGACCAAATAAGCGATAATGAAAATCGTTGACAACGATTTTCATTATCGATTATTATGGATAATATCGATTAATCGTTTCAGCCCTAGTTGTGTCCAATGACTAAATGGCTGCCGTGGGGGAGGGGGGGAGATGTGTGGTGCAGGGGATGTGTCCAATGACTAAATGGCTGGCATGGGGGGAGGGGGAGATGTGTGGTGCAGAGGATGTGTCCAATGACTAAATGGCTGCCGTTGGGGGAGGGGGAGATGTGTGGTGGAGGGGATGTGTCCAATGACAAAATGGCTGCCGTGGGGGGAGGGGGAGATGTGTGGTGGAGGGGATGTGTCCAATGACAAAATGGCTGCCGTAGGGGGAGGGGGAGATGTGTGGTGGAGGGGATGTGTCCAATGACAAAATGGCTGCCGTAGGGGGAGGGGGAGATGTGTGGTGGAGGGGATGTGTCCAATGACAAAATGGCTGCCGTAGGGGGAGGGGGAGATGTGTGGTGGAGGGGATGTGTCCAATGACAAAATGGCTGCCGTAGGGGGAGGGGGAGATGTGTGGTGGAGGGGATGTGTCCAATGACAAAATGGCTGCCGTGGGGGGAGGGGGAGATGTGTGGTGGAGGGGATGTGTCCAATGACAAAATGGCTGCCGTGGGGGGAGGGGGAGATGTGTGGTGGAGGGGATGTGTCCAATGACTAAATGGCTGCCGTGGGGGGAGGGGGAGATGTGTGGTGGGGGGATGTGTATTGCAAAAAATGTCTGTAATGGGGGAGGGGGTAGATGTTTAGTGGAGATGTGTATTACACAAAATGGGGGGGGGGGGGGGGGTTAGAGTACACCACACAACTTTTGAAGAAAACTTTTGAACTGCTTACACATGTACAGTGTGCAACAATCCATCCATCCATTATCCAATACAAGGCGTGTGCAACGATACATCCATCAATACATTATGCAATACAAGGCGTGTGCAACGATACATACATACATACATACATTACCCAATACAAGGCGTGTGCAACGATACATACATCCATACATTATCCAATACAAGGCGTGTGCAACGATACATACATCCATACATTATCCAATACAAGGCGTGTGCAACGATACATACATCCATACATTACCCAATACAAGGCGTGTGCAACGATACATACATCCATACATTACCCAATACAAGGCGTGTGCAACGATACATACATCCATACATTATCCAATACAAGGCGTGTGCAACGATACATACATCCATACATTATCCAATACAAGGCGTGTGCAACGATACATACATCCATACATTACCCAATACAAGGCGTGTGCAACGATACATACATCCATACATTACCCAATACAAGGCGTGTGCAACGATACATACATCCATACATTATCCAATACAAGGCGTGTGCAACGATACATCCATCAATACATTATCCAATACAAGGCGTGTGCAACGATACATACATCCATACATTATCCAATACAAGGCGTGTGCAACGATACATACATCCATACATTACCCAATACAAGGCGTGTGCAACGATACATACATCCATACATTATCCAATACAAGGCGTGTGCAACGATACATACATCCATACATTATCCAATACAAGGCGTGTGCAACGATACATACATACATACATTATCCAATACAAGGCGTGTGCAACGATACATACATCCATACATTATCCAATACAAGGCGTGTGCTACAATACATTACATCCATCCACTATCCATCTATCCAATACATGCCGTGTGCACAGACAGCCCAGAAGAGGAATCATATATAAGAATACTTACAAAAGTGTTGAAATAAGAGGGTTCTGCTATCAATCAACAACAAAACTTCAAAATTCCGCACTGAAAGTGTGGCTAATTCTTTGTGTTTGCTATTTAAATATGTGCACAAAAAACGCCCATAAACATTACTAAGCACACCCTTCACTTGAAAAAGCCGCCCATTTTTCAAATCCCCCCCCTCCAACATGGCAAACACCAGCCCATAAAGATTTATGTAATCCAGCCTTCTACTCAGTAAGCACACGCCCTCCTGCATTCAATACAGCCGCCCATTTAAATTATCAACCCCCTCCAGCGTCGGGAGCGAGCACGAGAATGTGAGACATGAAATAACTATTGCGCAAGCGCCGCTTTCTGCTGTGTTCGGAGACTTTCGGTCTCTCCTTTACAAGCTGGCGGCGCATGCGCTGTGAAGGTCGGACGCATCTGGATAGGCGGACTATATGTGCCAGAACACCGGTGCCCGTTGTGTGTATGTTGTATGGAGGGACTCCTCTGTAGTGCGGTTATTATGATGGAGATAATGAGCTGTCCCTGTGTGGAGCGCTCTGACCTGTGTCCTTGGAATCATGGAGAGACTTCTGTGTTCTGAGATATATATATATATATATATATATATATATATATATATATATATAAAATGGTGTCCTATGAGGTCCCTCCACCCTGATTGATTTATGTATATATCTCATAAAACACCATAGCCCGCCCCCCCCCCGTTATTTATAATGGTGTGTGTATATATATATATATATATATCTACACACACACTGTATCTAACAAAAAATGGGTATACCTACAATACATGTATAGAGCCACAATAGGTCCTTTTATACTCCTACATACATGTATAGTGCTATGACAGGTCCTCTTTATACTCTTATATACACGTATAGAGCCATGACCGGTCCTTTTACACTCCTATATACACGTATAGAGCCATGACCGGTCTTTTTACAGTCCTATATACATGTATAGAGCTACAACAGGTCCTTTTACAGTCCTATATACATATATAAAGCCACGACAGGTCCTCTTTATACTCCTATATACATGTATAGAGCCATGACCGGTCCTTTTACAGTCCTATATACATGTATAGAGCTACAACAGGTCCTCTTTATACTCTTATGTTCATGTACAGAGCCATGACAGGTAGTGATGGACGAACTTCCGACGGGACGTTTCGCGAACGCGAAACGCGAACGGGCACAAACGTTCGCGAAAACGACCGTTCGCCGCGGGCTCCATTGACTTCAATGGGAGGCGAATTTCGCAAACCTTTAGGTCGAATTTGCGGCCACGTGGTAATTATTAGGGGGTAGCACGTAGTCCCACCACCTGGACAATAGCATAATACATGTATGAGGTGAATTTGGGATCGATAACTACAAGCATTTTTTTTTTATTTGGGAAATTGTTCTGACAATTCAGGACTATGGAGCTAATGAAGGCAATGGAGGAGAGGGAAGGTCAGGGACCAGGGTAGGCAAACAAGAGGGTGCAGGAGATACAGAGCACTGACAGCAGCACCGTAATACAGAGCACTGACATCAGCACCGTGACATACAGCGCTGACAGCAGCTCCGTGACATACAGCGCTGACAGCAGCTCCGTGACATACAGCGCTGACAGCAGCTCCGTGACATACAGCGCTGACAGCAGCTCCGTGACATACAGCGCTGACAGCAGCTCCGTGACATACAGCACTGACAGCAGCTCCGTGACATACAGCGCTGACAGCAGCTCCGTGACATACAGCGCTGACAGCAGCACCGTGACATACAGCGCTGACAGCAGCTCCGTGACATACAGCGCTGACAGCAGCTCCGTGACATACAGCGCTGACAGCAGCTCCGTGACATACAGCGCTGACAGCAGCTCCGTGACATACAGCGCTGACAGCAGCTCCGTGACATACAGCGCTGACAGCAGCTCCGTGACATACAGCGCTGACAGCAGCTCCGTGACATACAGCGCTGACAGCAGCACCGTGACATACAGCGCTGACAGCAGCTCCGTGACATACAGCGCTGACAGCAGCTCCGTGACATACAGCGCTGACAGCAGCACCGTGACATACAGCGCTGACAGCAGCTCCGTGACATACAGCGCTGACAGCAGCTCCGTGACATACAGCGCTGACAGCAGCTCCGTGACATACAGCACTGACAGCAGCTCCGTGACATACAGCGCTGACAGCAGCTCCGTGACATACAGCGCTGACAGCAGCACCGTGACATACAGCGCTGACAGCAGCTCCGTGACATACAGCGCTGACAGCAGCTCCGTGACATACAGCGCTGACAGCAGCTCCGTGACATACAGCACTGACAGCAGCTCCGTGACATACAGCGCTGACAGCAGCTCCGTGACATACAGCGCTGACAGCAGCACCGTGACATACAGCGCTGACAGCAGCTCCGTGACATACAGCGCTGACAGCAGCTCCGTGACATACAGCGCTGACAGCAGCTCCGTGACATACAGCGCTGACAGCAGCTCCGTGACATACAGCGCTGACAGCAGCTCCGTGACATACAGCGCTGACAGCAGCTCCGTGACATACAGCGCTGACAGCAGCTCCGTGACATACAGCGCTGACAGCAGCACCGTAAGCAGCCCCAGGAGGAAGTCAGCACAGCACAGGGATGGTGTGATCCCCTCATAATAAGAACCCCCAGGAGGAAGTCAGCACAGCACAGGGATGGTGTGATCCCCTCATAATAAGAACCCCCAGGAGGAAGTCAGCACAGCACAGGGATGGTGGGAGCCCCTCATAATAAGAACACCCAGGAGGAAGTCAGCACAGCACAGGGATGGTGGGAACCCCTCATAATAAGCAGCCCCAGTAGAAATATGACACCGCTCAACCTCTTCAAAGAGGAGGGTAGGGGCATATAGTACGGTGTGCTTTTTTGGGTCAGGGAAGTGAGCCAAATGAATTAAGAAGGTCTGTGTGCTTGATTCCAAAAATTGTTTATAGACATATACATGGTCTACTGATCACATGTGTTGAATTCCTCCGAGATCCATGCCTCATTCATTTTTAGAAATGTGAGGTAGTTAACACTGTGGTGAGCTAGGCGAGTACGCTTATCGGTCACAATCCCCCCTGCTGCGCTGAACGTCCTTTCGGACAGGACACTGGATGAGGGGCAAGCCAACAGTTCGATTGCAAATTGGGCAAGCTCTGGCCAGAGGTCAAGCCTGCCCACCCAGTAGTCTAGGGGTTCATCACTCCTCAGAGCGTCCACATCGGCCGTTAACCCAATGTAGTCGGACACCTGACGGTCTAGGCGTTCCCTGATGCTGGATCCGGATGACACCTGTCGATGGGTCGGCTGAAAGAATGACCTCATATCCGAAGTCACCAACACATCTTCAAACCGGCCTCTTCTTGCAGGCGCTGTTGGATTGGTACCCGCAAATCCTTCTCTGGGAGTGGGAATTGCTCCTCTGCCAGCGCACGCAAAAGCAGAATGCAGCATTTCTCGAAGCAAGGCCTGGAAGTGCTGCATTCTGACAGCCCTCTGCGACGGCGGTAACATTTCCGCCATTTTGTGTTTGTACCGGGGGTCTAAGTACGTTGCCACCCAGTACTGGTCCTTGACCCTCATGCTTTTTATACGGGGGTCCCTATTAAAACACTGGAGCATGAAGGCCCCCATTTGCACTAAAGTGGAAGCGGTGTGGTGGCCTGGCTCCTGCTCATCATCCAGGATAATGTCGTCCTCTTCATTCTCCTCTCCCCATCCTCGCACAACAGGGATCCCAGAAAGGTTTAAAGCATGCTCTTCTTGCTCCTGCTCATCCGCCCCGGCACCATCCTCCTCTGACTCCTCATCAGACTCCTGTTGTTGACTTGTCTCAGATAGAGTAGCCCCCCCTGGGAATTCATCCAGCATTGCGACTTCCTCATCTTCCCGCTCCTGCTCCTCCACAGCCTGATCAATGACACGACGCAATGCACGCTCCAGAAAGAAGGCATAAGGTACCATGTCACTGATGGCGCCATGGCTGCGACTGACCAGTTTGGTGATCTCCTCAAATGGCCGCAGAAGTCTGCATGTGTCGCGCATGAGCAGCCACTGGCGCGGTGAAAAAAAACCCAGCTCCCCAGAACCGTTTCTTTCGCAGAGTTCATACAGGTAGACGTTAACTGCACGTTTCTGCTGGAGCAGCCTATCAAGCATATAGAAGGTTGAGTTCCATCGCGTCGGGCAATCGCAAATAAGACGTCTGACCGGCAGATGGTGTCGCCGCTGAATGTCAGCAAGGCGAGCCATGGCCGTGTAAGATCTTCTGAAATGGGCCGAGATTTTCCTTGCCTGCCGCAAGATGTCCTGGACCCCAGGGTATTTGACAAGGAATCGCTGCACGACCAAGTTTAAGACGTGTGCCATGCACGGCACGTGCGTGATTTTGCCCTGTTTCAATGCGCTAAGCAGATTGGCACCGTTGTCACACACCACTTTACCAACTGTCAAATTGAGCGGTGTTAGCCACTCATCTGCCTGTGAACGCAAAGCTGAAAGGAGTGCCGGGCCAGTGTGGCTCTTTGCTTCCAGGCACAACAGACGCAGCACGGCATGGCAACGTCTCACCTGGCATGTGGAATAGGTTCTGGGGAGCTTGGGCGGTGCAGTGGAAGAGACGCTAGCAGCGGAAAAGGAGGAGGCAGCTGAGGAGGAGAGGGAGGAGGATGGAGTAGGAGGAGGAGAAGAAGAGTCAGGCCTGCATGCAATCCGTGGCGGTAAAACCAAATCTACACGGGTGCCACGGGTTACATGCTTGACGGCCGTCAGAAGGTTCACCCAGTGGGCAGTAAAACTGATATACCTTCCCTGCCCGTGTTTGCTAGACCACGTGTCTGTGGTCAGATGTATCTTGGCACCGACACTGTGTGCCAGAGATACATTCACTTGCCGCTGAACATGGCCATATAGCTCTGGGATGCCCTTCTCTGAGAAATACTTCCTTCCTGGGACCTTCCATTGTGGTGTTCCAATGGCCACAAATTTGCGAAAGGCCTCCGAGTCCACCAGTTTATATGGCAGTAGTTGGCGGGCTATGAGTTCTGACAAGCCAGCCGCCAACCGTTGGGCAAGAGGGTTATCCGGCGTCATCATTTTTTTACGCTCAAACATTAGGCCCACGGAAGCCTGCCTTTTTGCAGAAAAATGTGAGCTTGGCGTGATGGAAGGTGGAGTGGAGGACAATTGTGAGGAGAGAGGAGAAGGAGAAGTAGAAGACGAGGCTGGACGGTGAGAGCCTGCAGTGTGGCTTTGTGTGTTCCGTTGCTCCCACTGGGCTCGGTGATGGCTGCTCATGTGCCTTCTTAAGGCGGTCGTCCCTAGGTGAGTATTGGGCTTACCGCGACTAACGCGTTGACTGCAAAGATTGCAGATGGCAACGCTATTGTCAGCAGCGGACACGTTAAAAAAAGCCCACACTGCGGAGCCATGTGCCGGTGTCCTGGGAGCGCCAGATGTGACCGTACATGGTCGATGACTCGCTCCTGATACATTTGCAGTCTGCTTTGTCCCTGCTGTGCAATGTAAGTCATTGCTGCTTCTCCTCCCTATCTGCTGGTCCATATCTCCCTCTGAACTCCCCTCCTCTTCCTCTCTTGTGGGCACCCACGTGACATCACTAGACACGTCATCATCAACGTCACCTTCCCCACCGCTATAAGTAGAGTAGGCAGCAACACCGGGGACCAACCTCCTCCTTGGGCTGATCTGGGTACTGGCGTCAGACTGCTGAGTAGCGCTTGTTGCTGCCTCCTCTTCCTGATCCAATACCAAGAGTGGCTGCGCATCAGAAATGTCCTCTTGATATGGATCGGAAAATAATTCCAGTGACTCAAGCGGAAGGTATGTGGTGGTGGTGGTGGTGGTCGTGTTGTTGGTGGTAGTGTCTTTGGGGGTGCACATAGCAGAGAGTGAAGAAGAGGGTGCAGATCGAGAGGATGAGGAGGGTGCAGAAGAATAAGGCTGAGTGAGCCACTCAACCAAGTCTGGTGCGTCCTTTAAAGTAATTGAACGCACCTTCTGCAACTTCCCACTTTGGCTCAAGGCTGTTGCTCCTGCCCTACCCCTACCACCCCTGCGGAAGGGCCTGCCTCTTCCTCTGCCTGTCATTTTTTAAATCACCCTGTGACAAAACTCTTAGTCCCTATACCGCTGAAGGACTGCTGCAGTATAGGGCAGCGGTCAGCAGTAGTGCACGTCAACCCTATGTATTGTGGACCGATAGCGGTCCTTACAGAACAGCAGACTGTACTGCACTCAGGCCTATGTACCGTAGCACCCTATACCAAGTTACCAGTCCTTATAAAAACTTTTGTGGACCAAGCAGGTTGTGTGTTAGTGATTAGCAGACTGTACGTCAGTCCCTATACCAATGAAGGACTGCTGCAGTATAGGGCAGCGGTCAGCAGTAGTGCACGGCAACCCTATGTATTGTGGACCGATAGCGGTCCTTACAGAACAGCAGACTGTAACGCACTCAGGCCTATGTACCGTAGCACCCTATACCAAGTTACCAGTCCTTATAAGAACTTTTGTGGACCAAGCAGGTTGTGTGTTAGTGATTAGCAGACTGTACGTCAGTCCCTATACCAATGAAGGACTGCTGCAGTATAGGGCAGCGGTCAGCAGTAGTGCACGGCAACCCTATGTATTGTGGACCGATAGCGGTCCTTACAGAACAGCAGACTGTAACGCACTCAGGCCTATGTACCGTAGCACCCTATACCAAGTTACCAGTCCTTATAAGAACTTTTGTGGACCAAGCAGGTTGTGTGTTAGTGATTAGCAGACTGTACGTCAGTCCCTATACCAATGAAGGACTGCTGCAGTATAGGGCAGCGGTCAGCAGTAGTGCACGGCAACCCTATGTATTGTGGACCGATAGCGGTCCTTACAGAACAGCAGACTGTACTGCACTCAGGCCTATGTACCGTAGCACCCTATACCAAGTTACCAGTCCTTATAAGAACTTTTGTGGACCAAGCAGGTTGTGTGTTAGTGATTAGCAGACTGTGCGTCAGTCCCTATACCAATGAAGGACTGCTGCAGTATAGGGCAGCGGTCAGCAGTAGTGCACGGCAACCCTATGTATTGTGGACCGATAGCGGTCCTTACAGAACAGCAGACTGTACTGCACTCAGGCCTATGTACCGTAGCACCCTATACCAAGTTACCAGTCCTTATAAGAACTTTTGTGGACCAAGCAGGTTGTGTGTTAGTGTTTAGCAGACTGTGCGTCAGTCCCTATACCGCTGAAGGACTGCTGCAGTATAGGGCAGCGGTCAGCAGTAGTGCACGGCAACCCTATGTATTGTGGACCGATAGCGGTCCTTACAGAACAGCAGACTGTAACGCACTCAGGCCTATGTACCGTAGCACCCTATACCAAGTTACCAGTCCTTATAAGAACTTTTGTGGACCAAGCAGGTTGTGTGTTAGTGATTAGCAGACTGTACGTCAGTCCCTATACCAATGAAGGACTGCTGCAGTATAGGGCAGCGGTCAGCAGTAGTGCACGGCAACCCTATGTATTGTGGACCGATAGCGGTCCTTACAGAACAGCAGACTGTACTGCACTCAGGCCTATGTACCGTAGCACCCTATACCAAGTTACCAGTCCTTATAAGAACTTTTGTGGACCAAGCAGGTTGTGTGTTAGTGTTTAGCAGACTGTGCGTCAGTCCCTATACCGCTGAAGGACTGCTGCAGTATAGG
The DNA here is from genome assembly GCF_037356315.1 of Lithobates pipiens. NCBI lineage: Eukaryota > Metazoa > Chordata > Amphibia > Anura > Ranidae > Lithobates > Lithobates pipiens. Next base: position 589,291,763 of record NW_027507758.1, on the reverse strand, counting down.
GCAGCGGTCAGCAGTAGTGCACGGCAACCCTATGTATTGTGGACCGATAGCGGTCCTTACAGAACAGCAGACTGTAACGCACTCAGGCCTATGTACCGTAGCACCCTATACCAAGTTACCAGTCCTTATAAGAACTTTTGTGGACCAAGCAGGTTGTGTGTTAGTGATTAGCAGACTGTACGTCAGTCCCTATACCAATGAAGGACTGCTGCAGTATAGGGCAGCGGTCAGCAGTAGTGCACGGCAACCCTATGTATTGTGGACCGATAGCGGTCCTTACAGAACAGCAGACTGTACTGCACTCAGGCCTATGTACCGTAGCACCCTATACCAAGTTACCAGTCCTTATAAGAACTTTTGTGGACCAAGCAGGTTGTGTGTTAGTGATTAGCAGACTGTACGTCAGTCCCTATACCAATGAAGGACTGCTGCAGTATAGGGCAGCGGTCAGCAGTAGTGCACGGCAACCCTATGTATTGTGGACCGATAGCGGTCCTTACAGAACAGCAGACTGTAACGCACTCAGGCCTATGTACCGTAGCACCCTATACCAAGTTACCAGTCCTTATAAGAACTTTTGTGGACCAAGCAGGTTGTGTGTTAGTGTTTAGCAGACTGTGCGTCAGTCCCTATACCGCTGAAGGACTGCTGCAGTATAGGGCAGCGGTCAGCAGTAGTGCACGGCAACCCTATGTATTGTGGACCGATAGCGGTCCTTACAGAACAGCAGACTGTAACGCACTCAGGCCTATGTACCGTAGCACCCTATACCAAGTTACCAGTCCTTATAAGAACTTTTGTGGACCAAGCAGGTTGTGTGTTAGTGATTAGCAGACTGTACGTCAGTCCCTATACCAATGAAGGACTGCTGCAGTATAGGGCAGCGGTCAGCAGTAGTGCACGGCAACCCTATGTATTGTGGACCGATAGCGGTCCTTACAGAACAGCAGACTGTAACGCACTCAGGCCTATGTACCGTAGCACCCTATACCAAGTTACCAGTCCTTATAAGAACTTTTGTGGACCAAGCAGGTTGTGTGTTAGTGTTTAGCAGACTGTGCGTCAGTCCCTATACCGCTGAAGGACTGCTGCAGTATAGGGCAGCGGTCAGCAGTAGTGCACGGCAACCCTATGTATTGTGGACCGATAGCGGTCCTTACAGAACAGCAGACTGTACTGCACTCAGGCCTATGTACCGTAGCACCCTATACCAAGTTACCAGTCCTTATAAGAACTTTTGTGGACCAAGCAGGTTGTGTGTTAGTGATTAGCAGACTGTACGTCAGTCCCTATACCAATGAAGGACTGCTGCAGTATAGGGCAGCGGTCAGCAGTAGTGCACGGCAACCCTATGTATTGTGGACCGATAGCGGTCCTTACAGAACAGCAGACTGTAACGCACTCAGGCCTATGTACCGTAGCACCCTATACCAAGTTACCAGTCCTTATAAGAACTTTTGTGGACCAAGCAGGTTGTGTGTTAGTGTTTAGCAGACTGTGCGTCAGTCCCTATACCGCTGAAGGACTGCTGCAGTATAGGGCAGCGGTCAGCAGTAGTGCACGGCAACCCTATGTATTGTGGACCGATAGCGGTCCTTACAGAACAGCAGACTGTAACGCACTCAGGCCTATGTACCGTAGCACCCTATACCAAGTTACCAGTCCTTATAAGAACTTTTGTGGACCAAGCAGGTTGTGTGTTAGTGATTAGCAGACTGTACGTCAGTCCCTATACCAATGAAGGACTGCTGCAGTATAGGGCAGCGGTCAGCAGTAGTGCACGGCAACCCTATGTATTGTGGACCGATAGCGGTCCTTACAGAACAGCAGACTGTAACGCACTCAGGCCTATGTACCGTAGCACCCTATACCAAGTTACCAGTCCTTATAAGAACTTTTGTGGACCAAGCAGGTTGTGTGTTAGTGATTAGCAGACTGTACGTCAGTCCCTATACCAATGAAGGACTGCTGCAGTATAGGGCAGCGGTCAGCAGTAGTGCACGGCAACCCTATGTATTGTGGACCGATAGCGGTCCTTACAGAACAGCAGACTGTAACGCACTCAGGCCTATGTACCGTAGCACCCTATACCAAGTTACCAGTCCTTATAAGAACTTTTGTGGACCAAGCAGGTTGTGTGTTAGTGTTTAGCAGACTGTGCGTCAGTCCCTATACCGCTGAAGGACTGCTGCAGTATAGGGCAGCGGTCAGCAGTAGTGCACGTCAACCCTATGTATTGTGGACCGATAGCGGTCCTTACAGAACAGCAGACTGTAACGCACTCAGGCCTATGTACCGTAGCACCCTATACCAAGTTACCAGTCCTTATAAGAACTTTTGTGGACCAAGCAGGTTGTGTATTAGTGTTTAGCAGACTGTGCGTCAGTCCCTATACCGCTGAAGGACTGCTGCAGTATAGGGCAGCGGTCAGCAGTAGTGCACGGCAACCCTATCTATTGTGGACCGATAGCGGTCCTTGCAGAACAGCAGACTGTACCGCACCCAAGCCTATGTACCGTAGCACCCTAGACAGACCAAGTTACCAGTCCTTATAAGAACTTTTGTGGAACAAGTGAGTTGTGAATGATTAGCAGACTGCAGCAGAAGGGCAGCAGTCAAGTATAATATTCTTTCTATATTTGGAAGAAAGAATATTATACGTGTACAAGCCTATTACCGTACCACTGATACCAGTCCTGAAAAGAACCTTTGTGGAACTAATAGTAACAGCAAGTCTTTAAAATTATCCTCACTGCCTGACACACTGCTTCCTGCCTGTCCCTATACAAATTGGCAAAAAAGAGTAGGCTGGAACGATTAGCTGGAACAGCTCTTTTGTGGACCTGATAGTAACAGCTAATGATGATGATGATGATGATGATGAAGAAAGACTAATCTGGCTGAGCTGTCCCTAAAATAGCAGCATACAGCGCTCTGTCCCTTTATCTAAACTGACAAAAGAAACTCAGGCTGCTGACCTAACACCTATACCAGTCCTGAAAAGAACTTTTGTGTACCAAATAGCTAGCGTTTTCTCTGTCCCTACTCCACACAGGATCCTTTCCCTACAGTGACAGAAGAAAGAATGTAAAATGGCCACCGGATCGGGTGTATTTATAGGTTAGGGGGAATGTCCAAGTGTCCATGAGCTGTCATGTCTCAATTGGTTGTCCTGTAACACATGATAAACGTGTCACGAAAGGTTAAAGTTCTTGTATACATTAAACACGTAAGTCCGCCGGGGCGAACGACGGAAAAAGGCGTTCGAACCCGCGGACGGCGAAAGTCGGAAATTCGCCGCGAAACGACCGCCGGGCGAACCGTTCGGCCATCACTAATGACAGGTCCTTTTATACTCCAGTATACATTTATAGAGCCATGACCAGTCCTTTTACAGTCCTATATACATGTATAGAGCCATCACTGGTTCTCTTTATACTCTTATATACATGTATAGAGACATGACCGGCCCTTTTATTCTTATTTATACATGTATAGAGCCATGACAGGTCCTTTTAAACTCCTATATACATGTATAGAGCCATGACCGGTCCTTTTTACAGTCCTATATACATGTATAGAGCCATCACCGGTTCTCTTTATACTCTTATATACATGTATAGAGACATGACCGGCCCTTTTATTCTTATATATACATGTATAGAGCCATGACAGGTCCTTTTACAGTCCTATATACATGTATAGAGTCACGACAGGTCCTCTTTGTACTCTTATATACATGTATAGAGACATGACTGGTCCTTTTATTCTTATATATACATGTATAGAGCCATGACAGGTCCTTTTAAACTCCTATATACATGTATAGAGCCATGACAGGTCCTTTTAAACTCCTATATACATGTATAGAGCCATGACCGGTCCTTTTACAGTCCTATATACATGTATAGAGCTACAGCAGGTCCTCTTTATACTCTTATATTTATGTATAGAGCCATGACAGGTCCTTTTATACTCCCGTATACATGTATAGAGCCATGGCCAGTCATTTTACAGTCCTATATACACATATAGAGCCATGACCGGTCCTTTTACAGTCCTATATACATGTGTAGAGCCATGACCGGTTCTCTTTATACTCTTATATACATGTATAGAGACATGACCGGTCCTTTTATTCTTATATATACATGTATAGAGCCATGACAGGTCCTTTTACAGTCCTATATATACATGTATAGAGTCACGACAGGTCCTCTTTATACTCTTATATACATGTATAGAGCCATGACGGGTCCTTTTATACTCCTATATGCATGTATAGAGCCATGACCGGTCCTTTTATACTCTTGTATACATGTATAGAGCCATGACCAGTCCTTTTACAGTCCTATATACACATATAGAGCCATAACCGTTCCTTTTACAGTCCTATATACATGTATAGAGCTACAACAGGTCCTTTTACAGTCCTATATACACGTATAGAGCCATGACCAGTCCTTTTACAGTCCTATATACACATATAGAGCCATGACCGTTCCTTTTACAGTCCTATATACACGTATAGAGCTACGACAGGTCCTTTTACAGTCCTATATACATGTATAGAGCCACAACAGGTCCTCTTTATGTTCTTATATACATGTATAGAGACATGACTGGTCCTTTTATTCTTCTATATACTTGTATAGAGCCACGACAGGTCCTCTTTATATTCCTACATACATGTATAGAGCCACGATAGGTCCTTTTACAGTCCTATATACATGTATAGAGCCACGACCGGTCCTCTTTATACTCTTATATACATGTATAGAGCCATGACAAGGTCCTCTTTATATACTCTTACATACATGTATAGAGCCATGACAGGTCCTTTTACAGTCATATATACATGTATAGAGCCATGACCAGTCTTTTTATACTCCTGTATACATGTATAGAGCCATGACAGGTCCTCTTTATATTTCTATATACATGTATAGAGCCATAACAGGTCCTCTTTATACTTCTATATACAGTATCTCACAAAAGTGAGTACACCCCTCGCATTTTTGTAAATATTTTATTACATCTTTCCATGTGACAACACTGAAGAAATGACACTTTGCTACGATGTAAAGTAGTGAGTGTACAACTTGTATAATAGTGTAACTTTGCTGTCCCCTCAAAATAACTCAACACACGGCCATTAATGTCTAAACCGCTGGCAACAAAAGTGAGTACACCCCTAAGTGAAAATGTCTAAATTGGGCCCAATTAGCCATTTTCCTTCCCCAGTGTCATGTGACTGTTTAGTGTTACAAGGTCTAGGTGAGGGAGAACGACATTGATCCGATTGAACCAATCTGTCATATATCGTCCAACCTCGGCGGTAGGAAGGTAAAGGAGGAAACTGGAATTTCTGTAGATCATACAGGATAGACCAGTGTTTGTTTTTTTATTATGTTCTAAAGCATGAATAAACAAATTACAATGATAAATAAAAACATTCTCTATCATGTCCATAAATTCATTGGTGTATTTTATAAATTTTTATTTTTTTTTACTAGTAATGGTAATCTGTGTTTTTTTATTTTTATTTTTTATCGGGACTGCGACATTATAGCGGACAGATCGGACACTTTTGACACATTTTTGGGACCATTGACATTTCTACAGCGATCAGTGCTATAAAAATGCATTGATTACTGCGTAAATGTCACTGGCAGGGAAGGGGTTAACACTAGGGGTGATCAAGGGGTTAACTGTGTTCCCTTGTGTGTGTTCTAACTGTAGGGGGGATGGGACTGACTAGAGGAGATGACAGATCATTGTTCCTAGCTAGTAGGAACACATCATCTGTCTCTCCTCACAGAACAGGGATTTGTGTGTTTATACACACACACACACACACACCTGTTCTACATAATCTGTCTCTCCTCACAGAACAGGGATTTGTGTGTTTATACACACACACACACACACACACACACCTGTTCTACATAATCTGTCTCTCCTCACAGAACAGGGATTTTTGTGTTTATACACACATACACACACACATCTGTTCTTACTCTCGTGCCTGCGATCGCACGTATATTAGTAAAACCTTGGATTGCGAGCATAATTTGTTCCGGAAGCATGCTTGTAATCCAAAGCACTTGTATATCAAAGTGAAATTCCCCAAAAGAAATAATGGAAGCTCAGATGATTCGTTCCACAACCATTTATTCATAAGACCTTCAGTTTATAGTCCATATAAAAAGATTATAGCAATGTGACCAGGTTGTGTATCAATAAAATGTCCATCCATAAATGGAAGAGTCCGCAAGGGGATTAGAAGAAAAATCCAGTAGGAGCTACAGAGCATAAAAGAGAATAGAGTCGCCTCTACGGCCGCCTACACACGGGCGGATTGTCTGCCCAACTAAGTTCGTCAGACAATCCGACAGACAGTCCGTTCAACTTTTGAATGAACGGACTTGACCACACACGATGAACAGACAGTCCGCTGAAAGCTTGCGCGATGACGTGTACAGAACGTACGACGGGAGTAGAAATACGACGTCCAATACACTGCAATGCAACCTTCGGCGTGTAAATCCTTTCTGAGCATGCTCCATACTTAGTCCGTCCAACTTGCCTACTCACGAGCGGACTGTCCGCTGAAACCAAGTTTGGACGGACAAAATTACGGAAATTCCGAAAGACTAAGTCCGTCAGACTGTCCGCTGAAACAGTCCGCTGAAGCCCACACACGAGCGGATTGTCCGCTGAAACGCGGTTCAGCGGACTAAGTTGGGCAGACAATCCGCCCGTGTGTACGCGGCCTACGTGTAGCAATATGGTTACATGTAACCACTTGCCGACTGGCTCACGCTGATATACGTCAGCAAAGTGGCACGGGTGCGGAAAACGATGTACCCGTACATTGCTGCGTCATCGGCGGTTAGCGTGCGTGCCACGGGAGCGTACCCACCTGTGGCCCACAATCGTGACACGGAGAGGCAGAATGGGGAGATGCCTATGTAAACAAGGCATTTCCCTGTTCTGCCTAGTAACATGACAGAGATCTACTGCTCCCAGTGATCGGAAACGGTGATCTCTGTCATGTTCTAGTGAGCCCATCCTCCCTACAGTTAGAACACGCTGAGAGAACACACTTAACCCCTCGTTCGCCCCCTAGTGTTTAACTCCTTCCCTGCCAGTGACATTTACACAGTAATCAATGCATTTTTATAGCTTTGATCACTGTATAAATGCCAATAGTCCCAAAATAGTGTTAAAAGTGTCAGATCTGTCTGCTATAATGTTGCATTCATGATAAACTCAGATCACCGCCATTAATAATAAAAAAATAATAAAAATGCCATAAATCTATCCCCTATTTTATAGACGCGATAACTTTTGCGCAAACCAACCAATATATACTCGTATTGTGATATTTTTTGGGGGGGGGAAATGTAGAAGAATACATATCGGCCTAAACTGAGGAAGAATTTATTTATTTTATTTTTTTATTTTTGGGGGGATATTTATTATAGCAAAAAGTAATAAAAAAAATAAAAAAAAAAGCTTTTTTTTTTCAAAATGTGTTCAAAATTAGTTTATAGAGCAAATAATAAAAACCGCAGTGGCGATCAAATACCACCAAAAAAAATCTCTCTTTCTTGGAAAAAAAAAGGACATCAATTTTGTTCAGGTACAACATCGCACAACCGCTCAATTGTCAGTTAAAACGACGCAGTGCCGTATTGCAAAAAAGGGCTTGTCAGGAAGGGGGGTAAATCCTTCCGGGGCTGAAGTGGTTAATAAAGGTACAATATTTAGCAACTCGCATGGTTAATGAAAAACTAATGAATTTACTGGCGCAAAAGGTTTCAACAGATTATGTGTTAGTTTGCTGCAATCAGGTATAAATGTCACTATATAAGTGGACAAATTTAACATAAAATGTGCATATAATATGGATTGCGCCAACTACCACCACAACTATTTAGTGTCATATATCACTTACACAATATTTTGTACAAAACCACATAAAGTGCCGTGCCTTCATTAAGGTCCTCACTTTGCTCTCATACCCCTATATAGAGTGCAATTAATATAAACATTGTGGAAGAAAAATCCAAACATAAAGAATATGTATCCTTATATAAATAAAAAATATAATAAAAATAAAAAAATAGAGCGAACAATTTCAGTGTCACATGAATGTCCCAAGTGAGTGATCACTCCAGTGTCACTAAATTCCTCCTATTTAAAGTGCTTCTTCTATTTATATATTTTTATGTTATTTATTTTATTTTTATATTATTTATATTTTCTCTTTATTGAAGAAGCACTTTAAATAGGAGGAATTTAGTGACACTGGAGTGATCACTCACTTGGGACATTCATGTGGCACTGAAATAGTTCGGTCTATTTTTTTTATTTTTATTATATTTTTTATTTATATAATGATACATATTCTTTGTTTGGATTTCTCATCCTCGTTGTTTATATTAATTGCACTCTATATAGGGGTATGAGAGCAAAGTGAGGAACTTAAAGGGGAGGGCCACCCTGAAAAAAAAAGACATTAAAAATTAGAAAAAAATCTAAAAAAAAAAAAATGAAAAAAAAATTTTTTTTTTACTTACCAGAAATGCCTGTTGCTAGGCACTTAATCTGCCTCTTCCTCCTCCACGGAGATCTTTCTTCTCTCCTCGTCGCGTTGTCTTCTGGGTAATGGGTCGCGCTGTGTTCTGGGAACTGTGTGTCCCAGAACACAGCGCGTCCCATTCACAAAGCGCTGCGCGACTCGCGCATGTGCAGTAGTTAACCGGCAGTGAAGCCGCAAGGCTCCACTGCCTGTTTTCCTTAGCCCGTCCGAGAGCCGAGGGACAGGTCGGCCTCGGGCGGCCGACATTGCGGGCGCCCTGGACAGGTAAGTCGGCTTATTAAGTCAGTGTTTGCAGCTGCTGACTTTAAATTTTTTTTTTTTTTTTAAACGGCCCTCCTCTTTAATTAAGGCACGACACTTTATGTGGTTTTGCACAAAATATTGTGGAAGTGATATATGACACTAAATAGTTGTGGTGGTAGTTGGCGCAATCCATATTATATGCACATTTCACATGGTTGATGATTGAAGGAGGCACATCTAAGTATGCAGTCATCTGGGGTAAAGCTGTCCACATAGACCGCCTTCCGCATCACCGGCTCTCACCGATGTCAGTCAGCAATCGTGACCGGGAAGACTACCCTGCGATGGGGCGATCTGAAAGCGAGGCTGGAAGCTCTCGTGGAGCTCAGGGTAGAAGTTGTTGGCCGTGCGGAGGATGGTCTATGTGAACGGCTTTACCCCCGATGCCTACATACTTAGATGTGCCTGTTCTATTCATCAACCATGTGAGTTGCTAAATGTTGTACCTTCATTAAATGTAACCATATTGCTACACTTAGAGGCGCCTCTGTTTTGTTTTATACCCAGTAGTGACCTGACGCTACTTGTATATCAAGACATCGCTTGTAGATCAAGTCACAATTTGTTTAAAAAATGTTCTTGTCTTGCAAAACACTCTCAAACCAAGGTTTGTGTGTGTAATATATATATATATATATATATATATATATATATATATATATATATAAAAATAATAATAATAATAAATTATATAATATAAAATCTCTATAATACACACATAGTGTCTGATAGTCTTAGTTCTCTCTCCAGCCCGCAGGAAGCAGAAATGGTCGGTGGACCCCAGGAACAGCGCCTGGACCAAGGACGACTCCAAGTTCGGGCAAAAGATGCTGGAGAAGATGGGTTGGTCCAAGGGCAAGGTGAGCGCAATATGTCAGAGGAGGCCAGATATCAAGCGTAAACTTCACCCCCCCCCCCCCCCCCATTATCCCTTTCATAGAGTTGAGATCTGTCTCTAGTCCAGCCTATTTGTTTTAAATAGCGCAGCAAAAGGTTTTCTTACTGTTGACCCCCATGTGGGACATTTCTTCTCAGTTCCTGTTTGAAGGGTGTATGTCAGAATAATGATGTGATTGCGATGCTCCTGAAAAAGGACCCAGGCTGCATTTAGAACCTTTCTTCGCTGCATGCAAAACTATATAGAAAGTCACCACGGCAGATAGGATTTGTAGAGGACGCCAACAGTCCCCCCCCTCCTTCTGCACCCATCGCCCCCCCCCTCCTTCTGCGCCCATCGCCCACCCCTGTCCTTCTGTGCCCATCGCCCCCCCCTGTCCTCCTGCGCCCATTACCCCCCCACTGTCCTTCTGCACCCATCACCCCCCCACTGTCCTTCTGCACCCATCGCCCCCCCCTGTCCTTCTGCGCCCATCGCGCCCCCCTGTCCTACTGCGCCCATCTCCCCCCCCTGTCCTTCTGCGCCCATCCCCCCCCCCTCCCGTCCTTCTGCGCCCATCGCCCCTCCCCCTGTCCTTCTGCGGCCATCGGCCTACCCGTCTTCCCCTCTGCGGCCATCGGCCTACCCGTCCTCCCCTCTGCGGCCATCGGCCTACCCGTCCTCCCCTCTGCGGCCATCGGCCTACCCGTCCTCCCCTCTGCGGCCATCGGCCTACCCGTCCTCCCCTCTGCGGCCATCGGCCTACCCGTCTTCCCCTCTGCGGCCATCGGCCTACCCGTCCTCCCCTCTGCGGCCCTCGGCCTACCCGTCCTCCCCTCTGCGCCCATCGGCCCACCCCGTCCCCTCTGCGCCCATCCGTCCCCCCGTCCCCTCTGCGCCCATCCGTCCCCCCGTCCCCTCTGCGCCCATCCGTCCCCCCATCCCCTCTCTGCCCATCGGTCCCCCCATCCCCTCTGTGCCCATCGATCCCCGGAAGTTGTTACCATGCTCTGCAGGCCTCAGTGCACTAATTAAGGACTTGCACATTTTTGTTATTCTATCAGTGTTGGTGCATTTACTAAAATTTTGCAAAAGGCGGCCTATGCCTTTTAAATTTAGAGGAGAAGGATTAGAAGTTACATCTGTGCCACAAAATAATGTACTTTGAATTGCACCATGGGGGGGTACACTGTGCAGATATGTTCCGGGAAGAGAAGGGAGGGGTGACCCCCATAGGGGAATTGTAGACACAGGTGGTAACATCTCTGGCCAGGCCGGCTGTATTATTCTGGAATACTCTAGAACTGATGATTTTACAGTCGGCTGGTGTCACTCCGGCTGTTTCCAATGACAGGATTCCTTTTGGGGTGCAGCCGTTGTCTTATCATGTGATGATTTTTTTAACCAATGCTTTAACCAGTTCTATTCAAGGGTCTCGGGGCTCAGGAATAAGGATCCACGGAGCACATCAAAGTTCAAGTGAAGAACAACACTCTGGGCCTTGGAGCTTGCAACAATTATGAGGTAATGAAGAAGTTTTGTACCAGACAAGAGCATTGGTGTCCTATAACAACAGCTAATAGTAGGTATAGAGGGCCTCATCTTGGGTGCCTAATAGATACAAAGGGCTACATATAACATTCAGCGTAGACATTGTACAGGAGATGGTCGGGGACTGCCAACATGATACAGGAGATGGTCAAAGAAAAAGGAGATAAGACTGCAGAGGCTCCTGGGTCAGAGGATGGGCACCAGGTCTCTAGGGGCCTTTACACAGCACTCTAATCAGTTGCTTTTGATGGTCATCCAGCAAGGATCCTATAGGGAGAACACTGCAGAGCCCCCCTCACAATCCTCCCTAGTGGCTCCTCTGTGAGCCTAGTATCGCTGCGGAGAATCGAGAACGTTGCTATGCTGAATAAACCTGGAAGTCCTCTGAGTATTTCTGGGTTTGTGTTTTGTGTACCTTTTATACCTACTGTCTATAGGAAGCAGAGGAGGCATTGCCGACCAACGTTCTTGATTCCTTGCAGCCATGCTAGGCTTATAGAGGAGCCACTAGGGAGGATGTGAGGGGGCTCTGCAGTGTTCTCCCTATAGAATCCTTGCTGGGTCACTATCAAAAGCATCTGATTAGAGTGCCATGTAAAGGCCCCTAGGGACCTGGTGCCCATCCCCTGGCCCAGGAGCCTCTGCAGTCTCTTATCTCCTTTTTCTTGTCTGCAGTATCTGATCGTCTCCTGTAGCGTGTCTGCAGTCTCTGACCATCTCCTGTACCGTGTCTGCAGTCTTTGACCATCTCCTGTACCGTGTCTGCAGTCTCTGACCATCTCCTGTACCGTGTCTGCGGTCTCTGACCATCTCCTGTACCGTGTCTGCAGTCTCTGACCTTCTTCTGTACCGTGTCTGCAGTCTCTGACCATCTTCTGTACCGTGTCTGCAGTCTCTGACCATCTCCTGTACCGTGTCTGCAGTCTCTGACCATCTCCTGTACCGTGTCTGCAGTCTCTGACCATCTCCTGTACCGTGTCTGCAGTCTCTGACCATCTCCTGGTCTGTGTCTGCGGTCTCTGACCATCTCCTGGTCCGTGTCTGCAGTCTCTGACCTTCTTCTGTACCGTGTCTGCAGTCTCTGACCATCTCCTGCATCATGTCTGCAGTCTCCGACCATCTCCTGCATCATGTCTGCAGTCTCCGACCATCTCCTGCATCATGTCTGCAGTCCCTGACCATCTCCTGTATCATGTCTGCAAATGCTTTGTCAACACTTGCTGCTCTTATACAAACTGAAGCCCCGTGAAAGCCAGGCCATAGAGTTTAATGCTTCTAAAATATGGGTACGGGACTAATTTAAAATCCAATACACTGCAGATGTAAATGAGCCCTCTTGGGCTTGTTCCCAAGTGCTACCAGAGGGACGGGGGTTAAAACCAGGCGTTTAAGTACCAGTTTTTCCACCCTGGTACTCAACTTGTACTCAAGTACTTAGGAACAAGCCCAAGAGGGCTCATTTCCATGTTGCCTCTTAACTGCTTGTCAAGCATTTTCTTTTTTTAAATTGATCCACCCCAGACTTCCCCTCCCATCTTTCGCCGGCGTTTCTAGGCCTTACTGTTTCCACCGGTTCTCCTTGCTGGAGAGGAAGCTGTACCAGAGGATCTGCAGTTCAAGGATTTCCCTGCTTCCAAACCTGGTAGCCTCAGGAAATTTGAAGTGAGATTTGGTGATGTCACTACAGTACTGCTAACTGTTCTCCTCTACCAAGATGGCTGCCTCCGCACAGAGACACAGTATAGAACATGGCATGGTAAGTCAGTAGTGGGAAGAAGTACATCTATAGGGAGACCACAGGCAACACTGGTGACTAGTATTTCACCCTCTACTTGCTTTTTGTGCAGTTTCCATCTCTGAACCTCTTAGAAGTGTGTGTGTGTGTGCAGGTTTTTTTTTTGCTGGGTCCAAAGTTACATCTTAAAGGGCCTCCAACCTCTTTTACTCACCTGACTTTCTCACCGCGCCTTCCTCCTTCACAGCAGTTGACACTAGGTATGGGGGAGCCTGTGACCACCTCTCCTCTGTCTGTGCTCAGGCCTAATAACCACTTTATAGGGTCCAGCACTGTCACATGACCAAGAGAGTGACATCTTCTTTCCCCTGGTTCCCCAAGACCGATAATTTCATCACTGGCTGCATTGGAGGTAGGAGCTGTAAAGGAGTCCATATAAGGGGAGTATAGGTGGGTCATTAGGGGCCCTTTGCAGATACGCTGTTCCTCTTTTCTCATGGTCAATATGTCTGTGTCCATTTTTTAAATGCTTTTTAATCAGAATCCCTTTTATTTGTTTTTTTTTATTTCAGGATAAATGGATCCCCCATCAAGACGATTTCAACCACCTTCTGCCCGAACTGAACTTTTGCCATGGCACAGCAAGCTCTGGTAAGATCCGTGCATGCAGAATTTGGACATATTATTGTCATCATAGTGCACTGATTGTCCACTGATTTCCTTAAATGCCACCTTTTTGCACCATGTTACACCCGTATTTAGGATGTAACATGGTGAAATGTGCTGTACAGATGATGACCCCTGGTTTGAATGGGTGTAGAGGTGCACTTGATATGGACGGTCGTCACAGTTGGGGTTGCTCTTACATTTTTTTATTGAAGTTCGTGGTTCAAGTGATCAGTAGAGCCAGTGTGCTTCAGGGGTGATGCCTCCCACATTGTTAGGGCTGTGATGGTTGATGTGGTCGAGATTGGCCTTGGACCCAGGGGTCAAATAAGAATGGAGCCTTTTAGGTGCTGTAAAATGATGGAGGACTGTATTTGACCTTCAAGTCCAGACCCGTTCCAACCATCACAGCCCTGACAAAGGGGGAGGCAATTCCCCCGAAACACGTCGGCTACTGTCATCACTTGTGAACCGTGAATTTCAATAAAAAAATTTAAAAGCAACCTCAAGTGTGATGATCTTCCATACCAAATACACCTCTACACCCATCCGAATCTATCTTGCTTGGCACTTTTCCATCTCTACCAGAGAGGTAGCAGCTGAAACGCCAATGATGATCACCCACATCTTGCCTTCAACCACCATGTATCTCTGTGATGGAACAGACAACAAAGGTCCTGTGCGCCGCACATCACCGCAAGACCCTGTGAATGTGTTAAATTACAGCCTCGGCCAAGCCACTCCCCCAATACACACACAAACACACCCCTGTGACCAGACTATAGCAAATAAGTTACTTATCCAAACACAATCCTTTAACCAGTTGTGGACCCTGGATTCTGTACATACGCTAAAACTTTATCAACATGTACAGGGTGTGTAGTCCCTTCTCCCACTAGCTGGAGATTCCCAGCTGTCATAATGACAGCTGCTGCGTAAATATAGAAGCTGCTGCTGTCAAAAGAAATAAAGGATCCCATGGCACAGTGTTTATAAACGTTGTTACTTTTGTATCTAATCTCATTCATCTGCAGATCAAAGGGATGAACCTCTATCTTTTATATGTTATCAGTTAAAGTAACCTGACAAGTTAGAAAAAAAAAAAATATGTTCTAATATAACCCCTTTAAAGTGGTTGTAAACCCTTACAAACCACTTTGACCTACAGGTAAGCCTAGATTAAGGCAGGGGCACTGAGCGTGGCATTCTCAATAACGAAGATGCCGCGCGTCTCGGCTCCCGTGCGCATGCGCGGGAGTGACCTCATCGCGGCTTTGGCGAATGACAGCGGTGGAGCTGCGAGACCCCACCAAGAAGATGGATGCGGCGGACTACAGGGGACAGCAGTGACTTCGCTGGCTCCTGTGTCAGGTAAGTGACACATAATGGACTACTATGTGATGCATAGTAGTCCATTATGCTTTGCCTTTGCAGGGAATGAAAGAGGAAGTAAACCCATAATTGTAAAATATCTGATGTGGCCCTTCCACTGAAAAAGTTTGGAGACCCTTGCGTTTTTTTTTTTTTTTTTATATATAATGGAAACAATATCACCATTCCAGAAAGCAAATGACAAATCGTATCCATTACAATTCAAACAATGCAGTGTATTCGTAGGGCCCACATATTGTGCTCCTAAGTACACATCTATTCTTTAATACAATCGGCATAGAGAACATTATGTTTGACTCATGCCGCTTTCGTCGGCAGGCAACACTATTCCTCCTTTAAGGCATCTTCCCCCGCTCCGGTTTGAGAACCTGTCAAAATGAGCATTTTGACAGGTACCTGCTTATACTTCTGTACTGACCGCCTAGGCCAGTGATGGCGAATCCTTGGCACCCCAGATGTTTTGGAACTACATTTCCCGTGATGCTCCACTACACTGCAGAGTGCAAGAGCATCATGGAAAATGTAGTTCCAAAACATCTGGGGTGCCAAGGATTCGCCATCACTGGCCTAGGCGGTCAGAGCGGAAGTTCTCTCTGAAAATTTTATTTTTTCTTGGCTTATGTCAGAAATATTTTTAAATGAGTAATTTTTCTCCTCCACTGATATGCGCTGATGCGGCCGCAATGATGGGCTAACACTGAAGAGGCACTAATATGCAGCACTGAAGGGTGGGACTGATGGGCAGCACTTATGGGCAATGATAAGTGGCACTAGTGGGCACTGAAAGGCAGCACTGATTGGCCTCACTGATGGGCACTGTTGGGGCTTTACCGTAATCATGTCCCTGATGATGTATACAGGTCTCCCCTGTGAGGAGCTGCCGCTGATTGGCTCTCCTCTCCTCCCTCTGTCAGTGTGAGGCTAGGAGAGTCGATAAACAGTATCTCCTTGTTTACATTTTATCAGCTGTGATTGTACACCACTGCTGATCACATGGGAAAAGAGCCGCGGCTCTTTACCGAGATCAGGGTCACCCTGTGTCCCCAGGGACACGGCGAGCCCACGATTGCCGCGTTGCGTACCAAGACTGGGTGCAGTCATATGAAGGTGTCCCAGAGCTGCTCCACTCTGCCATTTATTTGTCTATACGGCGGGCGGGAGGCAATTCAAGAACCTAACCTGGCCCAAACTGGAAAAAGCAAAGAGAGAAGCTAGGAAGATGCATAGAAAAGAGAGAGAAAAAAGGGTTGGGGGAGTATTATGGGAGCATCCTGATCAATCGCACCCCTGGCCCCCCTGCCCACCCTGAGGGAGGTCTGTTATAGCTGCAAAGAGCGGGCCAACTCAATATAGAACCCTACAGTCTAATGCTCTGTACACGCGATAGGATTTTCCAAAGGAAAATGTTCGATGGGGGCTTGTTGTCGGAAATTCCGACCGTGTGTAAGCTCCATCACACATTTTCCATCGGAATTTTCATCACACAAAATGTGAGACCTGGATCTCAAATTTTCCAACAACAAAATCCGTTGTCAGAAATCTTGACGCACAAAGTTCCACGCACGCTCGGAATCATCAGAAGAGCCGCACTGGCTATTGAACTTCATTTTTCTCGGCTCGTCGTACGTGTTGTACGTCACCGCGTTCTTGACGTTCGTAATTTCCGACAAACTTTGTGCGACCGTGTGTATGCAAGACAAGTTTGAGCCAACATCCGTCGGAAAAAAAAAAATCCATGGATTTTGTTGTTGGAATGTCCGATCAATGTCCGATCGTGTGTACGGGGCATTAGACGCCTTTTAAAGTTCATGTGCGTGTAAAGGCAGGTGTCGCAATACTTTTGACAATATTGTGTATCTCCAGTAGACAGGTTCTCTTGAACCGACAAAGCTCCCACTACATCTGTAAACAGACATGTTGTTGTGACGGGGAACATGCAAATTCTTGTCGGCTATTCCGATTCTTCTGGGCAATGCGCAGTTATTAAAGGCAGAAATTTTCTGATGAGAAGTTTCACACCTGGAGATACGCTCAGGTGTTGGAGAGATTTTCATTTCTTAGATCTCTTGATTAGTCCTCTTTGAAGTGAATTCCTTTTCATTCATCCATTTATTGTTTTGCTTCTACGTGCTTCACACAAAGTCCCACCCTCCGCGCAAACGAACCCCCTTTTTCTTTCTCGATGTAAATGGCATGGATATTCATGACCTTACCATGTCCTGATGTCATATAAAGTCCCTAGGGATGGAAATAGATGACCTTACCAGGTCCTGATGTCATATAAAGTCCCTAGGGATGGAAATAGATGACCTTACCAGGTCCTGATGTCCTATAAACTCCCTAGGGATGAAAATAGATGACCTTACCAGGTCCTGATGTCCTATAAACTCCCTAGGGATGGAAATAGATGACCTTACCAGGTCCTGATGTCCTATAAAGTCACTAGGGATGGAAATAGATTACCTTACCAGGTCCTGATGTCATATAAAGTCCCTAGGGATGGAAATAGATGACCTTACCAGGTCCTGATGTCCTATAAACTCCCTAGGGATGAAAATAGATGACCTTACCAGGTCCTGATGTCCTATAAACTCCCTAGGGATGGAAATAGATGACCTTACCAGGTCCTGATGTCCTATAAAGTCACTAGGGATGGAAATAGATTACCTTACCAGGTCCTGATGTCCTATAAAGTCTCTAGGGATGGAAATAGATGACCTTACCAGGTCCTGATGTCCTATAAAGTCCCTAGGGATGGAAATAGATGACCTTACCAGGTCCTGATGTGCTATAAACTCCCTAGGGATGGAAATAGATGACCTTACCAGGTCCTGATGTCCTATAAACTCCCTAGGGATGGAAATAGATGACCTTACCAGGTCCTGATGTCATATAAAGTCCCTAGGGATGGAAATAGATGACCTTACCAGGTCCTGATGTCCTATAAAGTCCCTAGGGATGGAAATAGAT
This sequence comes from Lithobates pipiens, assembly GCF_037356315.1. NCBI lineage: Eukaryota > Metazoa > Chordata > Amphibia > Anura > Ranidae > Lithobates > Lithobates pipiens. The sequence goes on along the minus strand of NW_027507758.1, from coordinate 589,273,658 downwards.
GACCTTACCAGGTCCTGATGTCCTATAAACTCCCTAGGGATGGAAATAGATGACCTTACCAGGTCCTGATGTCCTATAAACTCCCTAGGGATGGAAATAGATGACCTTACCAGGTCCTGATGTCCTATAAAGTCTCTAGGGATGGAAATAGATGACCTTACCAGGTCCTGATGTCCTATAAAGTCCCTAGGGATGGAAATAGATGACCTTACCAGGTCCTGATGTGCTATAAACTCCCTAGGGATGGAAATAGATGACCTTACCAGGTCCTGATGTCCTATAAACTCCCTAGGGATGGAAATAGATGACCTTACCAGGTCCTGATGTCATATAAAGTCCCTAGGGATGGAAATAGATGACCTTACCAGGTCCTGATGTCCTATAAACTCCCTAGGGATGGAAATAGATGACCTTACCAGTTCCTGATGTCCTATAAACTCCCTAGGGATGGAAATAGATGACCTTACCAGGTCCTGATGTCCTATAAAGTCTCTAGGGATGGAAATAGATGACCTTACCAGGTCCTGATGTCATATAAAGTCCCTAGCGATGGAAATAGATGACCTTACCAGGTCATGGCTTCCTGAAAGTCTCTCTTTTTTCCAAAAAACGTTTTCAACGCTCTTTGAAGTGAAGGCAGAAAAATTAGGATTAAAGCAGAACAGCTCGGCACACGGTTCTAATATTATGTGTTATCTGTAGAAGGTACAATATATCTTCAGATTTTCACCCCCTCTCTGTCACAGCCATGCAAGTGACACCCCTATTTCCAGGTCCATTGGTTCAGCTTCCTGTGTTGGCTCTTCATCTCTGACACTGGACTCAAAACAGGATGTGCTTCAGGGTGTCCCCAAGGGTCCCATGCCAAAATGCTTAAAAGTGCCGCTACCTCCACAAGTCCATCAGAAGGAAATACTCCAAACACCGTATGCACATACTCAGGGGTGCCCACTATGGAGTGTAGACAAAGTGGGATTGACGATGTTTAACCACTTGCTTACTGGGCACTTAAACCCCCCTCCTGCCCAGACCAATTTTCAGCTTTCAGCGTTGATACACTTTGAATGACAATTGCACGGCCATGCAACACTGTACCCAAATGAAATTTTTATCATTTTTTTCCCACAAATAGAGCTTTCTTTTGGTGGTATTTAATTACAACTGGGAGTTTTATTTTTTGCTAAACAAACAAAAAAAGATGCAAAATAAAATAAAAAATCATGTTTAATAGTTTGTTATAAAATTTTGCAAACAGGTCATTTTTCTCCTTCATTGAAGTGCGCTGATGAGGCGGCACTGGTGGGCACTGATAGGCTGCACTGGTGGGCACTGATAGGCTGCACTGGTGGGCACTGATAGGCTGCACTGGTGGGCACTGATAGGCATAGTTAAGACAGCACTAATAGGCGCAGATAAGGTGGCACCGATAGGCACAGATAAGGCAGTACTGATGGGCACAGATAAGGCGGCACTGATGGGCAAAGATGGGCACAGATAAGATGGCACGGATGGTTGGCACTAAGGGGCACTGATAGGTACCACTGATAGATGGGACTGATGGGCACTGATAGGTGGCACTGCTGGGCACTGATGGGGGGCACTGGTAGATGACACTGATGGGCACGGATATGTGGCACTAGGGTGCAGCACCGTTGTTGAGGCAGATTGTGGGCACTGATGTGTGGCACTGTGGGCACTGATGTGTGGCACTGTGGGCACTGATGGGTGGCACTATGGGCACTGATGGGGGGCACTTTTTAATTACTGAGGTGGCACTGGTAGGGGACAGGTGGGCACTGGTAAGCTGGTCGTGATCGGGACTGATGTCCTGATCGCGGCCGCCGGTGATCGGCTCTTTTTTTTTCCTCTTCGCACTGCCAGCGCGAGGAGGAAAAATAGCCGATTACCGGCTCCGTTGTATCCCATGATCAGCTGTCATTGGCTGACAGCTGATCACGTGGTAAGGGTTGGGATCGACCCCTTGCTTTGATCCGTGATCAGGCGAGTCTCATAGACCAGGGGGGGTGCAGTCCGCTTGTGCACGGGACGACGTCAATAGACGTCGTCCCGGCAAAGGAGGTCCGCGCTGTAGACATCATTTGGCTATAGCGCGGATCTCTATTGGTTAAATAATTTGCCAATTAATAGGCTGGGAATAAGTTTAAGAGATGTTACAATCAAGAACGTAAATGTATTTTATTGGGATTTTATGTGATAGACCAACAAAAGTGGAAAATACTTGTGAAGTGGAAGGAAAATAATAAATGGTTTTCCACATTTTTTACAAATAAATGTGAAAAGTGTGGGGTGCATTTGTATGCGCCCCCCGGAGTCAATACTTCGTAGAACCACCTTTCACTGCAATTACAGCTGAAAGTCTTTTTGGGGATGTCTCTACCAGTTTTGCCCATCTAGAGAGTGACATTTTTGCCCATTCTTCTTTACAAAATAGCTCAAGCTTTGCCAGATTGGATGGAGAGCGTCTAAACAGCAATTTTGAAGTCTTGCCACAGATTCTCAATTGGATTTAAGTCTGGACTTTGACTGGGCCATTCTAACACATGAATATTCTTCAATCTAAACCATTCCATTGTAGCTCTGGCTGTATGTTTAGGGTCATTGTCCTGCTGGAAGGTGAACTTCCGCCCCAGTCTTAAGTCTTTTGCAGACTTTAACAGGTTTTCTTCTAAGATTGTCCTGTATTTGGCTCCATCCATCTTCCTATCAACTCTGGCCAGCTTCCCTGTCCCTGCTAATGAAAAGCATCCCCACAACATGATGCTGCCACCACCATGTTTCATAGTGGGGATGATGTATTCAGGGTGATGTGCAGTGTTAGTTTCCCACCACACATAGCATGCTGCTTTAAAGCAGTGTTCCAGCCAAATATATATGTTTCTAAAGTCAGCAGCTGCAAACACTGTAGCTGCTGACTTTTAATAAGGACAATCGTCTGTCCAGGAAGCCAGCGATGTCAGCCTCCTGTACTCTTCGTACTTCCAAAAAAGGTAAGTTAGAAAGTAATTTTTTTTTTTAAATATCCAAAAACAAGGGGTGGAGAGGTAGTCTTTTGTTTAACCTCCTCGCGCCCGCCCTATAGCCGAATTACGGCCGTAGAGCAGGCGCGTTCGTTTGGGCGGTCGTCCCTGGACGGCCTGATGTTTACTTCCGCAATGCGCGCCGCCGCGGGCGCGCATCGCGGAAGTTCTGTGTTCGCCGTGTCCCCCGGGGACAGGCAAACACAGATCGCTGTAAACGGCCAATCACAGCGGCCGTTTACAGCGTGATCGGCGTGTCCAATGGGAGATGATCTCATATGTAAACATATGAGATCATCTCGCAGCGCCGCTCTCCTTCCTCGCACAGACAGTGCGAGAGGGGAGAGATGAACGGCTGCAGCGGCAGCCGTTCTGATTCTGGAAAAAAAAATAATTAAAAAAATGAAATAAAAAGTGCCATCCGCCCCCAGCAGTGCCATCCGCCCCCAGCAGTGCCATCCGCCCCCAGCAGTGCTATCTGCCCCAGTGCCATCCACCCCAGTGCTACCTGCCCCCAGTGCCATCCACCCCAGTGCTACCTGCCCCCAGTGCCATCCACCCCAGTGCTACCTGCCCCTAGTGCCATCCACCCCAGTGCTACCTGCCCCTAGTGCCATCCACCCCAGTGCTACCTGCCCCCAGTGCCATCCACCCCAGTGCTACCTGCCCCCAGTGCCATCCACCCCAGTGCTACCTGCCCCCAGTGCCATCCACCCCAGTGCCACCTGCCGTCAGTGCCACCTGCCCCCAGTGCCACCTGCCCCCAGTGCCACCTGCCGTCAGTGCCACCTGCCGTCAGTGCCACGTGTCATCAGTGCCACATAGTGCCATCTGTCATCAGTGCCACGTATCAGTGCCATTTGTCATCAGTGCCACCTGTCAGTGTCACGTGCCATCTGTTGTCAGTGTCACGTGTCATCAATGCCACTTATCAGTGCCATCTGTCATCAGTGTCACGCGTCATCGGTGGCATGTATTAGTGCCATCTGTCATCGGTGGCACATATTAGTGCCACGTATTAGTGCCATCTGTCATCGGTGCCACGTTTCAGTGCCACGTGTCATCAGTGCCACGTATTAGTGCCACGTGTCATCAGTGCCACGTATAAGTGCCACGCGTCATCAGTGCCACATATTAGTGCCATCTGTCATCAGTGCCACATATTAGTGCCATCTGTCATCAGTGCCACCTGTCATCATTGCCACGTATCAGTGCCATCTGTCATCAGTGTCACGTGTCATTGTCCTGGTGCTTCAAAAGTGTAATAAATAGTCAACAAGTTAGATGTGTAATTTATGTTCCTAGAACACATGATGGCGCTACCTGCATGTTGGGCCTCTCTATGTGGCCAGGCTGTGAAAAAGTCCCACACATGTGGTATTGTAATACTCAGGAGGAGTAGCAGAATTTTTTGGGGGGTGTCATTTGTGGTATACACATGCCACGTGAGAGAAATAACCTATTACAATGACAATTTTGTGGAGAAAAAAAAAAAAAATGAAAAATCTTAATTTTGCAAAGAATTGTGGGAAAAAAATGACAACATCAAAAAGCTCACTATACCTCTTACTAAATACCTTGGAATGTCTACTTTCCAAAAAGGGGTCATTTGGGGGGTATTTGTACTTTCCTGACTTGTTCGGGTCACAAGAAGCGAGATAGGCCACCAGTACATCAGATGTGATCAATTTTGTGCGATTCGCACCACAGCTTGTAGACTCTCTAACTTTCACAAAGACCAAATAATATCCACTAATTTGGGTTATTTTTACCAAAGATATGTAGCAGTATAAATTGTGACCAAAATTTATGAAGAAAAATTAATAATTTGCATAATTCTGTCACAGAAACAAAGAAATATGCGTTTTTTTTCAAAATTTTCGGTCTTTTTTCATTTATAGCGCAAAAAATAAAAACCCCAGAGGTGATCAAATACCACCAAAAGAAAGCTCTATTTGTGGGAAAAAAAGGACAAAAAATTCATTTGGGTACAGTGTTGCATGACTGAGTAATTGTCATTCAAAGTGTGAGAGCACCGAAAGCTGAAAATTGGTCTGGGCAGGAAGGTGTTTAAGTGCCCTGTAAGCAAGTGGTTAAGAGCACTTCGGGAGTCTGTCTGTATTAACCTGCTGTGTATGACTTCTTTCATGGGGGGTCATATAAATCTGGTGAGTAGGCTGTGTGACCGGTGTTGGTGGCAGAAGGTCCTAGTCTCTATTGTTGGAAATATGGAAACACATGCACTTTTGTATATCGTTTGATGGGAATTGAATGGACTTTGTTCACTTATTTTTATTTAATATTATTTAATTTTGAACATTTCACTTTACAAGTTTATAAAGTTTACATAAGTATATTGTCACACACTGGAGAGATTCAGTGGTCACTGTATGTACTTGGTATTTAAAACTTTTGCACTGTCACTTTATCATTAGTAACCTGCTGGGGACACCTAGTGGCTGCAAAGTATATTGTATCCTTTTGCATTTATGATGTACATGTTTAAAGCGGAGGTCCACCCTAAAGTGGACCTTCCGCTCATTGGAATCCTCCCCCCTCCGGCGCCACAATTGGCGGGAGGGGGTGCAGGTACCTGTACAGTACAGGTATCTGCACCCACTTCCGGGATAGCTCTCTGCGGAAAGGGGCGTAGATTACGCCCCTTTCCGAAAGTCCCCCGCTGCCTGCTGGGAAACACAAAGATCCCAGAGGCAGCGGGTCCATCCTTATTGCGCAGCGCGACTCGCGCATGCGCAGTAGGGAACCGGGAAATGAAGCCGAAAGGCTCCACTTCCTGATTCCCAAACCCAAGATGGTGGCGGCAGCACCAGAGAGACGATCGAGAGATCGGCTTCGGGTGCCTACATTGCGGGCGCGCTGGACAGGTAAGTGTCACTATTTTAAAAGTCAGCAGCTGCAGTATTTGTAGCTGCTGGCTTTAAAAAAAAAAAAAAAAACGCGGACTCCCGCTTTAATTAGTGAGTAGGGTGCGCTGTTCATATTTTTTTACATATTTTTATTATTTTTACTGTATGTCTGCATCTCTGACCATCTCCTTTATCATGTCTGCAGTCTCTGACCATCTCCTTTATCATGTCTGCAGTCTCTGACCATCTCCTTTATCATGTCTGCAGTCCCTGACCATCTCCTTTATCATGTCTGCAGTCTCTGACCATCTCTTGTATCATGTCTGCAGTCTCTGACCATCTCTTGTATCATGTCTGCAGTCTCTGACCATCTCCTTTATCATGTCTACAGTTTCTGACCATCTCCTTTTATCATGTCTGCAGTCTCTGACCATATCCTGTACCATGTCTGCAGTCTCTGACCATATCTTGTACCATGTCTGCAGTCTCTGACCATCTCTTGTACCATGTCTGCGGTCTCTGACCATCTCTTGTACCATGTCTGCGGTCTCTGACCATCTCTTGTACCATGTTTGCGGTCCCTGACCATCTCTTGTACCATGTTTGCGGTCCCTGACCATCTCCTTTATCATGTCTGCAGTCTCTGACCATCTCTTGTACCATGTCTGCGGTCTCTGACCATCTCTTGTACCATGTCTGCAGTCTCTGACCATCTCTTGTACCATGTCTGCAGTCTCTGACCATCTCTTGTACCATGTCTGCAGTCTCTGACCATCTCCTTTATCATGTCTGCAGTCTCTGACCATCTCTTGTACCATGTCTGCAGTCTCTGACCATCTCCTGTAGCATGCCTGCAGTCTCTGAGGCCCCTTATATCCAATAAATTATCCATCAATGCTTTAAACCAACTTAATCCAACCTGACCCATCCACCTACTTGCCCATTCTAGCTGTTACCCATTGTATGCTTTATCTGAGCTGATCCAGGAAGAGCAGCCTACCCCATGTGGTGCTCTGATTCTCAGTGAATTCCTACTATGGAGAAGTACTGCACATGTATGGCATTTCTACATAAGCCTTAATGGAATGGCTATCAACTAGGGGCACAGCACCATGTGGCACGGGATAGGCACACCAAATGGCGTAGGAAGTATCTCTTGGACTGATTTAAGATAAGTTGAAGAAGTATATGTAGAACGGCGAAGGGACAGATAGTATTAAGTTGGTCTTCTCTAAAGTACAATTTTCCATCAATTTGTGATGCCAAAATGTCCCATATTATTAGCTCTACGCTTAGACAGGAGACAGGTCAGTCTCTGTAGAGGGCTTATAACTTGACAATGATCTGGTAGGAGAGAATATAAATAAATAGTAGCATACCTACCTATTGGGATAGGTGGGTGTGCTTTTATTCAGTTGCATTCTGTCTTGGTAGGGTGGCACAGAAGGGAGGTACAAGGTTGAGGGAGTTCTGGCAAGGCACAAGCTGTTGCCATATTATGTGCATCCTCAGAAAGTTCATCTCTATAGGCAAACAAGTAATTCAGCTGCAGAAATTAGAAATCTGTCAATATACTGATTGGCGGTCTCTCCAACAAAGAGTGACCAATGTAATTACATGAAATAAACATCTCCAAGAGATTTATGTCATGGGCAATCATTCAATATGAATGATCCTCAGAAGTTCCAGCTTTTGTTGTTCTATCACCCATAAAGATCACTGACCTGGCTCATCATGGCCCAAGTATAGTCTCATTATTGTGACTGCATCCTCCATGTTAAAGGGGTTATAAACCTTTGCGTTTTTTTATCTTAATGCATCCTATGCAGGTGACAGGTGACCAGCCCCCCGTTTTACTTACCTGAACCCTCTAACCCGACCCGACGGGACACGCTGTCTCTCTGCCCGAGGTTCTCGGCTCTTGATTGGATAGATTTATAGCAGCGCAGCCATTGGCTCCCACTGCTGTCAATCGAATCCAGTGACGCGAGCACCGGGGGATGGGGCCAAGTCCTGCATCCAGCAATTCTCCGAGGGGGTTATTAGATGTGGGGAGGAGCTGCGAGAGCTGCCAGGGGACCCCAGAAGATGAGATTCGGGGCCACACTGTGCAAAACAAGCTGCACAGTGGAGGTAAGTATGATATGTTTGTTATTTTTATTTTTATTTTTTATTTACTGTGGCAGCACGCAGGTAAAGTCACCTGGTTGTATCCAGGATGGGAAATATGTGTGCCCTAGATTCAGGCTTTATGCAGACTTTTACAATTAGAGGGGAAGAGTTAATGAGCCCAGCTGAAGTAAGTGGGCTCATTAAGACCTCTACAAAAAACCCCAGCATGCTTAGGGAGATGCTCCATCCTGGAACCAGTTTTGTGTTGTATAGACTGGGGAGTGTGATATCTGTTCTGTGCGGTGAGTTAACGCCTGTGTGGCAAACCTCTACAACAGAGACAGGGACTGGTGCAGCACAAGGCTGCACTCAGTTGTTAGACAGGGAATCTAAGTGTGTAGTTAGAGGTCAAGCTGACCAGGATTTATTTTCATGTTTTATTTTTGTTTGGCTGTTATATGTATCACTGCATGTAGCATAAATAAACCGCATCTTTTGTTTTTGCACCTACAACGCTGTCTGCTGTGCCTGATTTTGTGTTGTGAACCCATCCAGGGGGTCACACACACCCGCTGCCGAGCTAACCCCTCACATTACCTTTACAATCACTTTAAGCAACTGTGTGCAGATTATCTGTCTAGGGTCCATTTGTTTTTTTGTGTTGCATTAACATGCATTGTATTAGGACAGCCCATTGACAATAAGTGACCACCAATGCATCCTAGTGTGACTTGATGTGCAGGCCATATGTGGCCCTTTGCTTGCCTTTATCCGGCCCCTGGGGCCCTATTTCTCTCATTGATACGAGGCACTATTCCTCCCCCTGACACCAAGAATTGGGCATAATTCATCCCACTTACACCAAAGATTGGGCACTATTCCTTCTACTGACACCAACGACAAGGCACCATTCCTTCTATTGACACCAACAATGGGGAACGATCTCTTTCACCAATACCAACAATTTGGCGCTATTCCTTCTACTGACACCAGCAATGGGGCAGTTCCTGCCACTGACAACAATGGTGAGGCACTAGTCCTCCCACAGACACCTGTAACGGGGCACTATTCCTTCCACAGGCACCAACTATGAAGAACTTTTCTTCCAACTGACACAAATGATGGGGCACTATTCCTCCCACTGATACATACAAAAGGGGTGCTATTGCTTCCACCAACACAAATTGGGCACTATTCCTCCCACTGACATTGTTTGGGCGCTATTCCTTCTACTGACACTGACAGGGCACTTTTGCTTTTACCAACACTGATGATGGAGCACTATTCCTTCCACTGATACCAACATTTTGGCACTATTCCTTCTACTGACACCAACAACAGGACACTTTCCTTTCACCAACACTGCTGATGGAGCACTGTTCCTTCCACTGATACCCACAATGGGACAGTATTACTCCCACCAACAAAAATAATGGCGCACTATTCCTCCCAATGATACCAACGTTTGGGCACTATTCCTTCTACTGGCATCAATGATGGGACACTATTCCTCCCACTAGCACCAACATTTGGTACTAGCCCTCCCACTGACACTAACATTTTGGCATTATTGCTCCTACTGACACCAATGATGGGGCACTACTTCTTCTACTGACACCAATGATGGGGCACTACTTCTTCTACTGACACCAATGATGGGGCACTACTTCTTCTACTGACACCAATGATGGGGTACTACTACTTCTACTGACACCAATGATGGGGCACTATTTCTTCTACTAACACCAACAGTTGGGCACTATTCCTCCCACTGACATCAATGATGGGGCACTATTCCTTTTACGGTAAGTCTCTGACCCTCTCCTGTAGAATGTCTGCAGTCTCTGACCCTTTCCTGTAGAATGTCTGCTGTCTCTGACCCTCTCCTGTAGAATGTCTGCTGTCTCTGACCCTCTCCTGTAGTATGTCTGCTGTCTCCGACCCTCTCCTGTAGTATGTCTGCTGTCTCCGACCCTCTCCTGTAGTATGTCTGCAGTCTCTGACCCTCTCCTGTAGTATGTCTGCAGTCTCTGACCCTCTCCTGTAGTATGTCTGCAGTTTCTGACCCTCTCCTGTAGTATGTCTCCAGTTTCTGACCCTCTTCTGTAGTATGCGTATTAATGTGCCACTTTACTTGCTCAATTATTTGTGATTGCCCCACTGCTCAGTGAGTGGTAATGATGAGCAGTAGCCTGTAGCAACCAATCTGTGAACAGTAATGGTATGCTTTAATTTCTAGCAACCAATCAGTGAGCGGTAATGTTGCCTTATGAGTTTATGTGACATCTCCATCAATAGCTGTAAAATATTGTAATTATGAATATATTTAATTTAGCTTGTATCTATGTAAAGCATGTAATATTGTCTAACAGACACTTCTGTGAAGCTGACAATTTGGTGCCTAAGCTTGTGTATCAAACAATGGGACCCAAACCTCATTGTTCTACACATACTCACTTCAAAGGATCCCATGTTTGGATATGCAATGAGGGGCCATGGCCAGTCCATCATGTATACTTAATTTCCCTGAAAATATAATCTACTTACAAGGTAAAGTTTCCTGCTCAAAGTAGGGACAAGGATTTGCATTAAAGGGGGCTGACTTATGCAAAGTATAGGGATTGGAGATGTAGACAGTCCTTTCCCAAGATAAGAGAGGCCCACCAATCGGAGCCACGCCATGCCAACCAATGAGGCATCAGCCTGTAATGATATACACAGACTAGATGGGGGGAAAATGCACACTCTCTGGTGGAGCGGTCCCCCAAATGGAACCTTCAGCTGCGGGTCATAGCCTGGTAACTATTGGAACTAAATATGTTTTTCGTTTGTCTTTTCTGTCCTACTGTTTGTAGATTCATGTTTTAAGGAATATACTCTGTATTCCTTCATGTAATCCATGATGTTTACCCTTTTCCTGTACAATTTAGATAAATTGCTGCGTATTAGTCTAGGCCTACTTTACTATATACCATAGGTAAGCCAAGCTCGCCTGTATAACATTTACTCCAAGTAATGCTGTTATTCAATGCATAATAATTTGTTCCTCCCTATCCCCTGTTAAATACCCTGTGATTGAATTAATTAGAAGATTGTATTTTTTCTTAGATGTGTAAGGTCAATCCCTCCTGACGAAGCAAATTTATTCACAAAATATGTAGAGGATTACACATTGGATCTACATCTTCTGAGGCCCCACCAAATTGTGGTGTTTCTACTGTTCACAGTCTGTATTATATTGCCGTTGTATGCAATTATGTTTTATATGTGACTTGTATTAATGTGTACAAAGTTGTTTTTTCTACAATAAATTACAGATTTTTATAATCAACTGTTTACTTTCTGGGTACCGAGATGGTCCATACAATTTCCTTGTCATAGGGCAATTATTGGAGTAGCCCCTGACATACCCCTCTATACCGCTTTACTATATACCAATACATCTTTGTTATTGTGTTAAAGCTTTCACTTATGGTTCAAAGAACTCTCATTTAACCCAAATCATATCTGAGAGATATTAAATCTCAAATATAGTAAATGGGTAACAGGTAATGATGTGCTGTAATCTCTAGCAACCAATCAGTAATAATGTGCTGTAACCTCTAGCAACCAATCAGCAAGCAGAAATGATGTGCTGTAACCTCTAGCAACTAGTCAGTGAATGGTAATAATCGACTGTAACCTCTGGCAACCAAGTACAAACACTGTGCGATTTGCTGTAGTAAACAGATTTTGAGTCTACCTGCTATTTGTTTGTATGACTCAGAATGGAGGGGGGGCCAACAAAATGTTTGCACAGGGTCCAATCAATAGTAAAGATGGCCCTGACGGTGCAGGGGATGGGACGGGGGTCAGCAAAATGCAAAGTAGACAAAAAAGGCTTGCAGGGCCCAGTTTGTTGTTGCCATTAAAAGGAGTACCCCACCATTTCTCATTTCTTCGAGTGCACTGAAAAAAAAAAAAACACTAGGAAGCTGCTAATCTATTAGACATTGCAAAAAAAAAAGGGGGGGGGGGGACTTTAGATGAGGTACATGGGGTAGAGCCAGACACAACCATATACATATGTGAAAAATGATATTCTTTATTAGACCAAAGATAGGGCATGGATCAACCCATATAAACGCATAATAGCACATTGGTATATAAAATACAAAGTATCAACATACATATTGAGGATAGTCACCAACATGACACATAAACAGAACATGTTGGTGACTATCCTCAATATGTATGTTGATACTTTGTATTTTATATACCAATGTGCTATTATGCGTTTATATGGGTTGATCCATGCCCTATCTTTGGTCTAATAAAGAATATCATTTTTTTTACATATGTATATGGTTGTGTCTGGCTCTACCCCACACCCCTCATCTAAAGTCCCCACCCTCTTTTTTGCAAAAGCAACCAGGGATGGAGGCGTAATATTCCCGTTGCATCTCATTTAAAGTCCCAAATATTGCTTTTTTTCTTTGAATCCATTAGACATGTTGATAGTACAGTTGTGTTGTGTAAATATTGAGTTACCTATTCTTGTATTGATTTTTATGCTATTGATCTAGAGCTGCTTATATAGATATATTTGTTTACCTTTATTACCTAAGGGCAGTTCTACTCTGCTTAGTGAACTGCACTTTAATTGTTATTTTATGCAAGTTCATAATTATAGTCTATTAGTGTCTACCACTAAGCAGGGGTGTGTTCTTTTATTGCCTAGATCCTACAGTAAGGTGAAAGGTACTACACGCTGGTGTTGCTACATGCATCTGTAGTGATTCAATCAACCAGGTGAGTCAGAGGGGCTGAGGGTGTTCTTGGAGTTGAGGCGGAGAACAGGGAACCCAAAATTACCAAGCAGCTCTTTCAGGGGGTAGTGCTACACACATTACCCCAGTTTTGAGGAACAAGGGACCTTAACACTGAAGTGTTCAGGCAGTGTTAAGAGCCCTGTCTCGTTTAAGCAGGCCTCGTGCTGACTGAACAGTTTATTTGCAGCGTTGACTTTAACCTAATGCCGCGTACATGCGATCGGACATTCCAACAACAAAATCCATGGGATTTTTCCCGACGGATATTGGTTCAAACTTGTCCTGCATACACACGGTCACACAATGTTGTTGGAAATTCCAAATGTCAAGAACGAGGCGACTTACGACGAGCCGAGAAAATTGAAGCTCAATAGCCAGTGCGGCTCTTTTGCTTGATTCCAAGCATGCTTAGAACTCTGTGCATCGGAATTGTGTACACACGATCGGAATTTCTGACAACAGATTTTGTTGTTGGAAAATTTGAGATCCAGATCTCAAATTTTGTGTGTCGGAAATTCCAATGGAAAATGTCCGATGGAGCCCACACACGGTCAGAATTTCTGACAAAAGGCTCCCATAAAACATCTTCTGTCGGAAAATCCGACCGTGTGTACACGGCATAAGACTTCTGGAGCTCCACCCGTCAGCCAACGAAGAGAGATGCTGGGTCCACACATGTCACCCCTTGCAACCACCGCACAAGTATCTCAAGCTGGGAAGGGCTGCTGCGTAGCTGATGGGCGTGAGTGGGGCCTCATATCTACCTCACAAAGCCTAGAGCCGTCTCTGATGACATCATATGACGCAAAGGGGTTAACCCCTTAGTTTACCCTAATGAGCCCTAATTATCTCATTCCTACCCTGAGCTATATTTTTTTCATCTTTTCTTTTACCTTTTTAACCTCATGCCGACCATAACAGATGCATGCTGTGGCAGGACAGGTGGGCCTTAACACCGCACATGCAGTATGCATCCGTGGTGGCTGAAGTTTTTGTTCCCGCTCACTACACTCAAACCATCCGGGTCATACGATTAGTAACATACCAGTTGGTCAATTTTGTAGACTAAAACGTATATGCAGTAAAGAATCTGATTTTAGAAGGCATTCCATTCTTATGACCTCCAGATTTGAGGAAAGAGGTTATCCCAGTTCTGTTATTCATAGGGCTTTTAGATACTGCTGAGAAAACCCCATGAGATATGCTTATGAGCAACAAATGCTTGGGCAATAAACGCCATATGAATAAAACTTTGCAGTTCGAGAACTCCTATATTCTCAACCCCCTACAATATTGAGTTTGAAAAAATAAAAAAGTCATAAAGAAATATCTTCCAATTTTGTCCAATGATCCCACTTATGCACAGATCTTACCCAATGGGATACAGGTGGTTTCAAGAAGGGCATCCACTTTGGGCAGAAGGCTATGACCCAGGCTGTATACAAGTGAATGTACACACTGGTTATAATTTAAGGGTACATCTAAATGTGGTGTGAGTGGTTGCTAGTATTGTTCCTTTATTAAAAGGGCTGACCGTGTCATTTCACTTTTCACTGGTAAATCATTTGGGATTATATCTTTCATCAATTGCAATACACACTATGTGGTGTATGTAATCACATGCACTACATACCAGGTCCAATATGTAGGAAGGACAACCCGGCGTTTGAGGGATCGTTTATATGATCACCTACATGATATAGAAAAGGACCACTCCACCAACGTGGCTAGACATTGGGTTCAACATCATAATAAAACTACATCCAGCCTTGTTATTCAGGGCATGGAGAAAATAAATATGCCTACTAGAGGTGGTGATAAATTTGGTATTTTATGTAGGAAAGAAGTTTACTGATATTTCTGATGAAGTTCAAATATGCATATGCACAAAAATCAGGTTATGAGAAATGTTGGATATGTAGTAAACTAGAGTCACCTAATTATATTATTTTACAAAGATCTGGGTCTACTATCTCATCTGAATGTCTTGATTGGAGACGCCCTAAGCTGATTTAACATAATGGTGCCTTTCGACTCAGATACAATCCAGTGGGCTCCCAGCCAGATGGACACGAATCTCACGTTTAGCAGGCAGGTGGCCATGGTAAGAAACTGCTATTGTTACTTATTCTGCTCTCCGTAGTGAGTAATTAGTTGGTGTCTGGAGTCCATTCGCTGAAGGAGTCTAATGCTGTTGATGAGATGGTGAGATTAAGGTAAAATGATGCGTTTAATTACTAGAGCCACTAGAATCCCTGACCCAGGTGCTGAAAGTAAAGCTTACCTCTGTCTTTATTACACTAGAAACTCTGTAGTAAAGTAAGTAATTTTTTTTATGACTTAAGAGGGGATTGTAATAGAGAATATGATCAACTATCACTCCATTTTGTAATCTGCCCTCCATTTTAAAAGCTTGTTTTTAAAGAATGTACGTGCCTTATCTTACACTTCTTTCATGTTTTAGACCTTTTTGCTTGAGCCAACTTTTAATTAGAACTCTCACTGTATGACTCAATGGGGATTATTTACAAAAGGCAAATACACTTGGAAGTGCAGTCGCTTTAGATCTGAGGGGTAGATCTGAAATAAAGGGAAGCTCTGCTGCTTTTATCATCCAATCATGTGTACGATAAAACCCTTATTCTTATTTTCCTTGCTTGTCCCCCTCAGATCTACAGTGATTGCACTTCCAAGTGCACTTTTGTAAATAATCCCCATTGTGTTTAGATCGATTCTCAGTAGTCTATTCAGATAAGCTATCTTTATGAATTTCTTTCAGCTGCCTAAAACTAATAATGAAATAAAATCTCTCTGTAGAAACCTGGTTAATCCTTAGAAACTTAGGAGCGAGTTTACCCCTCCCCTCTTTTGTTGTTACTCACATATAAAATATATAATTCTTAATAAAGAATTCAGACTCACTTTGCAAATGAAAGCTGCCTGTTGTGTGTGACATTGGGGTCTCCAAAATTCTGATGGGGTCACTGTGGTTTACTAAGGAAGGGTGGCCGGCTGTCCAGTAATCCATATTTACAGTTACTGAAAAAAAAAAGAATAAATAAAAATATCCCATACTTTGTACACACTATAACTTTTGGCAAACCAATTAATATACGCTTATTGTTTTTTTTTTTTACCAAAAATATGTAGCAGAATACATATTGGCCTAAATTGATGAAGAAATTTAATTATTTTTTTCAATTAACTGTTTTTTATTGATCATAAAAGTAAGTGAATGAACAAAAAGGTAATATTGCAATACATAGGCACCAACATAACAGTGGTCGGGCCAACGTGCAGTTGTTAACAGGAAGCAAAAAAAAAACAGCAATAAGAAGTTATCACCAGTTCTACATAGCAGAAATAAAAGAGGTAGGAGAGGATGGGAAGAGGGGGGGGGGGGGGGGGGGGTTGGTGGGGCTCAGCCATTAGCTCAGGGCGGATCTTCACATCTGTGCCATCGATGGCATGTAATATATCTGGTGTCAGGTACCAAAAACAGAGAACCTTATAAGTGTTCTCTTTATAGAGCGTGCATAAAGAGCTTTTTGCTGCCTGCAACCAGATTGTTTGCCATGTTGCATCTGGGATCTCTTCTCCCTGATCCTTCTCCCAGCGAAGCATGTACATATGTTTACCTTGGCTGGGGAAGGAGTAAGAGTTTAACAGCTGGTATATGTCTGAAATAAGACCTCGGCATGCAGATCCCTCCAGGATTAGACTCTCAAATGGCGTTGGCGCTGAGAATTGAAGGTCCGGGGCAAAGAACTGGGCATAGTGCCTTATTTGCAGGTAGCCGTAAAAAAAAACCTGGCAGGGCAAGTCAAATTTTGGAGCTCAGCGAAGGAGTGCAGCTTGCGTGAGCAGGGATGCACTAGGTGGCCAAAGTGGAATAAATTCCACGTTGCCCAGGGTGAAGACATCTGGTGCATAAGACCTGCAGGCATTCTGGGGTTGTAAAGAAAGGAGGTTAGGGGAGACTTTTCAGAGCCCAGCTTATGTACCCGGGCCAGTCTACGCCAAAGCGTCTTAAGATGGAGCATAGGACCTAGAAGCTGGGCTGGCTCCACCTCTATGCCTGCATTCCAGAGCAGGCTGTTTGGGTGTATGGGTGCAAACCATAGCTTTTCAATTTCCGTCCATTTTTTGTAAGATCATTGGGGAAACCAGGAGGTCAAGGCACGCAGTTGGGCAGCCTGGTAATATTTAATCAGATCTGGAAATGCTAGTCCCCCGTCAGTGCGGGACGCTGTTAGCACCGAGCGGGGGACTCTGTGTCTCTTATAGTTCAACACAAATCATATTAAGTCCGCTTGGAGTTTTCACAGGTCTGCGTAGGGGACTAAAATGGGTAACGTTTGAAAAAGGTACAGACGTTTGGGAAGGATAGTCATCTTAACAGATGCCACTATTCCCAGGAGGGAGATATGGTGAGTTTTCCACTTCTGTAAAAGGTCTCTTATGGACTGGAACAGGGGAGGAAAGTTGGCCCGATTTAAAGTGACGTAGGACTGAGTTATTTGAACCCCCAAATATTTCAAGGCTGTCGTCCTCCAATGCTAGGGGAAGCAACGCTCTAAGTGTTATACCTCTGCACTTGGGATATTAATAGCGAGAGCCTCCGACTTAGTTGCAATTATTTTATAGCCAGAGAGGGATTTATAAAGATCAAGTTCGGAACTTCGACCATATGTATGCGGATTAGGAGCGAAATCGCTCCTCCGCCCCTGCTGCCCCCATGCTTCAGCATATATGCTCTTTTTTTTAACTGTGGTGTTGAAATCACCTCCTACAGCACTGGAGTCACAGCTTTATGTATCGTGAGGGCAAACGCTGTTGCTCTCAAGATAAATAAATCTGAGCTGCAGCTGAATGGCGCATCTGAAAACAAAAAAATGGTAAATCGCACATATTTGCATTCTACAAGCTGTAAATCACATATCTGCATTCTGCAACCTATAAATCGCACATAACTGCATTCTGAAACCTGTAACTTGCACATATCTGCATTCTGCAGCATTTAAAGCGCACATATCTGCATTCTGAAACCTATAAATCGCACATAACTGCATTCTGCAACCTGTAAATTGCACATATCTGCATTCTGTAAATCGCACATAACTGCATTCAGCAACCTGTAAATTGCACATATTTGCAACATGTAAATAGCACATATCTGTATTCTGTAAATTGCGCATATCTGCATTCTGCAACCGGTAAATTGCACATATCTGAATTCTTAAATCTGTAAATCGCACATATCTGAGTTCTTAAATCTGTAAATTGCGCATAGCTGCATTCTGAAATCTGCAATTCGCACATATCTGCATTCTGTAACCTGTAAATCGCACATATCTGCATTCAGCAACCTGTAAATTTGAAAAAATTGGGGGTCTATTAGACCCTAGATCTTACCTCTGCCCTCAAAGCATCTGACCACACCGTTCGGTGTGATAAAATGCTTTCCCACTGGAAATGTTTATATCCAGGAGGGGGGACATTCCCTCCCACTGCTTGTAAAAGCAGTCTAGAGGCTAATTAGCCACTAGGATTGCTTTTACATGAAAGCCGATCACTATCTGAAAAGAATACCAAGATGATACCTAAACCCGCAGGCATCATTCTGGTATAACCATTCAAATTCCAGCAACATACCAGTACGTTGCTGGTCCTTGTTGGACATATATTGTAATTTTTTTTCATGCAGCCTGTTGGCTGAAGGAAAAAAAAAGAGATTGATCGGTGGGTATGCCCACCATTAGAATACCTCCCTTCATCCACCCACTTCTAATGGTGGGCATACATGCACCATTTATATATGCCGAAGCATGGGGGCATCCTCCCGCAAAAAAGTTATGCCACGTACACACGGTCGGACTTTTCCATGGGCAAGCTATCTTTCGGAATTTCGACCATATGTATGCGGATTAGGAGCAAAATCGCTCCTCCGTCCCTGCTGCCCCCATGCTTCAGCATATATGCTCTTTTTTTTTAACTGTGGTGTTGAAATCACCTCCTACAGCACTGGAGTCACAGCTTTATGTATCGTGAGGGCAAATGCTGTTGCTCTCAAGATAAATAAATCTGCGCTGCAGCTGAATAGCGCATCTGAAAACAAAAAAATGGTAAATCACACATATTTGCCTTCTGCAACCTGTAAATCACATATCTGCATTCTGCAACCTATAAATCGCACATAACTGCATTCTGAAACCTGTAACTTGCACATATCTGCATTCTGCAGCATTTAAAGCGCACATATCTGCATTCTGAAACCTATATATCGCACATAACTACATTCTGCAACCTGTAAATTGCACACATCTGCATTCTGTAAATCGCACATAACTGCATTCAGCAACCTGTAAATTGCACATATCTGCAACATGTAAATAGCACATATCTGTATTCTGTAAATTGCACATATCTGCTTTCTGCAACCGGTAAATTGCACATAACTGCATTCTTAAATCTGTAAATCGCACATATCTAAATTCTTAAATCTGTAAATTGCACATAGCTGCATTCTGCAATCTGCAATTCGCACATATCTGCATTCTGTAACCTGTAAATCACACATATCTGCATTCAGCAACCTGTAAATTTGAAAAAATTGGGGGTCTATTAAACCCTAGATCTTACCTCTGCCCTCAAAGCATCTGACCACACCGTTCGGTGTGATAAAATGCTTTCCCACTGGATATGTTTATATCGGGGAGGGGGGACATTCCCTCCCACTGCTTGTAAAAGCAGTCTAGAGGCTAATTAGCCACTAGGATTGCTTTTACATGAAAGCCGATCACTATCTGAAAAGAATACCAAGATGATACCTAAACCCGCAGGCATCATTCTGGTATAACCATTCAAATTCCAGCAACATACCAGTACGTTGCTGGTCCTTGTTGGACATATATTGTAATTTTTTTTCATGCAGCCTGTTGGCTGAAGGAAAAAAAAAGAGATTGATCGGTGGGTATGCCCACCATTAGAATACCTCCCTTCATCCACCCACTTCTAATGGTGGGCATACATGCACCATTTATATATGCCGAAGCATGGGGGCATCCTCCCGCAAAAAAGTTATGCCACATACACACGGTCGGACTTTTCCACGGGCAAGCCATCTTTCGGAACTTCGACCATATGTATGCGGATTAGGAGCGAAATCGCTCCTCCGCCCCTGCTGCCCCCATGCTTCAGCATATATGCTCTTTTTTTTAAACTGTGGTGTTGAAATCACCTCCTACAGCACTGGAGTCACAGCTTTATGTATCGTGAGGGCAAACGTTGTTGCTCTCAAGATAAATAAATCTGAGCTGCAGCTGAATGGCGCATCTGAAAACAAAAAAATGGTAAATCGCACATATTTGCATTCTACAAGCTGTAAATCACATATCTGCATTCTGCAACCTATAAATCGCACATAACTGCATTCTGAAACCTGTAACTTGCACATATCTGCATTCTGCAGCATTTAAAGCGCACATATCTGCATTCTGAAACCTATGAATCGCACATTACTGCATTCTGCAACCTGTGAATTGCACATATCTGCATTCTGTAAATCGCACATAACTGCATTCAGCAACATGTAAATTGCATATATCTGCAACTTGTAAATAGTACATATCTGTATTCTGTAAATTGCACATATCTGCATTCTGCAACCGGTAAATTGCACATAACTGCATTCTTAAATCTGTAAATCGCACATATCTGAATTCTTAAATCTGTAAATCGCACATAGCTGCATTCTGAAATCTGCAATTCGCACATATCTGCATTCTGTAACCTGTAAATCGCACATATCTGCATTCAGCCACCTGTAAATTTGAAAAAATTGGGGTCTATTAGACCCTAGATCTTTCCTCTGCCCTCAAAGCATCTGACCACACCGTTCGGTGTGATAAAATGCTTTCCCACTGGAAATGTTTATATCCGGGAGGGGGGACATTCCCTCCCACTGCTTGTAAAAGCAGTCTAGAGGCTAATTAGCCACTAGGATTGCTTTTACGTGAAAGCCGATCACTATCTGAAAAGAATACCAAGATGATACCTAAACCCGCAGGCATCATTCTGGTATAACCATTCAAATTCCAGCAACATACCAGTACGTTGCTGGTAGTGATGGCCGAACGGTTCGCCCGGCGGTCGTTTCGCGGCGAATTTCCGACTTTCGCCGTCCGCGGGTTCGAACGCCTTTTTCCGTCGTTCGCCCCGGCGGACTTACGTGTTTAATGTATACAAGAACTTTAACCTTTCGTGACACGTTTATCATGTGTTACAGGACAACCAATTGAGACATGACAGCTCATGGACACTTGGACATTCCCCCTAACCTATAAATACACCCGATCCGGTGGCCATTTTACATTCTTTCTTCTGTCACTGTAGGGAAAGGATCCTGTGTGGAGTAGGGACAGAGAAAACGCTAGCTATTTGGTACACAAAAGTTCTTTTCAGGACTGGTATAGGTGTTAGGTCAGCAGCCTGAGTTTCTTTTGTCAGTTTAGATAAAGGGACAGAGCGCTGTATGCTGCTATTTTAGGGACAGCTCAGCCAGATTAGTCTTTCTTCATCATCATCATCATCATCATCATTAGCTGTTACTATCAGGTCCACAAAAGAGCTGTTCCAGCTAATCGTTCCAGCCTACTCTTTTTTGCCAATTTGTATAGGGACAGGCAGGAAGCAGTGTGTCAGGCAGTGAGGATAATTTTAAAGACTTGCTGTTACTATTAGTTCCACAAAGGTTCTTTTCAGGACTGGTATCAGTGGTACGGTAATAGGCTTGTACACGTATAATATTCTTTCTTCCAAATATAGAAAGAATATTATACTTGACTGCTGCCCTTCTGCTGCAGTCTGCTAATCATTCACAACTCACTTGTTCCACAAAGCTCTTTATCAGGACTGGTAACTTGGTCTGTCTAGGGTGCTACGGTACATAGGCTTGGGTGCGGTACAGTCTGCTGTTCTGTAAGGACCGCTATCGGTCCACAATACATAGGGTTGCCGTGCACTACTGCTGACCGCTGCCCTATACTGCAGCAGTCCTTCAGCGGTATAGGGACTGACGCACAGTCTGCTAAACACTAATACACAACCTGCTTGGTCCACAAAAGTTCTTATAAGGACTGGTAACTTGGTATAGGGTGCTACGGTACATAGGCCTGAGTGCAGTACAGTCTGCTGTTCTGTAAGGACCGCTATCGGTCCACAATACATAGGGTTGCCGTGCACTACTGCTGACCGCTGCCCTATACTGCAGCAGTCCTTCATTGGTATAGGGACTGACGTACAGTCTGCTAATCACTAACACACAACCTGCTTGGTCCACAAAAGTTCTTATAAGGACTGGTAACTTGGTATAGGGTGCTACGGTACATAGGCCTGAGTGCAGTACAGTCTGCTGTTCTGTAAGGACCGCTATCGGTCCACAATACATAGGGTTGCCGTGCACTACTGCTGACCGCTGCCCTATACTGCAGCAGTCCTTCATTGGTATAGGGACTGACGTACAGTCTGCTAATCACTAACACACAACCTGCTTGGTCCACAAAAGTTCTTATAAGGACTGGTAACTTGGTATAGGGTGCTACGGTACATAGGCCTGAGTGCGTTACAGTCTGCTGTTCTGTAAGGACCGCTATCGGTCCACAATACATAGGGTTGCCGTGCACTACTGCTGACCGCTGCCCTATACTGCAGCAGTCCTTCAGCGGTATAGGGACTGACGCACAGTCTGCTAAACACTAACACACAACCTGCTTGGTCCACAAAAGTTTTTATAAGGACTGGTAACTTGGTATAGGGTGCTACGGTACATAGGCCTGAGTGCAGTACAGTCTGCTGTTCTGTAAGGACCGCTATCGGTCCACAATACATAGGGTTGCCGTGCACTACTGCTGACCGCTGCCCTATACTGCAGCAGTCCTTCATTGGTATAGGGACTGACGTACAGTCTGCTAATCACTAACACACAACCTGCTTGGTCCACAAAAGTTCTTATAAGGACTGGTAACTTGGTATAGGGTGCTACGGTACATAGGCCTGAGTGCGTTACAGTCTGCTGTTCTGTAAGGACCGCTATCGGTCCACAATACATAGGGTTGCCGTGCACTACTGCTGACCGCTGCCCTATACTGCAGCAGTCCTTCATTGGTATAGGGACTGACGTACAGTCTGCTAATCACTAACACACAACCTGCTTGGTCCACAAAAGTTCTTATAAGGACTGGTAACTTGGTATAGGGTGCTACGGTACATAGGCCTGAGTGCGTTACAGTCTGCTGTTCTGTAAGGACCGCTATCGGTCCACAATACATAGGGTTGCCGTGCACTACTGCTGACCGCTGCCCTATACTGCAGCAGTCCTTCAGCGGTATAGGGACTGACGTACAGTCTGCTAATCACTAACACACAACCTGCTTGGTCCACAAAAGTTCTTATAAGGACTGGTAACTTGGTATAGGGTGCTACGGTACATAGGCCTGAGTGCGTTACAGTCTGCTGTTCTGTAAGGACCGCTATCGGTCCACAATACATAGGGTTGCCGTGCACTACTGCTGACCGCTGCCCTATACTGCAGCAGTCCTTCATTGGTATAGGGACTGACGTACAGTCTGCTAATCACTAACACACAACCTGCTTGTTCCACAAAAGTTCTTATAAGGACTGGTAACTTGGTATAGGGTGCTACGGTACATAGGCCTGAGTGCGTTACAGTCTGCTGTTCTGTAAGGACCGCTATCGGTCCACAATACATAGGGTTGCCGTGCACTACTGCTGACCGCTGCCCTATACTGCAGCAGTCCTTCATTGGTATAGGGACTGACGTACAGTCTGCTAATCACTAACACACAACCTGCTTGGTCCACAAAAGTTCTTATAAGGACTGGTAACTTGGTATAGGGTGCTACGGTACATAGGCCTGAGTGCGTTACAGTCTGCTGTTCTGTAAGGACCGCTATCGGTCCACAATACATAGGGTTGCCGTGCACTACTGCTGACCGCTGCCCTATACTGCAGCAGTCCTTCAGCGGTATAGGGACTGACGCACAGTCTGCTAAACACTAACACACAACCTGCTTGGTCCACAAAAGTTTTTATAAGGACTGGTAACTTGGTATAGGGTGCTACGGTACATAGGCCTGAGTGCAGTACAGTCTGCTGTTCTGTAAGGACCGCTATCGGTCCACAATACATAGGGTTGCCGTGCACTACTGCTGACCGCTGCCCTATACTGCAGCAGTCCTTCATTGGTATAGGGACTGACGTACAGTCTGCTAATCACTAACACACAACCTGCTTGGTCCACAAAAGTTCTTATAAGGACTGGTAACTTGGTATAGGGTGCTACGGTACATAGGCCTGAGTGCGTTACAGTCTGCTGTTCTGTAAGGACCGCTATCGGTCCACAATACATAGGGTTGCCGTGCACTACTGCTGACCGCTGCCCTATACTGCAGCAGTCCTTCAGCGGTATAGGGACTGACGCACAGTCTGCTAAACACTAACACACAACCTGCTTGGTCCACAAAAGTTTTTATAAGGACTGGTAACTTGGTATAGGGTGCTACGGTACATAGGCCTGAGTGCAGTACAGTCTGCTGTTCTGTAAGGACCGCTATCGGTCCACAATACATAGGGTTGCCGTGCACTACTGCTGACCGCTGCCCTATACTGCAGCAGTCCTTCATTGGTATAGGGACTGACGTACAGTCTGCTAATCACTAACACACAACCTGCTTGGTCCACAAAAGTTCTTATAAGGACTGGTAACTTGGTATAGGGTGCTACGGTACATAGGCCTGAGTGCGTTACAGTCTGCTGTTCTGTAAGGACCGCTATCGGTCCACAATACATAGGGTTGCCGTGCACTACTGCTGACCGCTGCCCTATACTGCAGCAGTCCTTCAGCGGTATAGGGACTGACGCACAGTCTGCTAAACACTAACACACAACCTGCTTGGTCCACAAAAGTTTTTATAAGGACTGGTAACTTGGTATAGGGTGCTACGGTACATAGGCCTGAGTGCAGTACAGTCTGCTGTTCTGTAAGGACCGCTATCGGTCCACAATACATAGGGTTGCCGTGCACTACTGCTGACCGCTGCCCTATACTGCAGCAGTCCTTCATTGGTATAGGGACTGACGTACAGTCTGCTAATCACTAACACACAACCTGCTTGGTCCACAAAAGTTCTTATAAGGACTGGTAACTTGGTATAGGGTGCTACGGTACATAGGCCTGAGTGCGTTACAGTCTGCTGTTCTGTAAGGACCGCTATCGGTCCACAATACATAGGGTTGCCGTGCACTACTGCTGACCGCTGCCCTATACTGCAGCAGTCCTTCAGCGGTATAGGGACTGACGCACAGTCTGCTAAACACTAACACACAACCTGCTTGGTCCACAAAAGTTTTTATAAGGACTGGTAACTTGGTATAGGGTGCTACGGTACATAGGCCTGAGTGCAGTACAGTCTGCTGTTCTGTAAGGACCGCTATCGGTCCACAATACATAGGGTTGCCGTGCACTACTGCTGACCGCTGCCCTATACTGCAGCAGTCCTTCATTGGTATAGGGACTGACGTACAGTCTGCTAATCACTAACACACAACCTGCTTGGTCCACAAAAGTTCTTATAAGGACTGGTAACTTGGTATAGGGTGCTACGGTACATAGGCCTGAGTGCGTTACAGTCTGCTGTTCTGTAAGGACCGCTATCGGTCCACAATACATAGGGTTGCCGTGCACTACTGCTGACCGCTGCCCTATACTGCAGCAGTCCTTCAGCGGTATAGGGACTGACGTACAGTCTGCTAAACACTAATACACAACCTGCTTGGTCCACAAAAGTTCTTATAAGGACTGGTAACTTGGTATAGGGTGCTACGGTACATAGGCTTGAGTGCGGTACAGTCTGCTGTTCTGTAAGGACCGCTATAGGTCCACAATAGATAGGGTTGACGTGCACCACTGCTGACCGCTCACCTATACTGCAGCAGTCCTTCAGCGGTATAGGGACTAAGAGTTTTGTCACAGGGTCATTTAAAAAATGACATGCAGAGGAAGAGGCAGGCCCTTCCGCAGGGGTGGTAGGGGTAGGGCAGGAGCAACAGGCTTGAGCCAAAGTGGGAAGTTGCAGAAGGTGCGTTCAATTACTTTAAAGGATGCACCAGACTTGGTTGAGTGGCTCGCTCAGCCTTACTCTTCTGCACCCTCCTCATCCTCTCGATCTGCACCCTCTTCTTCACTCTCTGCTATGTGCACCCCCAAAGACACTACCACCAACAACACGACCACCACCACCACCACCACATACCTTCCGCTTGAGTCACTGGAATTATTTTCCGATCCATATCAAGAGGACATTTCTGATGCGCAGCCACTCTTGGTATTGGATCAGGAAGAGGAGGTAGCAACAAGCGCTACTCAGCAGTCTGACGCCAGTACCCAGATCAGCCCAAGGAGGAGGTTGGTCCCCGGTGTTGCTGCCTACTCTACTTATAGCGGTGGGGAAGGTGACGTTGATGATGACGTGTCTAGTGATGTCACGTGGGTGCCCACAAGAGAGGAAGAGGAGGGGAGTTCAGAGGGAGATATGGACCAGCAGATAGGGAGGAGAAGCAGCAATGACTTACATTGCACAGCAGGGACAAAGCAGACTGCAAATGTATCAGGAGCGAGTCATCGACCATGTACGGTCACATCTGGCGCTCCCAGGACACCGGCACATGGCTCCGCAGTGTGGGCTTTTTTTAACGTGTCCGCTGCTGACAATAGCGTTGCCATCTGCAATCTTTGCAGTCAACGCGTTAGTCGCGGTAAGCCCAATACTCACCTAGGGACGACCGCCTTAAGAAGGCACATGAGCAGCCATCACCGAGCCCAGTGGGAGCAACGGAACACACAAAGCCACACTGCAGGCTCTCACCGTCCAGCCTCGTCTTCTACTTCTCCTTCTCCTCTCTCCTCACAATTGTCCTCCACTCCACCTTCCATCACGCCAAGCTCACATTTTTCTGCAAAAAGGCAGGCTTCCGTGGGCCTAATGTTTGAGCGTAAAAAAATGATGACGCCGGATAACCCTCTTGCCCAACGGTTGGCGGCTGGCTTGTCAGAACTCATAGCCCGCCAACTACTGCCATATAAACTGGTGGACTCGGAGGCCTTTCGCAAATTTGTGGCCATTGGAACACCACAATGGAAGGTCCCAGGAAGGAAGTATTTCTCAGAGAAGGGCATCCCAGAGCTATATGGCCATGTTCAGCGGCAAGTGAATGTATCTCTGGCACACAGTGTCGGTGCCAAGATACATCTGACCACAGACACGTGGTCTAGCAAACACGGGCAGGGAAGGTATATCAGTTTTACTGCCCACTGGGTGAACCTTCTGACGGCCGTCAAGCATGTAACCCGTGGCACCCGTGTAGATTTGGTTTTACCGCCACGGATTGCATGCAGGCCTGACTCTTCTTCTCCTCCTCCTACTCCATCCTCCTCCCTCTCCTCCTCAGCTGCCTCCTCCTTTTCCGCTGCTAGCGTCTCTTCCACTGCACCGCCCAAGCTCCCCAGAACCTATTCCACATGCCAGGTGAGACGTTGCCATGCCGTGCTGCGTCTGTTGTGCCTGGAAGCAAAGAGCCACACTGGCCCGGCACTCCTTTCAGCTTTGCGTTCACAGGCAGATGAGTGGCTAACACCGCTCAATTTGACAGTTGGTAAAGTGGTGTGTGACAACGGTGCCAATCTGCTTAGCGCATTGAAACAGGGCAAAATCACGCACGTGCCGTGCATGGCACACGTCTTAAACTTGGTCGTGCAGCGATTCCTTGTCAAATACCCTGGGGTCCAGGACATCTTGCGGCAGGCAAGGAAAATCTCGGCCCATTTCAGAAGATCTTACACGGCCATGGCTCGCCTTGCTGACATTCAGCGGCGACACCATCTGCCGGTCAGACGTCTTATTTGCGATTGCCCGACGCGATGGAACTCAACCTTCTATATGCTTGATAGGCTGCTCCAGCAGAAACGTGCAGTTAACGTCTACCTGTATGAACTCTGCGAAAGAAACGGTTCTGGGGAGCTGGGTTTTTTTTCACCGCGCCAGTGGCTGCTCATGCGCGACACATGCAGACTTCTGCGGCCATTTGAGGAGATCACCAAACTGGTCAGTCGCAGCCATGGCGCCATCAGTGACATGGTACCTTATGCCTTCTTTCTGGAGCGTGCATTGCGTCGTGTCATTGATCAGGCTGTGGAGGAGCAGGAGCGGGAAGATGAGGAAGTCGCAATGCTGGATGAATTCCCAGGGGGGGCTACTCTATCTGAGACAAGTCAACAACAGGAGTCTGATGAGGAGTCAGAGGAGGATGGTGCCGGGGCGGATGAGCAGGAGCAAGAAGAGCATGCTTTAAACCTTTCTGGGATCCCTGTTGTGCGAGGATGGGGAGAGGAGAATGAAGAGGACGACATTATCCTGGATGATGAGCAGGAGCCAGGCCACCACACCGCTTCCACTTTAGTGCAAATGGGGGCCTTCATGCTCCAGTGTTTTAATAGGGACCCCCGTATAAAAAGCATGAGGGTCAAGGACCAGTACTGGGTGGCAACGTACTTAGACCCCCGGTACAAACACAAAATGGCGGAAATGTTACCGCCGTCGCAGAGGGCTGTCAGAATGCAGCACTTCCAGGCCTTGCTTCGAGAAATGCTGCATTCTGCTTTTGCGTGCGCTGGCAGAGGAGCAATTCCCACTCCCAGAGAAGGATTTGCGGGTACCAATCCAACAGCGCCTGCAAGAAGAGGCCGGTTTGAAGATGTGTTGGTGACTTCGGATATGAGGTCATTCTTTCAGCCGACCCATCGACAGGTGTCATCCGGATCCAGCATCAGGGAACGCCTAGACCGTCAGGTGTCCGACTACATTGGGTTAACGGCCGATGTGGACGCTCTGAGGAGTGATGAACCCCTAGACTACTGGGTGGGCAGGCTTGACCTCTGGCCAGAGCTTGCCCAATTTGCAATCGAACTGTTGGCTTGCCCCTCATCCAGTGTCCTGTCCGAAAGGACGTTCAGCGCAGCAGGGGGGATTGTGACCGATAAGCGTACTCGCCTAGCTCACCACAGTGTTAACTACCTCACATTTCTAAAAATGAATGAGGCATGGATCTCGGAGGAATTCAACACATGTGATCAGTAGACCATGTATATGTCTATAAACAATTTTTGGAATCAAGCACACAGACCTTCTTAATTCATTTGGCTCACTTCCCTGACCCAAAAAAGCACACCGTACTATATGCCCCTACCCTCCTCTTTGAAGAGGTTGAGCGGTGTCATATTTCTACTGGGGCTGCTTATTATGAGGGGTTCCCACCATCCCTGTGCTGTGCTGACTTCCTCCTGGGTGTTCTTATTATGAGGGGCTCCCACCATCCCTGTGCTGTGCTGACTTCCTCCTGGGGGTTCTTATTATGAGGGGATCACACCATCCCTGTGCTGTGCTGACTTCCTCCTGGGGCTGCTTACGGTGCTGCTGTCAGCGCTGTATGTCACGGAGCTGCTGTCAGCGCTGTATGTCACGGAGCTGCTGTCAGCGCTGTATGTCACGGAGCTGCTGTCAGCGCTGTATGTCACGGAGCTGCTGTCAGCGCTGTATGTCACGGAGCTGCTGTCAGCGCTGTATGTCACGGAGCTGCTGTCAGCGCTGTATGTCACGGAGCTGCTGTCAGCGCTGTATGTCACGGAGCTGCTGTCAGCGCTGTATGTCACGGAGCTGCTGTCAGCGCTGTATGTCACGGAGCTGCTTTCAGCGCTGTATGTCACGGAGCTGCTGTCAGCGCTGTATGTCACGGAGCTGCTGTCAGCGCTGTATGTCACGGTGCTGCTGTCAGCGCTGTATGTCACGGAGCTGCTGTCAGCGCTGTATGTCACGGAGCTGCTGTCAGTGCTGTATGTCACGGAGCTGCTGTCAGCGCTGTATGTCACGGAGCTGCTGTCAGCGCTGTATGTCACGGAGCTGCTGTCAGCGCTGTATGTCACGGTGCTGCTGTCAGCGCTGTATGTCACGGAGCTGCTGTCAGCGCTGTATGTCACGGAGCTGCTGTCAGCGCTGTATGTCACGGAGCTGCTGTCAGCGCTGTATGTCACGGAGCTGCTGTCAGCGCTGTATGTCACGGAGCTGCTGTCAGCGCTGTATGTCACGGTGCTGATGTCAGTGCTCTGTATTACGGTGCTGCTGTCAGTGCTCTGTATCTCCTGCACCCTCTTGTTTGCCTACCCTGGTCCCTGACCTTCCCTCTCCTCCATTGCCTTCATTAGCTCCATAGTCCTGAATTGTCAGAACAATTTCCCAAATAAAAAAAAAATGCTTGTAGTTATCGATCCCAAATTCACCTCATACATGTATTATGCTATTGTCCAGGTGGTGGGACTACGTGCTACCCCCTAATAATTACCCCGTGGCCGCAAATTCGACCTAAAGGTTTGCGAAATTCGCCTCCCATTGAAGTCAATGGAGCCCGCGGCGAACGGTCGTTTTCGCGAACGTTTGTGCCCGTTCGCGTTTCGCGTTCGCGAAACGTCCCGTCGGAAGTTCGTCCATCACTAGTTGCTGGTCCTTGTTGGACATATATTGTAATTTTTTTTTCATGCAGCCTGTTGGCTGAAGGAAAAAGAAAAGAGATTGATCGGTGGGTATGCCCACCATTAGAATACCTCCCTTCATCCACCCACTTCTAATGGTGGGCATACATGCACCATTTATATATGCCGAAGCATGGGGGCATCCTCCCGCAAAAAAGTTATGCCACGTACACAAGGTCGGACTTTTCCACGGGCAAACCATCTTTCGGAATTTCGACCATATGTATGCGGATTAGGAGCAAAATCGCTCCTCCGTCCCTGCTGCCCCCATGCTTCAGCATATATGCTCTTTTTTTTTAACTGTGGTGTTGAAATCACCTCCTACAGCACTGGAGTCACAGCTTTATGTATCCTGAGGGCAAATGCTGCTGCTCTCAAGATAAATAAATCTGCGCTGCAGCTGAATGGCGCATCTGAAAACAAAAAAATGGTAAATCGCACATATTTGCATTCTACATGCTGTAAATCACATATCTGCATTCTGCAACCTATAAATCGCACATAACTGCATTCTGAAACCTGTAACTTGCACATATCTGCATTCTGCAGCATTTAAATCGCACATATCTGCATTCTGAAACCTATAAATCGCACATAACTGCATTCTGCAACCTGTAAATTGCACATATCTGCATTCTGTAAATCGCACATAACTGCATTCAGCAACCTGTAAATTGCACATATCTGCAACATGTAAATAGCACATATCTGTATTCTGTGAATTGCACATATCTGCATTCTGCAACCGGTAAATTGCACATATCTGAATTCTTAAATCTGTAAATCACACATAACTGCATTCTGAAACCTGTAACTTGCACATATCTGCATTCTGCAGCATTTAAAGCGCACATATCTGCATTCTGAAACCTATGAATCGCACATTACTGCATTCTGCAACCTGTGAATTGCACATATCTGCATTCTGTAAATCGCACATAACTGCATTCAGCAACATGTAAATTGCATATATCTGCAACATGTAAATAGTACATATCTGTATTCTGTAAATTGCACATATCTGCATTCTGCAACCGGTAAATTGCACATAACTGCATTCTTAAATCTGTAAATCGCACATATCTGAATTCTTAAATCTGTAAATCGCACATAGCTGCATTCTGCAATCTGCAATTCGCACATATCTGCATTCTGTAACCTGTAAATGGCACATATCTGCATTCAGCAACCTGTAAATTTGAAAAAATTGGGGGTCTATTAGACCCTAGATCTTACCTCTGCCCTCAAAGCATCTGACCACACCGTTCGGTGTGATAAAATGCTTTCCCACTGGATATGTTTATATCGGGGAGGGGGGACATTCCCTCCCACTGCTTGTAAAAGCAGTCTAGAGGCTAATTAGCCACTAGGATTGCTTTTACATGAAAGCCAATCACTATCTGAAAAGAATACCAAGATGATACCTAAACCCGCAGGCATCATTCTGGTATAACCATTCAAATTCCAGCAACATACCAGTACGTTGCTGGTCCTTGTTGGACATATATTGTAATTTTTTTTTCATGCAGCCTGTTGGCTGAAGGAAAAAAAAAGAGATTGATCGGTGGGTATGCCCACCATTAGAATACCTCCCTTCATCCACCCACTTCTAATGGTGGGCATACATGCACCATTTATATATGCCGAAGCATGGGGGCATCCTCCCGCAAAAAAGTTATGCCACGTACACACGGTCGGACTTTTCCACGGGCAAGCCATCTTTCGGAACTTCGACCATATGTATGCGGATTAGGAGCGAAATCGCTCCTCCGCCCCTGCTGCCCCCATGCTTCAGCATATATGCTCTTTTTTTTTAACTGTGGTGTTGAAATCACCTCCTACAGCACTGGAGTCACAGCTTTATGTATAGTGAGGGCAAACGCTGTTGCTCTCAAGATAAATAAATCTGAGCTGCAGCTGAATGGCGCATCTGAAAACAAAAAAATGGTAAATCACACATATTTGCATTCTACAAGCTGTAAATCACATATCTGCATTCTGCAACCTATAAATCGCACATAACTGCATTCTGAAACCTGTAACTTGCACATATCTGCATTCTGCAGCATTTAAAACGCACATATCTGCATTCTGAAACCTATGAATCGCACATTACTGCATTCTGCAACCTGTGAATTGCACATATCTGCATTCTGTAAATCGCACATAACTGCATTCAGCAACATGTAAATTGCATATATCTGCAACATGTAAATAGTACATATCTGTATTCTGTAAATTGCACATATCTGCATTCTGCAACCGGTAAATTGCACATAACTGCATTCTTAAATCTGTAAATCGCACATATCTGAATTCTTAAATCTGTAAATCGCACATAGCTGCATTCTGCAATCTGCAATTCGCACATATCTGCATTCTGTAACCTGTAAATGGCACATATCTGCATTCAGCAACCTGTAAATTTGAAAAAATTGGGGGTCTATTAGACCCTAGATCTTACCTCTGCCCTCAAAGCATCTGACCACACCGTTCGGTGTGATAAAATGCTTTCCCACTGGATATGTTTATATCGGGGAGGGGGGACATTCCCTCCCACTGCTTGTAAAAGCAGTCTAGAGGCTAATTAGCCACTAGGATTGCTTTTACATGAAAGCCAATCACTATCTGAAAAGAATACCAAGATGATACCTAAACCCGCAGGCATCATTCTGGTATAACCATTCAAATTCCAGCAACATACCAGTACGTTGCTGGTCCTTGTTGGACATATATTGTAATTTTTTTTTCATGCAGCCTGTTGGCTGAAGGAAAAAAAAAAGAGATTGATCGGTGGGTATGCCCACCATTAGAATACCTCCCTTCATCCACCCACTTCTAATGGTGGGCATACATGCACCATTTATATATGCCGAAGCATGGGGGCATCCTCCCGCAAAAAAGTTATGCCACGTACACACGGTCGGACTTTTCCACGGGCAAGCCATCTTTCGGAACTTCGACCATATGTATGCGGATTAGGAGCGAAATCGCTCCTCCGCCCCTGCTGCCCCCATGCTTCAGCATATATGCTCTTTTTTTTTAACTGTGGTGTTGAAATCACCTCCTACAGCACTGGAGTCACAGCTTTATGTATAGTGAGGGCAAACGCTGTTGCTCTCAAGATAAATAAATCTGAGCTGCAGCTGAATGGCGCATCTGAAAACAAAAAAATGGTAAATCACACATATTTGCATTCTACAAGCTGTAAATCACATATCTGCATTCTGCAACCTATAAATCGCACATAACTGCATTCTGAAACCTGTAACTTGCACATATCTGCATTCTGCAGCATTTAAAGCGCACATATCTGCATTCTGAAACCTATGAATCGCACATTACTGCATTCTGCAACCTGTGAATTGCACATATCTGCATTCTGTAAATCGCACATAACTGCATTCAGCAACATGTAAATTGCATATATCTGCAACATGTAAATAGTACATATCTGTATTCTGTAAATTGCACATATCTGCATTCTGCAACCGGTAAATTGCACATAACTGCATTCTTAAATCTGTAAATCGCACATATCTGAATTCTTAAATCTGTAAATCGCACATAGCTGCATTCTGAAATCTGCAATTCGCACATATCTGCATTCTGTAACCTGTAAATCGCACATATCTGCATTCAGCCACCTGTAAATTTGAAAAAATTGGGGTCTATTAGACCCTAGATCTTTCCTCTGCCCTCAAAGCATCTGACCACACCGTTCGGTGTGATAAAATGCTTTCCCACTGGAAATGTTTATATCGGGGAGGGGGGACATTCCCTCCCACTGCTTGTAAAAGCAGTCTAGAGGCTAATTAGCCACTAGGATTGCTTTTACATGAAAGCCGATCACTATCTGAAAAGAATACCAAGATGATACCTAAACCCGCAGGCATCATTCTGGTATAACCATTCAAATTCCAGCAACATACCAGTACGTTGCTGGTCCTTGTTGGACATATATTGTAATTTTTTTTTCATGCAGCCTGTTGGCTGAAGGAAAAAAAAAGAGATTGATCGGTGGGTATGCCCACCATTAGAATACCTCCCTTCATCCACCCACTTCTAATGGTGGGCATACATGCACCATTTATATATGCTGAAGCATGGGGGCATCCTCCCGCAAAAAAGGTATGCCACGTACACACGGTCGGACTTTTCCACGGGCAAGCCATCTTTCGGAATTTCGACCATATGTATGCGGATTAGGAGCGAAATCGCTCCTCCGCCCCTGCTGCCCCCATGCTTCAGCATATATGCTCTTTTTTTTTAACTGTGGTGTTGAAATCACCTCCTACAGCACTGGAGTCACAGCTTTATGTATCGTGAGGGCAAACGCTGTTGCTCTCAAGATAAATAAATCTGAGCTGCAGCTGAATGGCGCATCTGAAAACAAAAAAATGGTAAATCGCACATATTTGCATTCTACAAGCTGTAAATCACATATCTGCATTCTGCAACCTATAAATCGCACATAACTGCATTCTAAAACCTGTAACTTGCACATATCTGCATTCTGCAGCATTTAAAGTGCACATATCTGCATTCTGAAACCTATATATCGCACATAACTACATTCTGCAACCTGTAAATTGCACACATCTGCATTCTGTAAATCGCACATAACTGCATTCAGCAACCTGTAAATTGCACATATCTGCAACATGTAAATAGCACATATCTGTATTCTGTAAATTGCACATATCTGCTTTCTGCAACCGGTAAATTGCACATAACTGCATTCTTAAATCTGTAAATCGCACATATCTGAATTCTTAAATCTGTAAATTGCACATAGCTGCATTCTGCAATCTGCAATTCGCACATATCTGCATTCTGTAACCTGTAAATTGCACATATCTGCATTCAGCAACCTGTAAATTTGAAAAAATTGGGGGTCTATTAGACCCTAGATCTTACCTCTGCCCTCAAAGCATCTGACCACACCGTTCGGTGTGATAAAATGCTTTCCCACTGGATATGTTTATATCGGGGAGGGGGGACATTCCCTCCCACTGCTTGTAAAAGCAGTCTAGAGGCTAATTAGCCACTAGGATTGCTTTTACATGAAAGCCGATCACTATCTGAAAAGAATACCAAGATGATACCTAAACCCGCAGGCATCATTCTGGTATAACCATTCAAATTCCAGCAACATACCAGTACGTTGCTGACCCTTGTTGGACATATATTGTAATTTTTTTTTCATGCAGCCTGTTGGCTGAAGGAAAAAAAAAAGAGATTGATCGGTGGGTATGCCCACCATTAGAATACCTCCCTTCATCCACCCACTTCTAATGGTGGGCATACATGCACCATTTATATATGCCGAAGCATGGGGGCATCCTCCCGCAAAAAAGTTATGCCACGTACACACGGTCGGACTTTTCCACGGGCAAGCCATCTTTCGGAACTTCGACCATATGTATGCGGATTAGGAGCGAAATCGCTCCTCCGCCCCTGCTGCCCCCATGCTTCAGCATATATGCTCTTTTTTTTTAACTGTGGTGTTGAAATCACCTCCTACAGCACTGGAGTCACAGCTTTATGTATCGTGAGGGCAAACGCTGTTGCTCTCAAGATAAATAAATCTGAGCTGCAGCTGAATGGCGCATATGAAAACAAAAAAATGGTAAATCGCACATATTTGCATTCTACAAGCTGTAAATCACATATCTGCATTCTGCAACCTATAAATCGCACATAACTGCATTCTGAAACCTGTAACTTGCACATATCTGCATTCTGCAGCATTTAAAGCGCACATATCTGCATTCTGAAACCTATGAATCGCACATTACTGCATTCTGCAACCTGTGAATTGCACATATCTGCATTCTGTAAATCGCACATAACTGCATTCAGCAACATGTAAATTGCATATATCTGCAACATGTAAATAGCACATATCTGTATTCTGTAAATTGCACATATCTGCATTCTGCAACCGGTAAATTGCACATATCTGAATTCTTAAATCTGTAAATCGCACATATCTGAGTTCTTAAATCTGTAAATCGCGCATAGCTGCATTCTGAAATCTGCAATTCGCACATATCTGCATTCTGTAACCTGTAAATCGCACATATCTGCATTCAGCAACCTGTAAATTTGAAAAAATTGGGGGTCTATTAGACCCTAGATCTTACCTCTGCCCTCAAAGCATCTGACCACACCGTTCGGTGTGATAAAATGCTTTCCCACTGGAAATGTTTATATCCAGGAGGGGGGACATTCCCTCCCACTGCTTGTAAAAGCAGTCTAGAGGCTAATTAGCCACTAGGATTGCTTTTACATGAAAGCCGATCACTATCTGAAAAGAATACCAAGATGATACCTAAACCCGCAGGCATCATTCTGGTATAACCATTCAAATTCCAGCAACATACCAGTACGTTGCTGGTCCTTGTTGGACATATATTGTAATTTTTTTTCATGCAGCCTGTTGGCTGAAGGAAAAAAAAGAGATTGATCGGTGGGTATGCCCACCATTAGAATACCTCCCTTCATCCACCCACTTCTAATGGTGGGCATACATGCACCATTTATATATGCCGAAGCATGGGGGCATCCTCCCGCAAAAAAGTTATGCCACGTACACACGGTCGGACTTTTCCATGGGCAAGCCATCTTTCGGAATTTCGACCATATGTATGCGGATTAGGAGCAAAATCGCTCCTCCGTCCCTGCTGCCCCCATGCTTCAGCATATATGCTCTTTTTTTTTAACTGTGGTGTTGAAATCACCTCCTACAGCACTGGAGTCACAGCTTTATGTATCGTGAGGGCAAATGCTGTTGCTCTCAAGATAAATAAATCTGCGCTGCAGCTGAATAGCGCATCTGAAAACAAAAAAATGGTAAATCGCACATATTTGCCTTCTGCAACCTGTAAATCACATATCTGCATTCTGCAACCTATAAATCGCACATAACTGCATTCTAAAACCTGTAACTTGCACATATCTGCATTCTGCAGCATTTAAAGCGCACATATCTGCATTCTGAAACCTATATATCGCACATAACTACATTCTGCAACCTGTAAATTGCACACATCTGCATTCTGTAAATCGCACATAACTGCATTCAGCAACCTGTAAATTGCACATATCTGCAACATGTAAATAGCACATATCTGTATTCTGTAAATTGCACATATCTGCTTTCTGCAACCGGTAAATTGCACATAACTGCATTCTTAAATCTGTAAATCACACATATCTGAATTCTTAAATCTGTAAATTGCACATAGCTGCATTCTGCAATCTGCAATTCGCACATATCTGCATTCTGTAACCTGTAAATCGCACATATCTGCATTCAGCAACCTGGAAATTTGAAAAAATTGGGGGTCTATTAGACCCTAGATCTTACCTCTGCCCTCAAAGCATCTGACCACACCGTTCGGTGTGATAAAATGCTTTCCCACTGGATATGTTTATATCGGGGAGGGGGGACATTCCCTCCCACTGCTTGTAAAAGCAGTCTAGAGGCTAATTAGCCACTAGGATTGCTTTTACATGAAAGCCGATCACTATCTGAAAAGAATACCAAGATGATACCTAAACCCGCAGGCATCATTCTGGTATAACCATTCAAATTCCAGCAACATACCAGTACGTTGCTGACCCTTGTTGGACATATATTGTAATTTTTTTTTCATGCAGCCTGTTGGCTGAAGGAAAAAAAAAAAGAGATTGATCGGTGGGTATGCCCACCATTAGAATACCTCCCTTCATCCACCCACTTCTAATGGTGGGCATACATGCACCATTTATATATGCCGAAGCATGGGGGCATCCTCCCGCAAAAAAGTTATGCCACGTACACACGGTCGGACTTTTCCACGGACAAGCCATCTTTCGGAACTTCGACCATATGTATGCGGATTAGGAGCGAAATCGCTCCTCCGTCCCTGCTGCCCCCATGCTTCAGCATATATGCTCTTTTTTTTAACTGTGGTGTTGAAATCACCTCCTACAGCACTGGAGTCACAGCTTTATGTATCCTGAGGGCAAATGCTGCTGCTCTCAAGATAAATAAATCTGCGCTGCAGCTGAATGGCGCATCTGAAAACAAAAAAATGGTAAATCGCACATATTTGCATTCTACAAGCTGTAAATCACATATCTGCATTCTGCAACCTATAAATCACACATAACTGCATTCTGAAACCTGTAACTTGCACATATCTGCATTCTGCAGCATTTAAATCGCACATATCTGCATTCTGAAACCTATAAATCGCACATAACTGCATTCTGCAACCTGTAAATTGCACATATCTGCATTCTGTAAATCGCACATAACTGCATTCAGCAACCTGTAAATTGCACATATCTGCAACATGTAAATAGCACATATCTGTATTCTGTAAATTGCACATATCTGCATTCTGCAACCGGTAAATTGCACATATCTGAATTCTTAAATCTGTAAATCGCACATATCTGAGTTCTTAAATCTGTAAATCGCGCATAGCTGCATTCTGAAATCTGCAATTCGCACATATCTGCATTCTGTAACCTGTAAATCGCACATATCTGCATTCAGCAACCTGTAAATTTGAAAAAATTGGGGGTCTATTAGACCCTAGATCTTACCTCTGCCCTCAAAGCATCTGACCACACCGTTCGGTGTGATAAAATGCTTTCCCACTGGAAATGTTTATATCCAGGAGGGGGGACATTCCCTCCCACTGCTTGTAAAAGCAGTCTAGAGGCTAATTAGCCACTAGGATTGCTTTTACATGAAAGCCGATCACTATCTGAAAAGAATACCAAGATGATACCTAAACCCGCAGGCATCATTCTGGTATAACCATTCAAATTCCAGCAACATACCAGTACGTTGCTGGTCCTTGTTGGACATATATTGTAATTTTTTTTCATGCAGCCTGTTGGCTGAAGGAAAAAAAAAGAGATTGATCGGTGGGTATGCCCACCATTAGAATACCTCCCTTCATCCACCCACTTCTAATGGTGGGCATACATGCACCATTTATATATGCCGAAGCATGGGGGCATCCTCCCGCAAAAAAGTTATGCCACGTACACACGGTCGGACTTTTCCATGGGCAAGCCATCTTTCGGAATTTCGACCATATGTATGCGGATTAGGAGCAAAATCGCTCCTCCGTCCCTGCTGCCCCCATGCTTCAGCATATATGCTCTTTTTTTTTAACTGTGGTGTTGAAATCACCTCCTACAGCACTGGAGTCACAGCTTTATGTATCGTGAGGGCAAATGCTGTTGCTCTCAAGATAAATAAATCTGCGCTGCAGCTGAATAGCGCATCTGAAAACAAAAAAATGGTAAATCGCACATATTTGCATTCTACAAGCTGTAAATCACATATCTGCATTCTGCAACCTATAAATCGCACATAACTGCATTCTAAAACCTGTAACTTGCACATATCTGCATTCTGCAGCATTTAAAGCGCACATATCTGCATTCTGAAACCTATATATCGCACATAACTACATTCTGCAACCTGTAAATTGCACACATCTGCATTCTGTAAATCGCACATAACTGCATTCAGCAACCTGTAAATTGCACATATCTGCAACATGTAAATAGCACATATCTGTATTCTGTAAATTGCACATATCTGCTTTCTGCAACCGGTAAATTGCACATAACTGCATTCTTAAATCTGTAAATCGCACATATCTGAATTCTTAAATCTGTAAATTGCACATAGCTGCATTCTGCAATCTGCAATTCGCACATATCTGCATTCTGTAACCTGTAAATCGCACATATCTGCATTCAGCCACCTGTAAATTTGAAAAAATTGGGGTCTATTAGACCCTAGATCTTTCCTCTGCCCTCAAAGCATCTGACCACACCGTTCGGTGTGATAAAATGCTTTCCCACTGGAAATGTTTATATCGGGGAGGGGGGACATTCCCTCCCACTGCTTGTAAAAGCAGTCTAGAGGCTAATTAGCCACTAGGATTGCTTTTACATGAAAGCTGATCACTATCTGAAAAGAATACCAAGATGATACCTAAACCCGCAGGCATCATTCTGGTATAACCATTCAAATTCCAGCAACATACCAGTACGTTGCTGGTCCTTGTTGGACATATATTGTAATTTTTTTTTCATGCAGCCTGTTGGCTGAAGGAAAAAAAAAGAGATTGATCGGTGGGTATGCCCACCATTAGAATACCTCCCTTCATCCACCCACTTCTAATGGTGGGCATACATGCACCATTTATATATGCCGAAGCATGGGGGCATCCTCCCGCAAAAAAGTTATGCCACGTACACACGGTCGGACTTTTCCACGGGTAAGCCATCTTTCGGAACTTCGACCATATGTATGCGGATTAGGAGCGAAATCGCTCCTCCGCCCCTGCTGCCCCCATGCTTCAGCATATATGCTCTTTTTTTTAACTGTGGTGTTGAAATCACCTCCTACAGCACTGGAGTCACAGCTTTATGTATCGTGAGGGCAAACGCTGTTGCTCTCAAGATAAATAAATCTGAGCTGCAGCTGAATGGCGCATCTGAAAACAAAAAAATGGTAAATCGCACATATTTGCATTCTACAAGCTGTAAATCACATATCTGCATTCTGCAACCTATAAATCGCACATAACTGCATTCTAAAACCTGTAACTTGCACATATCTGCATTCTGCAGCATTTAAAGCGCACATATCTGCATTCTGAAACCTATATATCGCACATAACTACATTCTGCAACCTGTAAATTGCACACATCTGCATTCTGTAAATCGCACATAACTGCATTCAGCAACCTGTAAATTGCACATATCTGCAACATGTAAATAGCACATATCTGTATTCTGTAAATTGCACATATCTGCTTTCTGCAACCGGTAAATTGCACATTATTGCATTCTTAAATCTGTAAATCGCACATATCTGAATTCTTAAATCTGTAAATTGCACATAGCTGCATTCTGCAATCTGCGATTCGCACATATCTGCATTCTGTAACCTGTAAATCGCACATATCTGCATTCAGCAACCTGTAAATTTGAAAAAATTGGGGGTCTATTAGACCCTAGATCTTACCTCTGCCCTCAAAGCATCTGACCACACCGTTCGGTGTGATAAAATGCTTTCCCACTGGATATGTTTATATCGGGGAGGGGGGACATTCCCTCCCACTGCTTGTAAAAGCAGTCTAGAGGCTAATTAGCCACTAGGATTGCTTTTACATGAAAGCCGATCACTATCTGAAAAGAATACCAAGATGATACCTAAACCCGCAGGCATCATTCTGGTATAACCATTCAAATTCCAGCAACATACCAGTACGTTGCTGGTCCTTGTTGGACATATATTGTAATTTTTTTTTCATGCAGCCTGTTGGCTGAAGGAAAAAAAAAGAGATTGATCGGTGGGTATGCCCACCATTAGAATACCTCCCTTTATCCACCCACTTCTAATGGTGGGCATACATGCACCATTTATATATGCCGAAGCATGGGGGCATCCTCCCGCAAAAAAGTTATGCCACGTACACACGGTCGGACTTTTCCACGGGCAAGCCATCTTTCGGAACTTCGACCATATGTATGCGGATTAGGAGCGAAATCGCTCCTCCGCCCCTGCTGCCCCCATGCTTCAGCATATATGCTCTTTTTTTTTAACTGTGGTGTTGAAATCACCTCCTACAGCACTGGAGTCACAGCTTTATGTATCGTGAGGGCAAACGCTGTTGCTCTCAAGATAAATAAATCTGAGCTGCAGCTGAATGGCGCATCTGAAAACAAAAAAATGGTAAATCGCACATATTTGCATTCTACAAGCTGTAAATCACATATCTGCATTCTGCAACCTATAAATCACACATAACTGCATTCTGAAACCTGTAACTTGCACATATCTGCATTCTGCAGCATTTAAAGCGCACATATCTGCATTCTGAAACCTATGAATCGCACATTACTGCATTCTGCAACCTGTGAATTGCACATATCTGCATTCTGTAAATCGCACATAACTGCATTCAGCAACCTGTAAATTGCACATATCTGCAACATGTAAATAGCACATATCTGTAGTCTGTAAATTGCACATATCTGCATTCTGCAACCGGTAAATTGCACATAACTGCATTCTTAAATCTGTAAATCGCACATATCTGAATTCTTAAATCTGTAAATTGCACATAGCTGCATTCTGCAATCTGCAATTCGCACATATCTGCATTCTGTAACCTGTAAATCGCACATATCTGCATTCAGCCACCTGTAAATTTGAAAAAATTGGGGTCTATTAGACCCTAGATCTTTCCTCTGCCCTCAAAGCATCTGACCACACCGTTTGGTGTGATAAA
Organism: Lithobates pipiens; assembly: GCF_037356315.1. Taxonomy (NCBI): domain Eukaryota; kingdom Metazoa; phylum Chordata; class Amphibia; order Anura; family Ranidae; genus Lithobates; species Lithobates pipiens. The sequence goes on along the minus strand of NW_027507758.1, from coordinate 589,230,847 downwards.
ATGCTTTCCCACTGGAAATGTTTATATCGGGGAGGGGGGACATTCCCTCCCACTGCTTGTAAAAGCAGTCTAGAGGCTAATTAGCCACTAGGATTGCTTTTACATGAAAGCCGATCACTATCTGAAAAGAATACCAAGATGATACCTAAACCCGCAGGCATCATTCTGGTATAACCATTAAAATTCCAGCAACATACCAGTACGTTGCTGGTCCTTGTTGGACATATATTGTAATTTTTTTTTCATGCAGCCTGTTGGCTGAAGGAAAAAAAAAAGAGATTGATCGGTGGGTATGCCCACCATTAGAATACCTCCCTTCATCCACCCACTTCTAATGGTGGGCATACATGCACCATTTATATATGCCGAAGCATGGGGGCATCCTCCCGCAAAAAAGTTATGCCACGTACACACGGTCGGACTTTTCCACGGGCAAGCCATCTTTCGGAACTTCGACCATATGTATGCGGATTAGGAGCGAAATCGCTCCTCCGCCCCTGCTGCCCCCATGCTTCAGCATATATGCTCTTTTTTTTAACTGTGGTGTTGAAATCACCTCCTACAGCACTGGAGTCACAGCTTTATGTATCGTGAGGGCAAACGCTGTTGCTCTCAAGATAAATAAATCTGAGCTGCAGCTGAATGGCGCATCTGAAAACAAAAAAATGGTAAATCGCACATATTTGCATTCTACAAGCTGTAAATCACATATCTGCATTCTGCAACCTATAAATCGCACATAACTGCATTCTAAAACCTGTAACTTGCACATATCTGCATTCTGCAGCATTTAAAGCGCACATATCTGCATTCTGAAACCTATATATCGCACATAACTACATTCTGCAACCTGTAAATTGCACACATCTGCATTCTGTAAATCGCACATAACTGCATTCAGCAACCTGTAAATTGCACATATCTGCAACATGTAAATAGCACATATCTGTATTCTGTAAATTGCACATATCTGCTTTCTGCAACCGGTAAATTGCACATAACTGCATTCTTAAATCTGTAAATCGCACATATCTGAATTCTTAAATCTGTAAATTGCACATAGCTGCATTCTGCAATCTGAAATTCGCACATATCTGCATTCTGTAACCTGTAAATCGCACATATCTGCATTCAGCAACCTGTAAATTTGAAAAAATTGGGGGTCTATTAGACCCTAGATCTTACCTCTGCCCTCAAAGCATCTGACCACACCGTTCGGTGTGATAAAATGCTTTCCCACTGGATATGTTTATATCGGGGAGGGGGGACATTCCCTCCCACTGCTTGTAAAAGCAGTCTAGAGGCTAATTAGCCACTAGGATTGCTTTTACATGAAAGCCGATCACTATCTGAAAAGAATACCAAGATGATACCTAAACCCGCAGGCATCATTCTGGTATAACCATTCAAATTCCAGCAACATACCAGTACGTTGCTGACCCTTGTTGGACATATATTGTAATTTTTTTTTCATGCAGCCTGTTGGCTGAAGGAAAAAAAAAAGAGATTGATCGGTGGGTATGCCCACCATTAGAATACCTCCCTTCATCCACCCACTTCTAATGGTGGGCATACATGCACCATTTATATATGCCGAAGCATGGGGGCATCCTCCCGCAAAAAAGTTATGCCACGTACACACGGTCGGACTTTTCCACGGGCAAGCCATCTTTCGGAACTTCGACCATATGTATGCGGATTAGGAGCGAAATCGCTCCTCCGCCCCTGCTGCCCCCATGCTTCAGCATATATGCTCTTTTTTTTTAACTGTGGTGTTGAAATCACCTCCTACAGCACTGGAGTCACAGCTTTATGTATCGTGAGGGCAAACGCTGTTGCTCTCAAGATAAATAAATCTGAGCTGCAGCTGAATGGCGCATCTGAAAACAAAAAAATGGTAAATCGCACATATTTGCATTCTACAAGCTGTAAATCACATATCTGCATTCTGCAACCTATAAATCACACATAACTGCATTCTGAAACCTGTAAATTGCACATATCTGCATTCTGCAGCATTTAAAGCGCACATATCTGCATTCTGAAACCTATGAATCGCACATTACTGCATTCTGCAACCTGTGAATTGCACATATCTGCATTCTGTAAATCGCACATAACTGCATTCAGCAACATGTAAATTGCATATATCTGCAACATGTAAATAGTACATATCTGTATTCTGTAAATTGCACATATCTGCATTCTGCAACCGGTAAATTGCACATAACTGCATTCTTAAATCTGTAAATCGCACATATCTGAATTCTTAAATCTGTAAATCGCACATAGCTGCATTCTGAAATCGGCAATTCGCACATATCTGCATTCTGTAACCTGTAAATCGCACATATCTGCATTCAGCCACCTGTAAATTTGAAAAAATTGGGGTCTATTAGACCCTAGATCTTTCCTCTGCCCTCAAAGCATCTGACCACACCGTTTGGTGTGATAAAATGCTTTCCCACTGGAAATGTTTATATCGGGGAGGGGGGACATTCCCTCCCACTGCTTGTAAAAGCAGTCTAGAGGCTAATTAGCCACTAGGATTGCTTTTACATGAAAGCCGATCACTATCTGAAAAGAATACCAAGATGATACCTAAACCCGCAGGCATCATTCTGGTATAACCATTAAAATTCCAGCAACATACCAGTACGTTGCTGGTCCTTGTTGGACATATATTGTAATTTTTTTTTCATGCAGCCTGTTGGCTGAAGGAAAAAAAAAAGAGATTGATCGGTGGGTATGCCCACCATTAGAATACCTCCCTTCATCCACCCACTTCTAATGGTGGGCATACATGCACCATTTATATATGCCGAAGCATGGGGGCATCCTCCCGCAAAAAAGTTATGCCACGTACACACGGTCGGACTTTTCCACGGGCAAGCCATCTTTCGGAACTTCGACCATATGTATGCGGATTAGGAGCGAAATCGCTCCTCCGCCCCTGCTGCCCCCATGCTTCAGCATATATGCTCTTTTTTTTAACTGTGGTGTTGAAATCACCTCCTACAGCACTGGAGTCACAGCTTTATGTATCGTGAGGGCAAACGCTGTTGCTCTCAAGATAAATAAATCTGAGCTGCAGCTGAATGGCGCATCTGAAAACAAAAAAATGGTAAATCGCACATATTTGCATTCTACAAGCTGTAAATCACATATCTGCATTCTGCAACCTATAAATCGCACATAACTGCATTCTAAAACCTGTAACTTGCACATATCTGCATTCTGCAGCATTTAAAGCGCACATATCTGCATTCTGAAACCTATATATCGCACATAACTACATTCTGCAACCTGTAAATTGCACACATCTGCATTCTGTAAATCGCACATAACTGCATTCAGCAACCTGTAAATTGCACATATCTGCAACATGTAAATAGCACATATCTGTATTCTGTAAATTGCACATATCTGCTTTCTGCAACCGGTAAATTGCACATAACTGCATTCTTAAATCTGTAAATCGCACATATCTGAATTCTTAAATCTGTAAATTGCACATAGCTGCATTCTGCAATCTGCAATTCGCACATATCTGCATTCTGTAACCTGTAAATCGCACATATCTGCATTCAGCAACCTGTAAATTTGAAAAAATTGGGGGTCTATTAGACCCTAGATCTTACCTCTGCCCTCAAAGCATCTGACCACACCGTTCGGTGTGATAAAATGCTTTCCCACTGGATATGTTTATATCGGGGAGGGGGGACATTCCCTCCCACTGCTTGTAAAAGCAGTCTAGAGGCTAATTAGCCACTAGGATTGCTTTTACATGAAAGCCGATCACTATCTGAAAAGAATACCAAGATGATACCTAAACCCGCAGGCATCATTCTGGTATAACCATTCAAATTCCAGCAACATACCAGTACGTTGCTGACCCTTGTTGGACATATATTGTAATTTTTTTTTTCATGCAGCCTGTTGGCTGAAGGAAAAAAAAAAGAGATTGATCGGTGGGTATGCCCACCATTAGAATACCTCCCTTCATCCACCCACTTCTAATGGTGGGCATACATGCACCATTTATATATGCCGAAGCATGGGGGCATCCTCCCGCAAAAAAGTTATGCCACGTACACACGGTCGGACTTTTCCACGTGCAAGCCATCTTTCGGAACTTCGACCATATGTATGCGGATTAGGAGCGAAATCGCTCCTCCGCCCCTGCTGCCCCCATGCTTCAGCATATATGCTCTTTTTTTTTAACTGTGGTGTTGAAATCACCTCCTACAGCACTGGAGTCACAGCTTTATGTATCGTGAGGGCAAACGCTGTTGCTCTCAAGATAAATAAATCTGAGCTGCAGCTGAATGGCGCATCTGAAAACAAAAAAATGGTAAATCGCACATATTTGCATTCTACAAGCTGTAAATCACATATCTGCATTCTGCAACCTATAAATCACACATAACTGCATTCTGAAACCTGTAAATTGCACATATCTGCATTCTGCAGCATTTAAAGCGCACATATCTGCATTCTGAAACCTATGAATCGCACATTACTGCATTCTGCAACCTGTGAATTGCACATATCTGCATTCTGTAAATCGCACATAACTGCATTCAGCAACATGTAAATTGCATATATCTGCAACATGTAAATAGTACATATCTGTATTCTGTAAATTGCACATATCTGCATTCTGCAACCGGTAAATTGCACATAACTGCATTCTTAAATCTGTAAATCGCACATATCTGAATTCTTAAATCTGTAAATCGCACATAGCTGCATTCTGAAATCGGCAATTCGCACATATCTGCATTCTGTAACCTGTAAATCGCACATATCTGCATTCAGCCACCTGTAAATTTGAAAAAATTGGGGTCTATTAGACCCTAGATCTTTCCTCTGCCCTCAAAGCATCTGACCACACCGTTCGGTGTGATAAAATGCTTTCCCACTGGAAATGTTTATATCCGGGAGGGGGGACATTCCCTCCCACTGCTTGTAAAAGCAGTCTAGAGGCTAATTAGCCACTAGGATTGCTTTTACGTGAAAGCCGATCACTATCTGAAAAGAATACCAAGATGATACCTAAACCCGCAGGCATCATTCTGGTATAACCATTCAAATTCCAGCAACATACCAGTACGTTGCTGGTCCTTGTTGGACATATATTGTAATTTTTTTTCATGCAGCCTGTTGGCTGAAGGAAAAAAAAAGAGATTGATCGGTGGGTATGCCCACCATTAGAATACCTCCCTTCATCCACCCACTTCTAATGGTGGGCATACATGCACCATTTATATATGCCGAAGCATGGGGGCATCCTCCCGCAAAAAAGTTATGTCACGTACACACGGTCGGACTTTTCCACGGGCAAGCCATCTTTCGGAATTTCGACCATATGTATGCGGATTAGGAGCAAAATCGCTCCTCCGTCCCTGCTGCCCCCATGCTTCAGCATATATGCTCTTTTTTTTTAACTGTGGTGTTGAAATCACCTCCTACAGCACTGGAGTCACAGCTTTATGTATCGTGAGGGCAAATGCTGTTGCTCTCAAGATAAATAAATCTGCGCTGCAGCTGAATAGCGCATCTGAAAACAAAAAAATGGTAAATCGCACATATTTGCATTCTACAAGCTGTAAATCACATATCTGCATTCTGCAACCTATAAATCGCACATAACTGCATTCTAAAACCTGTAACTTGCACATATCTGCATTCTGCAGCATTTAAAGCGCACATATCTGCATTCTGAAACCTATATATCGCACATAACTACATTCTGCAACCTGTAAATTGCACACATCTGCATTCTGTAAATCGCACATAACTGCATTCAGCAACCTGTAAATTGCACATATCTGCAACATGTAAATAGCACATATCTGTATTCTGTAAATTGCACATATCTGCTTTCTGCAACCGGTAAATTGCACATAACTGCATTCTTAAATCTGTAAATCGCACATATCTGAATTCTTAAATCTGTAAATTGCACATAGCTGCATTCTGCAATCTGCAATTCGCACATATCTGCATTCTGTAACCTGTAAATCGCACATATCTGCATTCAGCCACCTGTAAATTTGAAAAAATTGGGGTCTATTAGACCCTAGATCTTTCCTCTGCCCTCAAAGCATCTGACCACACCGTTTGGTGTGATAAAATGCTTTCCCACTGGAAATGTTTATATCGGGGAGGGGGGACATTCCCTCCCACTGCTTGTAAAAGCAGTCTAGAGGCTAATTAGCCACTAGGATTGCTTTTACATGAAAGCCGATCACTATCTGAAAAGAATACCAAGATGATACCTAAACCCGCAGGCATCATTCTGGTATAACCATTAAAATTCCAGCAACATACCAGTACGTTGCTGGTCCTTGTTGGACATATATTGTAATTTTTTTTTCATGCAGCCTGTTGGCTGAAGGAAAAAAAAAAGAGATTGATCGGTGGGTATGCCCACCATTAGAATACCTCCCTTCATCCACCCACTTCTAATGGTGGGCATACATGCACCATTTATATATGCCGAAGCATGGGGGCATCCTCCCGCAAAAAAGTTATGCCACGTACACACGGTCGGACTTTTCCACGGGCAAGCCATCTTTCGGAACTTCGACCATATGTATGCGGATTAGGAGCGAAATCGCTCCTCCGCCCCTGCTGCCCCCATGCTTCAGCATATATGCTCTTTTTTTTAACTGTGGTGTTGAAATCACCTCCTACAGCACTGGAGTCACAGCTTTATGTATCGTGAGGGCAAACGCTGTTGCTCTCAAGATAAATAAATCTGAGCTGCAGCTGAATGGCGCATCTGAAAACAAAAAAATGGTAAATCGCACATATTTGCATTCTACAAGCTGTAAATCACATATCTGCATTCTGCAACCTATAAATCGCACATAACTGCATTCTAAAACCTGTAACTTGCACATATCTGCATTCTGCAGCATTTAAAGCGCACATATCTGCATTCTGAAACCTATATATCGCACATAACTACATTCTGCAACCTGTAAATTGCACACATCTGCATTCTGTAAATCGCACATAACTGCATTCAGCAACCTGTAAATTGCACATATCTGCAACATGTAAATAGCACATATCTGTATTCTGTAAATTGCACATATCTGCTTTCTGCAACCGGTAAATTGCACATAACTGCATTCTTAAATCTGTAAATCGCACATATCTGAATTCTTAAATCTGTAAATTGCACATAGCTGCATTCTGCAATCTGCAATTCGCACATATCTGCATTCTGTAACCTGTAAATCACACATATCTGCATTCAGCAACCTGTAAATTTGAAAAAATTGGGGGTCTATTAGACCCTAGATCTTACCTCTGCCCTCAAAGCATCTGACCACACCGTTCGGTGTGATAAAATGCTTTCCCACTGGATATGTTTATATCGGGGAGGGGGGACATTCCCTCCCACTGCTTGTAAAAGCAGTCTAGAGGCTAATTAGCCACTAGGATTGCTTTTACATGAAAGCCGATCACTATCTGAAAAGAATACCAAGATGATACCTAAACCCGCAGGCATCATTCTGGTATAACCATTCAAATTCCAGCAACATACCAGTACGTTGCTGACCCTTGTTGGACATATATTGTAATTTTTTTTTCATGCAGCCTGTTGGCTGAAGGAAAAAAAAAAGAGATTGATCGGTGGGTATGCCCACCATTAGAATACCTCCCTTCATCCACCCACTTCTAATGGTGGGCATACATGCACCATTTATATATGCCGAAGCATGGGGGCATCCTCCCGCAAAAAAGTTATGCCACGTACACACGGTCGGACTTTTCCACGGGCAAGCCATCTTTCGGAACTTCGACCATATGTATGCGGATTAGGAGCGAAATCGCTCCTCCGCCCCTGCTGCCCCCATGCTTCAGCATATATGCTCTTTTTTTTTAACTGTGGTGTTGAAATCACCTCCTACAGCACTGGAGTCACAGCTTTATGTATCGTGAGGGCAAACGCTGTTGCTCTCAAGATAAATAAATCTGAGCTGCAGCTGAATGGCGCATCTGAAAACAAAAAAATGGTAAATCGCACATATTTGCATTCTACAAGCTGTAAATCACATATCTGCATTCTGCAACCTATAAATCACACATAACTGCATTCTGAAACCTGTAAATTGCACATATCTGCATTCTGCAGCATTTAAAGCGCACATATCTGCATTCTGAAACCTATGAATCGCACATTACTGCATTCTGCAACCTGTGAATTGCACATATCTGCATTCTGTAAATCGCACATAACTGCATTCAGCAACATGTAAATTGCATATATCTGCAACATGTAAATAGTACATATCTGTATTCTGTAAATTGCACATATCTGCATTCTGCAACCGGTAAATTGCACATAACTGCATTCTTAAATCTGTAAATCGCACATATCTGAATTCTTAAATCTGTAAATCGCACATAGCTGCATTCTGAAATCGGCAATTCGCACATATCTGCATTCTGTAACCTGTAAATCGCACATATCTGCATTCAGCCACCTGTAAATTTGAAAAAATTGGGGTCTATTAGACCCTAGATCTTTCCTCTGCCCTCAAAGCATCTGACCACACCGTTCGGTGTGATAAAATGCTTTCCCACTGGAAATGTTTATATCCGGGAGGGGGGACATTCCCTCCCACTGCTTGTAAAAGCAGTCTAGAGGCTAATTAGCCACTAGGATTGCTTTTACGTGAAAGCCGATCACTATCTGAAAAGAATACCAAGATGATACCTAAACCCGCAGGCATCATTCTGGTATAACCATTCAAATTCCAGCAACATACCAGTACGTTGCTGGTCCTTGTTGGACATATATTGTAATTTTTTTTCATGCAGCCTGTTGGCTGAAGGAAAAAAAAAAGAGATTGATCGGTGGGTATGCCCACCATTAGAATACCTCCCTTCATCCACCCACTTCTAATGGTGGGCATACATGCACCATTTATATATGCCGAAGCATGGGGGCATCCTCCCGCAAAAAAGTTATGTCACGTACACACGGTCGGACTTTTCCACGGGCAAGCCATCTTTCGGAATTTCGACCATATGTATGCGGATTAGGAGCAAAATCGCTCCTCCGTCCCTGCTGCCCCCATGCTTCAGCATATATGCTCTTTTTTTTTAACTGTGGTGTTGAAATCACCTCCTACAGCACTGGAGTCACAGCTTTATGTATCGTGAGGGCAAATGCTGTTGCTCTCAAGATAAATAAATCTGCGCTGCAGCTGAATAGCGCATCTGAAAACAAAAAAATGGTAAATCGCACATATTTGCATTCTACAAGCTGTAAATCACATATCTGCATTCTGCAACCTATAAATCGCACATAACTGCATTCTAAAACCTGTAACTTGCACATATCTGCATTCTGCAGCATTTAAAGCGCACATATCTGCATTCTGAAACCTATATATCGCACATAACTACATTCTGCAACCTGTAAATTGCACACATCTGCATTCTGTAAATCGCACATAACTGCATTCAGCAACCTGTAAATTGCACATATCTGCAACATGTAAATAGCACATATCTGTATTCTGTAAATTGCACATATCTGCTTTCTGCAACCGGTAAATTGCACATAACTGCATTCTTAAATCTGTAAATCGCACATATCTGAATTCTTAAATCTGTAAATTGCACATAGCTGCATTCTGCAATCTGCAATTCGCACATATCTGCATTCTGTAACCTGTAAATCGCACATATCTGCATTCAGCAACCTGTAAATTTGAAAAAATTGGGGGTCTATTAGACCCTAGATCTTACCTCTGCCCTCAAAGCATCTGACCACACCGTTCGGTGTGATAAAATGCTTTCCCACTGGATATGTTTATATCGGGGAGGGGGGACATTCCCTCCCACTGCTTGTAAAAGCAGTCTAGAGGCTAATTAGCCACTAGGATTGCTTTTACATGAAAGCCGATCACTATCTGAAAAGAATACCAAGATGATACCTAAACCCGCAGGCATCATTCTGGTATAACCATTCAAATTCCAGCAACATACCAGTACGTTGCTGACCCTTGTTGGACATATATTGTAATTTTTTTTTCATGCAGCCTGTTGGCTGAAGGAAAAAAAAAAGATTGATCGGTGGGTATGCCCACCATTAGAATACCTCCCTTCATCCACCCACTTCTAATGGTGGGCATACATGCACCATTTATATATGCCGAAGCATGGGGGCATCCTCCCGCAAAAAAGTTATGCCACGTACACACGGTCGGACTTTTCCACGGGCAAGCCATCTTTCGGAACTTCGACCATATGTATGCGGATTAGGAGCGAAATCGCTCCTCCGCCCCTGCTGCCCCCATGCTTCAGCATATATGCTCTTTTTTTTAACTGTGGTGTTGAAATCACCTCATACAGCACTGGAGTCACAGCTTTATGTATCGTGAGGGCAAACGCTGTTGCTCTCAAGATAAATAAATCTGAGCTGCAGCTGAATGGCGCATCTGAAAACAAAAAAATGGTAAATCGTACATATTTGCATTCTACAAGCTGTAAATCACATATCTGCATTCTGCAACCTATAAATCACACATAACTGCATTCTGAAACCTGTAACTTGCACATATCTGCATTCTGCAGCATTTAAAGCGCACATATCTGCATTCTGAAACCTATGAATCGCACATTACTGCATTCTGCAACCTGTGAATTGCACATATCTGCATTCTGTAAATCGCACATAACTGCATTCAGCAACATGTAAATTGCATATATCTGCAACATGTAAATAGTACATATCTGTATTCTGTAAATTGCACATATCTGCATTCTGCAACCGGTAAATTGCACATAACTGCATTCTTAAATCTGTAAATCGCACATATCTGAATTCTTAAATCTGTAAATCGCACATAGCTGCATTCTGAAATCTGCAATTCGCACATATCTGCATTCTGTAACCTGTAAATCGCACATATCTGCATTCAGCCACCTGTAAATTTGAAAAAATTGGGGTCTATTAGACCCTAGATCTTTCCTCTGCCCTCAAAGCATCTGACCACACCGTTCGGTGTGATAAAATGCTTTCCCACTGGAAATGTTTATATCCGGGAGGGGGGACATTCCCTCCCACTGCTTGTAAAAGCAGTCTAGAGGCTAATTAGCCACTAGGATTGCTTTTACGTGAAAGCCGATAACTATCTGAAAAGAATACCAAGATGATACCTAAACCCGCAGGCATCATTCTGGTATAACCATTCAAATTCCAGCAACATACCAGTACGTTGCTGGTCCTTGTTGGACATATATTGTAATTTTTTTTCATGCAGCCTGTTGGCTGAAGGAAAAAAAAAAGAGATTGATCGGTGGGTATGCCCACCATTAGAATACCTCCCTTCATCCACCCACTTCTAATGGTGGGCATACATGCACCATTTATATATGCCGAAGCATGGGGGCATCCTCCCGCAAAAAAGTTATGTCACGTACACACGGTCTGACTTTTCCACGGGCAAGCCATCTTTCGGAATTTCGACCATATGTATGCGGATTAGGAGCAAAATCGCTCCTCCGTCCCTGCTGCCCCCATGCTTCAGCATATATGCTCTTTTTTTTAACTGTGGTGTTGAAATCACCTCCTACAGCACTGGAGTCACAGCTTTATGTATCCTGAGGGCAAATGCTGCTGCTCTCAAGATAAATAAATCTGCGCTGCAGCTGAATGGCGCATATGAAAACAAAAAAATGGTAAATCGCACATATTTGCATTCTACAAGCTGTAAATCACATATCTGCATTCTGCAACCTATAAATCACACATAACTGCATTCTGAAACCTGTAACTTGCACATATCTGCATTCTGCAGCATTTAAATCGCACATATCTGCATTCTGAAACCTATAAATCGCACATAACTGCATTCTGCAACCTGTAAATTGCACATATCTGCATTCTGTAAATCGCACATAACTGCATTCAGCAACCTGTAAATTGCACATATCTGCAACATGTAAATAGCACATATCTGTATTCTGTAAATTGCACATATCTGCATTCTGCAACCGGTAAATTGCACATATCTGAATTCTTAAATCTGTAAATCGCACATATCTGAGTTCTTAAATCTGTAAATCGCGCATAGCTGCATTCTGAAATCTGCAATTCGCACATATCTGCATTCTGTAACCTGTAAATCGCACATATCTGCATTCAGCAACCTGTAAATTTGAAAAAATTGGGGGTCTATTAGACCCTAGATCTTACCTCTGCCCTCAAAGCATCTGACCACACCGTTCGGTGTGATAAAATGCTTTCCCACTGGAAATGTTTATATCCAGGAGGGGGGACATTCCCTCCCACTGCTTGTAAAAGCAGTCTAGAGGCTAATTAGCCACTAGGATTGCTTTTACATGAAAGCCGATCACTATCTGAAAAGAATACCAAGATGATACCTAAACCCGCAGGCATCATTCTGGTATAACCATTCAAATTCCAGCAACATACCAGTACGTTGCTGGTCCTTGTTGGACATATATTGTAATTTTTTTTCATGCAGCCTGTTGGCTGAAGGAAAAAAAAAGAGATTGATCGGTGGGTATGCCCACCATTAGAATACCTCCCTTCATCCACCCACTTCTAATGGTGGGCATACATGCACCATTTATATATGCCGAAGCATGGGGGCATCCTCCCGCAAAAAAGTTATGCCACGTACACACGGTCGGACTTTTCCATGGGCAAGCCATCTTTCGGAACTTCGACCATATGTATGCGGATTAGGAGCAAAATCGCTCCTCCGTCCCTGCTGCCCCCATGCTTCAGCATATATGCTCTTTTTTTTTAACTGTGGTGTTGAAATCACCTCCTACAGCACTGGAGTCACAGCTTTATGTATCGTGAGGGCAAACGCTGTTGCTCTCAAGATAAATAAATCTGAGCTGCAGCTGAATGGCGCATCTGAAAACAAAAAAATGGTAAATCGCACATATTTGCATTCTACAAGCTGTAAATCACATATCTGCATTCTGCAACCTATAAATCGCACATAACTGCATTCTAAAACCTGTAACTTGCACATATCTGCATTCTGCAGCATTTAAAGCGCACATATCTGCATTCTGAAACCTATATATCGCACATAACTACATTCTGCAACCTGTAAATTGCACACATCTGCATTCTGTAAATCGCACATAACTGCATTCAGCAACCTGTAAATTGCACATATCTGCAACATGTAAATAGCACATATCTGTATTCTGTAAATTGCACATATCTGCATTCTGCAACCGGTAAATTGCACATATCTGAATTCTTAAATCTGTAAATCGCACATATCTGAATTCTTAAATCTGTAAATTGCACATAGCTGCATTCTGCAATTCGCACATATCTGCATTCTGTAACCTGTAAATTGCACATATCTGCATTCAGCAACCTGTAAATTTGAAAAAATTGGGGGTCTATTAGACCCTAGATCTTACCTCTGCCCTCAAAGCATCTGACCACACCGTTCGGTGTGATAAAATGCTTTCCCACTGGATATGTTTATATCGGGGAGGGGGGACATTCCCTCCCACTGCTTGTAAAAGCAGTCTAGAGGCTAATTAGCCACTAGGATTGCTTTTACATGAAAGCCAATCACTATCTGAAAAGAATACCAAGATGATACCTAAACCCGCAGGCATCATTCTGGTATAACCATTCAAATTCCAGCAACATACCAGTACGTTGCTGGTCCTTGTTGGACACATATTGTAATTTTTTTTTCATGCAGCCTGTTGGCTGAAGGAAAAAAAAAAGAGATTGATCGGTGGGTATGCCCACCATTAGAATACCTCCCTTCATCCACCCACTTCTAATGGTGGGCATACATGCACCATTTATATATGCCGAAGCATGGGGGCATCCTCCCGCAAAAAAGTTATGCCACGTACACACGGTCGGACTTTTCCACGGGCAAGCCATCTTTCGGAACTTCGACCATATGTATGCGGATTAGGAGCGAAATCGCTCCTCCGCCCCTGCTGCCCCCATGCTTCAGCATATATGCTCTTTTTTTTTTAACTGTGGTGTTGAAATCACCTCCTACAGCACTGGAGTCACAGCTTTATGTATAGTGAGGGCAAACGCTGTTGCTCTCAAGATAAATAAATCTGAGGTGCAGCTGAATGGCGCATCTGAAAACAAAAAAATGGTAAATCGCACATATTTGCATTCTACAAGCTGTAAATCACATATCTGCATTCTGCAACCTATAAATCGCACATAACTGCATTCTGAAACCTGTAACTTGCACATATCTGCATTCTGCAGCATTTAAAGCGCACATATCTGCATTCTGAAACCTATGAATCGCACATTACTGCATTCTGCAACCTGTGAATTGCACATATCTGCATTCTGTAAATCGCACATAACTGCATTCAGCAACATGTAAATTGCATATATCTGCAACATATAAATAGTACATATCTGTATTCTGTAAATTGCACATATCTGCATTCTGCAACCGGTAAATTGCACATAACTGCATTCTTAAATCTGTAAATCGCACATATCTGAATTCTTAAATCTGTAAATCGCACATAGCTGCATTCTGAAATCTGCAATTCGCACATATCTGCATTCTGTAACCTGTAAATCGCACATATCTGCATTCAGCCACCTGTAAATTTGAAAAAATTGGGGTCTATTAGACCCTAGATCTTTCCTCTGCCCTCAAAGCATCTGACCACACCGTTCGGTGTGATAAAATGCTTTCCCACTGGAAATGTTTATATCGGGGAGGGGGGACATTCCCTCCCACTGCTTGTAAAAGCAGTCTAGAGGCTAATTAGCCACTAGGATTGCTTTTACGTGAAAGCCGATCACTATCTGAAAAGAATACCAAGATGATACCTAAACCCGCAGGCATCATTCTGGTATAACCATTCAAATTCCAGCAACATACCAGTACGTTGCTGGTCCTTGTTGGACATATATTGTAATTTTTTTTTCATGCAGCCTGTTGGCTGAAGGTAAAAAAAAGAGATTGATCGGTGGGTATGCCCACCATTAGAATACCTCCCTTCATCCACCCACTTCTAATGGTGGGCATACATGCACCATTTATATATGCCGAAGCATGGGGGCATCCTCCCGCAAAAAAGTTATGCCACGTACACACGGTCGGACTTTTCCACGGGCAAGCCATCTTTCGGAATTTCGACCATATGTATGCGGATTAGGAGCAAAATCGCTCCTCCGTCCCTGCTGCCCCCATGCTTCAGCATATATGCTCTTTTTTTTTAACTGTGGTGTTGAAATCACCTCCTACAGCACTGGAGTCACAGCTTTATGTATCCTGAGGGCAAATGCTGCTGCTCTCAAGATAAATAAATCTGCGCTGCAGCTGAATGGCGCATCTGAAAACAAAAAAATGGTAAATCGCACATATTTGCATTCTACAAGCTGTAAATCACATATCTGCATTCTGCAACCTATAAATCGCACATAACTGCATTCTGAAACCTGTAACTTGCACATATCTGCATTCTGCAGCATTTAAATCTCACATATCTGCATTCTGAAACCTATAAAATCGCACATAACTGCATTCTGCAACCTGTAAATTGCACATATCTGCATTCTGTAAATCGCACATAACTGCATTCAGCAACCTGTAAATTGCACATATCTGCAACATGTAAATAGCACATATCTGTATTCTGTAAATTGCACATATCTGCATTCTGCAACCGGTAAATTGCACATATCTGAATTCTTAAATCTGTAAATCGCACATATCTGAGTTCTTAAATCTGTAAATCGCGCATAGCTGCATTCTGAAATCTGCAATTCGCACATATCTGCATTCTGTAACCTGTAAATCGCACATATCTGCATTCAGCAACCTGTAAATTTGAAAAAATTGGGGGTCTATTAGACCCTAGATCTTACCTCTGCCCTCAAAGCATCTGACCACACCGTTCGGTGTGATAAAATGCTTTCCCACTGGAAATGTTTATATCCAGGAGGGGGGACATTCCCTCCCACTGCTTGTAAAAGCAGTCTAGAGGCTAATTAGCCACTAGGATTGCTTTTACATGAAAGCCGATCACTATCTGAAAATAATACCAAGATGATACCTAAACCCGCAGGCATCATTCTGGTATAACCATTCAAATTCCAGCAACATACCAGTACGTTGCTGGTCCTTGTTGGACATATATTGTAATTTTTTTTCATGCAGCCTGTTGGCTGAAGGAAAAAAAAAAGAGATTGATCGGTGGGTATGCCCACCATTAGAATACCTCCCTTCATCCACCCACTTCTAATGGTGGGCATACATGCACCATTTATATATGCCGAAGCATGGGGGCATCCTCCCGCAAAAAAGTTATGTCACGTACACACGGTCTGACTTTTCCACGGGCAAGCCATCTTTCGGAATTTCGACCATATGTATGCGGATTAGGAGCAAAATCGCTCCTCCGTCCCTGCTGCCCCCATGCTTCAGCATATATGCTCTTTTTTTTAACTGTGGTGTTGAAATCACCTCCTACAGCACTGGAGTCACAGCTTTATGTATCCTGAGGGCAAATGCTGCTGCTCTCAAGATAAATAAATCTGCGCTGCAGCTGAATGGCGCATATGAAAACAAAAAAATGGTAAATCGCACATATTTGCATTCTACAAGCTGTAAATCACATATCTGCATTCTGCAACCTATAAATCACACATAACTGCATTCTGAAACCTGTAACTTGCACATATCTGCATTCTGCAGCATTTAAATCGCACATATCTGCATTCTGAAACCTATAAATCGCACATAACTGCATTCTGCAACCTGTAAATTGCACATATCTGCATTCTGTAAATCGCACATAACTGCATTCAGCAACCTGTAAATTGCACATATCTGCAACATGTAAATAGCACATATCTGTATTCTGTAAATTGCACATATCTGCATTCTGCAACCGGTAAATTGCACATATCTGAATTCTTAAATCTGTAAATCGCACATATCTGAGTTCTTAAATCTGTAAATCGCGCATAGCTGCATTCTGAAATCTGCAATTCGCACATATCTGCATTCTGTAACCTGTAAATCGCACATATCTGCATTCAGCAACCTGTAAATTTGAAAAAATTGGGGGTCTATTAGACCCTAGATCTTACCTCTGCCCTCAAAGCATCTGACCACACCGTTCGGTGTGATAAAATGCTTTCCCACTGGAAATGTTTATATCCAGGAGGGGGGACATTCCCTCCCACTGCTTGTAAAAGCAGTCTAGAGGCTAATTAGCCACTAGGATTGCTTTTACATGAAAGCCGATCACTATCTGAAAAGAATACCAAGATGATACCTAAACCCGCAGGCATCATTCTGGTATAACCATTCAAATTCCAGCAACATACCAGTACGTTGCTGGTCCTTGTTGGACATATATTGTAATTTTTTTTCATGCAGCCTGTTGGCTGAAGGAAAAAAAAAGAGATTGATCGGTGGGTATGCCCACCATTAGAATACCTCCCTTCATCCACCCACTTCTAATGGTGGGCATACATGCACCATTTATATATGCCGAAGCATGGGGGCATCCTCCCGCAAAAAAGTTATGCCACGTACACATGGTCGGACTTTTCCATGGGCAAGCCATCTTTCGGAACTTCGACCATATGTATGCGGATTAGGAGCAAAATCGCTCCTCCGTCCCTGCTGCCCCCATGCTTCAGCATATGTGCTCTTTTTTTTTAACTGTGGTGTTGAAATCACCTCCTACAGCACTGGAGTCACAGCTTTATGTATCGTGAGGGCAAACGCTGTTGCTCTCAAGATAAATAAATCTGAGCTGCAGCTGAATGGCGCATCTGAAAACAAAAAAATGGTAAATCGCACATATTTGCATTCTACAAGCTGTAAATCACATATCTGCATTCTGCAACCTATAAATCGCACATAACTGCATTCTAAAACCTGTAACTTGCACATATCTGCATTCTGCAGCATTTAAAGCGCACATATCTGCATTCTGAAACCTATATATCGCACATAACTACATTCTGCAACCTGTAAATTGCACACATCTGCATTCTGTAAATCGCACATAACTGCATTCAGCAACCTGTAAATTGCACATATCTGCAACATGTAAATAGCACATATCTGTATTCTGTAAATTGCACATATCTGCATTCTGCAACCGGTAAATTGCACATATCTGAATTCTTAAATCTGTAAATCGCACATATCTGAATTCTTAAATCTGTAAATTGCACATAGCTGCATTCTGCAATTCGCACATATCTGCATTCTGTAACCTGTAAATTGCACATATCTGCATTCAGCAACCTGTAAATTTGAAAAAATTGGGGGTCTATTAGACCCTAGATCTTACCTCTGCCCTCAAAGCATCTGACCACACCGTTCGGTGTGATAAAATGCTTTCCCACTGGATATGTTTATATCGGGGAGGGGGGACATTCCCTCCCACTGCTTGTAAAAGCAGTCTAGAGGCTAATTAGCCACTAGGATTGCTTTTACATGAAAGCCAATCACTATCTGAAAAGAATACCAAGATGATACCTAAACCCGCAGGCATCATTCTGGTATAACCATTCAAATTCCAGCAACATACCAGTACGTTGCTGGTCCTTGTTGGACACATATTGTAATTTTTTTTTCATGCAGCCTGTTGGCTGAAGGAAAAAAAAAAGAGATTGATCGGTGGGTATGCCCACCATTAGAATACCTCCCTTCATCCACCCACTTCTAATGGTGGGCATACATGCACCATTTATATATGCCGAAGCATGGGGGCATCCTCCCGCAAAAAAGTTATGCCACGTACACACGGTCGGACTTTTCCACGGGCAAGCCATCTTTCGGAACTTCGACCATATGTATGCGGATTAGGAGCGAAATCGCTCCTCCGCCCCTGCTGCCCCCATGCTTCAGCATATATGCTCTTTTTTTTTAACTGTGGTGTTGAAATCACCTCCTACAGCACTGGAGTCACAGCTTTATGTATAGTGAGGGCAAACGCTGTTGCTCTCAAGATAAATAAATCTGAGGTGCAGCTGAATGGCGCATCTGAAAACAAAAAAATGGTAAATCGCACATATTTGCATTCTACAAGCTGTAAATCACATATCTGCATTCTGCAACCTATAAATCGCACATAACTGCATTCTGAAACCTGTAACTTGCACATATCTGCATTCTGCAGCATTTAAAGCGCACATATCTGCATTCTGAAACCTATGAATCGCACATTACTGCATTCTGCAACCTGTGAATTGCACATATCTGCATTCTGTAAATCGCACATAACTGCATTCAGCAACATGTAAATTGCATATATCTGCAACATATAAATAGTACATATCTGTATTCTGTAAATTGCACATATCTGCATTCTGCAACCGGTAAATTGCACATAACTGCATTCTTAAATCTGTAAATCGCACATATCTGAATTCTTAAATCTGTAAATCGCACATAGCTGCATTCTGAAATCTGCAATTCGCACATATCTGCATTCTGTAACCTGTAAATCGCACATATCTGCATTCAGCCACCTGTAAATTTGAAAAAATTGGGGTCTATTAGACCCTAGATCTTTCCTCTGCCCTCAAAGCATCTGACCACACCGTTCGGTGTGATAAAATGCTTTCCCACTGGAAATGTTTATATCGGGGAGGGGGGACATTCCCTCCCACTGCTTGTAAAAGCAGTCTAGAGGCTAATTAGCCACTAGGATTGCTTTTACGTGAAAGCCGATCACTATCTGAAAAGAATACCAAGATGATACCTAAACCCGCAGGCATCATTCTGGTATAACCATTCAAATTCCAGCAACATACCAGTACGTTGCTGGTCCTTGTTGGACATATATTGTAATTTTTTTTTCATGCAGCCTGTTGGCTGAAGGTAAAAAAAGGAGATTGATCGGTGGGTATGCCCACCATTAGAATACCTCCCTTCATCCACCCACTTCTAATGGTGGGCATACATGCACCATTTATATATGCCGAAGCATGGGGGCATCCTCCCGCAAAAAAGTTATGCCACGTACACACGGTCGGACTTTTCCACGGGCAAGCCATCTTTCGGAATTTCGACCATATGTATGCGGATTAGGAGCAAAATCGCTCCTCCGTCCCTGCTGCCCCCATGCTTCAGCATATATGCTCTTTTTTTTTAACTGTGGTGTTGAAATCACCTCCTACAGCACTGGAGTCACAGCTTTATGTATCCTGAGGGCAAATGCTGCTGCTCTCAAGATAAATAAATCTGCGCTGCAGCTGAATGGCGCATCTGAAAACAAAAAAATGGTAAATCGCACATATTTGCATTCTACAAGCTGTAAATCACATATCTGCATTCTGCAACCTATAAATCGCACATAACTGCATTCTGAAACCTGTAACTTGCACATATCTGCATTCTGCAGCATTTAAATCTCACATATCTGCATTCTGAAACCTATAAAATCGCACATAACTGCATTCTGCAACCTGTAAATTGCACATATCTGCATTCTGTAAATCGCACATAACTGCATTCAGCAACCTGTAAATTGCACATATCTGCAACATGTAAATAGCACATATCTGTATTCTGTAAATTGCACATATCTGCATTCTGCAACCGGTAAATTGCACATATCTGAATTCTTAAATCTGTAAATCGCACATATCTGAGTTCTTAAATCTGTAAATCGCGCATAGCTGCATTCTGAAATCTGCAATTCGCACATATCTGCATTCTGTAACCTGTAAATCGCACATATCTGCATTCAGCAACCTGTAAATTTGAAAAAATTGGGGGTCTATTAGACCCTAGATCTTACCTCTGCCCTCAAAGCATCTGACCACACCGTTCGGTGTGATAAAATGCTTTCCCACTGGAAATGTTTATATCCAGGAGGGGGGACATTCCCTCCCACTGCTTGTAAAAGCAGTCTAGAGGCTAATTAGCCACTAGGATTGCTTTTACATGAAAGCCGATCACTATCTGAAAATAATACCAAGATGATACCTAAACCCGCAGGCATCATTCTGGTATAACCATTCAAATTCCAGCAACATACCAGTACGTTGCTGGTCCTTGTTGGACATATATTGTAATTTTTTTTCATGCAGCCTGTTGGCTGAAGGAAAAAAAAAAGAGATTGATCGGTGGGTATGCCCACCATTAGAATACCTCCCTTCATCCACCCACTTCTAATGGTGGGCATACATGCACCATTTATATATGCCGAAGCATGGGGGCATCCTCCCGCAAAAAAGTTATGCCACGTACACACGGTCGGACTTTTCCATGGGCAAGCCATCTTTCGGAATTTCGACCATATGTATGCGGATTAGGAGCAACATCGCTCCTCCGTCCCTGCTGCCCCCATGCTTCAGCATATATGCTCTTTTTTTTTAACTGTGGTGTTGAAATCACCTCCTACAGCACTGGAGTCACAGCTTTATGTATCGTGAGGGCAAATGCTGTTGCTCTCAAGATAAATAAATCTGCGCTGCAGCTGAATAGCGCATCTGAAAACAAAAAAATTGTAAATCGCACATATTTGCCTTCTGCAACCTGTAAATCACATATCTGCATTCTGCAACCTATAAATCGCACATAACTGCATTCTAAAACCTGTAACTTGCACATATCTGCATTCTGCAGCATTTAAAGTGCACATATCTGCATTCTGAAACCTATATATCGCACATAACTACATTCTGCAACCTGTAAATTGCACACATCTGCATTCTGTAAATCGCACATAACTGCATTCAGCAACCTGTAAATTGCACATATCTGCAACATGTAAATAGCACATATCTGTATTCGGTAAATTGCACATATCTGCTTTCTGCAACCGGTAAATTGCACATAACTGCATTCTTAAATCTGTAAATCGCACATATCTGAATTCTTAAATCTGTAAATTGCACATAGCTGCATTCTGCAATCTGCAATTCGCACATATCTGCATTCTGTAACCTGTAAATCGCACATATCTGCATTCAGCAACCTGTAAATTTGAAAAAATTGGGGGTCTATTAGACCCTAGATCTTACCTCTGCCCTCAAAGCATCTGACCACACCGTTCGGTGTGATAAAATGCTTTCCCACTGGATATGTTTATATCGGGGAGGGGGGACATTCCCTCCCACTGCTTGTAAAAGCAGTCTAGAGGCTAATTAGCCACTAGGATTGCTTTTACATGAAAGCCGATCACTATCTGAAAAGAATACCAAGATGATACCTAAACCCGCAGGCATCATTCTGGTATAACCATTCAAATTCCAGCAACATACCAGTACGTTGCTGACCCTTGTTGGACATATATTGTAATTTTTTTTTTCATGCAGCCTGTTGGCTGAAGGAAAAAAAAAAAGAGATTGATCGGTGGGTATGCTCACCATTAGAATACCTCCCTTAATCCACCCACTTCTAATGGTGGGCATACATGCACCATTTATATATGCCGAAGCATGGGGGCATCCTCCCGCAAAAAAGTTATGCCACGTACACACGGTCGGACTTTTCCACGGGCAAGCCATCTTTCGGAACTTCGACCATATGTATGCGGATTAGGAGCGAAATCGCTCCTCCGTCCCTGCTGCCCCCATGCTTCAGCATATATGCTCTTTTTTTTAACTGTGGTGTTGAAATCACCTCCTACAGCACTGGAGTCACAGCTTTATGTATCCTGAGGGCAAATGCTGCTGCTCTCAAGATAAATAAATCTGCGCGGCAGCTGAATGGCGCATCTGAAAACAAAAAAATTGTAAATCGCACATATTTGCCTTCTGCAACCTGTAAATCACATATCTGCATTCTGCAACCTATAAATCGCACATAACTGCATTCTAAAACCTGTAACTTGCACATATCTGCATTCTGCAGCATTTAAAGTGCACATATCTGCATTCTGAAACCTATATATCGCACATAACTACATTCTGCAACCTGTAAATTGCACACATCTGCATTCTGTAAATCGCACATAACTGCATTCAGAAACCTGTAAATTGCACATATCTGCAACATGTAAATAGCACATATCTGTATTCGGTAAATTGCACATATCTGCTTTCTGCAACCGGTAAATTGCACATAACTGCATTCTTAAATCTGTAAATCGCACATATCTGAATTCTTAAATCTGTAAATTGCACATAGCTGCATTCTGCAATCTGCAATTCGCACATATCTGCATTCTGTAACCTGTAAATCGCACATATCTGCATTCAGCAACCTGTAAATTTGAAAAAATTGGGGGTCTATTAGACCCTAGATCTTACCTCTGCCCTCAAAGCATCTGACCACACCGTTCGGTGTGATAAAATGCTTTCCCACTGGATATGTTTATATCGGGGAGGGGGGACATTCCCTCCCACTGCTTGTAAAAGCAGTCTAGAGGCTAATTAGCCACTAGGATTGCTTTTACATGAAAGCCGATCACTATCTGAAAAGAATACCAAGATGATACCTAAACCCGCAGGCATCATTCTGGTATAACCATTCAAATTCCAGCAACATACCAGTACGTTGCTGACCCTTGTTGGACATATATTGTAATTTTTTTTTTCATGCAGCCTGTTGGCTGAAGGAAAAAAAAAAAGAGATTGATCGGTGGGTATGCTCACCATTAGAATACCTCCCTTAATCCACCCACTTCTAATGGTGGGCATACATGCACCATTTATATATGCCGAAGCATGGGGGCATCCTCCCGCAAAAAAGTTATGCCACGTACACACGGTCGGACTTTTCCACGGGCAAGCCATCTTTCGGAACTTCGACCATATGTATGCGGATTAGGAGCGAAATCGCTCCTCCGTCCCTGCTGCCCCCATGCTTCAGCATATATGCTCTTTTTTTTAACTGTGGTGTTGAAATCACCTCCTACAGCACTGGAGTCACAGCTTTATGTATCCTGAGGGCAAATGCTGCTGCTCTCAAGATAAATAAATCTGCGCTGCAGCTGAATGGCGCATCTGAAAACAAAAAAATGGTAAATCGCACATATTTGCATTCTACAAGCTGTAAATCACATATCTGCATTCTGCAACCTATAAATCACACATAACTGCATTCTGAAACCTGTAACTTGCACATATCTGCATTCTGCAGCATTTAAATCGCACATATCTGCATTCTGAAACCTATAAATCGCACATAACTGCATTCTGCAACCTGTAAATTGCACATATCTGCATTCTGTAAATCGCACATAACTGCATTCAGCAACCTGTAAATTGCACATATCTGCAACATGTAAATAGCACATATCTGTATTCTGTAAATTGCACATATCTGCATTCTGCAACCGGTAAATTGCACATATCTGAATTCTTAAATCTGTAAATCGCACATATCTGAGTTCTTAAATCTGTAAATCGCGCATAGCTGCATTCTGAAATCTGCAATTCGCACATATCTGCATTCTGTAACCTGTAAATCGCACATATCTGCATTCAGCAACCTGTAAATTTGAAAAAATTGGGGTCTATTAGACCCTAGATCTTTCCTCTGCCCTCAAAGCATCTGACCACACTGTTCGGTGTGATAAAATGCTTTCCCACTGGAAATGTTTATATCGGGGAGGGGGGACATTCCCTCCCACTGCTTGTAAAAGCAGTCTAGAGGCTAATTAGCCACTAGGATTGCTTTTACATGAAAGCCGATCACTATCTGAAAAGAATACCAAGATGATACCTAAACCCGCAGGCATCATTCTGGTATAACCATTCAAATTCCAGCAACATACCAGTACGTTGCTGGTCCTTGTTGGACATATATTGTAATTTTTTTTCATGCAGCCTGTTGGCTGAAGGAAAAAAAAAAGAGATTGATCGGTGGGTATGCCCACCATTAGAATACCTCCCTTCATCCACCCACTTCTAATGGTGGGCATACATGCACCATTTATATATGCCGAAGCATGGGGGCATCCTCCCGCAAAAAAGTTATGCCACGTACACACGGTCGGACTTTTCCACGGGCAAGCCATCTTTCGGAACTTCGACCATATGTATGCGGATTAGGAGCGAAATCGCTCCTCCGCCCCTGCTGCCCCCATGCTTCAGCATATATGCTCTTTTTTTTTAACTGTGGTGTTGAAATCACCTCCTACAGCACTGGAGTCACAGCTTTATGTATCGTGAGGGCAAACGCTGTTGCTCTCAAGATAAATAAATCTGAGCTGCAGCTGAATGGCGCATCTGAAAACAAAAAAATGGTAAATCGCACATATTTGCATTCTACAAGCTGTAAATCACATATCTGCATTCTGCAACCTATAAATCGCACATAACTGCATTCTAAAACCTGTAACTTGCACATATCTGCATTCTGCAGCATTTAAAGCGCACATATCTGCATTCTGAAACCTATATATCGCACATAACTACATTCTGCAACCTGTAAATTGCACACATCTGCATTCTGTAAATCGCACATAACTGCATTCAGCAACCTGTAAATTGCACATATATCTGCAACATGTAAATAGCACATATCTGTATTCGGTAAATTGCACATATCTGCTTTCTGCAACCGGTAAATTGCACATAACTGCATTCTTAAATCTGTAAATCGCACATATCTGAATTCTTAAATCTGTAAATTGCACATAGCTGCATTCTGCAATCTGCAATTCGCACATATCTGCATTCTGTAACCTGTAAATCGCACATATCTGCATTCAGCCACCTGTAAATTTGAAAAAATTGGGGTCTATTAGACCCTAGATCTTTCCTCTGCCCTCAAAGCATCTGACCACACCGTTCGGTGTGATAAAATGCTTTCCCACTGGAAATGTTTATATCGGGGAGGGGGGACATTCCCTCCCACTGCTTGTAAAAGCAGTCTAGAGGCTAATTAGCCACTAGGATTGCTTTTACATGAAAGCCGATCACTATCTGAAAAGAATACCAAGATGATACCTAAACCCGCAGGCATCATTCTGGTATAACCATTCAAATTCCAGCAACATACCAGTACGTTGCTGGTCCTTGTTGGACATATATTGTAATTTTTTTTCATGCAGCCTGTTGGCTGAAGGAAAAAAAAAAGAGATTGATCGGTGGGTATGCCCACCATTAGAATACCTCCCTTCATCCACCCACTTCTAATGGTGGGCATACATGCACCATTTATATATGCCGAAGCATGGGGGCATCCTCCCGCAAAAAAGTTATGTCACGTACACACGGTCGGACTTTTCCACGGGCAAGCCATCTTTCGGAATTTCGACCATATGTATGCGGATTAGGAGCAAAATCGCTCCTCCGTCCCTGCTGCCCCCATGCTTCAGCATATATGCTCTTTTTTTTAACTGTGGTGTTGAAATCACCTCCTACAGCACTGGAGTCACAGCTTTATGTATCCTGAGGGCAAATGCTGCTGCTCTCAAGATAAATAAATCTGCGCTGCAGCTGAATGGCGCATCTGAAAACAAAAAAATGGTAAATCACACATATTTGCATTCTACAAGCTGTAAATCACATATCTGCATTCTGCAACCTATAAATCGCACATAACTGCATTCTGAAACCTGTAACTTGCACATATCTGCATTCTGCAGCATTTAAAGCGCACATATCTGCATTCTGAAACCTATGAATCGCACATTACTGCATTCTGCAACCTGTGAATTGCACATATCTGCATTCTGTAAATCGCACATAACTGCATTCAGCAACATGTAAATTGCATATATCTGCAACATGTAAATAGTACATATCTGTATTCTGTAAATTGCACATATCTGCATTCTGCAACCGGTAAATTGCACATAACTGCATTCTTAAATCTGTAAATCGCACATATCTGAATTCTTAAATCTGTAAATCGCACATAGCTGCATTCTGAAATCTGCAATTCGCACATATCTGCATTCTGTAACCTGTAAATCGCACATATCTGCATTCAGCCACCTGTAAATTTGAAAAAATTGGGGTCTATTAGACCCTAGATCTTTCCTCTGCCCTCAAAGCATCTGACCACACCGTTCGGTGTGATAAAATGCTTTCCCACTGGAAATGTTTATATCGGGGAGGGGGGACATTCCCTCCCACTGCTTGTAAAAGCAGTCTAGAGGCTAATTAGCCACTAGGATTGCTTTTACATGAAAGCCGATCACTATCTGAAAAGAATACCAAGATGATACCTAAACCCGCAGGCATCATTCTGGTATAACCATTCAAATTCCAGCAACATACCAGTACGTTGCTGGTCCTTGTTGGACATATATTGTAATTTTTTTTTCATGCAGCCTGTTGGCTGAAGGAAAAAAAAAAGAGATTGATCGGTGGGTATGCCCACCATTAGAATACCTCCCTTCATCCACCCACTTCTAATGGTGGGCATACATGCACCATTTATATATGCTGAAGCATGGGGGCATCCTCCCGCAAAAAAGTTATGCCACGTACACACGGTCGGACTTTTCCACGGGCAAGCCATCTTTCGGAATTTCGACCATATGTATGCGGATTAGGAGCAAAATCGCTCCTCCGTCCCTGCTGCCCCCATGCTTCAGCATATATGCTCTTTTTTTTTAACTGTGGTGTTGAAATCACCTCCTACAGCACTGGAGTCACAGCTTTATGTATCCTGAGGGCAAATGCTGCTGCTCTCAAGATAAATAAATCTGCGCTGCAGCTGAATGGCGCATCTGAAAACAAAAAAATGGTAAATCGCACATATTTGCATTCTACAAGCTGTAAATCACATATCTGCATTCTGCAACCTATAAATCGCACATAACTGCATTCTGAAACCTGTAACTTGCACATATCTGCATTCTGCAGCATTTAAAGCGCACATATCTGCATTCTGAAACCTATGAATCGCACATTACTGCATTCTGCAACCTGTGAATTGCACATATCTGCATTCTGTAAATCGCACATAACTGCATTCAGCAACATGTAAATTGCATATATCTGCAACATGTAAATAGTACATATCTGTATTCTGTAAATTGCACATATCTGCATTCTGCAACCGGTAAATTGCACATAACTGCATTCTTAAATCTGTAAATCGCACATATCTGAATTCTTAAATCTGTAAATCGCACATAGCTGCATTCTGAAATCTGCAATTCGCACATATCTGCATTCTGTAACCTGTAAATCGCACATATCTGCATTCAGCCACCTGTAAATTTGAAAAAATTTGGGTCTATTAGACCCTAGATCTTTCCTCTGCCCTCAAAGCATCTGACCACACCGTTCGGTGTGATAAAATGCTTTCCCACTGGAAATGTTTATATCGGGGAGGGGGGACATTCCCTCCCACTACTTGTAAAAGCAGTCTAGAGGCTAATTAGCCACTAGGATTGCTTTTACATGAAAGCCGATCACTATCTGAAAAGAATACCAAGATGATACCTAAACCCGCAGGCATCATTCTGGTATAACCATTCAAATTCCAGCAACATACCAGTACGTTGCTGGTCCTTGTTGGACATATATTGTAATTTTTTTTTCATGCAGCCTGTTGGCTGAAGGAAAAAAAAAAGAGATTGATCGGTGGGTATGCCCACCATTAGAATACCTCCCTTCATCCACCCACTTCTAATGGTGGGCATACATGCACCATTTATATATGCCGAAGCATGGGGGCATCCTCCCGCAAAAAAGTTATGCCACGTACACACGGTCGGACTTTTCCACGGGCAAGCCATCTTTCGGAACTTCGACCATATGTATGCGGATTAGGAGCGAAATCGCTCCTCCGCCCCTGCTGCCCCCATGCTTCAGCATATATGCTCTTTTTTTTTTAACTGTGGTGTTGAAATCACCTCCTACAGCACTGGAGTCACAGCTTTATGTATCGTGAGGGCAAACGCTGTTGCTCTCAAGATAAATAAATCTGAGCTGCAGCTGAATGGCGCATCTGAAAACAAAAAAATGGTAAATCGCACATATTTGCATTCTACAAGCTGTAAATCACATATCTGCATTCTGCAACCTATAAATCGCACATAACTGCATTCTGAAACCTGTAACTTGCACATATCTGCATTCTGCAGCATTTAAAGCGCACATATCTGCATTCTGAAGCCTATGAATCGCACATTACTGCATTCTGCAACCTGTGAATTGCAC
Source organism: Lithobates pipiens (assembly GCF_037356315.1). Classification (NCBI taxonomy): domain Eukaryota; kingdom Metazoa; phylum Chordata; class Amphibia; order Anura; family Ranidae; genus Lithobates; species Lithobates pipiens. Next base: position 589,201,755 of record NW_027507758.1, on the reverse strand, counting down.
ATATCTGCATTCTGTAAATCGCACATAACTGCATTCAGCAACATGTAAATTGCATATATCTGCAACATGTAAATAGTACATATCTATATTCTGTAAATTGCACATATCTGCATTCTGCAACCGGTAAATTGCACATAACTGCATTCTTAAATCTGTAAATCGCACATATCTGAATTCTTAAATCTGTAAATTGCACATAGCTGCATTCTGCAATCTGCAATTCGCACATATCTGCATTCTGTAACCTGTAAATCGCACATATCTGCATTCAGCAACCTGTAAATTTGAAAAAATTGGGGGTCTATTAGACCCTAGATCTTACCTCTGCCCTCAAAGCATCTGACCACACCGTTGTGATAAAATGCTTTCCCACTGGATATGTTTATATCGGGGAGGGGGGACATTCCCTCCCACTGCTTGTAAAAGCAGTCTAGAGGCTAATTAGCCACTAGGATTGCTTTTACATGAAAGCCGATCACTATCTGAAAAGAATACCAAGATGATACCTAAACCCGCAGGCATCATTCTGGTATAACCATTCAAATTCCAGCAACATACCAGTACGTTGCTGACCCTTGTTGGACATATATTGTAATTTTTTTTTTATGCAGCCTGTTGGCTGAAGGAAAAAAAAAAGAGATTGATCGGTGGGTATGCCCACCATTAGAATACCTCCCTTCATCCACCCACTTCTAATGGTGGGCATACATGCACCATTTATATATGCCGAAGCATGGGGGCATCCTCCCGCAAAAAAGTTATGCCACGTACACACGGTCGGACTTTTCCACGGGCAAGCCATCTTTCGGAACTTCGACCATATGTATGCGGATTAGGAGCGAAATCGCTCCTCCGCCCCTGCTGCCCCCATGCTTCAGCATATATGCTTTTTTTTTTTTAACTGTGGTGTTGAAATCACCTCCTACAGCACTGGAGTCACAGCTTTATGTATCGTGAGGGCAAACGCTGTTGCTCTCAAGATAAATAAATCTGAGCTGCAGCTGAATGGCGCATCTGAAAACAAAAAAATGGTAAATCGCACATATTTGCATTCTACAAGCTGTAAATCACATATCTGCATTCTGCAACCTATAAATCGCACATAACTGCATTCTGAAACCTGTAACTTGCACATATCTGCATTCTGCAGCATTTAAAGCGCACATATCTGCATTCTGAAACCTATGAATCGCACATTACTGCATTCTGCAACCTGTGAATTGCACATATCTGCATTCTGTAAATCGCACATAACTGCATTCAGCAACATGTAAATTGCATATATCTGCAACATGTAAATAGTACATATCTATATTCTGTAAATTGCACATATCTGCATTCTGCAACCGGTAAATTGCACATAACTGCATTCTTAAATCTGTAAACCGCACATATCTGAATTCTTAAATCTGTAAATCGCACATAGCTGCATTCTGAAATCTGCAATTCGCACATATCTGCATTCTGTAACCTGTAAATCGCACATATCTGCATTCAGCCACCTGTAAATTTGAAAAAATTGGGGTCTATTAGACCCTAGATCTTTCCTCTGCCCTCAAAGCATCTGACCACACCGTTCGGTGTGATAAAATGCTTTCCCACTGGAAATGTTTATATCGGGGAGGGGGGACATTCCCTCCCACTGCTTGTAAAAGCAGTCTAGAGGCTAATTAGCCACTAGGATTGCTTTTACATGAAAGCCGATCACTATCTGAAAAGAATACCAAGATGATACCTAAACCCGCAGGCATCATTCTGGTATAACCATTCAAATTCCAGCAACATACCAGTATGTTGCTGGTCCTTGTTGGACATATATTGTAATTTTTTTTTCATGCAGCCTGTTGGCTGAAGGAAAAAAAAAGAGATTGATCGGTGGGTATGCCCACCATTAGAATACCTCCCTTCATCCACCCACTTCTAATGGTGGGCATACATGCACCATTTATATATGCCGAAGCATGGGGGCATCCTCCCGCAAAAAAGTTATGCCACGTACACACGGTCGGACTTTTCCACGGGCAAGCCATCTTTCGGAACTTCGACCAAATGTATGCGGATTAGGAGCAAAATCGCTCCTCCGTCCCTGCTGCCCCCATGCTTCAGCATATATGCTCTTTTTTTTTTAACTGTGGTGTTGAAATCACCTCCTACAGCACTGGAGTCACAGCTTTATGTATCCTGAGGGCAAATGCTGCTGCTCTCAAGATAAATAAATCTGCGCTGCAGCTGAATGGCGCATCTGAAAACAAAAAAATTGTAAATCGCACATATTTGCATTCTACAAGCTGTAAATCACATATCTGCATTCTGCAACCTATAAATCGCACATAACTGCATTCTGAAACCTGTAACTTGCACATATCTGCATTCTGCAGCATTTAAATCGCACATATCTGCATTCTGAAACCTATAAATCGCACATAACTGCATTCTGCAACCTGTAAATTGCACATATCTGCATTCTGTAAATCGCACATAACTGCATTCAGCAACCTGTAAATTGCACATATCTGCAACATGTAAATAGCACATATCTGTATTCTGTAAATTGCACATATCTGCATTCTGCAACCGGTAAATTGCACATATCTCAATTCTTAAATATGTAAATCGCACATATCTGAGTTCTTAAATCTGTAAATCGCGCATAGCTGCATTCTGAAATCTGCAATTCGCACATATCTGCATTCTGTAACCTGTAAATCGCACATATCTGCATTCAGCAACCTGGAAATTTGAAAAAATTGGGGGTCTATTAGACCCTAGACCTTACCTCTGCCCTCAAAGCATCTGACCACACCGTTCGGTGTGATAAAATGCTTTCCCACTGGAAATGTTTATATCCAGGAGGGGGGACATTCCCTCCCACTGCTTGTAAAAGCAGTCTAGAGGCTAATTAGCCACTAGGATTGCTTTTACATGAAAGCCGATCACTATCTGAAAAGAATACCAAGATGATACCTAAACCCGCAGGCATCATTCTGGTATAACCATTCAAATTCCAGCAACATACCAGTACGTTGCTGGTCCTTGTTGGACATATATTGTAATTTTTTTTCATGCAGCCTGTTGGCTGAAGGAAAAAAAAGAGATTGATCGGTGGGTATGCCCACCGTTAGAATACCTCCCTTCATCCACCCACTTCTAATGGTGGGCATACATGCACCATTTATATATGCAGAAGCATGGGGGCATCCTCCCGCAAAAAAGTTATGCCACGTACACACGGTCGGACTTTTCCATGGGCAAGCCATCTTTCGGAATTTCGACCATATGTATGCGGATTAGGAGCAAAATCGCTCCTCCGTCCCTGCTGCCCCCATGCTTCAGCATATATGCTCTTTTTTTTTAACTGTGGTGTTGAAATCACCTCCTACAGCACTGGAGTCACAGCTTTATGTATCGTGAGGGCAAATGCTGTTGCTCTCAAGATAAATAAATCTGCGCTGCAGCTGAATAGCGCATCTGATAACAAAAAAATGGTAAATCGCACATATTTGCCTTCTGCAACCTGTAAATCACATATCTGCATTCTGCAACCTATAAATCGCACATAACTGCATTCTAAAACCTGTAACTTGCACATATCTGCATTCTGCAGCATTTAAAGCGCACATATCTGCATTCTGAAACCTATATATCGCACATAACTACATTCTGCAACCTGTAAATTGCACACATCTGCATTCTGTAAATCGCACATAACTGCATTCAGCAACCTGTAAATTGCACATATCTGCAACATGTAAATAGCACATATCTGTATTCGGTAAATTGCACATATCTGCATTCTGCAACCGGTAAATTGCACATAACTGCATTCTTAAATCTGTAAATCGCACATATCTGAATTCTTAAATCTGTAAATTGCACATAGCTGCATTCTGCAATCTGCAATTCGCACATATCTGCATTCTGTAACCTGTAAATCGCACATATCTGCATTCAGCCACCTGTAAATTTGAAAAAATTGGGGTCTATTAGACCCTAGATCTTTCCTCTGCCCTCAAAGCATCTGACCACACCGTTCGGTGTGATAAAATGCTTTCCCACTGGAAATGTTTATATCCGGGAGGGGGGACATTCCCTCCCACTGCTTGTAAAAGCAGTCTAGAGGCTAATTAGCCACTAGGATTGCTTTTACATGAAAGCCGATCACTATCTGAAAAGAATACCAAGATGATACCTAAACCCGCAGGCATCATTCTGGTATAACCATTCAAATTCCAGCAACATACCAGTACGTTGCTGACCCTTGTTGGACATATATTGTAATTTTTTTTTCATGCAGCCTGTTGGCTGAAGGAAAAAAAAAAGATTGATCGGTGGGTATGCCCACCATTAGAATACCTCCCTTCATCCACCCACTTCTAATGGTGGGCATACATGCACCATTTATATATGCCGAAGCATGGGGGCATCCTCCCGCAAAAAAGTTATGCCACGTACACACGGTCGGACTTTTCCACGGGCAAGCCATCTTTCGGAACTTCGACCATATGTATGCGGATTAGGAGCGAAATCGCTCCTCCGCCCCTGCTGCCCCCATGCTTCAGCATATATGCTCTTTTTTTTAACTGTGGTGTTGAAATCACCTCATACAGCACTGGAGTCACAGCTTTATGTATCGTGAGGGCAAACGCTGTTGCTCTCAAGATAAATAAATCTGAGCTGCAGCTGAATGGCGCATCTGAAAACAAAAAAATGGTAAATCGCACATATTTGCATTCTACAAGCTGTAAATCACATATCTGCATTCTGCAACCTATAAATCACACATAACTGCATTCTGAAACCTGTAACTTGCACATATCTGCATTCTGCAGCATTTAAAGCGCACATATCTGCATTCTGAAACCTATGAATCGCACATTACTGCATTCTGCAACCTGTGAATTGCACATATCTGCATTCTGTAAATCGCACATAACTGCATTCAGCAACATGTAAATTGCATATATCTGCAACATGTAAATAGTACATATCTGTATTCTGTAAATTGCACATATCTGCATTCTGCAACCGGTAAATTGCACATAACTGCATTCTTAAATCTGTAAATCGCACATATCTGAATTCTTAAATCTGTAAATCGCACATAGCTGCATTCTGAAATCTGCAATTCGCACATATCTGCATTCTGTAACCTGTAAATCGCACATATCTGCATTCAGCCACCTGTAAATTTGAAAAAATTGGGGTCTATTAGACCCTAGATCTTTCCTCTGCCCTCAAAGCATCTGACCACACCGTTCGGTGTGATAAAATGCTTTCCCACTGGAAATGTTTATATCCGGGAGGGGGGACATTCCCTCCCACTGCTTGTAAAAGCAGTCTAGAGGCTAATTAGCCACTAGGATTGCTTTTACGTGAAAGCCGATAACTATCTGAAAAGAATACCAAGATGATACCTAAACCCGCAGGCATCATTCTGGTATAACCATTCAAATTCCAGCAACATACCAGTACGTTGCTGGTCCTTGTTGGACATATATTGTAATTTTTTTTCATGCAGCCTGTTGGCTGAAGGAAAAAAAAAAGAGATTGATCGGTGGGTATGCCCACCATTAGAATACCTCCCTTCATCCACCCACTTCTAATGGTGGGCATACATGCACCATTTATATATGCCGAAGCATGGGGGCATCCTCCCGCAAAAAAGTTATGTCACGTACACACGGTCTGACTTTTCCACGGGCAAGCCATCTTTCGGAATTTCGACCATATGTATGCGGATTAGGAGCAAAATCGCTCCTCCGTCCCTGCTGCCCCCATGCTTCAGCATATATGCTCTTTTTTTTAACTGTGGTGTTGAAATCACCTCCTACAGCACTGGAGTCACAGCTTTATGTATCCTGAGGGCAAATGCTGCTGCTCTCAAGATAAATAAATCTGCGCTGCAGCTGAATGGCGCATATGAAAACAAAAAAATGGTAAATCGCACATATTTGCATTCTACAAGCTGTAAATCACATATCTGCATTCTGCAACCTATAAATCACACATAACTGCATTCTGAAACCTGTAACTTGCACATATCTGCATTCTGCAGCATTTAAATCGCACATATCTGCATTCTGAAACCTATAAATCGCACATAACTGCATTCTGCAACCTGTAAATTGCACATATCTGCATTCTGTAAATCGCACATAACTGCATTCAGCAACCTGTAAATTGCACATATCTGCAACATGTAAATAGCACATATCTGTATTCTGTAAATTGCACATATCTGCATTCTGCAACCGGTAAATTGCACATATCTGAATTCTTAAATCTGTAAATCGCACATATCTGAGTTCTTAAATCTGTAAATCGCGCATAGCTGCATTCTGAAATCTGCAATTCGCACATATCTGCATTCTGTAACCTGTAAATCGCACATATCTGCATTCAGCAACCTGTAAATTTGAAAAAATTGGGGGTCTATTAGACCCTAGATCTTACCTCTGCCCTCAAAGCATCTGACCACACCGTTCGGTGTGATAAAATGCTTTCCCACTGGAAATGTTTATATCCAGGAGGGGGGACATTCCCTCCCACTGCTTGTAAAAGCAGTCTAGAGGCTAATTAGCCACTAGGATTGCTTTTACATGAAAGCCGATCACTATCTGAAAAGAATACCAAGATGATACCTAAACCCGCAGGCATCATTCTGGTATAACCATTCAAATTCCAGCAACATACCAGTACGTTGCTGGTCCTTGTTGGACATATATTGTAATTTTTTTTCATGCAGCCTGTTGGCTGAAGGAAAAAAAAAGAGATTGATCGGTGGGTATGCCCACCATTAGAATACCTCCCTTCATCCACCCACTTCTAATGGTGGGCATACATGCACCATTTATATATGCCGAAGCATGGGGGCATCCTCCCGCAAAAAAGTTATGCCACGTACACACGGTCGGACTTTTCCATGGGCAAGCCATCTTTCGGAACTTCGACCATATGTATGCGGATTAGGAGCAAAATCGCTCCTCCGTCCCTGCTGCCCCCATGCTTCAGCATATATGCTCTTTTTTTTTAACTGTGGTGTTGAAATCACCTCCTACAGCACTGGAGTCACAGCTTTATGTATCGTGAGGGCAAACGCTGTTGCTCTCAAGATAAATAAATCTGAGCTGCAGCTGAATGGCGCATCTGAAAACAAAAAAATGGTAAATCGCACATATTTGCATTCTACAAGCTGTAAATCACATATCTGCATTCTGCAACCTATAAATCGCACATAACTGCATTCTAAAACCTGTAACTTGCACATATCTGCATTCTGCAGCATTTAAAGCGCACATATCTGCATTCTGAAACCTATATATCGCACATAACTACATTCTGCAACCTGTAAATTGCACACATCTGCATTCTGTAAATCGCACATAACTGCATTCAGCAACCTGTAAATTGCACATATCTGCAACATGTAAATAGCACATATCTGTATTCTGTAAATTGCACATATCTGCATTCTGCAACCGGTAAATTGCACATATCTGAATTCTTAAATCTGTAAATCGCACATATCTGAATTCTTAAATCTGTAAATTGCACATAGCTGCATTCTGCAATTCGCACATATCTGCATTCTGTAACCTGTAAATTGCACATATCTGCATTCAGCAACCTGTAAATTTGAAAAAATTGGGGGTCTATTAGACCCTAGATCTTACCTCTGCCCTCAAAGCATCTGACCACACCGTTCGGTGTGATAAAATGCTTTCCCACTGGATATGTTTATATCGGGGAGGGGGGACATTCCCTCCCACTGCTTGTAAAAGCAGTCTAGAGGCTAATTAGCCACTAGGATTGCTTTTACATGAAAGCCAATCACTATCTGAAAAGAATACCAAGATGATACCTAAACCCGCAGGCATCATTCTGGTATAACCATTCAAATTCCAGCAACATACCAGTACGTTGCTGGTCCTTGTTGGACACATATTGTAATTTTTTTTTCATGCAGCCTGTTGGCTGAAGGAAAAAAAAAAGAGATTGATCGGTGGGTATGCCCACCATTAGAATACCTCCCTTCATCCACCCACTTCTAATGGTGGGCATACATGCACCATTTATATATGCCGAAGCATGGGGGCATCCTCCCGCAAAAAAGTTATGCCACGTACACACGGTCGGACTTTTCCACGGGCAAGCCATCTTTCGGAACTTCGACCATATGTATGCGGATTAGGAGCGAAATCGCTCCTCCGCCCCTGCTGCCCCCATGCTTCAGCATATATGCTCTTTTTTTTTTAACTGTGGTGTTGAAATCACCTCCTACAGCACTGGAGTCACAGCTTTATGTATAGTGAGGGCAAACGCTGTTGCTCTCAAGATAAATAAATCTGAGGTGCAGCTGAATGGCGCATCTGAAAACAAAAAAATGGTAAATCGCACATATTTGCATTCTACAAGCTGTAAATCACATATCTGCATTCTGCAACCTATAAATCGCACATAACTGCATTCTGAAACCTGTAACTTGCACATATCTGCATTCTGCAGCATTTAAAGCGCACATATCTGCATTCTGAAACCTATGAATCGCACATTACTGCATTCCGCAACCTGTGAATTGCACATATCTGCATTCTGTAAATCGCACATAACTGCATTCAGCAACATGTAAATTGCATATATCTGCAACATATAAATAGTACATATCTGTATTCTGTAAATTGCACATATCTGCATTCTGCAACCGGTAAATTGCACATAACTGCATTCTTAAATCTGTAAATCGCACATATCTGAATTCTTAAATCTGTAAATCGCACATAGCTGCATTCTGAAATCTGCAATTCGCACATATCTGCATTCTGTAACCTGTAAATCGCACATATCTGCATTCAGCCACCTGTAAATTTGAAAAAATTGGGGTCTATTAGACCCTAGATCTTTCCTCTGCCCTCAAAGCATCTGACCACACCGTTCGGTGTGATAAAATGCTTTCCCACTGGAAATGTTTATATCGGGGAGGGGGGACATTCCCTCCCACTGCTTGTAAAAGCAGTCTAGAGGCTAATTAGCCACTAGGATTGCTTTTACGTGAAAGCCGATCACTATCTGAAAAGAATACCAAGATGATACCTAAACCCGCAGGCATCATTCTGGTATAACCATTCAAATTCCAGCAACATACCAGTACGTTGCTGGTCCTTGTTGGACATATATTGTAATTTTTTTTTCATGCAGCCTGTTGGCTGAAGGTAAAAAAAAGAGATTGATCGGTGGGTATGCCCACCATTAGAATACCTCCCTTCATCCACCCACTTCTAATGGTGGGCATACATGCACCATTTATATATGCCGAAGCATGGGGGCATCCTCCCGCAAAAAAGTTATGCCACGTACACACGGTCGGACTTTTCCACGGGCAAGCCATCTTTCGGAATTTCGACCATATGTATGCGGATTAGGAGCAAAATCGCTCCTCCGTCCCTGCTGCCCCCATGCTTCAGCATATATGCTCTTTTTTTTTAACTGTGGTGTTGAAATCACCTCCTACAGCACTGGAGTCACAGCTTTATGTATCCTGAGGGCAAATGCTGCTGCTCTCAAGATAAATAAATCTGCGCTGCAGCTGAATGGCGCATCTGAAAACAAAAAAATGGTAAATCGCACATATTTGCATTCTACAAGCTGTAAATCACATATCTGCATTCTGCAACCTATAAATCGCACATAACTGCATTCTGAAACCTGTAACTTGCACATATCTGCATTCTGCAGCATTTAAATCTCACATATCTGCATTCTGAAACCTATAAAATCGCACATAACTGCATTCTGCAACCTGTAAATTGCACATATCTGCATTCTGTAAATCGCACATAACTGCATTCAGCAACCTGTAAATTGCACATATCTGCAACATGTAAATAGCACATATCTGTATTCTGTAAATTGCACATATCTGCATTCTGCAACCGGTAAATTGCACATATCTGAATTCTTAAATCTGTAAATCGCACATATCTGAGTTCTTAAATCTGTAAATCGCGCATAGCTGCATTCTGAAATCTGCAATTCGCACATATCTGCATTCTGTAACCTGTAAATCGCACATATCTGCATTCAGCAACCTGTAAATTTGAAAAAATTGGGGGTCTATTAGACCCTAGATCTTACCTCTGCCCTCAAAGCATCTGACCACACCGTTCGGTGTGATAAAATGCTTTCCCACTGGAAATGTTTATATCCAGGAGGGGGGACATTCCCTCCCACTGCTTGTAAAAGCAGTCTAGAGGCTAATTAGCCACTAGGATTGCTTTTACATGAAAGCCGATCACTATCTGAAAATAATACCAAGATGATACCTAAACCCGCAGGCATCATTCTGGTATAACCATTCAAATTCCAGCAACATACCAGTACGTTGCTGGTCCTTGTTGGACATATATTGTAATTTTTTTTCATGCAGCCTGTTGGCTGAAGGAAAAAAAAAAGAGATTGATCGGTGGGTATGCCCACCATTAGAATACCTCCCTTCATCCACCCACTTCTAATGGTGGGCATACATGCACCATTTATATATGCCGAAGCATGGGGGCATCCTCCCGCAAAAAAGTTATGTCACGTACACACGGTCTGACTTTTCCACGGGCAAGCCATCTTTCGGAATTTCGACCATATGTATGCGGATTAGGAGCAAAATCGCTCCTCCGTCCCTGCTGCCCCCATGCTTCAGCATATATGCTCTTTTTTTTAACTGTGGTGTTGAAATCACCTCCTACAGCACTGGAGTCACAGCTTTATGTATCCTGAGGGCAAATGCTGCTGCTCTCAAGATAAATAAATCTGCGCTGCAGCTGAATGGCGCATATGAAAACAAAAAAATGGTAAATCGCACATATTTGCATTCTACAAGCTGTAAATCACATATCTGCATTCTGCAACCTATAAATCACACATAACTGCATTCTGAAACCTGTAACTTGCACATATCTGCATTCTGCAGCATTTAAATCGCACATATCTGCATTCTGAAACCTATAAATCGCACATAACTGCATTCTGCAACCTGTAAATTGCACATATCTGCATTCTGTAAATCGCACATAACTGCATTCAGCAACCTGTAAATTGCACATATCTGCAACATGTAAATAGCACATATCTGTATTCTGTAAATTGCACATATCTGCATTCTGCAACCGGTAAATTGCACATATCTGAATTCTTAAATCTGTAAATCGCACATATCTGAGTTCTTAAATCTGTAAATCGCGCATAGCTGCATTCTGAAATCTGCAATTCGCACATATCTGCATTCTGTAACCTGTAAATCGCACATATCTGCATTCAGCAACCTGTAAATTTGAAAAAATTGGGGGTCTATTAGACCCTAGATCTTACCTCTGCCCTCAAAGCATCTGACCACACCGTTCGGTGTGATAAAATGCTTTCCCACTGGAAATGTTTATATCCAGGAGGGGGGACATTCCCTCCCACTGCTTGTAAAAGCAGTCTAGAGGCTAATTAGCCACTAGGATTGCTTTTACATGAAAGCCGATCACTATCTGAAAAGAATACCAAGATGATACCTAAACCCGCAGGCATCATTCTGGTATAACCATTCAAATTCCAGCAACATACCAGTACGTTGCTGGTCCTTGTTGGACATATATTGTAATTTTTTTTCATGCAGCCTGTTGGCTGAAGGAAAAAAAAAGAGATTGATCGGTGGGTATGCCCACCATTAGAATACCTCCCTTCATCCACCCACTTCTAATGGTGGGCATACATGCACCATTTATATATGCCGAAGCATGGGGGCATCCTCCCGCAAAAAAGTTATGCCACGTACACACGGTCGGACTTTTCCATGGGCAAGCCATCTTTCGGAACTTCGACCATATGTATGCGGATTAGGAGCAAAATCGCTCCTCCGTCCCTGCTGCCCCCATGCTTCAGCATATGTGCTCTTTTTTTTTAACTGTGGTGTTGAAATCACCTCCTACAGCACTGGAGTCACAGCTTTATGTATCGTGAGGGCAAACGCTGTTGCTCTCAAGATAAATAAATCTGAGCTGCAGCTGAATGGCGCATCTGAAAACAAAAAAATGGTAAATCGCACATATTTGCATTCTACAAGCTGTAAATCACATATCTGCATTCTGCAACCTATAAATCGCACATAACTGCATTCTAAAACCTGTAACTTGCACATATCTGCATTCTGCAGCATTTAAAGCGCACATATCTGCATTCTGAAACCTATATATCGCACATAACTACATTCTGCAACCTGTAAATTGCACACATCTGCATTCTGTAAATCGCACATAACTGCATTCAGCAACCTGTAAATTGCACATATCTGCAACATGTAAATAGCACATATCTGTATTCTGTAAATTGCACATATCTGCATTCTGCAACCGGTAAATTGCACATATCTGAATTCTTAAATCTGTAAATCGCACATATCTGAATTCTTAAATCTGTAAATTGCACATAGCTGCATTCTGCAATTCGCACATATCTGCATTCTGTAACCTGTAAATTGCACATATCTGCATTCAGCAACCTGTAAATTTGAAAAAATTGGGGGTCTATTAGACCCTAGATCTTACCTCTGCCCTCAAAGCATCTGACCACACCGTTCGATGTGATAAAATGCTTTCCCACTGGATATGTTTATATCGGGGAGGGGGGACATTCCCTCCCACTGCTTGTAAAAGCAGTCTAGAGGCTAATTAGCCACTAGGATTGCTTTTACATGAAAGCCAATCACTATCTGAAAAGAATACCAAGATGATACCTAAACCCGCAGGCATCATTCTGGTATAACCATTCAAATTCCAGCAACATACCAGTACGTTGCTGGTCCTTGTTGGACACATATTGTAATTTTTTTTTCATGCAGCCTGTTGGCTGAAGGAAAAAAAAAAGAGATTGATCGGTGGGTATGCCCACCATTAGAATACCTCCCTTCATCCACCCACTTCTAATGGTGGGCATACATGCACCATTTATATATGCCGAAGCATGGGGGCATCCTCCCGCAAAAAAGTTATGCCACGTACACACGGTCGGACTTTTCCACGGGCAAGCCATCTTTCGGAACTTCGACCATATGTATGCGGATTAGGAGCGAAATCGCTCCTCCGCCCCTGCTGCCCCCATGCTTCAGCATATATGCTCTTTTTTTTTTAACTGTGGTGTTGAAATCACCTCCTACAGCACTGGAGTCACAGCTTTATGTATAGTGAGGGCAAACGCTGTTGCTCTCAAGATAAATAAATCTGAGGTGCAGCTGAATGGCGCATCTGAAAACAAAAAAATGGTAAATCGCACATATTTGCATTCTACAAGCTGTAAATCACATATCTGCATTCTGCAACCTATAAATCGCACATAACTGCATTCTGAAACCTGTAACTTGCACATATCTGCATTCTGCAGCATTTAAAGCGCACATATCTGCATTCTGAAACCTATGAATCGCACATTACTGCATTCTGCAACCTGTGAATTGCACATATCTGCATTCTGTAAATCGCACATAACTGCATTCAGCAACATGTAAATTGCATATATCTGCAACATATAAATAGTACATATCTGTATTCTGTAAATTGCACATATCTGCATTCTGCAACCGGTAAATTGCACATAACTGCATTCTTAAATCTGTAAATCGCACATATCTGAATTCTTAAATCTGTAAATCGCACATAGCTGCATTCTGAAATCTGCAATTCGCACATATCTGCATTCTGTAACCTGTAAATCGCACATATCTGCATTCAGCCACCTGTAAATTTGAAAAAATTGGGGTCTATTAGACCCTAGATCTTTCCTCTGCCCTCAAAGCATCTGACCACACCGTTCGGTGTGATAAAATGCTTTCCCACTGGAAATGTTTATATCGGGGAGGGGGGACATTCCCTCCCACTGCTTGTAAAAGCAGTCTAGAGGCTAATTAGCCACTAGGATTGCTTTTACGTGAAAGCCGATCACTATCTGAAAAGAATACCAAGATGATACCTAAACCCGCAGGCATCATTCTGGTATAACCATTCAAATTCCAGCAACATACCAGTACGTTGCTGGTCCTTGTTGGACATATATTGTAATTTTTTTTTCATGCAGCCTGTTGGCTGAAGGTAAAAAAAGGAGATTGATCGGTGGGTATGCCCACCATTAGAATACCTCCCTTCATCCACCCACTTCTAATGGTGGGCATACATGCACCATTTATATATGCCGAAGCATGGGGGCATCCTCCCGCAAAAAAGTTATGCCACGTACACACGGTCGGACTTTTCCACGGGCAAGCCATCTTTCGGAATTTCGACCATATGTATGCGGATTAGGAGCAAAATCGCTCCTCCGTCCCTGCTGCCCCCATGCTTCAGCATATATGCTCTTTTTTTTTAACTGTGGTGTTGAAATCACCTCCTACAGCACTGGAGTCACAGCTTTATGTATCCTGAGGGCAAATGCTGCTGCTCTCAAGATAAATAAATCTGCGCTGCAGCTGAATGGCGCATCTGAAAACAAAAAAATGGTAAATCGCACATATTTGCATTCTACAAGCTGTAAATCACATATCTGCATTCTGCAACCTATAAATCGCACATAACTGCATTCTGAAACCTGTAACTTGCACATATCTGCATTCTGCAGCATTTAAATCTCACATATCTGCATTCTGAAACCTATAAAATCGCACATAACTGCATTCTGCAACCTGTAAATTGCACATATCTGCATTCTGTAAATCGCACATAACTGCATTCAGCAACCTGTAAATTGCACATATCTGCAACATGTAAATAGCACATATCTGTATTCTGTAAATTGCACATATCTGCATTCTGCAACCGGTAAATTGCACATATCTGAATTCTTAAATCTGTAAATCGCACATATCTGAGTTCTTAAATCTGTAAATCGCGCATAGCTGCATTCTGAAATCTGCAATTCGCACATATCTGCATTCTGTAACCTGTAAATCGCACATATCTGCATTCAGCAACCTGTAAATTTGAAAAAATTGGGGGTCTATTAGACCCTAGATCTTACCTCTGCCCTCAAAGCATCTGACCACACCGTTCGGTGTGATAAAATGCTTTCCCACTGGAAATGTTTATATCCAGGAGGGGGGACATTCCCTCCCACTGCTTGTAAAAGCAGTCTAGAGGCTAATTAGCCACTAGGATTGCTTTTACATGAAAGCCGATCACTATCTGAAAATAATACCAAGATGATACCTAAACCCGCAGGCATCATTCTGGTATAACCATTCAAATTCCAGCAACATACCAGTACGTTGCTGGTCCTTGTTGGACATATATTGTAATTTTTTTTCATGCAGCCTGTTGGCTGAAGGAAAAAAAAAAGAGATTGATCGGTGGGTATGCCCACCATTAGAATACCTCCCTTCATCCACCCACTTCTAATGGTGGGCATACATGCACCATTTATATATGCCGAAGCATGGGGGCATCCTCCCGCAAAAAAGTTATGCCACGTACACACGGTCGGACTTTTCCATGGGCAAGCCATCTTTCGGAATTTCGACCATATGTATGCGGATTAGGAGCAACATCGCTCCTCCGTCCCTGCTGCCCCCATGCTTCAGCATATATGCTCTTTTTTTTTAACTGTGGTGTTGAAATCACCTCCTACAGCACTGGAGTCACAGCTTTATGTATCGTGAGGGCAAATGCTGTTGCTCTCAAGATAAATAAATCTGCGCTGCAGCTGAATAGCGCATCTGAAAACAAAAAAATTGTAAATCGCACATATTTGCCTTCTGCAACCTGTAAATCACATATCTGCATTCTGCAACCTATAAATCGCACATAACTGCATTCTAAAACCTGTAACTTGCACATATCTGCATTCTGCAGCATTTAAAGTGCACATATCTGCATTCTGAAACCTATATATCGCACATAACTACATTCTGCAACCTGTAAATTGCACACATCTGCATTCTGTAAATCGCACATAACTGCATTCAGCAACCTGTAAATTGCACATATCTGCAACATGTAAATAGCACATATCTGTATTCGGTAAATTGCACATATCTGCTTTCTGCAACCGGTAAATTGCACATAACTGCATTCTTAAATCTGTAAATCGCACATATCTGAATTCTTAAATCTGTAAATTGCACATAGCTGCATTCTGCAATCTGCAATTCGCACATATCTGCATTCTGTAACCTGTAAATCGCACATATCTGCATTCAGCAACCTGTAAATTTGAAAAAATTGGGGGTCTATTAGACCCTAGATCTTACCTCTGCCCTCAAAGCATCTGACCACACCGTTCGGTGTGATAAAATGCTTTCCCACTGGATATGTTTATATCGGGGAGGGGGGACATTCCCTCCCACTGCTTGTAAAAGCAGTCTAGAGGCTAATTAGCCACTAGGATTGCTTTTACATGAAAGCCGATCACTATCTGAAAAGAATACCAAGATGATACCTAAACCCGCAGGCATCATTCTGGTATAACCATTCAAATTCCAGCAACATACCAGTACGTTGCTGACCCTTGTTGGACATATATTGTAATTTTTTTTTTCATGCAGCCTGTTGGCTGAAGGAAAAAAAAAAAGAGATTGATCGGTGGGTATGCTCACCATTAGAATACCTCCCTTAATCCACCCACTTCTAATGGTGGGCATACATGCACCATTTATATATGCCGAAGCATGGGGGCATCCTCCCGCAAAAAAGTTATGCCACGTACACACGGTCGGACTTTTCCACGGGCAAGCCATCTTTCGGAACTTCGACCATATGTATGCGGATTAGGAGCGAAATCGCTCCTCCGTCCCTGCTGCCCCCATGCTTCAGCATATATGCTCTTTTTTTTAACTGTGGTGTTGAAATCACCTCCTACAGCACTGGAGTCACAGCTTTATGTATCCTGAGGGCAAATGCTGCTGCTCTCAAGATAAATAAATCTGCGCTGCAGCTGAATGGCGCATCTGAAAACAAAAAAATTGTAAATCGCACATATTTGCCTTCTGCAACCTGTAAATCACATATCTGCATTCTGCAACCTATAAATCGCACATAACTGCATTCTAAAACCTGTAACTTGCACATATCTGCATTCTGCAGCATTTAAAGTGCACATATCTGCATTCTGAAACCTATATATCGCACATAACTACATTCTGCAACCTGTAAATTGCACACATCTGCATTCTGTAAATCGCACATAACTGCATTCAGCAACCTGTAAATTGCACATATCTGCAACATGTAAATAGCACATATCTGTATTCGGTAAATTGCACATATCTGCTTTCTGCAACCGGTAAATTGCACATAACTGCATTCTTAAATCTGTAAATCGCACATATCTGAATTCTTAAATCTGTAAATTGCACATAGCTGCATTCTGCAATCTGCAATTCGCACATATCTGCATTCTGTAACCTGTAAATCGCACATATCTGCATTCAGCAACCTGTAAATTTGAAAAAATTGGGGGTCTATTAGACCCTAGATCTTACCTCTGCCCTCAAAGCATCTGACCACACCGTTCGGTGTGATAAAATGCTTTCCCACTGGATATGTTTATATCGGGGAGGGGGGACATTCCCTCCCACTGCTTGTAAAAGCAGTCTAGAGGCTAATTAGCCACTAGGATTGCTTTTACATGAAAGCCGATCACTATCTGAAAAGAATACCAAGATGATACCTAAACCCGCAGGCATCATTCTGGTATAACCATTCAAATTCCAGCAACATACCAGTACGTTGCTGACCCTTGTTGGACATATATTGTAATTTTTTTTTTCATGCAGCCTGTTGGCTGAAGGAAAAAAAAAAAGAGATTGATCGGTGGGTATGCTCACCATTAGAATACCTCCCTTAATCCACCCACTTCTAATGGTGGGCATACATGCACCATTTATATATGCCGAAGCATGGGGGCATCCTCCCGCAAAAAAGTTATGCCACGTACACACGGTCGGACTTTTCCACGGGCAAGCCATCTTTCGGAACTTCGACCATATGTATGCGGATTAGGAGCGAAATCGCTCCTCCGTCCCTGCTGCCCCCATGCTTCAGCATATATGCTCTTTTTTTTAACTGTGGTGTTGAAATCACCTCCTACAGCACTGGAGTCACAGCTTTATATATCCTGAGGGCAAATGCTGCTGCTCTCAAGATAAATAAATCTGCGCTGCAGCTGAATGGCGCATCTGAAAACAAAAAAATGGTAAATCGCACATATTTGCATTCTACAAGCTGTAAATCACATATCTGCATTCTGCAACCTATAAATCACACATAACTGCATTCTGAAACCTGTAACTTGCACATATCTGCATTCTGCAGCATTTAAATCGCACATATCTGCATTCTGAAACCTATAAATCGCACATAACTGCATTCTGCAACCTGTAAATTGCACATATCTGCATTCTGTAAATCGCACATAACTGCATTCAGCAACCTGTAAATTGCACATATCTGCAACATGTAAATAGCACATATCTGTATTCTGTAAATTGCACATATCTGCATTCTGCAACCGGTAAATTGCACATATCTGAATTCTTAAATCTGTAAATCGCACATATCTGAGTTCTTAAATCTGTAAATCGCGCATAGCTGCATTCTGAAATCTGCAATTCGCACATATCTGCATTCTGTAACCTGTAAATCGCACATATCTGCATTCAGCAACCTGTAAATTTGAAAAAATTGGGGGTCTATTAGACCCTAGATCTTACCTCTGCCCTCAAAGCATCTGACCACACCGTTCGGTGTGATAAAATGCTTTCCCACTGGAAATGTTTATATCCAGGAGGGGGGACATTCCCTCCCACTGCTTGTAAAAGCAGTCTAGAGGCTAATTAGCCACTAGGATTGCTTTTACATGAAAGTCGATCACTATCTGAAAAGAATACCAAGATGATACCTAAACCCGCAGGCATCATTCTGGTATAACCATTCAAATTCCAGCAACATACCAGTACGTTGCTGGTCCTTGTTGGACATATATTGTAATTTTTTTTTCATGCAGCCTGTTGGCTGAAGGAAAAAAAAAAGAGATTGATCGGTGGGTATGCCCACCATTAGAATACCTCCCTTCATCCACCCACTTCTAATGGTGGGCATACATGCACCATTTATATATGCCGAAGCATGGGGGCATCCTCCCGCAAAAAAGTTATGCCACGTACACACGGTCGGACTTTTCCATGGGCAAGCCATCTTTCGGAATTTCGACCATATGTATGCGGATTAGGAGCAAAATCGCTCCTCCGTCCCTGCTGCCCCCATGCTTCAGCATATATGCTCTTTTTTTTTAACTGTGGTGTTGAAATCACCTCCTACAGCACTGGAGTCACAGCTTTATGTATCGTGAGGGCAAATGCTGTTGCTCTCAAGATAAATAAATCTGCGCTGCAGCTGAATAGCGCATCTGAAAACAAAAAAATGGTAAATCGCACATATTTGCATTCTACAAGCTGTAAATCACATATCTGCATTCTGCAACCTATAAATCGCACATAACTGCATTCTAAAACCTGTAACTTGCACATATCTGCATTCTGCAGCATTTAAAGCGCACATATCTGCATTCTGAAACCTATATATCGCACATAACTACATTCTGCAACCTGTAAATTGCACACATCTGCATTCTGTAAATCGCACATAACTGCATTCAGCAACCTGTAAATTGCACATATCTGCAACATGTAAATAGCACATATCTGTATTCTGTAAATTGCACATATCTGCTTTCTGCAACCGGTAAATTGCACATAACTGCATTCTTAAATCTGTAAATCGCACATATCTGAATTCTTAAATCTGTAAATTGCACATAGCTGCATTCTGCAATCTGCAATTCGCACATATCTGCATTCTAAAAACTGTAAATCGCACATATCTGCATTCAGCCACCTGTAAATTTGAAAAAATTGGGGTCTATTAGACCCTAGATCTTTCCTCTGCCCTCAAAGCATCTGACCACACTGTTCGGTGTGATAAAATGCTTTCCCACTGGAAATGTTTATATCGGGGAGGGGGGACATTCCCTCCCACTGCTTGTAAAAGCAGTCTAGAGGCTAATTAGCCACTAGGATTGCTTTTACATGAAAGCCGATCACTATCTGAAAAGAATACCAAGATGATACCTAAACCCGCAGGCATCATTCTGGTATAACCATTCAAATTCCAGCAACATACCAGTACGTTGCTGGTCCTTGTTGGACATATATTGTAATTTTTTTTCATGCAGCCTGTTGGCTGAAGGAAAAAAAAAAGAGATTGATCGGTGGGTATGCCCACCATTAGAATACCTCCCTTCATCCACCCACTTCTAATGGTGGGCATACATGCACCATTTATATATGCCGAAGCATGGGGGCATCCTCCCGCAAAAAAGTTATGCCACGTACACACGGTCGGACTTTTCCACGGGCAAGCCATCTTTCGGAACTTCGACCATATGTATGCGGATTAGGAGCGAAATCGCTCCTCCGCCCCTGCTGCCCCCATGCTTCAGCATATATGCTCTTTTTTTTTAACTGTGGTGTTGAAATCACCTCCTACAGCACTGGAGTCACAGCTTTATGTATCGTGAGGGCAAACGCTGTTGCTCTCAAGATAAATAAATCTGAGCTGCAGCTGAATGGCGCATCTGAAAACAAAAAAATGGTAAATCGCACATATTTGCATTCTACAAGCTGTAAATCACATATCTGCATTCTGCAACCTATAAATCGCACATAACTGCATTCTAAAACCTGTAACTTGCACATATCTGCATTCTGCAGCATTTAAAGCGCACATATCTGCATTCTGAAACCTATATATCGCACATAACTACATTCTGCAACCTGTAAATTGCACACATCTGCATTCTGTAAATCGCACATAACTGCATTCAGCAACCTGTAAATTGCACATATATCTGCAACATGTAAATAGCACATATCTGTATTCGGTAAATTGCACATATCTGCTTTCTGCAACCGGTAAATTGCACATAACTGCATTCTTAAATCTGTAAATCGCACATATCTGAATTCTTAAATCTGTAAATTGCACATAGCTGCATTCTGCAATCTGCAATTCGCACATATCTGCATTCTGTAACCTGTAAATCGCACATATCTGCATTCAGCCACCTGTAAATTTGAAAAAATTGGGGTCTATTAGACCCTAGATCTTTCCTCTGCCCTCAAAGCATCTGACCACACCGTTCGGTGTGATAAAATGCTTTCCCACTGGAAATGTTTATATCGGGGAGGGGGGACATTCCCTCCCACTGCTTGTAAAAGCAGTCTAGAGGCTAATTAGCCACTAGGATTGCTTTTACATGAAAGCCGATCACTATCTGAAAAGAATACCAAGATGATACCTAAACCCGCAGGCATCATTCTGGTATAACCATTCAAATTCCAGCAACATACCAGTACGTTGCTGGTCCTTGTTGGACATATATTGTAATTTTTTTTCATGCAGCCTGTTGGCTGAAGGAAAAAAAAAAGAGATTGATCGGTGGGTATGCCCACCATTAGAATACCTCCCTTCATCCACCCACTTCTAATGGTGGGCATACATGCACCATTTATATATGCCGAAGCATGGGGGCATCCTCCTGCAAAAAAGTTATGTCACGTACACACGGTCGGACTTTTCCACGGGCAAGCCATCTTTCGGAATTTCGACCATATGTATGCGGATTAGGAGCAAAATCGCTCCTCCGTCCCTGCTGCCCCCATGCTTCAGCATATATGCTCTTTTTTTTAACTGTGGTGTTGAAATCACCTCCTACAGCACTGGAGTCACAGCTTTATGTATCCTGAGGGCAAATGCTGCTGCTCTCAAGATAAATAAATCTGCGCTGCAGCTGAATGGCGCATCTGAAAACAAAAAAATGGTAAATCACACATATTTGCATTCTACAAGCTGTAAATCACATATCTGCATTCTGCAACCTATAAATCGCACATAACTGCATTCTGAAACCTGTAACTTGCACATATCTGCATTCTGCAGCATTTAAAGCGCACATATCTGCATTCTGAAACCTATGAATCGCACATTACTGCATTCTGCAACCTGTGAATTGCACATATCTGCATTCTGTAAATCGCACATAACTGCATTCAGCAACATGTAAATTGCATATATCTGCAACATGTAAATAGTACATATCTGTATTCTGTAAATTGCACATATCTGCATTCTGCAACCGGTAAATTGCACATAACTGCATTCTTAAATCTGTAAATCGCACATATCTGAATTCTTAAATCTGTAAATCGCACATAGCTGCATTCTGAAATCTGCAATTCGCACATATCTGCATTCTGTAACCTGTAAATCGCACATATCTGCATTCAGCCACCTGTAAATTTGAAAAAATTGGGGTCTATTAGACCCTAGATCTTTCCTCTGCCCTCAAAGCATCTGACCACACCGTTCGGTGTGATAAAATGCTTTCCCACTGGAAATGTTTATATCGGGGAGGGGGGACATTCCCTCCCACTGCTTGTAAAAGCAGTCTAGAGGCTAATTAGCCACTAGGATTGCTTTTACATGAAAGCCGATCACTATCTGAAAAGAATACCAAGATGATACCTAAACCCGCAGGCATCATTCTGGTATAACCATTCAAATTCCAGCAACATACCAGTACGTTGCTGGTCCTTGTTGGACATATATTGTAATTTTTTTTTCATGCAGCCTGTTGGCTGAAGGAAAAAAAAAAGAGATTGATCGGTGGGTATGCCCACCATTAGAATACCTCCCTTCATCCACCCACTTCTAATGGTGGGCATACATGCACCATTTATATATGCTGAAGCATGGGGGCATCCTCCCGCAAAAAAGTTATGCCACGTACACACGGTCGGACTTTTCCACGGGCAAGCCATCTTTCGGAATTTCGACCATATGTATGCGGATTAGGAGCAAAATCGCTCCTCCGTCCCTGCTGCCCCCATGCTTCAGCATATATGCTCTTTTTTTTTAACTGTGGTGTTGAAATCACCTCCTACAGCACTGGAGTCACAGCTTTATGTATCCTGAGGGCAAATGCTGCTGCTCTCAAGATAAATAAATCTGCGCTGCAGCTGAATGGCGCATCTGAAAACAAAAAAATGGTAAATCGCACATATTTGCATTCTACAAGCTGTAAATCACATATCTGCATTCTGCAACCTATAAATCGCACATAACTGCATTCTGAAACCTGTAACTTGCACATATCTGCATTCTGCAGCATTTAAAGCGCACATATCTGCATTCTGAAACCTATGAATCGCACATTACTGCATTCTGCAACCTGTGAATTGCACATATCTGCATTCTGTAAATCGCACATAACTGCATTCAGCAACATGTAAATTGCATATATCTGCAACATGTAAATAGTACATATCTGTATTCTGTAAATTGCACATATCTGCATTCTGCAACCGGTAAATTGCACATAACTGCATTCTTAAATCTGTAAATCGCACATATCTGAATTCTTAAATCTGTAAATCGCACATAGCTGCATTCTGAAATCTGCAATTCGCACATATCTGCATTCTGTAACCTGTAAATCGCACATATCTGCATTCAGCCACCTGTAAATTTGAAAAAATTGGGGTCTATTAGACCCTAGATCTTTCCTCTGCCCTCAAAGCATCTGACCACACCGTTCGGTGTGATAAAATGCTTTCCCACTGGAAATGTTTATATCGGGGAGGGGGGACATTCCCTCCCACTACTTGTAAAAGCAGTCTAGAGGCTAATTAGCCACTAGGATTGCTTTTACATGAAAGCCGATCACTATCTGAAAAGAATACCAAGATGATACCTAAACCCGCAGGCATCATTCTGGTATAACCATTCAAATTCCAGCAACATACCAGTACGTTGCTGGTCCTTGTTGGACATATATTGTAATTTTTTTTTCATGCAGCCTGTTGGCTGAAGGAAAAAAAAAGAGATTGATCGGTGGGTATGCCCACCATTAGAATACCTCCCTTCATCCACCCACTTCTAATGGTGGGCATACATGCACCATTTATATATGATGAAGCATGGGGGCATCCTCCCGCAAAAAAGTTATGCCACGTACACACGGTCGGACTTTTCCACGGGCAAGCCATCTTTCGGAATTTCGACCATATGTATGCGGATTAGGAGCAAAATCGCTCCTCCGTCCCTGCTGCCCCCATGCTTCAGCATATATGCTCTTTTTTTTTAACTGTGGTGTTGAAATCACCTCCTACAGCACTGGAGTCACAGCTTTATGTATCCTGAGGGCAAATGCTGCTGCTCTCAAGATAAATAAATCTGCGCTGCAGCTGAATGGCGCATCTGAAAACAAAAAAAATGGTAAATCGCACATATTTGCATTCTACAAGCTGTAAATCACATATCTGCATTCTGCAACCTATAAATCGCACATAACTGCATTCTGAAACCTGTAACTTGCACATATCTGCATTCTGCAGCATTTAAAGCGCACATATCTGCATTCTGAAACCTATGAATCGCACATTACTGCATTCTGCAACCTGTGAATTGCACATATCTGCATTCTGTAAATCGCACATAACTGCATTCAGCAACCTGTAAATTGCACATATCTGCAACATGTAAATAGCACATATCTGTATTCTGTAAATTGCACATATCTGCTTTCTGCAACCGGTAAATTGCACATAACTGTATTCTTAAATCTGTAAATCGCACATATCTGAATTCTTAAATCTGTAAATCGCACATAGCTGCATTCTGCAATCTGCAATTCGCACATATCTGCATTCTGTAACCTGTAAATCGCACATATCTGCATTCAGCAACCTGTAAATTTGAAAAAATTGGGGGTCTATTAGACCCTAGATCTTACCTCTGCCCTCAAAGCATCTGACCACACCGTTCGGTGTGATAAAATGCTTTCCCACTGGATATGTTTATATCGGGGAGGGGGGACATTCCCTCCCACTGCTTGTAAAAGCAGTCTAGAGGCTAATTAGCCACTAGGATTGCTTTTACATGAAAGCCGATCACTATCTGAAAAGAATACCAAGATGATACCTAAACCCGCAGGCATCATTCTGGTATAACCATTCAAATTCCAGCAACATACCAGTACGTTGCTGACCCTTGTTGGACATATATTGTAATTTTTTTTTCATGCAGCCTGTTGGCTGAAGGAAAAAAAAAAGAGATTGATCGGTGGGTATGCCCACCATTAGAATACCTCCCTTCATCCACCCACTTCTAATGGTGGGCATACATGCACCATTTATATATGCCGAAGCATGGGGGCATCCTCCCGCAAAAAAGTTATGCCACGTACACACGGTCGGACTTTTCCACGGGCAAGCCATCTTTCGGAACTTCGACCATATGTATGCGGATTAGGAGCGAAATCGCTCCTCCGCCCCTGCTGCCCCCATGCTTCAGCATATATGCTCTTTTTTTTTTAACTGTGGTGTTGAAATCACCTCCTACAGCACTGGAGTCACAGCTTTATGTATCGTGAGGGCAAACGCTGTTGCTCTCAAGATAAATAAATCTGAGCTGCAGCTGAATGGCGCATCTGAAAACAAAAAAATGGTAAATCGCACATATTTGCATTCTACAAGCTGTAAATCACATATCTGCATTCTGCAACCTATAAATCGCACATAACTGCATTCTGAAACCTGTAACTTGCACATATCTGCATTCTGCAGCATTTAAAGCGCACATATCTGCATTCTGAAGCCTATGAATCGCACATTACTGCATTCTGCAACCTGTGAATTGCACATATCTGCATTCTGTAAATCGCACATAACTGCATTCAGCAACATGTAAATTGCATATATCTGCAACATGTAAATAGTACATATCTATATTCTGTAAATTGCACATATCTGCATTCTGCAACCGGTAAATTGCACATAACTGCATTCTTAAATCTGTAAATCGCACATATCTGAATTCTTAAATCTGTAAATTGCACATAGC
The DNA here is from genome assembly GCF_037356315.1 of Lithobates pipiens. NCBI lineage: Eukaryota > Metazoa > Chordata > Amphibia > Anura > Ranidae > Lithobates > Lithobates pipiens. Next base: position 589,175,782 of record NW_027507758.1, on the reverse strand, counting down.
TGCATTCTGCAATCTGCAATTCGCACATATCTGCATTCTGTAACCTGTAAATCGCACATATCTGCATTCAGCAACCTGTAAATTTGAAAAAATTGGGGGTCTATTAGACCCTAGATCTTACCTCTGCCCTCAAAGCATCTGACCACACCGTTGTGATAAAATGCTTTCCCACTGGATATGTTTATATCGGGGAGGGGGGACATTCCCTCCCACTGCTTGTAAAAGCAGTCTAGAGGCTAATTAGCCACTAGGATTGCTTTTACATGAAAGCCGATCACTATCTGAAAAGAATACCAAGATGATACCTAAACCCGCAGGCATCATTCTGGTATAACCATTCAAATTCCAGCAACATACCAGTACGTTGCTGACCCTTGTTGGACATATATTGTAATTTTTTTTTTATGCAGCCTGTTGGCTGAAGGAAAAAAAAAAGAGATTGATCGGTGGGTATGCCCACCATTAGAATACCTCCCTTCATCCACCCACTTCTAATGGTGGGCATACATGCACCATTTATATATGCCGAAGCATGGGGGCATCCTCCCGCAAAAAAGTTATGCCACGTACACACGGTCGGACTTTTCCACGGGCAAGCCATCTTTCGGAACTTCGACCATATGTATGCGGATTAGGAGCGAAATCGCTCCTCCGCCCCTGCTGCCCCCATGCTTCAGCATATATGCTTTTTTTTTTTTAACTGTGGTGTTGAAATCACCTCCTACAGCACTGGAGTCACAGCTTTATGTATCGTGAGGGCAAACGCTGTTGCTCTCAAGATAAATAAATCTGAGCTGCAGCTGAATGGCGCATCTGAAAACAAAAAAATGGTAAATCGCACATATTTGCATTCTACAAGCTGTAAATCACATATCTGCATTCTGCAACCTATAAATCGCACATAACTGCATTCTGAAACCTGTAACTTGCACATATCTGCATTCTGCAGCATTTAAAGCGCACATATCTGCATTCTGAAACCTATGAATCGCACATTACTGCATTCTGCAACCTGTGAATTGCACATATCTGCATTCTGTAAATCGCACATAACTGCATTCAGCAACATGTAAATTGCATATATCTGCAACATGTAAATAGTACATATCTATATTCTGTAAATTGCACATATCTGCATTCTGCAACCGGTAAATTGCACATAACTGCATTCTTAAATCTGTAAACCGCACATATCTGAATTCTTAAATCTGTAAATCGCACATAGCTGCATTCTGAAATCTGCAATTCGCACATATCTGCATTCTGTAACCTGTAAATCGCACATATCTGCATTCAGCCACCTGTAAATTTGAAAAAATTGGGGTCTATTAGACCCTAGATCTTTCCTCTGCCCTCAAAGCATCTGACCACACCGTTCGGTGTGATAAAATGCTTTCCCACTGGAAATGTTTATATCGGGGAGGGGGGACATTCCCTCCCACTGCTTGTAAAAGCAGTCTAGAGGCTAATTAGCCACTAGGATTGCTTTTACATGAAAGCCGATCACTATCTGAAAAGAATACCAAGATGATACCTAAACCCGCAGGCATCATTCTGGTATAACCATTCAAATTCCAGCAACATACCAGTATGTTGCTGGTCCTTGTTGGACATATATTGTAATTTTTTTTTCATGCAGCCTGTTGGCTGAAGGAAAAAAAAAGAGATTGATCGGTGGGTATGCCCACCATTAGAATACCTCCCTTCATCCACCCACTTCTAATGGTGGGCATACATGCACCATTTATATATGCCGAAGCATGGGGGCATCCTCCCGCAAAAAAGTTATGCCACGTACACACGGTCGGACTTTTCCACGGGCAAGCCATCTTTCGGAACTTCGACCAAATGTATGCGGATTAGGAGCAAAATCGCTCCTCCGTCCCTGCTGCCCCCATGCTTCAGCATATATGCTCTTTTTTTTTTAACTGTGGTGTTGAAATCACCTCCTACAGCACTGGAGTCACAGCTTTATGTATCCTGAGGGCAAATGCTGCTGCTCTCAAGATAAATAAATCTGCGCTGCAGCTGAATGGCGCATCTGAAAACAAAAAAATTGTAAATCGCACATATTTGCATTCTACAAGCTGTAAATCACATATCTGCATTCTGCAACCTATAAATCGCACATAACTGCATTCTGAAACCTGTAACTTGCACATATCTGCATTCTGCAGCATTTAAATCGCACATATCTGCATTCTGAAACCTATAAATCGCACATAACTGCATTCTGCAACCTGTAAATTGCACATATCTGCATTCTGTAAATCGCACATAACTGCATTCAGCAACCTGTAAATTGCACATATCTGCAACATGTAAATAGCACATATCTGTATTCTGTAAATTGCACATATCTGCATTCTGCAACCGGTAAATTGCACATATCTCAATTCTTAAATATGTAAATCGCACATATCTGAGTTCTTAAATCTGTAAATCGCGCATAGCTGCATTCTGAAATCTGCAATTCGCACATATCTGCATTCTGTAACCTGTAAATCGCACATATCTGCATTCAGCAACCTGGAAATTTGAAAAAATTGGGGGTCTATTAGACCCTAGACCTTACCTCTGCCCTCAAAGCATCTGACCACACCGTTCGGTGTGATAAAATGCTTTCCCACTGGAAATGTTTATATCCAGGAGGGGGGACATTCCCTCCCACTGCTTGTAAAAGCAGTCTAGAGGCTAATTAGCCACTAGGATTGCTTTTACATGAAAGCCGATCACTATCTGAAAAGAATACCAAGATGATACCTAAACCCGCAGGCATCATTCTGGTATAACCATTCAAATTCCAGCAACATACCAGTACGTTGCTGGTCCTTGTTGGACATATATTGTAATTTTTTTTCATGCAGCCTGTTGGCTGAAGGAAAAAAAAGAGATTGATCGGTGGGTATGCCCACCATTAGAATACCTCCCTTCATCCACCCACTTCTAATGGTGGGCATACATGCACCATTTATATATGCAGAAGCATGGGGGCATCCTCCCGCAAAAAAGTTATGCCACGTACACACGGTCGGACTTTTCCATGGGCAAGCCATCTTTCGGAATTTCGACCATATGTATGCGGATTAGGAGCAAAATCGCTCCTCCGTCCCTGCTGCCCCCATGCTTCAGCATATATGCTCTTTTTTTTTAACTGTGGTGTTGAAATCACCTCCTACAGCACTGGAGTCACAGCTTTATGTATCGTGAGGGCAAATGCTGTTGCTCTCAAGATAAATAAATCTGCGCTGCAGCTGAATAGCGCATCTGATAACAAAAAAATGGTAAATCGCACATATTTGCCTTCTGCAACCTGTAAATCACATATCTGCATTCTGCAACCTATAAATCGCACATAACTGCATTCTAAAACCTGTAACTTGCACATATCTGCATTCTGCAGCATTTAAAGCGCACATATCTGCATTCTGAAACCTATATATCGCACATAACTACATTCTGCAACCTGTAAATTGCACACATCTGCATTCTGTAAATCGCACATAACTGCATTCAGCAACCTGTAAATTGCACATATCTGCAACATGTAAATAGCACATATCTGTATTCGGTAAATTGCACATATCTGCATTCTGCAACCGGTAAATTGCACATAACTGCATTCTTAAATCTGTAAATCGCACATATCTGAATTCTTAAATCTGTAAATTGCACATAGCTGCATTCTGCAATCTGCAATTCGCACATATCTGCATTCTGTAACCTGTAAATCGCACATATCTGCATTCAGCCACCTGTAAATTTGAAAAAATTGGGGTCTATTAGACCCTAGATCTTTCCTCTGCCCTCAAAGCATCTGACCACACCGTTCGGTGTGATAAAATGCTTTCCCACTGGAAATGTTTATATCCGGGAGGGGGGACATTCCCTCCCACTGCTTGTAAAAGCAGTCTAGAGGCTAATTAGCCACTAGGATTGCTTTTACATGAAAGCCGATCACTATCTGAAAAGAATACCAAGATGATACCTAAACCCGCAGGCATCATTCTGGTATAACCATTCAAATTCCAGCAACATACCAGTACGTTGCTGGTCCTTGTTGGACATATATTGTAATTTTTTTTCATGCAGCCTGTTGGCTGAAGGAAAAAAAAGAGATTGATCGGTGGGTATGCCCACCATTAGAATACCTCCCTTCATCCACCCACTTCTAATGGTGGGCATACATGCACCATTTATATATGCCAAAGCATGGGGGCATCCTCCCGCAAAAAAGTTATGCCACGTACACACGGTCGGACTTTTCCATGGGCAAGCCATCTTTCGGAATTTCGACCATATGTATGCGGATTAGGAGCAAAATCGCTCCTCCGTCCCTGCTGCCCCCATGCTTCAGCATATATGCTCTTTTTTTTTAACTGTGGTGTTGAAATCACCTCCTACAGCACTGGAGTCACAGCTTTATGTATCGTGAGGGCAAATGCTGTTGCTCTCAAGATAAATAAATCTGCGCTGCAGCTGAATAGCGCATCTGAAAACAAAAAAATGGTAAATCGCACATATTTGCCTTCTGCAACCTGTAAATCACATATCTGCATTCTGCAACCTATAAATCGCACATAACTGCATTCTAAAACCTGTAACTTGCACATATCTGCATTCTGCAGCATTTAAAGCGCACATATCTGCATTCTGAAACCTATATATCGCACATAACTACATTCTGCAACCTGTAAATTGCACACATCTGCATTCTGTAAATCGCACATAACTGCATTCAGCAACCTGTAAATTGCACATATCTGCAACATGTAAATAGCACATATCTGTATTCTGTAAATTGCACATATCTGCTTTCTGCAACCGGTAAATTGCACATAACTGCATTCTTAAATCTGTAAATCGCACATATCTGAATTCTTAAATCTGTAAATTGCACATAGCTGCATTCTGCAATCTGCAATTCGCACATATCTGCATTCTGTAACCTGTAAATCGCACATATCTGCATTCAGCCACCTGTAAATTTGAAAAAATTGGGGTCTATTAGACCCTAGATCTTTCCTCTGCCCTCAAAGCATCTGACCACACCGTTCGGTGTGATAAAATGCTTTCCCACTGGAAATGTTTATATCGGGGAGGGGGGACATTCCCTCCCACTGCTTGTAAAAGCAGTCTAGAGGCTAATTAGCCACTAGGATTGCTTTTACATGAAAGCCGATCACTATCTGAAAAGAATACCAAGATGATACCTAAACCCGCAGGCATCATTCTGGTATAACCATTCAAATTCCAGCAACATACCAGTACGTTGCTGGTCCTTGTTGGACATATATTGTAATTTTTTTTTCATGCAGCCTGTTGGCTGAAGGAAAAAAAAAAGATTGATCGGTGGGTATGCCCACCATTAGAATACCTCCCTTCATCCACCCACTTCTAATGGTGGGCATACATGCACCATTTATATATGCCGAAGCATGGGGGCATCCTCCCGCAAAAAAGTTATGCCACGTACACACGGTCGGACTTTTCCACGGGCAAGCCATCTTTCGGAACTTCGACCATATGTATGCGGATTAGGAGCGAAATCGCTCCTCCGCCCCTGCTGCCCCCATGCTTCAGCATATATGCTCTTTTTTTTTAACTGTGGTGTTGAAATCACCTCCTACAGCACTGGAGTCACAGCTTTATGTATCGTGAGGGCAAATGCTGTTGCTCTCAAGATAAATAAATCTGCGCTGCAGCTGAATAGCGCATCTGAAAACAAAAAAATGGTAAATCGCACATATTTGCCTTCTGCAACCTGTAAATCACATATCTGCATTCTGCAACCTATAAATCGCACATAACTGCATTCTAAAACCTGTAACTTGCACATATCTGCATTCTGCAGCATTTAAAGCGCACATATCTGCATTCTGAAACCTATATATCGCACATAACTACATTCTGCAACCTGTAAATTGCACACATCTGCATTCTCTAAATCGCACATAACTGCATTCAGCAACCTGTAAATTGCACATATCTGCAACATGTAAATAGCACATATCTGTATTCTGTAAATTGCACATATCTGCTTTCTGCAACCGGTAAATTGCACATAACTGCATTCTTAAATCTGTAAATCGCACATATCTGAATTCTTAAATCTGTAAATTGCACATAGCTGCATTCTGCAATCTGCAATTCGCACATATCTGCATTCTGTAACCTGTAAATCGCACATATCTGCATTCAGCCACCTGTAAATTTGAAAAAATTGGGGTCTATTAGACCCTAGATCTTTCCTCTGCCCTCAAAGCATCTGACCACACCGTTCGGTGTGATAAAATGCTTTCCCACTGGAAATGTTTATATCGGGGAGGGGGGACATTCCCTCCCACTGCTTGTAAAAGCAGTCTAGAGGCTAATTAGCCACTAGGATTGCTTTTACATGAAAGCCGATCACTATCTGAAAAGAATACCAAGATGATACCTAAACCCGCAGGCATCATTCTGGTATAACCATTCAAATTCCAGCAACATACCAGTACGTTGCTGGTCCTTGTTGGACATATATTGTAATTTTTTTTTCATGCAGCCTGTTGGCTGAAGGAAAAAAAAAAGAGATTGATCGGTGGGTATGCCCACCATTAGAATACCTCCCTTCATCCACCCACTTCTAATGGTGGGCATACATGCACCATTTATATATGCCGAAGCATGGGGGCATCCTCCCGCAAAAAAGTTATGCCACGTACACACGGTCGGACTTTTCCACGGGCAAGCCATCTTTCGGAACTTCGACCATATGTATGCGGATTAGGAGCGAAATCGCTCCTCCGCCCCTGCTGCCCCCATGCTTCAGCATATATGCTCTTTTTTTTTAACTGTGGTGTTGAAATCACCTCCTACAGCACTGGAGTCACAGCTTTATGTATCCTGAGGGCAAATGCTGCTGCTCTCAAGATAAATAAATCTGCGCTGCAGCTGAATGGCGCATCTGAAAAAAAAAATGGTAAATCGCACATATTTGCATTCTACAAGCTGTAAATCACATATCTGCATTCTGCAACCTATAAATCACACATAACTGCATTCTGAAACCTGTAACTTGCACATATCTGCATTCTGCAGCATTTAAAGCGCACATATCTGCATTCTGAAACCTATAAATCGCACATAACTGCATTCTGCAACCTGTAAATTGCACATATCTGCATTCTGTAAATCGCACATAACTGCATTCAGCAACCTGTAAATTGCACATATCTGCAACATGTAAATAGCACATATCTGTATTCTGTAAATTGCACATATCTGCATTCTGCAACCGGTAAATTGCACATATCTGAATTCTTAAATCTGTAAATCGCACATATCTGAGTTCTTAAATCTGTAAATCGCGCATAGCTGCATTCTGAAATCTGCAATTCGCACATATCTGCATTCTGTAACCTGTAAATCGCACATATCTGCATTCAGCAACCTGTAAATTTGAAAAAATTGGGGGTCTATTAGACCCTAGATCTTACCTCTGCCCTCAAAGCATCTGACCACACCGTTCGGTGTGATAAAATGCTTTCCCACTGGAAATGTTTATATCCAGGAGGGGGGACATTCCCTCCCACTGCTTGTAAAAGCAGTCTAGAGGCTAATTAGCCACTAGGATTGCTTTTACATGAAAGCCGATCACTATCTGAAAAGAATACCAAGATGATACCTAAACCCGCAGGCATCATTCTGGTATAACCATTCAAATTCCAGCAACATACCAGTACGTTGCTGGTCCTTGTTGGACATATATTGTAATTTTTTTTCATGCAGCCTGTTGGCTGAAGGAAAAAAAAAGAGATTGATCGGTGGGTATGCCCACCATTAGAATACCTCCCTTCATCCACCCACTTCTAATGGTGGGCATACATGCACCATTTATATATGCCGAAGCATGGGGGCATCCTCCCGCAAAAAAGTTATGCCACGTACACACGGTCGGACTTTTCCATGGGCAAGCCATCTTTCGGAATTTCGACCATATGTATGCGGATTAGGAGCAAAATCGCTCCTCCGTCCCTGCTGCCCCCATGCTTCAGCATATATGCTCTTTTTTTTTAACTGTGGTGTTGAAATCACCTCCTACAGCACTGGAGTCACAGCTTTATGTATCGTGAGGGCAAATGCTGTTGCTCTCAAGATAAATAAATCTGCGCTGCAGCTGAATAGCGCATCTGAAAACAAAAAAATGGTAAATCGCACATATTTGCATTCTACAAGCTGTAAATCACATATCTGCATTCTGCAACCTATAAATCGCACATAACTGCATTCTAAAACCTGTAACTTGCACATATCTGCATTCTGCAGCATTTAAAGCGCACATATCTGCATTCTGAAACCTATATATCGCACATAACTACATTCTGCAACCTGTAAATTGCACACATCTGCATTCTGTAAATCGCACATAACTGCATTCAGCAACCTGTAAATTGCACATATCTGCAACATGTAAATAGCACATATCTGTATTCTGTAAATTGCACATATCTGCTTTCTGCAACCGGTAAATTGCACATAACTGCATTCTTAAATCTGTAAATCGCACATATCTGAATTCTTAAATCTGTAAATTGCACATAGCTGCATTCTGCAATTCGCACATATCTGCATTCTGTAACCTGTAAATCGCACATATCTGCATTCAGCCACCTGTAAATTTGAAAAAATTGGGGTCTATTAGACCCTAGATCTTTCCTCTGCCCTCAAAGCATCTGACCACACCGTTCGGTGTGATAAAATGCTTTCCCACTGGAAATGTTTATATCGGGGAGGGGGGACATTCCCTCCCACTGCTTGTAAAAGCAGTCTAGAGGCTAATTAGCCACTAGGATTGCTTTTACATGAAAGCCGATCACTATCTGAAAAGAATACCACGATGATACCTAAACCCGCAGGCATCATTCTGGTATAACCATTCAAATTCCAGCAACATACCAGTACGTTGCTGGTCCTTGTTGGACATATATTGTAATTTTTTTTTCATGCAGCCTGTTGGCTGAAGGAAAAAAAAAGAGATTGATCGGTGGGTATGCCCACCATTAGAATACCTCCCTTCATCCACCCACTTCTAATGGTGGGCATACATGCACCATTTATATATGCCGAAGCATGGGGGCATCCTCCCGCAAAAAAGTTATGCCACGTACACACGGTCGGACTTTTCCACGGGCAAGCCATCTTTCGGAACTTCGACCATATGTATGCGGATTAGGAGCGAAATCGCTCCTCCGCCCCTGCTGCCCCCATGCTTCAGCATATATGCTCTTTTTTTTTAACTGTGGTGTTGAAATCACCTCCTACAGCACTGGAGTCACAGCTTTATGTATCGTGAGGGCAAACGCTGTTGCTCTCAAGATAAATAAATCTGAGCTGCAGCTGAATGGCGCATCTGAAAACAAAAAAATGGTAAATCGCACATATTTGCATTCTACAAGCTGTAAATCACATATCTGCATTCTGCAACCTATAAATCGCACATAACTGCATTCTAAAACCTGTAACTTGCACATATCTGCATTCTGCAGCATTTAAAGCGCACATATCTGCATTCTGAAACCTATATATCGCACATAACTACATTCTGCAACCTGTAAATTGCACACATCTGCATTCTGTAAATCGCACATAACTGCATTCAGCAACCTGTAAATTGCACATATCTGCAACATGTAAATAGCACATATCTGTATTCTGTAAATTGCACATATCTGCTTTCTGCAACCGGTAAATTGCACATAACTGCATTCTTAAATCTGTAAATCACACATATCTGAATTCTTAAATCTGTAAATTGCACATAGCTGCATTCTGCAATCTGCAATTCGCACATATCTGCATTCTGTAACCTGTAAATCGCACATATCTGCATTCAGCAACCTGTAAATTTGAAAAAATTGGGGGTCTATTAGACCCTAGATCTTACCTCTGCCCTCAAAGCATCTGACCACACCGTTCGGTGTGATAAAATGCTTTCCCACTGGATATGTTTATATCGGGGAGGGGGGACATTCCCTCCCACTGCTTGTAAAAGCAGTCTAGAGGCTAATTAGCCACTAGGATTGCTTTTACATGAAAGCCGATCACTATCTGAAAAGAATACCAAGATGATACCTAAACCCGCAGGCATCATTCTGGTATAACCATTCAAATTCCAGCAACATACCAGTACGTTGCTGACCCTTGTTGGACATATATTGTAATTTTTTTTTCATGCAGCCTGTTGGCTGAAGGAAAAAAAAAAAGAGATTGATCGGTGGGTATGCCCACCATTAGAATACCTCCCTACATCCACCCACTTCTAATGGTGGGCATACATGCACCATTTATATATGCCGAAGCATGGGGGCATCCTCCCGCAAAAAAGTTATGCCACATACACACGGTCGGACTTTTCCACGGGCAAGCCATCTTTCGGAACTTCGACCATATGTATGCGGATTAGGAGCGAAATCGCTCCTCCGCCCCTGCTGCCCCCATGCTTCAGCATATATGCTCTTTTTTTTTAACTGTGGTGTTGAAATCACCTCCTACAGCACTGGAGTCACAGCTTTATGTATCGTGAGGGCAAACGCTGTTGCTCTCAAGATAAATAAATCTGAGCTGCAGCTGAATGGCGCATCTGAAAACAAAAAAATGGTAAATCGCACATATTTGCATTCTACAAGCTGTAAATCACATATCTGCATTCTGCAACCTATAAATCGCACATAACTGCATTCTGAAACCTGTAACTTGCACATATCTGCATTCTGCAGCATTTAAAGCGCACATATCTGCATTCTGAAACCTATGAATCGCACATTACTGCATTCTGCAACCTGTGAATTGCACATATCTGCATTCTGTAAATCGCACATAACTGCATTCAGCAACATGTAAATTGCATATATCTGCAACATGTAAATAGTACATATCTGTATTCTGTAAATTGCACATATCTGCATTCTGCAACCGGTAAATTGCACATAACTGCATTCTTAAATCTGTAAATCGCACATATCTGAATTCTTAAATCTGTAAATCGCACATAGCTGCATTCTGAAATCTGCAATTCGCACATATCTGCATTCTGTAACCTGTAAATCGCACATATCTGCATTCAGCCACCTGTAAATTTGAAAAAATTGGGGTCTATTAGACCCTAGATCTTTCCTCTGCCCTCAAAGCATCTGACCACACCGTTCGGTGTGATAAAATGCTTTCCCACTGGAAATGTTTATATCCAGGAGGGGGGACATTCCCTCCCACTGCTTGTAAAAGCAGTCTAGAGGCTAATTAGCCACTAGGATTGCTTTTACATGAAAGCCGATCACTATCTGAAAAGAATACCAAGATGATACCTAAACCCGCAGGCATCATTCTGGTATAACCATTCAAATTCCAGCAACATACCAGTACGTTGCTGACCCTTGTTGGACATATATTGTAATTTTTTTTTCATGCAGCCTGTTGGCTGAAGGAAAAAAAAAAAAGAGATTGATCGGTGGGTATGCCCACCATTAGAATACCTCCCTTCATCCACCCACTTCTAATGGTGGGCATACATGCACCATTTATATATGCCGAAGCATGGGGGCATCCTCCCGCAAAAAAGTTATGCCACGTACACACGGTCGGACTTTTCCACGGACAAGCCATCTTTCGGAACTTCGACCATATGTATGCGGATTAGGAGCGAAATCGCTCCTCCGTCCCTGCTGCCCCCATGCTTCAGCATATATGCTCTTTTTTTTAACTGTGGTGTTGAAATCACCTCCTACAGCACTGGAGTCACAGCTTTATGTATCCTGAGGGCAAATGCTGCTGCTCTCAAGATAAATAAATCTGCGTTGCAGCTGAATGGCGCATCTGAAAAAAAAAATGGTAAATCGCACATATTTGCATTCTACAAGCTGTAATTCACATATCTGCATTCTGCAACCTATAAATCGCACATAACTGCATTCTGAAACCTGTAACTTGCACATATCTGCATTCTGCAGCATTTAAATCGCACATATCTGCATTCTGAAACCTATAAATCGCACATAACTGCATTCTGCAACCTGTAAATTGCACATATCTGCATTCTGTAAATCGCACATAACTGCATTCAGCAACCTGTAAATTGCACATATCTGCAACATGTAAATAGCACATATCTGTATTCTGTAAATTGCACATATCTGCATTCTGCAACCGGTAAATTGCACATATCTGAATTCTTAAATCTGTAAATCGCACATATCTGAGTTCTTAAATCTGTAAATCGCGCATAGCTGCATTCTGAAATCTGCAATTCGCACATATCTGCATTCTGTAACCTGTAAATCGCACATATCTGCATTCAGCAACCTGTAAATTTGAAAAAATTGGGGGTCTATTAGACCCTAGATCTTACCTCTGCCCTCAAAGCATCTGACCACACCGTTCGGTGTGATAAAATGCTTTCCCACTGGAAATGTTTATATCCAGGAGGGGGGACATTCCCTCCCACTGCTTGTAAAAGCAGTCTAGAGGCTAATTAGCCACTAGGATTGCTTTTACATGAAAGCCGATCACTATCTGAAAAGAATACCAAGATGATACCTAAACCCGCAGGCATCATTCTGGTATAACCATTCAAATTCCAGCAACATACCAGTACGTTGCTGGTCCTTGTTGGACATATATTGTAATTTTTTTTCATGCAGCCTGTTGGCTGAAGGAAAAAAAAAGAGATTGATCGGTGGGTATGCCCACCATTAGAATACCTCCCTTCATCCACCCACTTCTAATGGTGGGCATACATGCACCATTTATATATGCCGAAGCATGGGGGCATCCTCCCGCAAAAAAGTTATGCCACGTACACACGGTCGGACTTTTCCATGGGCAAGCCATCTTTCGGAATTTCGACCATATGTATGCGGATTAGGAGCAAAATCGCTCCTCCGTCCCTGCTGCCCCCATGCTTCAGCATATATGCTCTTTTTTTTTAACTGTGGTGTTGAAATCACCTCCTACAGCACTGGAGTCACAGCTTTATGTATCGTGAGGGCAAATGCTGTTGCTCTCAAGATAAATAAATCTGCGCTGCAGCTGAATAGCGCATCTGAAAACAAAAAAATGGTAAATCGCACATATTTGCATTCTACAAGCTGTAAATCACATATCTGCATTCTGCAACCTATAAATCGCACATAACTGCATTCTAAAACCTGTAACTTGCACATATCTGCATTCTGCAGCATTTAAAGCGCACATATCTGCATTCTGAAACCTATATATCGCACATAACTACATTCTGCAACCTGTAAATTGCACACATCTGCATTCTGTAAATCGCACATAACTGCATTCAGCAACCTGTAAATTGCACATATCTGCAACATGTAAATAGCACATATCTGTATTCTGTAAATTGCACATATCTGCTTTCTGCAACCGGTAAATTGCACATAACTGCATTCTTAAATCTGTAAATCGCACATATCTGAATTCTTAAATCTGTAAATTGCACATAGCTGCATTCTGCAATCTGCAATTCGCACATATCTGCATTCTGTAACCTGTAAATCGCACATATCTGCATTCAGCCACCTGTAAATTTGAAAAAATTGGGGTCTATTAGACCCTAGATCTTTCCTCTGCCCTCAAAGCATCTGACCACACCGTTCGGTGTGATAAAATGCTTTCCCACTGGAAATGTTTATATCGGGGAGGGGGGACATTCCCTCCCACTGCTTGTAAAAGCAGTCTAGAGGCTAATTAGCCACTAGGATTGCTTTTACATGAAAGCCGATCACTATCTGAAAAGAATACCAAGATGATACCTAAACCCGCAGGCATCATTCTGGTATAACCATTCAAATTCCAGCAACATACCAGTACGTTGCTGGTCCTTGTTGGACATATATTGTAATTTTTTTTTCATGCAGCCTGTTGGCTGAAGGAAAAAAAAAAGAGATTGATCGGTGGGTATGCCCACCATTAGAATACCTCCCTTCATCCACCCACTTCTAATGGTGGGCATACATGCACCATTTATATATGCCGAAGCATGGGGGCATCCTCCCGCAAAAAAGTTATGCCACGTACACACGGTCGGACTTTTCCACGGGCAAGCCATCTTTCGGAACTTCGACCATATGTATGCGGATTAGGAGCGAAATCGCTCCTCCGCCCCTGCTGCCCCCATGCTTCAGCATATATGCTCTTTTTTTTTAACTGTGGTGTTGAAATCACCTCCTACAGCACTGGAGTCACAGCTTTATGTATCGTGAGGGCAAACGCTGTTGCTCTCAAGATAAATAAATCTGAGCTGCAGCTGAATGGCGCATCTGAAAACAAAAAAATGGTAAATCGCACATATTTGCATTCTACAAGCTGTAAATCACATATCTGCATTCTGCAACCTATAAATCGCACATAACTGCATTCTAAAACCTGTAACTTGCACATATCTGCATTCTGCAGCATTTAAAGCGCACATATCTGCATTCTGAAACCTATATATCGCACATAACTACATTCTGCAACCTGTAAATTGCACACATCTGCATTCTGTAAATCGCACATAACTGCATTCAGCAACCTGTAAATTGCACATATCTGCAACATGTAAATAGCACATATCTGTATTCTGTAAATTGCACATATCTGCTTTCTGCAACCGGTAAATTGCACATAACTGCATTCTTAAATCTGTAAATCACACATATCTGAATTCTTAAATCTGTAAATTGCACATAGCTGCATTCTGCAATCTGCAATTCGCACATATCTGCATTCTGTAACCTGTAAATCGCACATATCTGCATTCAGCAACCTGTAAATTTGAAAAAATTGGGGGTCTATTAGACCCTAGATCTTACCTCTGCCCTCAAAGCATCTGACCACACCGTTCGGTGTGATAAAATGCTTTCCCACTGGATATGTTTATATCCAGGAGGGGGGACATTCCCTCCCACTGCTTGTAAAAGCAGTCTAGAGGCTAATTAGCCACTAGGATTGCTTTTACATGAAAGCCGATCACTATCTGAAAAGAATACCAAGATGATACCTAAACCCGCAGGCATCATTCTGGTATAACCATTCAAATTCCAGCAACATACCAGTACGTTGCTGGTCCTTGTTGGACATATATTGTAATTTTTTTTCATGCAGCCTGTTGGCTGAAGGAAAAAAAAAGAGATTGATCGGTGGGTATGCCCACCATTAGAATACCTCCCTTCATCCACCCACTTCTAATGGTGGGCATACATGCACCATTTATATATGCCGAAGCATGGGGGCATCCTCCCGCAAAAAAGTTATGCCACGTACACACGGTCGGACTTTTCCATGGGCAAGCCATCTTTCGGAATTTCGACCATATGTATGCGGATTAGGAGCAAAATCGCTCCTCCGTCCCTGCTGCCCCCATGCTTCAGCATATATGCTCTTTTTTTTTAACTGTGGTGTTGAAATCACCTCCTACAGCACTGGAGTCACAGCTTTATGTATCGTGAGGGCAAATGCTGTTGCTCTCAAGATAAATAAATCTGCGCTGCAGCTGAATAGCGCATCTGAAAACAAAAAAATGGTAAATCGCACATATTTGCATTCTACAAGCTGTAAATCACATATCTGCATTCTGCAACCTATAAATCGCACATAACTGCATTCTAAAACCTGTAACTTGCACATATCTGCATTCTGCAGCATTTAAAGCGCACATATCTGCATTCTGAAACCTATATATCGCACATAACTACATTCTGCAACCTGTAAATTGCACACATCTGCATTCTGTAAATCGCACATAACTGCATTCAGCAACCTGTAAATTGCACATATCTGTATTCTGTAAATTGCACATATCTGCTTTCTGCAACCGGTAAATTGCACATAACTGCATTCTTAAATCTGTAAATCGCACATAATTGAATTCTTAAATCTGTAAATTGCACATAGCTGCATTCTGCAATCTGCAATTCGCACATATCTGCATTCTGTAACCTGTAAATCGCACATATCTGCATTCAGCCACCTGTAAATTTGAAAAAATTGGGGTCTATTAGACCCTAGATCTTTCCTCTGCCCTCAAAGCATCTGACCACACCGTTTGGTGTGATAAAATGCTTTCCCACTGGAAATGTTTATATCGGGGAGGGGGGACATTCCCTCCCACTGCTTGTAAAAGCAGTCTAGAGGCTAATTAGCCACTAGGATTGCTTTTACATGAAAGCCGATCACTATCTGAAAAGAATACCAAGATGATACCTAAACCCGCAGGCATCATTCTGGTATAACCATTCAAATTCCAGCAACATACCAGTACGTTGCTGGTCCTTGTTGGACATATATTGTAATTTTTTTTTCATGCAGCCTGTTGGCTGAAGGAAAAAAAAAAGAGATTGATCGGTGGGTATGCCCACCATTAGAATACCTCCCTTCATCCACCCACTTCTAATGGTGGGCATACATGCACCATTTATATATGCCGAAGCATGGGGGCATCCTCCCGCAAAAAAGTTATGCCACGTACACACGGTCGGACTTTTCCACGGGCAAGCCATCTTTCGGAACTTCGACCATATGTATGCGGATTAGGAGCGAAATCGCTCCTCCGCCCCTGCTGCCCCCATGCTTCAGCATATATGCTCTTTTTTTTTAACTGTGGTGTTGAAATCACCTCCTACAGCACTGGAGTCACAGCTTTATGTATCGTGAGGGCAAACGCTGTTGCTCTCAAGATAAATAAATCTGAGCTGCAGCTGAATGGCGCATCTGAAAACAAAAAAATGGTAAATCGCACATATTTGCATTCTACAAGCTGTAAATCACATATCTGCATTCTGCAACCTATAAATCGCACATAACTGCATTCTAAAACCTGTAACTTGCACATATCTGCATTCTGCAGCATTTAAAGCGCACATATCTGCATTCTGAAACCTATATATCGCACATAACTACATTCTGCAACCTGTAAATTGCACACATCTGCATTCTGTAAATCGCACATAACTGCATTCAGCAACCTGTAAATTGCACATATCTGCAACATGTAAATAGTACATATCTGTATTCTGTAAATTGCACATATCTGCATTCTGCAACCGTTAAATTGCACATAACTGCATTCTTAAATCTGTAAATCGCACATATCTGAATTCTTAAATCTGTAAATCGCACATAGCTGCATTCTGAAATCGGCAATTCGCACATATCTGCATTCTGTAACCTGTAAATCGCACATATCTGCATTCAGCCACCTGTAAATTTGAAAAAATTGGGGTCTATTAGACCCTAGATCTTTCCTCTGCCCTCAAAGCATCTGACCACACCGTTCGGTGTGATAAAATGCTTTCCCACTGGAAATGTTTATATCGGGGAGGGGGGACATTCCCTCCCACTGCTTGTAAAAGCAGTCTAGAGGCTAATTAGCCACTAGGATTGCTTTTACGTGAAAGCCGATCACTATCTGAAAAGAATACCAAGATGATACCTAAACCCGCAGGCATCATTCTGGTATAACCATTCAAATTCCAGCAACATACCAGTACGTTGCTGGTCCTTGTTGGACATATATTGTAATTTTTTTTTCATGCAGCCTGTTGGCTGAAGGAAAAAAAAAAAGAGATTGATCGGTGGGTATGCCCACCATTAGAATACCTCCCTTCATCCACCCACTTCTAATGGTGGGCATACATGCACCATTTATATATGCCGAAGCATGGGGGCATCCTCCCGCAAAAAAGTTATGCCACGTACACACGGTCGGACTTTTCCACGGGCAAGCCATCTTTCGGAATTTCGACCATATGTATGCGGATTAGGAGCAAAATCGCTCCTCCGTCCCTGCTGCCCCCATGCTTCAGCATATATGCTCTTTTTTTTTTTTAACTGTGGTGTTGAAATCACCTCCTACAGCACTGGAGTCACAGCTTTATGTATCCTGAGGGCAAATGCTGCTGCTCTCAAGATAAATAAATCTGTGCTGCAGCTGAATAGCGCATCTGAAAACAAAAAAATGGTAAATCGCACATATTTGCCTTCTGCAACCTGTAAATCACATATCTGCATTCTGCAACCTATAAATCGCACATAACTGCATTCTGAAACCTGTAACTTGCACATATCTGCATTCTGCAGCATTTAAAGCGCACATATCTGCATTCTGAAACCTATATATCGCACATAACTACATTCTGCAACCTGTAAATTGCACATATCTGCAACATGTAAATAGCACATATCTGTATTCTGTAAATTGCACATATCTGCTTTCTGCAACCGGTAAATTGCACATAACTGCATTCTTAAATCTGTAAATCGCACATATCTGAATTCTTAAATCTGTAAATTGCACATAGCTGCATTCTGCAATCTGCAATTCGCACATATCTGCATTCTGTAACCTGTAAATCGCACATATCTGCATTCAGCAACCTGTAAATTTGAAAAAATTGGGGGTCTATTAGACCCTAGATCTTACCTCTGCCCTCAAAGCATCTGACCACACCGTTCGGTGTGATAAAATGCTTTCCCACTGGATATGTTTATATCGGGGAGGGGGGACATTCCCTCCCACTGCTTGTAAAAGCAGTCTAGAGGCTAATTAGCCACTAGGATTGCTTTTACATGAAAGCCAATCACTATCTGAAAAGAATACCAAGATGATACCTAAACCCGCAGGCATCATTCTGGTATAACCATTCAAATTCCAGCAACATACCAGTACGTTGCTGGTCCTTGTTGGACATATATTGTAATTTTTTTTTCATGCAGCCTGTTGGCTGAAGGAAAAAAAAAAAGAGATTGATCGGTGGGTATGCCCACCATTAGAATACCTCCCTTCATCCACCCACTTCTAATGGTGGGCATACATGCACCATTTATATATGCCGAAGCATGGGGGCATCCTCCCGCAAAAAAGTTATGCCACGTACACACGGTCGGACTTTTCCACGGGCAAGCCATCTTTCGGAACTTCGACCATATGTATGCGGATTAGGAGCGAAATCGCTCCTCCGCCCCTGCTGCCCCCATGCTTCAGCATATATGCTCTTTTTTTTTAACTGTGGTGTTGAAATCACCTCCTACAGCACTGGAGTCACAGCTTTATGTATAGTGAGGGCAAACGCTGTTGCTCTCAAGATAAATAAATCTGAGGTGCAGCTGAATGGCGCATCTGAAAACAAAAAAATGGTAAATCGCACATATTTGCATTCTACAAGCTGTAAATCACATATCTGCATTCTGCAACCTATAAATCGCACATAACTGCATTCTGAAACCTGTAACTTGCACATATCTGCATTCTGCAGCATTTAAAGCGCACATATCTGCATTCTGAAACCTATGAATCGCACATTACTGCATTCTGCAACCTGTGAATTGCACATATCTGCATTCTGTAAATCGCACACAACTGCATTCAGCAACATGTAAATTGCATATATCTGCAACATATAAATAGTACATATCTGTATTCTGTAAATTGCACATATCTGCATTCTGCAACCGGTAAATTGCACATAACTGCATTCTTAAATCTGTAAATCGCACATATCTGAATTCTTAAATCTGTAAATCGCACATAGCTGCATTCTGAAATCTGCAATTCGCACATATCTGCATTCTGTAACCTGTAAATCGCACATATCTGCATTCAGCCACCTGTAAATTTGAAAAAATTGGGGTCTATTAGACCCTAGATCTTTCCTCTGCCCTCAAAGCATCTGACCACACCGTTCGGTGTGATAAAATGCTTTCCCACTGGAAATGTTTATATCGGGGAGGGGGGACATTCCCTCCCACTGCTTGTAAAAGCAGTCTAGAGGCTAATTAGCCACTAGGATTGCTTTTACATGAAAGCCGATCACTATCTGAAAAGAATACCAAGATGATACCTAAACCCGCAGGCATCATTCTGGTATAACCATTCAAATTCCAGCAACATACCAGTACGTTGCTGACCCTTGTTGGACATATATTGTAATTTTTTTTTCATGCTGCCTGTTGGCTGAAGGAAAAAAAAAAGAGATTGATCGGTGGGTATGCCCACCATTAGAATACCTCCCTTCATCCACCCACTTCTAATGGTGGGCATACATGCACCATTTATATATGCCGAAGCATGGGGGCATCCTCCCGCAAAAAAGTTATGCCACGTACACACGGTCGGACTTTTCCACGGGCAAGCCATCTTTCGGAACTTCGACCATATGTATGCGGATTAGGAGCGAAATCGCTCCTCCGTCCCTGCTGCCCCCATGCTTCAGCATATATGCTCTTTTTTTTTTAACTGTGGTGTTGAAATCACCTCCTACAGCACTGGAGTCACAGCTTTATGTATCCTGAGGGCAAATGCTGCTGCTCTCAAGATAAATAAATCTGCACTGCAGCTGAATGGCGCATCTGAAAACAAAAAAATTGTAAATCGCACATATTTGCATTCTACAAGCTGTAAATCACATATCTGCATTCTGCAACCTATAAATCGCACATAACTGCATTCTGAAACCTGTAACTTGCACATATCTGCATTCTGCAGCATTTAAATCTCACATATCTGCATTCTGAAACCTATAAATCGCACATAACTGCATTCTGCAACCTGTAAATTGCACATATCTGCATTCTGTAAATCGCACATAACTGCATTCAGCAACCTGTAAATTGCACATATCTGCAACATGTAAATAGCACATATCTGTATTCTTTAAATTGCACATATCTGCATTCTGCAACCGGTAAATTGCACATATCTGAATTCTTAAATCTGTAAATCGCACATATCTGAGTTCTTAAATCTGTAAATCGCGCATAGCTGCATTCTGAAATCTGCAATTCGCACATATCTGCATTCTGTAACCTGTAAATCGCACATATCTGCATTCAGCAACCTGTAAATTTGAAAAAATTGGGGGTCTATTAGACCCTAGATCTTACCTCTGCCCTCAAAGCATCTGACCACACCGTTCGGTGTGATAAAATGCTTTCCCACTGGAAATGTTTATATCCAGGAGGGGGGACATTCCCTCCCACTGCTTGTAAAAGCAGTCTAGAGGCTAATTAGCCACTAGGATTGCTTATACATGAAAGCCGATCACTATCTGAAAAGAATACCAAGATGATACCTAAACCCGCAGGCATCATTCTGGTATAACCATTCAAATTCCAGCAACATACCAGTACGTTGCTGGTCCTTGTTGGACATATATTGTAATTTTTTTTCATGCAGCCTGTTGGCTGAAGGAAAAAAAAAGAGATTGATCGGTGGGTATGCCCACCATTAGAATACCTCCCTTCATCCACCCACTTCTAATGGTGGGCATACATGCACCATTTATATATGCCGAAGCATGGGGGCATCCTCCCGCAAAAAAGTTATGCCACGTACACACGGTCTGACTTTTCCATGGGCAAGCCATCTTTCGGAATTTCGACCATATGTATGCGGATTAGGAGCAAAATCGCTCCTCCGTCCCTGCTGCCCCCATGCTTCAGCATATATGCTCCTTTTTTTTTAACTGTGGTGTTGAAATCACCTCCTACAGCACTGGAGTCACAGCTTTATGTATCGTGAGGGCAAATGCTGTTGCTCTCAAGATAAATAAATCTGCGCTGCAGCTGAATAGCGCATCTGAAAACAAAAAAATGGTAAATCGCACATATTTGCCTTCTGCAACCTGTAAATCACATATCTGCATTCTGCAACCTATAAATCGCACATAACTGCATTCTAAAACCTGTAACTTGCACATATGTGCATTCTGCAGCATTTAAAGCGCACATATCTGCATTCTGAAACCTATATATCGCACATAACTACATTCTGCAACCTGTAAATTGCACACATCTGCATTCTGTAAATCGCACATAACTGCATTCAGCAACCTGTAAATTGCACATATCTGCAACATGTAAATAGCACATATCTGTATTCTGTAAATTGCACATATCTGCTTTCTGCAACCGGTAAATTGCACATAACTGCATTCTTAAATCTGTAAATCGCACATATCTGAATTCTAAAATCTGTAAATTGCACATAGCTGCATTCTGCAATTCGCACATATCTGCATTCTGTAACCTGTAAATCGCACATATCTGCATTCAGCAACCTGTAAATTTGAAAAAATTGGGGGTCTATTAGACCCTAGATCTTACCTCTGCCCTCAAAGCATCTGACCACACCGTTCGGTGTGATAAAATGCTTTCCCACTGGATATGTTTATATCGGGGAGGGGGGACATTCCCTCCCACTGCTTGTAAAAGCAGTCTAGAGGCTAATTAGCCACTAGGATTGCTTTTACATGAAAGCCGATCACTATCTGAAAAGAATACCAAGATGATACCTAAACCCGCAGGCATCATTCTGGTATAACCATTCAAATTCCAGCAACATACCAGTACGTTGCTGACCCTTGTTGGACATATATTGTAATTTTTTTTTCATGCTGCCTGTTGGCTGAAGGAAAAAAAAAAGAGATTGATCGGTGGGTATGCCCACCATTAGAATACCTCCCTTCATCCACCCACTTCTAATGGTGGGCATACATGCACCATTTATATATGCCGAAGCATGGGGGCATCCTCCCGCAAAAAAGTTATGCCACGTACACACGGTCGGACTTTTCCACGGGCAAGCCATCTTTCGGAACTTCGACCACATGTATGCGGATTAGGAGCGAAATCGCTCCTCCGCCCCTGCTGCCCCCATGCTTCAGCATATATGCTCTTTTTTTTTAACTGTGGTGTTGAAATCACCTCCTACAGCACTGGAGTCACAGCTTTATGTATCGTGAGGGCAAACGCTGTTGCTCTCAAGATAAATAAATCTGAGCTGCAGCTGAATGGCGCATCTGAAAACAAAAAAATGGTAAATCGCACATATTTGCATTCTACAAGCTGTAAATCACATATCTGCATTCTGCAACCTATAAATCGCACATAACTGCATTCTGAAACCTGTAACTTGCACATATCTGCATTCTGCAGCATTTAAAGCGCACATATCTGCATTCTGAAACCTATGAATCGCACATTACTGCATTCTGCAACCTGTGAATTGCACATATCTGCATTCTGTAAATCGCACATAACTGCATTCAGCAACATGTAAATTGCATATATCTGCAACATGTAAATAGTACATATCTATATTCTGTAAATTGCACATATCTGCATTCTGCAACCGGTAAATTGCACATAACTGCATTCTTAAATCTGTAAATCGCACATATCTGAATTCTTAAATCTGTAAATCGCACATAGCTGCATTCTGAAATCTGCAATTCGCACATATCTGCATTCTGTAACCTGTAAATCGCACATATCTGCATTCAGCCACCTGTAAATTTGAAAAAATTGGGGTCTATTAGACCCTAGATCTTTCCTCTGCCCTCAAAGCATCTGACCACAACGTTCGGTGTGATAAAATGCTTTCCCACTGGAAATGTTTATATCGGGGAGGGGGGACATTCCCTCCCACTGCTTGTAAAAGCAGTCTAGAGGCTAATTAGCCACTAGGATTGCTTTTACATGAAAGCCGATCACTATCTGAAAAGAATACCAAGATGATACCTAAACCCGCAGGCATCATTCTGGTATAACCATTCAAATTCCAGCAATATACCAGTACGTTGCTGGTCCTTGTTGGACATATATTGTAATTTTTTTTTCATGCAGCCTGTTGGCTGAAGGAAAAAAAAAAAAGAGATTGATCGGTAGTTATGCCCACCATTAGAATACCTCCCTTCATCCACCCACTTCTAATGATGGGCATACATGCACCATTTATATATGCTGAAGCATGGGGGCACCCTCCCGCAAAAAAGTTATGCCACGTACACACGGTCGGACTTTTCCACGGGCAAGCCATCTTTCGGAATTTCGACCATATGTATGCGGATTAGGAGCAAAATTGCTCCTCCGTCCCTGCTGCCCCCATGCTTCAGCATATATGCTCTTTTTTAACTGTGGTGTTGAAATCGCCTCCTACAGCACTGGAGTCACAGCTTTATGTATCGTGAGAGCAAACGCTGTTGCTCTCAAGATAAATAAATCTGCGCTGCAGCTGAATGGCGCATCTGAAAACCATAAAATGGTAAATCGCACATATTTGCATTCTGCAACCTGTAAATCACATAGCTGCATTCTGTAACCTGTAAATCGCACATATCTGCATTCAGCAACCTGTAAATTTGAAAAAATTGGGGGTCTATTAGACCCTAGATCTTACCTCTGCCCTCAAAGCATCTGACCACACCGTTCGGTGTGTGTCAGGAAAGGTTCCCTCCGCTGGTAATATCAATCATTTGGCATGCAGTACTGCGATCCACCAGCAGGTGTCTCCTGCTGGAATTATGTAATCTTTGGTCCGCAGTACTGGTGTCCACCAGCGGAGGGATCCTGGCAGTGTGGAGCAGGTATTGCCTTCTACAGTCAGGTGTCACATGACTGACAGCAGCCATTATAAATACCCGGCAGGTGCACACACACCTCGCCTTGGTATTGTTCCTTGTGCCCTGACCTGCTGCTGGTGATCCTGTTCCTATTCCTGTTCCTATTCCTATTCCTGTTCCTGTTCCTGTTCCTGTTCCTGTTCCTGTTCCTGTGTCCTGTGGTTCTGATCCTGTTTCCCTGTCCTGGTCCCTACCCTGTCCTACCTGTTACCATTATCCCTGTCCTGCAGTCTGATCCGTCCATCCTCTCCCTGTCCTGTGTTCCTTACCCCATTTGCTGATCTCCCCGTGTATGACCTTGGCCTGGCTTGTGACTCTGATTCTGGACTGCCCTTGTTTATTTGCTGATCCTCTATGTATGACCCTGGCCTGCCTACCGTTTACGGTCCTTGCATTTCCCATTTATTGTACATATCTGTCTGTTGTTGTTTGGGGTCTTTGTTGGTTGGTTTATTGCACTGTGTGGTTGTATTTATATTATTCACTTTCTTTAATAAATCATATTTCACTTATACACGTTTGGGTTTCCTCTGTTGCAGTCCACACAGTTCTGGTCTTATCTGATACGTGACAGAATACCAAGGCCATCCCTGACCAGAAGTGGCTACACAGAGGAACCATCTTGGTTCAGGTTGCTTACTGAAATGAATTTAGAAGTGATTGGTTATTATGCTTTGCTGGCGTCTGAGAGTGGTGACTATCTCCGCCAGACACTGAAAGGGTGGACCAGTGATCAGCTGTTGGAAACCATTCGTTTAGCTCACTCCTGGGTTGATCAGGGCTGTATGTTGTTTGGGGATGTTCAGCCGTTAACTCAAATCTGCACAGAGCTGGCCCTGCCCTGCATCCCAGGGGGCCAGGATGATTTTTCTCCCCCTTTCAGTATTAATCAAGTCGCATCACTGGTATGGCTTCTGGAAGATGATTCCCCTTACTTTTTTGAGCATTACACAGCCTGTTCCCAACAGATGATAATAGAATGTGTTGATTCCGTACAATCCCTTGTTAGACAGGCAGTGTGTAACCCGCAGTTTTTACAACCATTACTTTTAGCATGGTCTGGTATTTTGCAATCAGCCACAGCCAGCCCACAACAAACCATCTCTGCTACCAAACACCTGCCTGCCCAAGAGTCTCTTCCTCCATCACCTATGGCAACCTCAGTTTCAGCCCAATATACTCTACTCCCCACCAAATATCAATACCCTGTTTCTTCCTGCTGCACATATCCTGCCTTTAATCCAACTGCCTCTTTCCCGTGGCCCACTATCCCTCAAGATCTTCCCCCAGCCACTGTTACCTCTTCCCTGCCATATTCCAACCCTTCTCTCCAGTCTGCTTCATCCCCTACCTATAGATCTGCAGCTACCTACAGGCCTTCAGTAGCTAAATCTAAAAAGAGACAGAAGTTCTTTCCTACCCATTTGATCCTGCCAGTAACGCAACCTGCCTCCACACCAACCAACCTGCTCCAGTCTGCCTGCATGCCAGCTGAACCTGATCACCCACCTGATTCTGCCAATCATCTGCCTGCTATCCAGCCAGACGCCTTGCAGCCTGATGTCCCGGCCTTCCAGCCAGACGCCTTGCAGCCTGATGTCCCGGCCTTCCAGCCAGACGCCTTCCAGTCTGATGCCCCGGCCTCGCGGTCTGATGCCCCGGCCTCGCGGTCTGATGCCCCGGCCTCGCGGTCTGATGTCCCGGCCTCGCAGTCCAATTCCTTCCAGTCTGATGTCCCGGCCTTGCAGTCCGATGCCTTCCAGTCTGATGTGCCTGCTGTCCAGTCTGATGTGCCTGACGTCCCGCTGCCCGCCTTCCAGCCTGACGTCCCGCTGCCCGCCTTCCAGCCTGACGTCCCGCTGCCCGCCTTCCAGCCTGACGTCCCGCTGCCCGCCTTCCAGCCTGACGTCCCGCTGCCCGCCTTCCAGCCTGACGTCCCGCTGCCCGCCTTCCAGCTTGACGTGCCGCTGCCCGCCTTCCAGCTTGACGTGCCGCTGCCCGCCTTCCAGCTTGACGTGCCGCTGCCCGCCTTCCAGCTTGACGTGCCGCTGCCCGCCTTCCAGCCTGACGTGCCGCTGCCCGCCTTCCAGCCTGACGTGCCGCTGCCCGCCTTCCAGCCCGTTGTGCCAGCTTCCCGGTCCGATGTGCTTCTGTCTGCTGCCCTGCTTGAAGTGCCCGTTACCCAACCTGATGTGACTTTGCTCGTAGCCCAGCTTGACGCAATGGACTTTCCCCAGCAACTGCTAGTTGGAGCGTCCGGAGGTCGCTCCTTTGAGGGGGGGTACTGTCAGGAAAGGTTCCCTCCGCTGGTAATATCAATCATTTGGCATGCAGTACTGCGATCCACCAGCAGGTGTCTCCTGCTGGAATTATGTAATCTTTGGTCCGCAGTACTGGTGTCCACCAGCGGAGGGATCCTGGCAGTGTGGAGCAGGTATTGCCTTCTACAGTCAGGCGTCACATGACTGACAGCAGCCATTATAAATACCCGGCAGGTGCACACACACCTCGCCTTGGTATTGTTCCTTGTGCCCTGACCTGCTGCTGGTGATCCTGAACCTATTCCTATTCCTGTGCCCTGAACCTGTGACCCGTGGTTCTGATCCTGTTTCCCTGTCCTGGTCCCTACCCTGTCCCACCTGTTACCATTATCCCTGCCCTGCAGTCTGATCCGTCCATCCTCTCCCTGTCCTGTGTTCCTTACCCCATTTGCTGATCTCCCCATGTATGACCTTGGCCTGGCTTGTGACTCTGATTCTGGACTGCCCTTGTTTATTTGCTGATCCTCTGTGTATGACCCTGGCCTGCCTACCGTTTACGGTCCTTGCATTTCCCATTTATTGTACATATCTGTCTGTTGTTGTTTGGGGTCTTTGTTGGTTGGTTTATTGCACTGTGTGGTTGTATTTATATTATTCACTTTCTTTAATAAATCATATTTCACTTATACACGTTTGGGTTTCCTCTGTTGCAGTCCACACAGTTCTGGTCTTATCTGATACGTGACAGTGTGATAAAATGCTTTCCCACTGGAAATGTTTATATCCGGGAGGGGGGACATTCCCTCCCACTGCTTGTAAAAGCAGTCTAGAGGCTAATTAGCCACTAGGATTGCTTTTACATGAAAGCCAATCACTATCTGAAAAGAATACCAAGATGATACCTAAACCCGCAGGCATCATTCTGGTATAACCATTCAAATTCCAGCAACATACCAGTACGTTGCTGGTCCTTGTTGGACATATATTTCAGAATGCAGCTATGTGCGATTTACATGTGGGGACTAAGCCTCTAACACAATAGCAGCAAGTAGGGTAAGTCGAATTTAATTAACTATCCTACAAGGCAGAGCAGAGGGGACCCCACAGAGAACAAGTGGCTTGTGCAGATCAAAATGCCTATCAACATCCCAGCTGGGCAACAGGGACCTAAGGGCTAAAGTCGACATGACACTTGATTATGGCCAAAAGGGCTGAGCAGCGATAATGCTGGAATGGAAAAAGTGGTTAGTAGGGTTTTGATCTAGTCTTCCATTAGGCTACTTTCACACTGGGGCGTTGCAGGCGCTGGAGGTAATGCTTTGCTATATTTAGCTGCGCTTTACCGTCGTTTTAGCGGTGCTATTATGCTGCTAGCGGGGCAGTTTTAACCCCCGCTAGTGACTGAACAAAGGGTTAAAACTGCCTGCAAAGTGCCGCTCTAGCAGTGCTTTGCAGGCGGGTATGCAGCGCTGCTCCATTGTTTTCTATGGGAAGGGGCGCTTTAGGAGCAGTAAATATGTACAGCGCTCCAAAGATGCGGCTTTGACCATCCTTCAAGCGCACCGCTCCAGTGTGTAAGCCCTCGGCCCTGTGTGTATGTGTATATATATATATATATCTATCTACAGCTGAGGCTGCAGAGAAAGGCACAAGTGTTTGAGCTTCGGGGTGCACACACCTATGTATACATTATATATATAGATATACACAGATAGGTGTGAGGAGCACAAATCAAGCCCATGTCCAGCGGTGAGAGCCTCCTCTGGATACAAAGGAGAGGAGGAGGAGGAGGGGGGGGGGGGGGGGGCACTCTGTTGCTTCAGCCCCCCCCCCCCCTCCCCCACACCTCTGTGCCACCTGAGTGCACTGCACCCGTCCTAGGATCGGCCCTATGTGTGTGTGTGTGTGTGATATATATATATATATATATATATATATATATACATACATACACACACACACACACACATATACACACAGTGGAGGGACCTCATAGAACACCAATATATATATATATATAACTATAAATATATATTTATATATATACACAAATATATATATATATATATATATATATATATATATATATATATATATATATATATATATATATACACACAGAGAGGGGATGGACCTCATAGAACAACAATATAAATTGTTTAAGTCTGGCCTTTTCTCTTTTTTTTGCAGCGTTTCCCTTCCATGTGATCCTGAACAGCAGTGACTGAGCCGCACCTAAAGGCAAGAGATGTTTCCCGACCGAGAGTCAGGCAAAGACTGAGCGCTCCGCCTCTGCTGACTCAATTTATAGGCGGGCCTTGTGACGTCACGCGTAACGGTCCGCTTGGTAGTGGCTGGTCACGTGTCTGTACCTACTACTGCACGTGATTGTAGGAACTCCGTTAAGCGGGCAGGACTTGTGACGTCACGCGTAACGGTCCGCTTGGTAGTGGCTGGTCACGTGTCTGTAGCTACTCCGACACGTGATTGTAGCTATTCCGTCACGCGATCGTAGCCAATCCGTAGTGACGTGCCTGATTTCCCTTCATTTATTCCCGCCATTTTTACTATTTATTTTCTATTCATTATCTAGTCTGAATATTGTTTTTTTATTATTTATTCCTACTCATAATCAATAAGCTATTACTATTTAATATGTTTTCCTATTTGCTAATGAGTTAGTTGCCTCCGTCTACGGTAAAATGTCTCCTGTACTGCGGACATGGAGGATCAGCCAATGAAATCCCGGCAGTGCGGGACGTCACGTGATCGCGCCGTTCAGTCCCCGCCCCCCTAAAGCTGAAGTCACCATGGAGATGCTGTCACAACGTGAGTGTGGGGTGACCGGTGCCCGTTGTGTGTATGTTGTATGGAGGGACTCCTCTGTAGTGCGGTTATTATGATGGAGATAATGAGCTGTCCCTGTGTGGAGCGCTCTGACCTGTGTCCTTGGAATCATGGAGAGACTTCTGTGTTCTGAAATATATATATATATATATATATATATATATATATATATATATATATATATATATATATATATATATATAATGGTGTCCTATGAGGCCCCTCCACCCTGATTGATTTATGTATATATCTCATAAAACACCATAGCCCGCCCCCCCCCCCCCCCCCCCGTTATTTATAATGGTGTGTGTATATATATATATATATATATATATATATATATATATATATCTACACACACACTGTATCTAACAAAAAAATGGGTATACCTACAATACATGTATAGAGCCACAATAGGTCCTTTTATACTCCTACATACATGTATAGTGCTATGACAGGTCCTCTTTATACTCTTATATACACGTATAGAGCCATGACCGGTCCTTTTACACTCCTATATACACGTATAGAGCCATGACCGGTCTTTTTACAGTCCTATATACATGTATAGAGCTACAACAGGTCCTTTTACAGTCCTATATACATATATAAAGCCACGACAGGTCCTCTTTATACTCCTATATACATGTATAGAGCCATGACCGGTCCTTTTACAGTCCTATATACATGTATAGAGCTACAACAGGTCCTCTTTATACTCTTATATTTATGTACAGAGCCATGACAGGTCCTTTTATACTCCAGTATACATTTATAGAGCCATGACCAGTCCTTTTACAGTCCTATATACATGTATAGAGCCATCACTGGTTCTCTTTATACTCTTATATACATGTATAGAGACATGTCCGGCCCTTTTATTCTTATTTATACATGTATAGAGCCATGACAGGTCCTTTTAAACTCCTATATACATGTATAGAGCCATGACAGGTCCTTTTAAACTCCTATATACATGTATAGAGCCATGACAGGTCCTTTTTACAGTCCTATATACATGTATAGAGCCATCACCGGTTCTCTTTATACTCTTATATACATGTATAGAGACATGACCGGCCCTTTTATTCTTATATATACATGTATAGAGCCATGACAGGTCCTTTTACAGTCCTATATACATGTATAGAGCCATGACAGGTCCTTTTACAGTCCTATATACATGTATAGAGTCACGACAGGTCCTCTTTGTACTCTTATATACATGTATAGAGACATGACTGGTCCTTTTATTCTTATATATACATGTATAGAGCCATGACAGGTCCTTTTAAACTCCTATATACATGTATAGAGCCATGACAGGTCCTTTTATACTCCCGTATACATGTATAGAGCCATGGCCAGTCATTTTACAGTCCTATATACACATATAGAGCCATGACCAGTCATTTTACAGTCCTATATACATGTGTAGAGCCATGACCGGTTCTCTTTATACTCTTATATACATGTATAGAGACATGACCGGTCCTTTTATTCTTATATATACATGTATAGAGCCATGACAGGTCCTTTTACAGTCCTATATATACATGTATAGAGTCACGACAGGTCCTCTTTATACTCTTATATACATGTATAGAGCCATGACGGGTCCTTTTATACTCCTATATGCATGTATAGAGCCATGACCGGTCCTTTTATACTCTTGTATACATGTATAGAGCCATGACCAGTCCTTTTACAGTCCTATATACACATATAGAGCCATAACCGTTCCTTTTACAGTCCTATATACATGTATAGAGCTACAACAGGTCCTTTTACAGTCCTATATACACGTATAGAGCCATGACCAGTCCTTTTACAGTCCTATATACACATATAGAGCCATGACCGTTCCTTTTACAGTCCTATATACACGTATAGAGCTACGACAGGTCCTTTTACAGTCCTATATACATGTATAGAGCCACAACAGGTCCTCTTTATGTTCTTATATACATGTATAGAGACATGACTGGTCCTTTTATTCTTCTATATACTTGTATAGAGCCACGACAGGTCCTCTTTATATTCCTACATACATGTATAGAGCCACGATAGGTCCTTTTACAGTCCTATATACATGTATAGAGCCACGACCGGTCCTCTTTATACTCTTATATACATGTATAGAGCCATGACAAGGTCCTCTTTATATACTCTTACATACATGTATAGAGCCATGACAGGTCCTTTTACAGTCATATATACATGTATAGAGCCATGACCAGTCTTTTTATACTCCTGTATACATGTATAGAGCCATGACAGGTCCTCTTTATATTTCTATATACATGTATAGAGCCATAACAGGTCCTCTTTATACTTCTATATACAGTATCTCACAAAAGTGAGTACACCCCTCGCATTTTTGTAAATATTTTATTACATCTTTCCATGTGACAACACTGAAGAAATGACACTTTGCTACGATGTAAAGTAGTGAGTGTACAACTTGTATAATAGTGTAACTTTGCTGTCCCCTCAAAATAACTCAACACACGGCCATTAATGTCTAAACCGCTGGCAACAAAAGTGAGTACACCCCTAAGTGAAAATGTCTAAATTGGGCCCAATTAGCCATTTTCCTTCCCCAGTGTCATGTGACTGTTTAGTGTTACAAGGTCTAGGTGAGGGAGAACGACATTGATCCGATTGAACCAATCTGTCATATATCGTCCAACCTCGGCGGTAGGAAGGTAAAGGAGGAAACTGGAATTTCTGTAGATCATACAGGATAGACCAGTGTTTGTTTTTTTATTATGTTCTAAAGCATGAATAAACAAATTACAATGATAAATAAAAACATTCTCTATCATGTCCATAAATTCATTGGTGTATTTTATAATTTTTTTTACTAGTAATGGTAATCTGTGTTTTTTTATTTTTATTTTTTATCGGGACTGCGACATTATAGCGGACAGATCGGACACTTTTGACACATTTTTGGGACCACTGACATTTCTACAGCGATCAGTGCTATAAAAATGCATTGATTACTGCGTAAATGTCACTGGCAGGGAAGGGGTTAACACTAGGGGTGATCAAGGGGTTAACTGTGTTCCCTTGTGTGTGTTCTAACTGTAGGGGGGATGGGACTGACTAGAGGAGATGACAGATCATTGTTCCTAGCTAGTAGGAACACATCATCTGTCTCTCCTCACAGAACAGGGATTTGTGTGTTTATACACACACACACACACACACCTGTTCTACATAATCTGTCTCTCCTCACAGAACAGGGATTTGTGTGTTTATATATACACACACACACACACACACACACACACACACACACACACACACACACACACACACACACACACCTGTTCTACATAATCTGTCTCTCCTCACAGAACAGGGATTTTTGTGTTTATACACACATACACACACACACACACACACACACACACACACACACACATCTGTTCTTACTCTCGTGCCTGCGATCGCACGTATATTAGTAAAACCTTGGATTGCGAGCATAATTTGTTCCGGAAGCATGCTTGTAATCCAAAGCACTTGTATATCAAAGTGAAATTCCCCAAAAGAAATAATGGAAGCTCAGATGATTCGTTCCACAACCATTTATTCATAAGACCTTCAGTTTATAGTCCATATAAAAAGATTATAGCAATGTGACCAGGTTGTGTATCAATAAAATGTCCATCCATAAATGGAAGAGTCCGCAAGGGGATTAGAAGAAAAATCCAGTAGGAGCTACAGAGCATAAAAGAGAATAGAGTCGCCTCTACGGCCGCGTACACACGGGCGGATTGTCTGCCCAACTAAGTTCGTCAGACAATCCGACAGACAGTCCGTTCAACTTTTGAATGAACGGACTTGACCACACACGATGAACAGACAGTCCGCTGAAAGCTTGCGCGATGACGTGTACAGAACGTACGACGGGAGTAGAAATACGACGTCCAATACACTGCAATGCAACCTTCGGCGTGTAAATCCTTTCTGAGCATGCTCCATACTTAGTCCGTCCAACTTGCCTACTCACGAGCGGACTGTCCGCTGAAACCAAGTTTGGACGGACAAAATTACGGAAATTCCGAAAGACTAAGTCCGTCAGACTGTCCGCTGAAACAGTCCGCTGAAGCCCACACACGAGCGGATTGTCCGCTGAAACGCGGTTCAGCGGACTAAGTTGGGCAGACAATCCGCCCGTGTGTACGCGGCCTACGTGTAGCAATATGGTTACATGTAACCACTTGCCGACTGGCTCACGCTGATATACGTCAGCAAAGTGGCACGGGTGCGGAAAACGATGTACCCGTACATTGCTGCGTCATCGGCGGTTAGCGTGCGTGCCACGGGAGCGTACCCACCTGTGGCCCACAATCATGACACGGAGAGGCAGAATGGGGAGATGCCTATGTAAACAAGGCATTTCCCTGTTCTGCCTAGTAACATGACAGAGATCTACTGCTCCCAGTGATCGGAAACGGTGATCTCTGTCATGTTCTAGTGAGCCCATCCTCCCTACAGTTAGAACACGCTGAGAGAACACACTTAACCCCTCGTTCGCCCCCTAGTGTTTAACTCCTTCCCTGCCAGTGACATTTACACAGTAATCAATGCATTTTTATAGCTTTGATCACTGTATAAATGCCAATAGTCCCAAAATAGTGTTAAAAGTGTCAGATCTGTCTGCTATAATGTTGCATTCATGATAAACTCAGATCACCGCCATTAATAATAAAAAAATAATAAAAATGCCATAAATCTATCCCCTATTTTATAGACGCGATAACTTTTGCGCAAACCAACCAATATATACTCGTATTGTGATATTTTTTTGGGGGGGGAAATGTAGAAGAATACATATCGGCCTAAACTGAGGAAGAATTTATTTATTTTATTTTTTTATTTTTGGGGGGATATTTATTATAGCAAAAAGTAATAAAAAAAAGAAAAAAAAAA
The DNA here is from genome assembly GCF_037356315.1 of Lithobates pipiens. Lineage (NCBI taxonomy): Eukaryota > Metazoa > Chordata > Amphibia > Anura > Ranidae > Lithobates > Lithobates pipiens. The sequence goes on along the minus strand of NW_027507758.1, from coordinate 589,141,308 downwards.
GCTTTTTTTTTTCAAAATGTGTTCAAAATTAGTTTATAGAGCAAATAATAAAAACCGCAGTGGCGATCAAATACCACCAAAAAAAATCTCTCTTTCTTGGAAAAAAAAAGGACATCAATTTTGTTCAGGTACAACATCGCACAACCGCTCAATTGTCAGTTAAAACGACGCAGTGCCGTATTGCAAAAAAGGGCTTGTCAGGAAGGGGGGTAAATCCTTCCGGGGCTGAAGTGGTTAATAAAGGTACAATATTTAGCAACTCGCATGGTTAATGAAAAACTAATGAATTTACTGGCGCAAAAGGTTTCAACAGATTATGTGTTAGTTTGCTGCAATCAGGTATAAATGTCACTATATAAGTGGACAAATTTAACATAAAATGTGCATATAATATGGATTGCGCCAACTACCACCACAACTATTTAGTGTCATATATCACTTACACAATATTTTGTACAAAACCACATAAAGTGCCGTGCCTTCATTAAGGTCCTCACTTTGCTCTCATACCCCTATATAGAGTGCAATTAATATAAACATTGTGGAAGAAAAATCCAAACATAAAGAATATGTATCCTTATATAAATAAAAAATATAATAAAAATAAAAAAATAGAGCGAACAATTTCAGTGTCACATGAATGTCCCAAGTGAGTGATCACTCCAGTGTCACTAAATTCCTCCTATTTAAAGTGCTTCTTCTATTTATATATTTTTATGTTATTTATTTTATTTTTATATTATTTATATTTTCTCTTTATTGAAGAAGCACTTTAAATAGGAGGAATTTAGTGACACTGGAGTGATCACTCACTTGGGACATTCATGTGGCACTGAAATAGTTCGGTCTATTTTTTTTATTTTTATTATATTTTTTATTTATATAATGATACATATTCTTTGTTTGGATTTCTCATCCTCGTTGTTTATATTAATTGCACTCTATATAGGGGTATGAGAGCAAAGTGAGGAACTTAAAGGGGAGGGCCACCCTGAAAAAAAAAGACATTAAAAATTAGAAAAAAATCTAAAAAAAAAAAAATGAAAAAAAAATTTTTTTTTTACTTACCAGAAATGCCTGTTGCTAGGCACTTAATCCTAATCTGCCTCTTCCTCCTCCACGGAGATCTTTCTTCTCTCCTCGTCGCGTTGTCTTCTGGGTAATGGGTCGCGCTGTGTTCTGGGAACTGTGTGTCCCAGAACACAGCGCGTCCCATTCACAAAGCGCTGCGCGACTCGCGCATGTGCAGTAGTTAACCGGCAGTGAAGCCGCAAGGCTCCACTGCCTGTTTTCCTTAGCCTGTCCGAGAGCCGAGGGACGGGTCGGCCTCGGGCGGCCGACATTGCGGGCGCCCTGGACAGGTAAGTCGGCTTATTAAGTCAGTGTTTGCAGCTGCTGATTTTAAATTTATTTATTTTTTTTAAACGGCCCTCCTCTTTAATTAAGGCACGACACTTTATGTGGTTTTGCACAAAATATTGTGGAAGTGATATATGACACTAAATAGTTGTGGTGGTAGTTGGCGCAATCCATATTATATGCACATTTCACATGGTTGATGATTGAAGGAGGCACATCTAAGTATGCAGTCATCTGGGGTAAAGCTGTCCACATAGACCGCCTTCCGCATCACCGGCTCTCACCGATGTCAGTCAGCAATCGTGACCGGGAAGACTACCCTGCGATGGGGCGATCTGAAAGCGAGGCTGGAAGCTCTCGTGGAGCTCAGGGTAGAAGTTGTTGGCCGTGCGGAGGGTGGTCTATGTGAACGGCTTTACCCCCGATGCCTACATACTTAGATGTGCCTGTTCTATTCATCAACCATGTGAGTTGCTAAATGTTGTACCTTCATTAAATGTAACCATATTGCTACACTTAGAGGCGCCTCTGTTTTGTTTTATACCCAGTAGTGACCTGACGCTACTTGTATATCAAGACATCGCTTGTAGATCAAGTCACAATTTGTTTAAAAAATGTTCTTGTCTTGCAAAACACTCTCAAACCAAGGTTTGTGTGTGTAATATATATATATATATATATATATATATATATATATATATATATAAAAAATAATAATAATAATAAATTATATAATATAAAATCTCTATAATACACACATAGTGTCTGATAGTCTTAGTTCTCTCTCCAGCCCGCAGGAAGCAGAAATGGTCGGTGGACCCCAGGAACAGCGCCTGGACCAAGGACGACTCCAAGTTCGGGCAAAAGATGCTGGAGAAGATGGGTTGGTCCAAGGGCAAGGTGAGCGCAATATGTCAGAGGAGGCCAGGTATCAAGCGTAAACTTCACCCCCCCCCCCCCATTATCCCTTTCATAGAGTTGAGATCTGTCTCTAGTCCAGCCTATTTGTTTTAAATAGCGCAGCAAAAGGTTTTCTTACTGTTGACCCCCATGTGGGACATTTCTTCTCAGTTCCTGTTTGAAGGGTGTATGTCAGAATAATGATGTGATTGCGATGCTCCTGAAAAAGGACCCAGGCTGCATTTAGAACCTTTCTTCGCTGCATGCAAAACTATATAGAAAGTCACCACGGCAGATAGGATTTGTAGAGGACGCCAACAGTCCCCCCCCTCCTTCTGCACCCATCGCCCCCCCCTCCTTCTGCGCCCATCGCCCACCCCTGTCCTTCTGTGCCCATCGCCCCCCCCTGTCCTCCTGCGCCCATTACCCCCCCCCACTGTCCTTCTGCACCCATCACCCCCCCCACTGTCCTTCTGCACCCATCGCCCCCCCCCTGTCCTTCTGCGCCCATCGCGCCCCCCTGTCCTACTGCGCCCATCTCCCCCCTGTCCTTCTGCGCCCATCCCCCCCCCCTCCCGTCCTTCTGCGCCCATCGCCCCTCCCCCTGTCCTTCTGCGGCCATCGGCCTACCCGTCTTCCCCTCTGCGGCCATCGGCCTACCCGTCCTCCCCTCTGCGGCCATCGGCCTACCCGTCCTCCCCTCTGCGGCCATCGGCCTACCCGTCCTCCCCTCTGCGGCCATCGGCCTACCCGTCCTCCCCTCTGCGGCCATCGGCCTACCCGTCTTCCCCTCTGCGGCCATCGGCCTACCCGTCCTCCCCTCTGCGGCCCTCGGCCTACCCGTCCTCCCCTCTGCGCCCATCGGCCCACCCCGTCCCCTCTGCGCCCATCCGTCCCCCCGTCCCCTCTGCGCCCATCCGTCCCCCCGTCCCCTCTGCGCCCATCCGTCCCCCCATCCCCTCTCTGCCCATCGGTCCCCCCATCCCCTCTGTGCCCATCGATCCCCGGAAGTTGTTACCATGCTCTGCAGGCCTCAGTGCACTAATTAAGGACTTGCACATTTTTGTTATTCTATCAGTGTTGGTGCATTTACTAAAATTTTGCAAAAGGCGGCCTATGCCTTTTAAATTTAGAGGAGAAGGATTAGAAGTTACATCTGTGCCACAAAATAATGTACTTTGAATTGCACCATGGGGGGGTACACTGTGCAGATATGTTCCGGGAAGAGAAGGGAGGGGTGACCCCCATAGGGGAATTGTAGACACAGGTGATAACATCTCTGGCCAGGCCGGCTGTATTATTCTGGAATACTCTAGAACTGATGATTTTACAGTCGGCTGGTGTCACTCCGGCTGTTTGCCGTTGTCTTATCATGTGATGATTTTTTTTAACCAATGCTTTAACCAGTTCTATTCAAGGGTCTCGGGGCTCAGGAATAAGGATCCACGGAGCACATCAAAGTTCAAGTGAAGAACAACACTCTGGGCCTTGGAGCTTGCAACAATTATGAGGTAATGAAGAAGTTTTGTACCAGACAAGAGCATTGGTGTCCTATAACAACAGCTAATAGTAGGTATAGAGGGCCTCATCTTGGGTGCCTAATAGATACAAAGGGCTACATATAACATTCAGCGTAGACATTGTACAGGAGATGGTCGGGGACTGCCAACATGATACAGGAGATGGTCAAAGAAAAAGGAGATAAGACTGCAGAGGCTCCTGGGTCAGAGGATGGGCACCAGGTCTCTAGGGGCCTTTACACAGCACTCTAATCAGTTGCTTTTGATGGTCATCCAGCAAGGATCCTATAGGGAGAACACTGCAGAGCCCCCCTCACAATCCTCCCTAGTGGCTCCTCTGTGAGCCTAGTATCGCTGCGGAGAATCGAGAACGTTGCTATGCTGAATAAACCTGGAAGTCCTCTGAGTATTTCTGGGTTTGTGTTTTGTGTACCTTTTATACCTACTGTCTATAGGAAGCAGAGGAGGCATTGCCGACCAACGTTCTTGATTCCTTGCAGCCATGCTAGGCTCATAGAGGAGCCACTAGGGAGGATGTGAGGGGGCTCTGCAGTGTTCTCCCTATAGAATCCTTGCTGGGTCACTATCAAAAGCATCTGATTAGAGTGCCATGTAAAGGCCCCTAGGGACCTGGTGCCCATCCCCTGGCCCAGGAGCCTCTGCAGTCTCTTATCTCCTTTTTCTTGTCTGCAGTATCTGATCGTCTCCTGTAGCGTGTCTGCAGTCTCTGACCATCTCCTGTACCGTGTCTGCAGTCTTTGACCATCTCCTGTACCGTGTCTGCAGTCTCTGACCATCTCCTGTACCGTGTCTGCGGTCTCTGACCATCTCCTGTACCGTGTCTGCAGTCTCTGACCTTCTTCTGTACCGTGTCTGCAGTCTCTGACCATCTTCTGTACCGTGTCTGCAGTCTCTGACCATCTCCTGTACCGTGTCTGCAGTCTCTGACCATCTCCTGTACCGTGTCTGCAGTCTCTGACCATCTCCTGTACCGTGTCTGCAGTCTCTGACCATCTCCTGGTCTGTGTCTGCGGTCTCTGACCATCTCCTGGTCCGTGTCTGCAGTCTCTGACCTTCTTCTGTACCGTGTCTGCAGTCTCTGACCATCTCCTGCATCATGTCTGCAGTCTCCGACCATCTCCTGCATCATGTCTGCAGTCTCCGACCATCTCCTGCATCATGTCTGCAGTCCCTGACCATCTCCTGTATCATGTCTGCAAATGCTTTGTCAACACTTGCTGCTCTTATACAAACTGAAGCCCCGTGAAAGCCAGGCCATAGAGTTTAATGCTTCTAAAATATGGGTACGGGACTAATTTAAAATCCAATACACTGCAGATGTAAATGAGCCCTCTTGGGCTTGTTCTCAAGTGCTACCAGAGGGACGGGGGTTAAAACCAGGCGTTTAAGTACCAGTTTTTCCACCCTGGTACTCAACTTGTACTCAAGTACTTAGGAACAAGCCCAAGAGGGCTCATTTCCATGTTGCCTCTTAACTGCTTGTCAAGCATTTTCTTTTTTTAAATTGATCCACCCCAGACTTCCCCTCCCATCTTTCGCCGGCGTTTCTAGGCCTTACTGTTTCCACCGGTTCTCCTTGCTGGAGAGGAAGCTGTACCAGAGGATCTGCAGTTCAAGGATTTCCCTGCTTCCAAACCTGGTAGCCTCAGGAAATTTGAAGTGAGATTTGGTGATGTCACTACAGTACTGCTAACTGTTCTCCTTGCTGGAGGGGGAAGCTAAAGCAGGGTGCAGTCCTGACACAAGGAAGCAAAGCCTTTCTCCTCTACCAAGATGGCTGCCTCCGCACAGAGACACAGTATAGAACATGGCATGGTAAGTCAGTAGTGGGAAGAAGTACATCTATAGGGAGACCACAGGCAACACTGGTGACTAGTATTTCACCCTCTACTTGCTTTTTGTGCAGTTTCCATCTCTGAACCTCTTAGAAGTGTGTGTGTGTGTGCAGGTTTTTTTTTTGCTGGGTCCAAAGTTACATCTTAAAGGGCCTCCAACCTCTTTTACTCACCTGACTTTCTCACCGCGCCTTCCTCCTTCACAGCAGTTGACACTAGGTATGGGGGAGCCTGTGACCACCTCTCCTCTGTCTGTGCTCAGGCCTAATAACCACTTTATAGGGTCCAGCACTGTCACATGACCAAGAGAGTGACATCTTCTTTCCCCTGGTTCCCCAAGACCGATAATTTCATCACTGGCTGCATTGGAGGTAGGAGCTGTAAAGGAGTCCATATAAGGGGAGTATAGGTGGGTCATTAGGGGCCCTTTGCAGATACGCTGTTCCTCTTTTCTCATGGTCAATATGTCTGTGTCCATTTTTTAAATGCTTTTTAATCAGAATCCCTTTTATTTGTTTTTTTTTATTTCAGGATAAATGGATCCCCCATCAAGACGATTTCAACCACCTTCTGCCCGAACTGAACTTTTGCCATGGCACAGCAAGCTCTGGTAAGATCCGTGCATGCAGAATTTGGACATATTATTGTCATCATAGTGCACTGATTGTCCACTGATTTCCTTAAATGCCACCTTTTTGCACCATGTTACACCCGTATTTAGGATGTAACATGGTGAAATGTGCTGTACAGATGATGACCCCTGGTTTGAATGGGTGTAGAGGTGCACTTGATATGGACGGTCGTCACAGTTGGGGTTGCTCTTACATTTTTTTATTGAAGTTCGTGGTTCAAGTGATCAGTAGAGCCAGTGTGCTTCAGGGGTGATGCCTCCCACATTGTTAGGGCTGTGATGGTTGATGTGGTCGAGATTGGCCTTGGACCCAGGGGTCAAATAAGAATGGAGCCTTTTAGGTGCTGTAAAATGATGGAGGACTGTATTTGACCTTCAAGTCCAGACCCGTTCCAACCATCACAGCCCTGACAAAGGGGGAGGCAATTCCCCCGAAACACGTCGGCTACTGTCATCACTTGTGAACCGTGAATTTCAATAAAAAAATTTAAAAGCAACCTCAAGTGTGATGATCTTCCATACCAAATACACCTCTACACCCATCCGAATCTATCTTGCTTGGCACTTTTCCATCTCTACCAGAGAGGTAGCAGCTGAAACGCCAATGATGATCACCCACATCTTGCCTTCAACCACCATGTATCTCTGTGATGGAACAGACAACAAAGGTCCTGTGCGCTGCACATCACCGCAAGACCCTGTGAATGTGTTAAATTACAGCCTCGGCCAAGCCACTCCCCCAATACACACACAAACACACCCCTGTGACCAGACTATAGCAAATAAGTTACTTATCCAAACACAATCCTTTAACCAGTTGTGGACCCTGGATTCTGTACATACGCTAAAACTTTATCAACATGTACAGGGTGTGTAGTCCCTTCTCCCACTAGCTGGAGATTCCCAGCTGTCATAATGACAGCTGCTGCGTAAATATAGAAGCTGCTGCTGTCAAAAGAAATAAAGGATCCCATGGCACAGTGTTTATAAACGTTGTTACTTTTGTATCTAATCTCATTCATCTGCAGATCAAAGGGATGAACCTCTATCTTTTATATGTTATCAGTTAAAGTAACCTGACAAGTTAGAAAAAAAAAAAATATGTTCTAATATAACCCCTTTAAAGTGGTTGTAAACCCTTACAAACCACTTTGACCTACAGGTAAGCCTAGATTAAGGCAGGGGCACTGAGCGTGGCATTCTCAATAACGAAGATGCCGCGCGTCTCGGCTCCCGTGCGCATGCGCGGGAGTGACCTCATCGCGGCTTTGGCGAATGACAGCGGTGGAGCTGCGAGACCCCACCAAGAAGATGGATGCGGCGGACTACAGGGGACAGCAGTGACTTCGCTGGCTCCTGTGTCAGGTAAGTGACACATAATGGACTACTATGTGATGCATAGTAGTCCATTATGCTTTGCCTTTGCAGGGAATGAAAGAGGAAGTAAACCCATAATTGTAAAATATCTGATGTGGCCCTTCCACTGAAAAAGTTTGGAGACCCTTGCGTTTTATTTTTTTTTTTATATATAATGGAAACAATATCACCATTCCAGAAAGCAAATGACAAATCGTATCCATTACAATTCAAACAATGCAGTGTATTCGTAGGGCCCACATATTGTGCTCCTAAGTACACATCTATTCTTTAATACAATCGGCATAGAGAACATTATGTTTGACTCATGCCGCTTTCGTCGGCAGGCAACACTATTCCTCCTTTAAGGCATCTTCCCCCGCTCCGGTTTGAGAACCTGTCAAAATGAGCATTTTGACAGGTACCTGCTTATACTTCCGTACTAACCGCCTAGGCCAGTGATGGCGAATCCTTGGCACCCCAGATGTTTTGGAACTACATTTCCCGTGATGCTCCACTACACTGCAGAGTGCAAGAGCATCATGGAAAATGTAGTTCCAAAACATCTGGGGTGCCAAGGATTCGCCATCACTGGCCTAGGCGGTCAGTACGGAAGTTCTCTCTGAAAATTTTATTTTTTCTTGGCTTATGTCAGAAATATTTTTAAATGAGTAATTTTTCTCCTCCACTGATATGCGCTGATGCGGCCGCAATGATGGGCTAACACTGAAGAGGCACTAATATGCAGCACTGAAGGGTGGGACTGATGGGCAGCACTTATGGGCAATGATAAGTGGCACTAGTGGGCACTGAAAGGCAGCACTGATTGGCCTCACTGATGGGCACTGTTGGGGCTTTACTGTAATCATGTCCCTGATGATGTATACAGGTCTCCCCTGTGAGGAGCTGCCGCTGATTGGCTCTCCTCTCCTCCCTCTGTCAGTGTGAGGCTAGGAGAGTCGATAAACAGTATCTCCTTGTTTACATTTTATCAGCTGTGATTGTACACCACTGCTGATCACATGGGAAAAGAGCCGCGGCTCTTTACCGAGATCAGGGTCACCCTGTGTCCCCAGGGACACGGCGAGCCCACGATTGCCGCGTTGCGTACCAAGACTGGGTGCAGTCATATGAAGGTGTCCCAGAGCTGCTCCACTCTGCCATTTATTTGTCTATACGGCGGGCGGGAGGCAATTCAAGAACCTAACCTGGCCCAAACTGGAAAAAGCAAAGAGAGAAGCTAGGAAGATGCATAGAAAAGAGAGAGAAAAAAGGGTTGGGGGAGTATTATGGGAGCATCCTGATCAATCGCACCCCTGGCCCCCCTGCCCACCCTGAGGGAGGTCTGTTATAGCTGCAAAGAGCGGGCCAACTCAATATAGAACCCTACAGTCTAATGCTCTGTACACGCGATAGGATTTTCCAAAGGAAAATGTTCGATGGGGGCTTGTTGTCGGAAATTCCAACCGTGTGTAAGCTCCATCACACATTTTCCATCGGAATTTTCATCACACAAAATGTGAGACCTGGATCTCAAATTTTCCAACAACAAAATCCGTTGTCAGAAATCTTGACGCACAAAGTTCCATGCACGCTCGGAATCATCAGAAGAGCCGCACTGGCTATTGAACTTCATTTTTCTCAGCTCGTCGTACGTGTTGTACGTCACCGCGTTCTTGACGTTCGTAATTTCCGACAAACTTTGTGCGACCGTGTGTATGCAAGACAAGTTTGAGCCAACATCCGTCGGAAAAAAAAAATCCATGGATTTTGTTGTTGGAATGTCCGATCAATGTCCGATCGTGTGTACGGGGCATTAGACGCCTTTTAAAGTTCATGTGCGTGTAAAGGCAGGTGTCGCAATACTTTTGACAATATTGTGTATCTCCAGTAGACAGGTTCTCTTGAACCGACAAAGCTCCCACTACATCTGTAAACAGACATGTTGTTGTGACGGGGAACATGCAAATTCTTGTCGGCTATTCCGATTCTTCTGGGCAATGCGCAGTTATTAAAGGCAGAAATTTTCTGATGAGAAGTTTCACACCTGGAGATACGCTCAGGTGTTGGAGAGATTTTCATTTCTTAGATCTCTTGATTAGTCCTCTTTGAAGTGAATTCCTTTTCATTCATCCATTTATTGTTTTGCTTCTACGTGCTTCACACAAAGTCCCACCCTCCGCGCAAACGAACCCCCTTTTTCTTTCTCGATGTAAATGGCATGGATATTCATGACCTTACCATGTCCTGATGTCATATAAAGTCCCTAGGGATGGAAATAGATGACCTTACCAGGTCCTGATGTCATATAAAGTCCCTAGGGATGGAAATAGATGACCTTACCAGGTCCTGATGTCATATAAAGTCCCTAGGGATGGAAATAGATGACCTTACCAGGTCCTGATGTCATATAATGTCCCTAGGGATGGAAATAGATGACCTTACCAGGTCCTGATGTCCTATAAACTCCCTAGGGATGAAAATAGATGACCTTACCAGGTCCTGATGTCCTATAAACTCCCTAGGGATGGAAATAGATGACCTTACCAGGTCCTGATGTCCTATAAAGTCGCTAGGGATGGAAATAGATTACCTTACCAGGTCCTGATGTCCTATAAAGTCTCTAGGGATGGAAATAGATGACCTTACCAGGTCCTGATGTCCTATAAACTCCCTAGGGATGGAAATAGATGACCTTACCAGGTCCTGATGTCCTATAAAGTCCCTAGGGATGGAAATAGATGACCTTACCAGGTCCTGATGTCCTATAAAGTCTCTAGGGATGGAAATAGATGACCTTACCAGGTCCTGATGTCCTATAAAGTCCCTAGGGATGGAAATAGATGACCTTACCAGGTCCTGATGTGCTATAAACTCCCTAGGGATGGAAATAGATGACCTTACCAGGTCCTGATGTCCTATAAACTCCCTAGGGATGGAAATAGATGACCTTACCAGGTCCTGATGTCATATAAAGTCCCTAGGGATGGAAATAGATTACCTTACCAGGTCCTGATGTCCTATAAAGTCCCTAGGGATGGAAATAGATGACCTTACCAGGTCCTGATGTCCTATAAACTCCCTAGGGATGGAAATAGATGACCTTACCAGGTCCTGATGTCCTATAAACTCCCTAGGGATGGAAATAGATGACCTTACCAGGTCCTGATGTCCTATAAAGTCTCTAGGGATGGAAATAGATGACCTTACCAGGTCCTGATGTCCTATAAAGTCCCTAGGGATGGAAATAGGTGACCTTACCAGGTCCTGATGTGCTATAAACTCCCTAGGGATGGAAATAGATGACCTTACCAGGTCCTGATGTCCTATAAACTCCCTAGGGATGGAAATAGATGACCTCACCAGGTCCTGATGTCATATAAAGTCCCTAGGGATGGAAATAGATGACCTTACCAGGTCCTGATGTCCTATAAACTCCCTAGGGATGGAAATAGATGACCTTACCAGTTCCTGATGTCCTATAAACTCCCTAGGGATGGAAATAGATGACCTTACCAGGTCCTGATGTCCTATAAAGTCTCTAGGGATGGAAATAGATGACCTTACCAGGTCCTGATGTCATATAAAGTCCCTAGCGATGGAAATAGATGACCTTACCAGGTCATGGCTTCCTGAAAGTCTCTCTTTTTTCCAAAAAACGTTTTCAACGCTCTTTGAAGTGAAGGCAGAAAAATTAGGATTAAAGCAGAACAGCTCGGCACACGGTTCTAATATTTTTTTTTTTTTTTTCCAAAAAAGATTTTATTGAAAAACTGCAAGACATACAAACGTGCAAGTCATATAAGCATCTCAAACATAAGGTGCTGCCATGACCTTAGCTACTCGCAATACAGACAACGCTAATACCCTGCTACATAGGTCGTGGCTAATAGAACATTGCTATACAGAGGCACAACTGATTAGCAAACACAGAAATAATGTGGACCTATCTTATAAAGAGGCTTACTCAGGTCGTGCCGGGTAGTGCTGGGCCAGAGTCCCCAACCTGCAGGACCGGTATCCGCCGGACCCGCTAGGGTGCGTAGAGTTGGCGTAGTTCCCGACACTCGTGACCGAGTGGGAGAGCAAACGGCTGCTGTATTCAAGCCCCATAAAATGAAATATTCTAGGTTTGACTGAGGAAATGTGAGGGGGCAAAAGGAGTGAGGGGGGGGGTAAAGGGAGAGGGAAAGAAAGTAACTCGGGGGGGAGAAGAGGAGGGGGCGGGTAGGTGTCCCCCCCCAGCCCCCGCCGACCGCGCGCCAACTTGGTTTATATATGTAGGGGAAAGAATGTTTTGTATCTATCCGTGGTTTGAAAATGTTTCCAGCACGCCCAAATAGTCGAGAATTTCTGTAATCGGTCCTGAGTGGTGTATATCAGCTCTTCCATCTCCTCTATCTTAGCGACCCTGGTCAACCATTCCCTAATGGAAGGGGTGTCGGTAGATCGCCAGTGTGTAGGAACACACAGCCTGGCCGCGTTGACCATATGCATGGCCAATGATTTAAGGTAGGTCCGTTTAGGTAGAGTCGTAAGGTGAAGGAGATATTGCGCTGGATTATAATTTAAGGTGTATGTGGTGACTTGTGCAATAATGGAGTGAACTTCCTTCCAGAAGGGTTGTATCAAGGGGCATTCCCACCATATATGAATCATTGAGCCTATCGCCGTGTGGCATCTCCAGCATGTGTTGGGAATCGTAGGAGAGAATTTGTGTAGTCTGGCAGGAGTCCTGTACCATTTAGTAGCTATCTTATACCCATTTTCTTGGATGGCCACGTTCAGCGAGCCTTTATGGACATAAGTAAATATATCCTCCCATTGTTCATTAGTAATGTTGGCCTGCAAATCCTTTTCCCAGGAGCTACGCGTGGGAGTCATCAGTGTCTGGTCCGTCTCCTCCTGTAGGAGAACGTATATGCTCGAGATTAAGTGTCGCAAAGGAGTGGTGCTTGAGCAGAGGCGTTCAAATGGGAGAAGTTGTCTGGACCACGTGGTAGATGGATTCACCGAGGCCAGGAAGTGGCTCAGTTGTCTATACGACCAGAAGGGGAAGCTGAGGGTCGGGGAGAGTGCCACTAGGTTGTCATAGGAGCGTGGTCTATGTTTGTGAAAGAAGTGGTGTGCTAGAACCTCTGCATGAGGCCACTCTCTGCTTAAGAATGCAGTGCCTGCTCCCGGGCTGAACTCTGGGTTGCTGCGCAAGGGTGTCATGGGTCCCGGTCGCGAGGAGATTTTGTATAGACGTAACGCTTGGTTGAAGGCCACCAGGGAAGGAAAGATAAAAGGGTGTGTCTTAATGGCCGTATTCCAATGGGTCGGGGTAATCCAGGGGAGGGAGTGAAGAACTCCGTTCGCAAAATGCTGTTCCAGAGCAATCCACACCTTCCTGACCTTGTGGATCCGCCAATCTACCACCCTGGTTAGGTGGCAGGCCAAGTAGTATTTAGAAAGGTCAGGGAGGCCAATCCCTCCCCCTGTCTTAATCCGAGTTAGGCGGGAATATTTTATACGCGGGATCGAGTTCTTCCAGATAAACATGGTGCAGGACTTTTTATACGTTGCAAAAAAGGAGGGAGGGAGGTGAATCGGGATCGTTTGCATCAGGTATAAAAGCCGGGGGAGGACCATCATCTTTACCAGCGCCGCCCTGCCGAACCAGGAGACATTTAAGTTGGCCCAGTCTGCTAGTTCCGTTTGAATTTTGGAGAGCGCGGGTAGGAAATTTTTTTTGTACAACTCAGAAATTTTCTTTGTGATTTGGATACCCAGATAAGGGATGCTATCCTTCTGCCACCTAAATGGGAAGGAATCTTGACAGTGAGTTGCTTCTTGCGGGGGAAGGGAGACATTAAGGGCGTATGATTTAGAGTAATTAATCTTTAAGTTTGACAATTCACCGAATTGTTTCAAATCACTAAGGAGATTAGGCAAGGACGTGCGTGGGGACTGCAATGAGAGCAGGATATCGTCCGCATACGCTGCTACCTTGAACTCCCTCTCGCCCACTACACACCCCTTTATATCAGGGTTGGCTCTTAATCTATTGAGCAGGGGCTCAAGTGTCAAAACAAAGATTAAGGGCGACAGGGGGCAGCCCTGTCGCGTCCCGTTACTGATGGAGAAGGCGTCTGACAGGAGGCCATTGACTTTCACTTTGGCTGAAGGGTTCACATACAAGGCGTCAATATGCGTGCACATGCGTGGCAGGAGTCCAACTCCCTTCAGTACTGCCTGCATATAGTCCCAAGCCACCCTGTCAAACGCCTTCTCCGCATCAAGGGACAGAAAGAACCCCTGAGACAGGGTAGAGGTAAACCAGTGGTGAAGATTCAGCGTGCGTATGGTGTTGTCCCTAGCCTCCCTGCCGGGGATGAAGCCTACCTGGTCGGGGAAAATTAGGCCAGGAATGAGGGGGAGCAATCTATTGGCAAGCATTTTTGCATATAGTTTAATATCCACATTAAGTAGCGAAATGGGCCTGTAATTGGATACCTGCGTTAGGTCCTTGCCGGATTTGGGGATAACTGTTATGTGTGCCTCCAGCATGCGGCCTGGAGGGGTGGTGGGGTCTGCCAGAGTATTAAGTGCCTGTAGTAGGGGAGGCGTCAGTTCGTCTGGAAAGGTTTTGTAGTATATAAGAGGTAGACCATCCGGACCCGGGCTTTTACCCACCTTCATTTGTTTAATTGCTAATAAAAGTTCCTCTGAGGAGAGAGGAAGTTCTAAGGCTTGCGCTTGTTGAGGTGTGATCGGTTTCGGACAGTATTGGGAGAGGAAGTCTGCTATTTTGTCCTTACGGTCACCTACAGTATGTGACGCTATCCTGTCTCTTGGCAAATTGTACAATTTAGAGTAAAAGAGTTCGAATTGTTTGGCAATGGCTGTGTTTTTGGAAAATACATTTCCCTGGTTGTCCCGTATCTGGTGTACAGTCGTCTGGGATTTGGCTGCCTGGACCGTGCGGGCCAGGAGTCTCCCGCTTTTATTCCCATGTTCGTAAAAGATTTTTTGGCCAAGGATGTAACGTCTTCTGGTGCGTTTCCCTAGTTCATCCAGAAGCACGGAGCGTGCGTGGATGAGGTCCTGGAGAGTCAATAGGGAGGTGGTCTGTTTATGCGCCCGTTCGAGTTTTTGGATTTGTGCAATGAGGGAGTTAATCCGTTCCTGACTTCTCCTTTTTGAGGCAGTTGCTAGGGATATAAGTACCCCCCTGAGGACACATTTGTGGGCCTCCCAGAGGGTGAGAGGCGAGATGTCAGGGGATAGGTTTTCCTGAAAGTAAAGTTTAATTCGGGAGCGTATTTGCTGTAAAGTTACCGGGTCTTTCAAGAGGGAGGGGTTCAGTCTCCACATCTTGGACTTGGGCGTCGTGTCCGCAAAGGTGAGAGTCATGGTAATGGGATGGTGATCCGATAGAAACATCGGTTCTATGGATGCCTGGGAGAGGTAGGTCAGGTCGCGTTGAGACAAGAAAAAGTAATCAAGTCTGGAGTACTTTTGGTGTGGTGCGGAGAAGAAGGTATAATCCTTAACAGTGGGGAATAAGGTTCGCCAGCAGTCATGTAAGGTCAAAGTTTGAAGTTGCAATTTGATTTGGCGTAGTGCCCGGTATGGCAGGGACGACGTCCCAGTGGAGGAGTCTAGAAGAGGATTCATTGGGATATTGAAGTCCCCCCCCAGTATTACTACGCCCTCCTGGAAGGACGCCAACTCATCGCATACCGTTCTAAGGAAGGGTAGCTGACGCTCGTTGGGGCAGTACACATTAGCTAGCGTAATTGGTTTGGAGGCATATATACCCTTAATAAAGAGAAATCTCCCCCCCGGATCTACCTTGGACTCCTTAAGTTGGAAATCAGCGTATTTGGCAATGAGGATCGAGACCCCTTTTGTTTTGGCCTATGGATTGGAAATAGATGGAAATAGATGGAAATAGATTGGAAATAGATGACTAGATGACCTTACCAGGTCCTGATGTCCTATAAAGTCTCTAGGGATGGAAATAGATGACCTTACCAGGTCCTGATGTCCTATAAAGTCCCTAGGGATGGAAATAGATGACCTTACCAGGTCCTGATGTCCTATAAAGTCCCTAGGGATGGAAATAGATGACCTTACCAGGTCCTGATATCATATAAAGTCCCTAGGGATGGAAATAGATGACCTTACCAGGTCATGGCTTCCTGAAAGTCTCTCTTTTTTCCAAAAAACATTTTCAACGCTCTTTGAAGTGAAGGCAGAAAAATTAAGGATTAAAGCAGAACAGCTCGGCACACGGTTCTAATATTATGTGTTATCTGTAGAAGGTACAATATATCTTCAGATTTTCACCCCCTCTCTGTCACAGCCATGCAAGTGACACCCCTATTTCCAGGTCCATTGGTTCAGCTTCCTGTGTCGGCTCTTCATCTCTGACACTGGACTCAAAACAGGATGTGCTTCAGGGTGTCCCCAAGGGTCCCATGCCAAAATGCTTAAAAGTGCCGCTACCTCCACAAGTCCATCAGAAGGAAATACTCCAAACACCGTATGCACATACTCAGGGGTGCCCACTATGGAGTGTAGACAAAGTGGGATTGACGATGTTTAACCACTTGCTTACTGGGGACTTAAACCCCCCTCCTGCCCAGACAAATTTTCAGCTTTCAGCGCTGATACACTTTGAATGACAATTGCACGGCCATGCAACACTGTACCCAAATGAAATTTTTATCATTTTTTTCCCACAAATAGAGCTTTCTTTTGGTGGTATTTAATTACAACTGGGAGTTTTATTTTTTGCTAAACAAACAAAAAAAGATGCAAAATAAAATAAAAAATCATGTTTAATAGTTTGTTATAAAATTTTCCAAACAGGTCATTTTTCTCCTTCATTGAAGTGCGCTGATGAGGCGGCACTGGTGGGCACTGATAGGCTGCACTGGTGGGCACTGATAGGCTGCACTGGTGGGCACTGATAGGCTGCACTGGTGGGCACTGATAGGCATAGTTAAGACAGCACTAATAGGCGCAGATAAGGTGGCACCGATAGGCACAGATAAGGCAGTACTGATGGGCACAGATAAGGCGGCACTGATGGGCAAAGATGGGCACAGATAAGATGGCACGGATGGTTGGCACTAAGGGGCACTGATAGGTACCACTGATAGATGGGACTGATGGGCACTGATAGGTGGCACTGCTGGGCACTGATGGGGGGCACTGGTAGATGACACTGATGGGCACGGATATGTGGCACTAGGGTGCAGCACCGTTGTTGAGGCAGATTGTGGGCACTGATGTGTGGCACTGTGGGCACTGATGTGTGGCACTGTGGGCACTGATGGGTGGCACTATGGGCACTGATGGGGGGCACTTTTTAATTACTGAGGTGGCACTGGTAGGGGACAGGTGGGCACTGGTAAGCTGGTCGTGATCGGGACTGATGTCCTGATCGCTGCCGCCGGTGATCGGCTCTTTTTTTTTCCTCTTCGCACTGCCAGCGCGAGGAGGAAAAATAGCCGATTACCGGCTCCGTTGTATCCCATGATCAGCTGTCATTGGCTGACAGCTGATCACGTGGTAAGGGTTGGGATCGACCCCTTGCTTTGATCCGTGATCAGGCGAGTCTCATAGACCAGGGGGGGTGCAGTCCGCTTGTGCACGGGACGACGTCAATAGACGTCGTCCCGGCAAAGGAGGTCCGCGCTGTAGACGTCATTTGGCTATAGCGCGGATCTCTATTGGTTAAATAATTTGCCAATTAATAGGCTGGGAATAAGTTTAAGAGATGTTACAATCAAGAACGTAAATGTATTTTATTGGGATTTTATGTGATAGACCAACAAAAGTGGAAAATACTTGTGAAGTGGAAGGAAAATAATAAATGGTTTTCCACATTTTTTACAAATAAATGTGAAAAGTGTGGGGTGCATTTGTATGCGCCCCCCGGAGTCAATACTTCGTAGAACCACCTTTCACTGCAATTACAGCTGAAAGTCTTTTTGGGGATGTCTCTACCAGTTTTGCCCATCTAGAGAGTGACATTTTTGCCCATTCTTCTTTACAAAATAGCTCAAGCTTTGCCAGATTGGATGGAGAGCGTCTAAACAGCAATTTTGAAGTCTTGCCACAGATTCTCAATTGGATTTAAGTCTGGACTTTGACTGGGCCATTCTAACACATGAATATTCTTCAATCTAAACCATTCCATTGTAGCTCTGGCTGTATGTTTAGGGTCATTGTCCTGCTGGAAGGTGAACTTCCGCCCCAGTCTTAAGTCTTTTGCAGACTTTAACAGGTTTTCTTCTAAGATTGTCCTGTATTTGGCTCCATCCATCTTCCTATCAACTCTGGCCAGCTTCCCTGTCCCTGCTAATGAAAAGCATCCCCACAACATGATGCTGCCACCACCATGTTTCACAGTGGGGATGATGTATTCAGGGTGATGTGCAGTGTTAGTTTCCCACCACACATAGCATGCTGCTTTAAAGCAGTGTTCCAGCCAAATATATATGTTTCTAAAGTCAGCAGCTGCAAACACTGTAGCTGCTGACTTTTAATAAGGACAATCGTCTGTCCAGGAAGCCAGCGATGTCAGCCTCCTGTACTCTTCGTACTTCCAAAAAAGGTAAGTTAGAAAGTAATTTTTTTTTTTAAATATCCAAAAACAAGGGGTGGAGAGGTAGTCTTTTGTTTAAGAGCACTTCGGGAGTCTGTCTGTATTAACCTGCTGTGTATGACTTCTTTCATGGGGGGTCATATAAATCTGGTGAGTAGGCTGTGTGACCGGTGTTGGTGGCAGAAGGTCCTAGTCTCTATTGTTGGAAATATGGAAACACATGCACTTTTGTATATCGTTTGATGGGAATTGAATGGACTTTGTTCACTTATTTTTATTTAATATTATTTAATTTTGAACATTTCACTTTACAAGTTTATAAAGTTTACATAAGTATATTGTCACACACTGGAGAGATTCAGTGGTCACTGTATGTACTTGGTATTTAAAACTTTTGCACTGTCACTTTATCATTAGTAACCTGCTGGGGACACCTAGTGGCTGCAAAGTATATTGTATCCTTTTGCATTTATGATGTACATGTTTAAAGCGGAGGTCCACCCTAAAGTGGACCTTCCGCTCATTGGAATCCTCCCCCCTCTGGCGCCACAATTGGCGGGAGGGGGTGCAGGTACCTGTACAGTACAGGTATCTGCACCCACTTCCGGGATAGCTCTCTGCGGAAAGGGGCGTAGATTACGCCCCTTTCCGAAAGTCCCCCGCTGCCTGCTGGGAAACACAAAGATCCCAGAGGCAGCGGGTCCATCCTTATTGCGCAGCGCGACTCGCGCATGCGCAGTAGGGAACCGGGAAATGAAGCCGAAAGGCTCCACTTCCTGATTCCCAAACCCAAGATGGTGGCGGCAGCACCAGAGAGACGATCGAGAGATCGGCTTCGGGTGCCGACATTGCGGGCGCGCTGGACAGGTAAGTGTCACTATTTTAAAAGTCAGCAGCTGCAGTATTTGTAGCTGCTGGCTTTAAAAAAAAAAAAAAAAACGCGGACTCCCGCTTTAATTAGTGAGTAGGGTGCGCTGTTCATATTTTTTTACATATTTTTATTATTTTTACTGTATGTCTGCATCTCTGACCATCTCCTTTATCATGTCTGCAGTCTCTGACCATCTCCTTTATCATGTCTGCAGTCTCTGACCATCTCCTTTATCATGTCTGCAGTCCCTGACCATCTCCTTTATCATGTCTGCAGTCTCTGACCATCTCTTGTATCATGTCTGCAGTCTCTGACCATCTCTTGTATCATGTCTGCAGTCTCTGACCATCTCCTTTATCATGTCTACAGTTTCTGACCATCTCCTTTTATCATGTCTGCAGTCTCTGACCATATCCTGTACCATGTCTGCAGTCTCTGACCATATCTTGTACCATGTCTGCAGTCTCTGACCATCTCTTGTACCATGTCTGCGGTCTCTGACCATCTCTTGTACCATGTCTGCGGTCTCTGACCATCTCTTGTACCATGTTTGCGGTCCCTGACCATCTCTTGTACCATGTCTGCAGTCTCTGACCATCTCCTTTATCATGTCTGCAGTCTCTGACCATCTCTTGTACCATGTCTGCGGTCTCTGACCATCTCTTGTACCATGTCTGCAGTCTCTGACCATCTCTTGTACCATGTCTGCAGTCTCTGACCATCTCCTTTATCATGTCTGCAGTCTCTGACCATCTCTTGTACCATGTCTGCAGTCTCTGACCATCTCCTGTAGCATGCCTGCAGTCTCTGAGGCCCCTTATATCCAATAAATTATCCATCAATGCTTTAAACCAACTTAATCCAACCTGACCCATCCACCTACTTGCCCATTCTAGCTGTTACCCATTGTATGCTTTATCTGAGCTGATCCAGGAAGAGCAGCCTACCCCATGTGGTGCTCTGATTCTCAGTGAATTCCTACTATGGAGAAGTACTGCACATGTATGGCATTTCTACATAAGCCTTAATGGAATGGCTATCAACTAGGGGCACAGCACCATGTGGCACGGGATAGGCACACCAAATGGCGTAGGAAGTATCTCTTGGACTGATTTAAGATAAGTTGAAGAAGTATATGTAGAACGGCGAAGGGACAGATAGTATTAAGTTGGTCTTCTCTAAAGTACAATTTTCCATCAATTTGTGATGCCAAAATGTCCCATATTATTAGCTCTACGCTTAGACAGGAGACAGGTCAGTCTCTGTAGAGGGCTTATAACTTGACAATGATCTGGTAGGAGAGAATATAAATAAATAGTAGCATACCTACCTATTGGGATAGGTGGGTGTGCTTTTATTCAGTTGCATTCTGTCCTGGTAGGGTGGCACAGAAGGGAGGTACAAGGTTGAGGGAGTTCTGGCAAGGCACAAGCTGTTGCCATATTATGTGCATCCTCAGAAAGTTCATCTCTATAGGCAAACAAGTAATTCAGCTGCAGAAATTAGAAATCTGTCAATATACTGATTGGCGGTCTCTCCAACAAAGAGTGACCAATGTAATTACATGAAATAAACATCTCCAAGAGATTTATGTCATGGGCAATCATTCAATATGAATGATCCTCAGAAGTTCCAGCTTTTGTTGTTCTATCACCCATAAAGATCACTGACCTGGCTCATCATGGCCCAAGTATAGTCTCATTATTGTTACTGCATCCTCCATGTTAAAGGGGTTATAAACCTTTGCGTTTTTTTATCTTAATGCATCCTATGCAGGTGACAGGTGACCAGCCCCCCGTTTTACTTACCTGAACCCTCTAACCCGACCCGACGGGACACGCTGTCTCTCTGCCCGAGGTTCTCGGCTCTTGATTGGATAGATTTATAGCAGCGCAGCCATTGGCTCCCACTGCTGTCAATCGAATCCAGTGACGCGAGCACCGGGGGATGGGGCCAAGTCCTGCATCCAGCAATTCTCCGAGGGGGTTATTAGATGTGGGGAGGAGCTGCGAGAGCTGCCAGGGGACCCCAGAAGATGAGATTCGGGGCCACACTGTGCAAAACAAGCTGCACAGTGGAGGTAAGTATGATATGTTTGTTATTTTTATTTTTATTTTTTATTTACTGTGGCAGCACGCAGGTAAAGTCACCTGGTTGTATCCAGGATGGGAAATATGTGTGCCCTAGATTCAGGCTTTATGCAGACTTTTACAATTAGAGGGGAAGAGTTAATGAGCCCAGCTGAAGTAAGTGGGCTCATTAAGACCTCTACAAAAAACCCCAGCATGCTTAGGGAGATGCTCCATCCTGGAACCAGTTTTGTGTTGTATAGACTGGGGAGTGTGATATCTGTTCTGTGCGGTGAGTTAACGCCTGTGTGGCAAACCTCTACAACAGAGACAGGGACTGGTGCAGCACAAGGCTGCACTCAGTTGTTAGACAGGGAATCTAAGTGTGTAGTTAGAGGTCAAGCTGACCAGGATTTATTTTCATGTTTTATTTTTGTTTGGCTGTTATATGTATCACTGCATGTAGCATAAATAAACCGCATCTTTTGTTTTTGCACCTACAACGCTGTCTGCTGTGCCTGATTTTGTGTTGTGAACCCATCCAAGGGGTCACACACACCCGCTGCCGAGCTAACCCCTCACATTACCTTTACAATCACTTTAAGCAACTGTGTGCAGATTATCTGTCTAGGGTCCATTTGTTTTTTTGTGTTGCATTAACATGCATTGTATTAGGGCAGCCCATTGACAATAAGTGACCACCAATGCATCCTAGTGTGACTTGATGTGCAGGCCATATGTGGCCCTTTGCTTGCCTTTATCCGGCCCCTGGGGCCCTATTTCTCTCATTGATACGAGGCACTATTCCTCCCCCTGACACCAAGAATTGGGCATAATTCATCCCACTTACACCAAAGATTGGGCACTATTCCTTCTACTGACACCAACGACAAGGCACCATTCCTTCTATTGACACCAACAATGGGGAACGATCTCTTTCACCAATACCAACAATTTGGCGCTATTCCTTCTACTGACACCAGCAATGGGGCAGTTCCTGCCACTGACAACAATGGTGAGGCACTAGTCCTCCCACAGACACCTGTAACGGGGCACTATTCCTTCCACAGGCACCAACTATGAAGAACTTTTCTTCCAACTGACACAAATGATGGGGCACTATTCCTCCCACTGATACATACAAAAGGGGTGCTATTGCTTCCACCAACACAAATTGGGCACTATTCCTCCCACTGACATTGTTTGGGCGCTATTCCTTCTACTGACACTGACAGGGCACTTTTGCTTTTACCAACACTGATGATGGAGCACTATTCCTTCCACTGATACCAACATTTTGGCACTATTCCTTCTACTGACACCAACAACAGGACACTTTCCTTTCACCAACACTGCTGATGGAGCACTGTTCCTTCCACTGATACCCACAATGGGACAGTATTACTCCCACCAACAAAAATAATGGCGCACTATTCCTCCCAATGATACCAACGTTTGGGCACTATTCCTTCTACTGGCATCAATGATGGGACACTATTCCTCCCACTAGCACCAACATTTGGTACTAGCCCTCCCACTGACACTAACATTTTGGCATTATTGCTCCTACTGACACCAATGATGGGGCACTACTTCTTCTACTGACACCAATGATGGGGCACTACTTCTTCTACTGACACCAATGATGGGGCACTACTTCTTCTACTGACACCAATGATGGGGTACTACTACTTCTACTGACACCAATGATGGGGCACTATTTCTTCTACTAACACCAACAGTTGGGCACTATTCCTCCCACTGACATCAATGATGGGGCACTATTCCTTTTACGGTAAGTCTCTGACCCTCTCCTGTAGAATGTCTGCAGTCTCTGACCCTTTCCTGTAGAATGTCTGCTGTCTCTGACCCTCTCCTGTAGAATGTCTGCTGTCTCTGACCCTCTCCTGTAGTATGTCTGCTGTCTCCGACCCTCTCTTGTAGTATGTCTGCTGTCTCCGACCCTCTCCTGTAGTATGTCTGCAGTCTCTGACCCTCTCCTGTAGTATGTCTGCAGTCTCTGACCCTCTCCTGTAGTATGTCTGCAGTCTCTGACCCTCTACTGTAGTATGTCTGCAGTTTCTGACCCTCTCCTGTAGTATGTCTCCAGTTTCTGACCCTCTTCTGTAGTATGCGTATTAATGTGCCACTTTACTTGCTCAATTATTTGTGATTGCCCCACTGCTCAGTGAGTGGTAATGATGAGCAGTAGCCTGTAGCAACCAATCTGTGAACAGTAATGGTATGCTTTAATTTCTAGCAACCAATCAGTGAGCGGTAATGTTGCCTTATGAGTTTATGTGACATCTCCATCAATAGCTGTAAAATATTGTAATTATGAATATATTTAATTTAGCTTGTATCTATGTAAAGCATGTAATATTGTCTAACAGACACTTCTGTGAAGCTGACAATTTGGTGCCTAAGCTTGTGTATCAAACAATGGGACCCAAACCTCATTGTTCTACACATACTCACTTCAAAGGATCCCATGTTTGGATATGCAATGAGGGGCCATGGCCAGTCCATCATGTATACTTAATTTCCCTGAAAATATAATCTACTTACAAGGTAAAGTTTCCTGCTCAAAGTAGGGACAAGGATTTGCATTAAAGGGGGCTGACTTATGCAAAGTATAGGGATTGGAGATGTAGACAGTCCTTTCCCAAGATAAGAGAGGCCCACCAATCGGAGCCACGCCATGCCAACCAATGAGGCATCAGCCTGTAATGATATACACAGACTAGATGGGGGGAAAATGCACACTCTCTGGTGGAGCGGTCCCCCAAATGGAACCTTCAGCTGTGGGTCATAGCCTGGTAACTATTGGAACTAAATATGTTTTTCGTTTGTCTTTTCTGTCCTACTGTTTGTAGATTCATGTTTTAAGGAATATACTCTGTATTCCTTCATGTAATCCATGATGTTTACCCTTTTCCTGTACAATTTAGATAAATTGCTGCGTATTAGTCTAGGCCTACTTTACTATATACCATAGGTAAGCCAAGCTCGCCTGTATAACATTTACTCCAAGTAATGCTGTTATTCAATGCATAATAATTTTTTCCTCCCTATCCCCTGTTAAATACCCTGTGATTGAATTAATTAGAAGATTGTATTTTTTCTTAGATGTGTAAGGTCAATCCCTCCTGACGAAGCAAATTTATTCACAAAACATGTAGAGGATTACACATTGGATCTACATCTTCTGAGGCCCCACCAAATTGTGGTGTTTCTACTGTTCACAGTCTGTATTATATTGCCGTTGTATGCAATTATGTTTTATATGTGACTTGTATTAATGTGTACAAAGTTGTTTTTTCTACAATAAATTACAGATTTTTATAATCAACTGTTTACTTTCTGGGTACCGAGATGGTCCATACAATTTCCTTGTCATAGGGCAATTATTGGAGTAGCCCCTGACATACCCCTCTATACCGCTTTACTATATACCAATACATCTTTGTTATTGTGTTAAAGCTTTCACTTATGGTTCAAAGAACTCTCATTTAACCCAAATCATATCTGAGAGATATTAAATCTCAAATATAGTAAATGGGTAACAGGTAATGATGTGCTGTAATCTCTAGCAACCAATCAGTAATAATGTGCTGTAACCTCTAGCAACCAATCAGCAAGCAGAAATGATGTGCTGTAACCTCTAGCAACTAGTCAGTGAATGGTAATAATCGACTGTAACCTCTGGCAACCAAGTACAAACACTGTGCGATTTGCTGTAGTAAACAGATTTTGAGTCTACCTGCTATTTGTTTGTATGACTCAGAATGGAGGGGGGGCCAACAAAATGTTTGCACAGGGTCCAATCAATAGTAAAGATGGCCCTGACGGTGCAGGGGATGGGACGGGGGTCAGCAAAATGCAAAGTAGACAAAAAAGGCTTGCAGGGCCCAGTTTGTTGTTGCCATTAAAAGGAGTACCCCACCATTTCTCATTTCTTCGAGTGCACTGAAAAAAAAAAAACCACTAGGAAGCTGCTAATCTATTAGACATTGCAAAAAAAAAAGGGGGGGGGGACTTTAGATGAGGTACATGGGGTAGAGCCAGACACAACCATATACATATGTGAAAAATGATATTCTTTATTAGACCAAAGATAGGGCATGGATCAACCCATATAAACGCATAATAGCACATTGGTATATAAAATACAAAGTATCAACATACATATTGAGGATAGTCACCAACATGACACATAAACAGAACATGTTGGTGACTATCCTCAATATGTATGTTGATACTTTGTATTTTATATACCAATGTGCTATTATGCGTTTATATGGGTTGATCCATGCCCTATCTTTGGTCTAATAAAGAATATCATTTTTTTTACATATGTATATGGTTGTGTCTGGCTCTACCCCACACCCCTCATCTAAAGTCCCCACCCTCTTTTTTGCAAAAGCAACCAGGGATGGAGGCGTAATATTCCCGTTGCATCTCATTTAAAGTCCCAAATATTGCTTTTTTTCTTTGAATCCATTAGACATGTTGATAGTACAGTTGTGTTGTGTAAATATTGAGTTACCTATTCTTGTATTGATTTTTATGCTATTGATCTAGAGCTGCTTATATAGATATATTTGTTTACCTTTATTACCTAAGGGCAGTTCTACTCTGCTTAGTGAACTGCACTTTAATTGTTATTTTATGCAAGTTCATAATTATAGTCTATTAGTGTCTACCACTAAGCAGGGGTGTGTTCTTTTATTGCCTAGATCCTACAGTAAGGTGAAAGGTACTACACGCTGGTGTTGCTACATGCATCTGTAGTGATTCAATCAACCAGGTGAGTCAGAGGGGCTGAGGGTGTTCTTGGAGTTGAGGCGGAGAACAGGGAACCCAAAATTACCAAGCAGCTCTTTCAGGGGGTAGTGCTACACACATTACCCCAGTTTTGAGGAACAAGGGACCTTAACACTGAAGTGTTCAGGCAGTGTTAAGAGCCCTGTCTCGTTTAAGCAGGCCTCGTGCTGACTGAACAGTTTATTTGCAGCGTTGACTTTAACCTAATGCCGCGTACATGCGATCGGACATTCCAACAACAAAATCCATGGGATTTTTCCCGACGGATATTGGTTCAAACTTGTCCTGCATACACACGGTCACACAATGTTGTTGGAAATTCCAAATGTCAAGAACGAGGCGACTTACGACGAGCCGAGAAAATTGAAGCTCAATAGCCAGTGCGGCTCTTTTGCTTGATTCCAAGCATGCTTAGAACTCTGTGCATCGGAATTGTGTACACACGATCGGAATTTCTGACAACGGATTTTGTTGTTGGAAAATTTGAGATCCAGATCTCAAATTTTGTGTGTCGGAAATTCCAATGGAAAATGTCCGATGGAGCCCACACACGGTCAGAATTTCTGACAAAAGGCTCCCATAAAACATCTTCTGTCGGAAAATCCGACCGTGTGTACACGGCATAAGACTTCTGGAGCTCCACCCGTCAGCCAACGAAGAGAGATGCTGGGTCCACACATGTCACCCCTTGCAACCACCGCACAAGTATCTCAAGCTGGGAAGGGCTGCTGCGTAGCTGATGGGCGTGAGTGGGGCCTCATATCTACCTCACAAAGCCTAGAGCCGTCTCTGATGACATCATATGACGCAAAGGGGTTAACCCCTTAGTTTACCCTAATGAGCCCTAATTACGGTATCTCATTCCTACCCTGAGCTATATTTTTTTCATCTTTTCTTTTACCTTTTTAACCTCATGCCGACCATAACAGATGCATGCTGTGGCAGGACAGGTGGGCCTTAACACCGCACATGCAGTATGCATCCGTGGTGGCTGAAGTTTTTGTTCCCGCTCACTACACTCAAACCATCCGGGTCATACGATAAGTAACATACCAGTTGGTCAATTTTGTAGACTAAAACGTATATGCAGTAAAGAATCTGATTTTAGAAGGCATTCCATTCTTATGACCTCCAGATTTGAGGAAAGAGGTTATCCCAGTTCTGTTATTCATAGGGCTTTTAGATACTGCTGAGAAAACCCCATGAGATATGCTTATGAGCAACAAATGCTTGGGCAATAAACGCCATATGAATAAAACTTTGCAGTTCGAGAACTCCTATATTCTCAACCCCCTACAATATTGAGTTTGAAAAAATAAAAAAGTCATAAAGAAATATCTTCCAATTTTGTCCAATGATCCCACTTACCGTATGCACAGATCTTACCCAATGGGATACAGGTGGTTTCAAGAAGGGCATCCACTTTGGGCAGAAGGCTATGACCCAGGCTGTATACAAGTGAATGTACACACTGGTTATAATTTAAGGGTACATCTAAATGTGGTGTGAGTGGTTGCTAGTATTGTTCCTTTATTAAAAGGGCTGACCGTGTCATTTCACTTTTCACTGGTAAATCATTTGGGATTATATCTTTCATCAATTGCAATACACACTATGTGGTGTATGTAATCACATGCACTACATACCAGGTCCAATATGTAGGAAGGACAACCCGGCGTTTGAGGGATCGTTTATATGATCACCTACATGATATAGAAAAGGACCACTCCACCAACGTGGCTAGACATTGGGTTCAACATCATAATAAAACTACATCCAGCCTTGTTATTCAGGGCATGGAGAAAATAAATATGCCTACTAGAGGTGGTGATAAATTTGGTATTTTATGTAGGAAAGAAGTTTACTGATATTTCTGATGAAGTTCAAATATGCATATGCACAAAAATCAGGTTATGAGAAATGTTGGATATGTAGTAAACTAGAGTCACCTAATTATATTATTTTACAAAGATCTGGGTCTACTATCTCATCTGAATGTCTTGATTGGAGACGCCCTAAGCTGATTTAACATAATGGTGCCTTTCGACTCAGATACAATCCAGTGGGCTCCCAGCCAGATGGACACGAATCTCACGTTGAGCAGGCAGGTGGCCATGGTAAGAAACTGCTATTGTTACTTATTCTGCTCTCCGTAGTGAGTAATTAGTTGGTGTCTGGAGTCCATTCGCTGAAGGAGTCTAATGCTGTTGATGAGATGGTGAGATTAAGGTAAAATGATGCGTTTAATTACTAGAGCCACTAGAATCCCTGACCCAGGTGCTGAAAGTAAAGCTTACCTCTGTCTTTATTACACTAGAAACTCTGTAGTAAAGTAAGTAATTTTTTTATGACTTAAGAGGGGATTGTAATAGAGAATATGATCAACTATCACTCCATTTTGTAATCTGCCCTCCATTTTAAAAGCTTGTTTTTAAAGAATGTACGTGCCTTATCTTACACTTCTTTCATGTTTTAGACCTTTTTGCTTGAGCCAACTTTTAATTAGAACTCTCACTGTATGACTCAATGGGGATTATTTACAAAAGGCAAATACACTTGGAAGTGCAGTCGCTTTAGATCTGAGGGGTAGATCTGAAATAAAGGGAAGCTCTGCTGCTTTTATCATCCAATCATGTGTACGATAAAACCCTTATTCTTATTTTCCTTGCTTGTCCCCCTCAGATCTACAGTGATTGCACTTCCAAGTGCACTTTTGTAAATAATCCCCATTGTGTTTAGATCGATTCTCAGTAGTCTATTCAGATAAGCTATCTTTATGAATTTCTTTCAGCTGCCTAAAACTAATAATGAAATAAAATCTCTCTGTAGAAACCTGGTTAATCCTTAGAAACTTAGGAGCGAGTTTACCCCTCCCCTCTTTTGTTGTTACTCACATATAAAATATATAATTCTTAATAAAGAATTCAGACTCACTTTGCAAATGAAAGCTGCCTGTTGTGTGTGACATTGGGGTCTCCAAAATTCTGATGGGGTCACTGTGGTTTACTAAGGAAGGGTGGCCGGCTGTCCAGTAATCCATATTTACAGTTACTGAAAAAAAAAAGAATAAATAAAAATATCCCATACTTTGTACACACTATAACTTTTGGCAAACCAATTAATATACGCTTATTGTTTTTTTTTTTTACCAAAAATATGTAGCAGAATACATATTGGCCTAAACTGATGAAGAAATTTAATTATTTTTTTCAATTAACTGTTTTTTATTGATCATAAAAGTAAGTGAATGAACAAAAAGGTAATATTGCAATACATAGGCACCAACATAACAGTGGTCGGGCCAACGTGCAGTTGTTAACAGGAAGCAAAAAAAAAACAGCAATAAGAAGTTATCACCAGTTCTACATAGCAGAAATAAAAGAGGTAGGAGAGGATGGGAAGAGGGGGGGGGGGGGGGGGGGTTGGTGGGGCTCAGCCATTAGCTCAGGGCGGATCTTCACATCTGTGCCATCGATGGCATGTAATATATCTGGTGTCAGGTACCAAAAACAGAGAACCTTATAAGTGTTCTCTTTATAGAGCGTGCATAAAGAGCTTTTTGCTGCCTGCAACCAGATTGTTTGCCATGTTGCATCTGGGATCTCTTCTCCCTGATCCTTCTCCCAGCGAAGCATGTACATATGTTTACCTTGGCTGGGGAAGGAGTAAGAGTTTAACAGCTGGTATATGTCTGAAATAAGACCTCGGCATGCAGATCCCTCCAGGATTAGACTCTCAAATGGCGTTGGCGCTGAGAATTGAAGGTCCGGGGCAAAGAACTGGGCATAGTGCCTTATTTGCAGGTAGCCGTAAAAAAAAACCTGGCAGGGCAAGTCAAATTTTGGAGCTCAGCGAAGGAGTGCAGCTTGCGTGAGCAGGGATGCACTAGGTGGCCAAAGTGGAATAAATTCCACGTTGCCCAGGGTGAAGACATCTGGTGCATAAGACCTGCAGGCATTCTGGGGTTGTAAAGAAAGGAGGTTAGGGGAGACTTTTCAGAGCCCAGCTTATGTACCCGGGCCAGTCTACGCCAAAGCGTCTTAAGATGGAGCATAGGACCTAGAAGCTGGGCTGGCTCCACCTCTATGCCTGCATTCCAGAGCAGGCTGTTTGGGTGTATGGGTGCAAACCATAGCTTTTCAATTTCCGTCCATTTTTTGTAAGATCATTGGGGAAACCAGGAGGTCAAGGCACGCAGTTGGGCAGCCTGGTAATATTTAATCAGATCTGGAAATGCTAGTCCCCCGTCAGTGCGGGACGCTGTTAGCACCGAGCGGGGGACTCTGTGTCTCTTATAGTTCAACACAAATCATATTAAGTCCGCTTGGAGTTTTCACAGGTCTGCGTAGGGGACTAAAATGGGTAACGTTTGAAAAAGGTACAGACGTTTGGGAAGGATAGTCATCTTAACAGATGCCACTATTCCCAGGAGGGAGATATGGTGAGTTTTCCACTTCTGTAAAAGGTCTCTTATGGACTGGAACAGGGGAGGAAAGTTGGCCCGATTTAAAGTGACGTAGGACTGAGTTATTTGAACCCCCAAATATTTCAAGGCTGTCGTCCTCCAATGCTAGGGGAAGCAACGCTCTAAGTGTTATACCTCTGCACTTGGGATATTAATAGCGAGAGCCTCCGACTTAGTTGCAATTATTTTATAGCCAGAGAGGGATTTATAAAGATCAAGTTCAGCGTGTAGACTGGGGAGTGAAGTTCTGGGTTGGGTTAAGGTGAGTATGATGTTGTCTGCAAAGAGAGAGATTCTAAACTCCCGGTCTCGTACCAGGACTCCCCGAATGTCTGTTTATCTACGAATGGACGCCACCAGGGGCTCAACACAGTGCAAAAAGTAGCTGTGGAAGAGGGCATCCCTGGCGGGTCCCATTCGTTATTGGAAAGGCAGGGGACATGGCAAAAAGGGTCTTAACCTGGGAAGTAGGGTTAATGTATAGGTGTTGAATGGCTCGTAGAAAGGGTCCCTGAAATCCCATATATTGTATATATAATATATAATGTTAATAATAATAATAATAATATATATAATGTTGCAAACAAGAAAGGCCAACTGAGACAATCGAAGGCCTTTTCGGCATCTAACCCAAGAGCCAGGGTCTCCAGACCCTCTCTGTTTGCCACATCTATTAGGTCAATTATGCGCCTCGTGTTATCACCCGCCTGCCGAAGGGGGATGAAGCCCACCTTATCCTTATGTATCAGGGAGGGCAGTATCACGTTCGGATGCATCGAAAGGAGTTTAGTAAACATTTTCAGATCGGCATTTAGGAGCGCGATTGGCCTGTAGATGGCGCAAAGTTAGGGGTCCTTTTCAGGCTTGGGGATCAGTGTGAGGAATGACCTTTGCATGTCTGGGGGATGGGGGTTCGCTGGAGGAAGGCATTAAACAACTTACACATATGTGGTAAGAGGATAGAGAGGAATGATTTATAGTATTCATAAGGGAGACCGTCTGGCCCTGGGGACTTATGTGTGGGTAAGGTCTGAATGGTGACTGTCAGTTCCTCCTCTGTAATGGGTGTATTAAGGAATAGAAGATCTGAGGCTTGGATTTTATGGATACCGCTGCGTTCCAGATAGAAGCACAAGCGATCGCTCAGGTCGGGGGGGAGGGGGTCATGCGGGATCTCATGGTCACTGTACAGGGTCATATAGAACTCGGCAAAAGTATTAGCTCACCTGTGCAAATATCCATAGGTGTACGTTGGCCTTATTAAGAGCAATAGCAGGTGTGCACATTGCCAGAGCCAATGCACATGGCCAGTGGCCTCGATGTCTGCCAGCCACCCACAATCGCTCCTCCTCCTTAGCACTGATCACTGTATGAATGTCACTGGTCCCAAAAAAGTGTCAAAAGTATCTGATCTGTCTGCCGCAATGTCACAGTTGAACTAAAACTTGTTGATCACTGCCATTACTAGTAAAAAAAAAATAATAATAAAAATGGCATAAATATATCCCCTAATTTGTAGACACTATAACTTTTGCGCAAACCAATCAGTGCACGTTTATTGCAATTTTTTTTTTATATACCGGTACCAAAAATATGTAGAAGAATACATATCGGCCTAAACTGATGAAGAAATTTGTTTTCTTTTTTTGGGGGATATTTATTATAGCAAAAAGTAAAAAATACTGTTTTTATTTCAAAATTGTTGGTCTTTGTATATAGCACAAAAAATACAAAAAAATAAAAACCGCAGAGGTGATCAAATACCACCAAAAGAAAGCTCTATTTGTGGGAAAAAAAATGACATCAATTTTGTTTGTGTACAACGTCGCATGAACGCGCAATTGTCAGTTAAATTGATGCAGTGTCATATCGCAAAAAAATGGCTTGGTCATTAAGGGGGCTTTAGTGGTTAAAAAAAACGGTCAAATTATTCATTTTATTTTCTTTCCTGTTTATTTTCATTTACAATACAGTAATATCTTACATAATCTCACCTTAATACATTCACACACAGACATGACACATAGGGAAAGACAGTCAAATAACCTTTGAAACTTTCTGAAACTTGACTCTTTACTCTTCTTTATATTGCTTCCATTATTCTTGCTTATGTCGTGTATACACGACCGGACTTTTTGACAGGAAAGGTCCGTCGGACAATTCGATCGTGTGTGGGCTCCATCGGACCTTTGCTTGCCAAAAATCCGGCGGACTTTATAAATAGAACATGTTTTACATTTTTCCGCCGGATCGAGAAATCCGTTTGTGTGTATGCTAGTCCGACGGACAAAAACCGACGCTAGGGCAGCTATTGGCTACTGGCTATGAACTTCCTTATTCTAGTCTGGTCGTACATCATCACGTTCGAATCCGTTGGACTTTGGTGTGATTGTGTGTGGCCAAGTCCGTTCATTCGGAAAGTCCGTCGGAACTCTGCCGAAAGTCCGTCGGACCTAGTGCCTCGAAAAGTCTGGTCATTTGTACGCGGCATTACTCCTTCCATTAAAACATATCCGTCCTTATTCCTCTCGGATTTGGTGTCTCCTTCTATTTATTTTGCGCATACTGCAGCTAAAATATTTAGGTAGGAGAATAAGTCATAGTTATTGTTAAATTAACCAACACATAGGGGTCTACTTATAAAAACAAGAAATAAAAATACTTTGCAAATGTATCAACATTGTTGCCTTTAGCTGGACAAATGGAAGATTCTCCAACATTCATTTGTAAGAGAAAAATGGCTATAAGAACATTTGACCAAAAAGCTTTTCCATTTATAAACAGAGAAATAGCCTAACACTATAGGCTAAAAACCTTTAACCAGCAGGGTAAATAATATTAGGGAGACTTTGTGCTGTGCACTGACTAGGGAGAATTCAGTGCGAAAGAGTTGAATGAATTGGAGTCCGGAGGAATGAACCTCCAGCTGCAGTATGCAGCAAAACATTTACAAGTAGTCATTTTTTTGTGTGACAGCTTCCTTCTGGTTGTTAGGGAGCCAGCACCCACTGGTATCCTAACAACCACGGATGCATCCCTGCCCGGCACATTTAGCTGACAGCCAGGGATTCTTAGTTGGAAAATGAAAATAAACAGTGTAGTGCAAAAAAAGGTAGTGTAAAAAAAGTGTAAGGTAGTGTAAAAAAAAAAGTGACATTTCCCCAAAGTTATGTTTTTAATCACCCCCAGCTTTCACCCCCTTCCTGCCCAGGCCAATTTTTCGTTTTCAGCGCTGTCACATTTTGAATGACAATTGCGCGGTCATGCAACACTGTACCCAAACTAAATTTTTATACCTTTCTTCCCACAAATAGAGCTTTCTTTTTGTGGTATTTGATCACCTTTTTATTTGTTGCTAAACAAATTAAAAAAGCCAACATTTTTGAAAACAAAAAGTTTTTTCTCTGTTTCTAAAGAGGCTGATGAGGCTGCACTTATAGGCACTAATGAGGCGGCAATGATGAGGTGGCACTGATGGACACTGATGAGGAGCCACTAATATGTAGCACTGATAGACGGCATTGATATGTGCATATGGGCACTGATGGGTACTGATAGGTGGAACTGATGGGCACTAATAGGTGGCACTGATGGGCATTGAGAAGCGGCAATGATGGGCACCAATAGGCAGCAATGATGGCACTATAATAGATGGCACTGGCAGGCAGCACTGATGAGGAGACACTGACAGACATTACAGATGGACACTAATTGACATCTGTGATGGGCACTGACAGACATTACTGATGGACACTGATTGGCATTTTGATGGACACTGATTGGCATCTGATGGGCACTGATTAGCATATGTGGTGGGCACCTCTGATGGGGGCAGCATACTCCCCCCATCAGGAGAGCCACCGTTCGGCTCTCCCTGTCAGCGCGAACCGAGGAAAGCTGATTACTGGCACTTCCTGGTTACCGCTGTGATTGGTCACAGCTGATCACGTGGTTAAAAGCCTATTTCATAGGCTCTCTCCCACAATCAGAATTGTGAGGTGTTGGAGCGACACACAGGACCACAGATCACTGCGCACGAGCGGCTTATCCTGCTGGATGTCATATGTCACCTTGCAGATGTCAATCCACTATAGGCCAGTAGGGTGTGTTTAAGGGGACTCCACTATACCTATACCAAACTCTTATGCCGCGTACGCACGGTCGGAATTTCCGACAGAAAAAGT
Organism: Lithobates pipiens; assembly: GCF_037356315.1. Classification (NCBI taxonomy): domain Eukaryota; kingdom Metazoa; phylum Chordata; class Amphibia; order Anura; family Ranidae; genus Lithobates; species Lithobates pipiens. Next base: position 589,106,664 of record NW_027507758.1, on the reverse strand, counting down.
CAGATGGGAGCTTTTCATCGTATATTCTGACCGCTTGTATGCCCCATCAGACTTTTACATCGACTTTTTTTTCCTTTCATCAAGATCTCCTTTTTTTTTGGATTATTGAAAAAATATTTTCTAGTGATCTCCATATATAATTTTTTTTTGTGTGTCAAGTTACCACAATAATATTATTTTCTTGTATTTTTTAACCTCAAGGAGGTTGGTGTCCCTTGTTAATTTGACATTGTCTTTTTGAAATGTACCTACCTACTCACAAACAAACTGTCCTTTTTGTAGAAAAACACATAGGCAAGTATTTTCAGAAAATAAAATATCCATTTATTCTGGGTAACAAAATAAAGAGTAAGGCAACACTGGAGAAATTTTGGAAGCCTTTTGGCCCCCAGGGCAGACATTAAATCTGTGGATAATAAAATTGTTAGCTTGAGGAGTTCATATAATTTGGAGCTCAATCTGGTCCAGAACTCCCAGAGATCAGGACCAGCAGCAGATGATATCTATGTCCTCAGGCTGTGGTACTACACCAGCCTGCGTCTTCTGTCAGACTAGACTGAAACCAGGCCATCACTTTCTTCTCTTCACTCACTGCAGCCTTCCCTCCACACTTCCCTGCAGCCTTCCATGCAGCCTTCCTTGGAGGCTGTGGCTCTGGTGGTGTACTTGTGGCAGGAGGAAGAGGAGGAGGATGGGTGAGTTCACATACGTGGTTATTCTCAGACAACTGGCCCCTCAATCCCTTCTGAAGGACCTGACCAAAAATTTCCTCATAGATGAGGCATTGGCCCTCCTCCAATTTCTACAATCTAGTGGCTAGATAGCAGCCATAGGCCTCTTCAGCATTGGGGGGGGGGGGCTTCTGAGGACATCACTTGCTTCCCTAATGAGGCCCAGTGCTGCCTCCTCTGTGATAGTCCCCTTCCTGGGCCTTTTTTTGTAAGGCGGAGGGGAGCCACCTGTGATTGGGTGAGGCCACTGAGCCCGCCCACCTTCTGGCTGACATTGGGCCCGCCCATCTCCTGGCTGACACGGGGCCTACCCACCTCCTGGCTGACACAGGGCATGGCCACCTCCTGGCTGACACCGGGCACGGCCTCCTCCTGCCTGCCACCGGGCACGGCCTCCTCCTGCTTGCCACTTTCCAGACCCTCCTCCTGGCTGAGCTCATCCTGTGTATAAAAATGGGACAAAGTTTTAGTTTTTGGTTCATCAATCACACACAATTTTCAGCTCATGACTTGAATGTTAATAAATGGAAAAGACTATCATTCTGACCCCATTATTTTTCATTCTTGCCCCAAACATTTTTGGCCACTACTGTCTATTGATATGTAAATCATTTTTTTTTTAACCAGTTGCCGACCGCCGCACGCCGATGTACGTCGGTACAATGGCACGGGCAGGCATAAGGACATACATGTACGTCCCTTGCCTCCCGCGGGTCGGGGGCCCGATCGGCCACCCCCTCGCGATCGCTCCCGACGAATAGAAATCCCCGGTGACATCACTTCCTCTCCTGTAATGTAAACACAGGAGAGGAAGTGATGTATTCTCTCCTCCGTGTCGGTATTTTTCGTTCCGACACGGAGGAGAGCGGATCAGTAAGTTGCACCAACACTCACACACACAGTAGAACATGCCAGGCACACTCACACCCCCCCTTTACCCCCCGATCACCCCCCCAATTACCCCTGCCCCCCAGTCACAGTGACACCAATGTCATTTTTTTTTTTTTTTTTGCATTGGTGTCATTTGTGACTGTAATAACTGTTAGGGCAGTTAGAGTTAGCCCCCTTTAGTTCTAATGTACCCCCCTAACCCCCCCAATAAAGGTTTAACCCCGTGATCACCCCCCGTCGCCAGTGTCACTAAGGCTGGGTTCACATTGCAGCGGTTTATGAGAACGAATGTGATTCGCACCGCACTGCAGTGCAAATCACATCCGATCTCTGTGCGATTCGAGTTCAGCCATTCGCCGCACCCGCCGCACCTGCCGCACCCGCCGCAAATTCGCACGGGACCCTTTTTTTGGCCCGCAGCAGAATCGGATCGCATGGGTGTTCACACCATGCGATCCGAGTTTGCAGATCGCACTGCGATATGCGAACTGATCTGGGGGTGTCAGTAACATTTCACTGACACTCCCAGCAGTTCGCATAGGGCAGTGTGAACTGCCGCCGGGAGGCATGCGATGCGGGAACCCGCCGCGGATTCGCGGCGTTTCCGCATCGCTCCAGTGTGAACCCAGCCTAATAAGCGATCATTTTTCTGATCGCCGTATTAGTGTCACAGGTGACGCTAGTTAGGCAGGTAGGTATTTAGGTTCGCCGCAGCTTTTTATAGCGCCAGGGACCCCCATATACTACCGCATAAAGCCCCCTGATTGCCCCCTAGTTAACCCTTTCACCAGTGATCACCATATAACTGTTACAGGTGACGCTGGTTGGTTAGTTATTTTTTTATAGTTTCAGGGCACCCGCCATTTATTACCTAATAAAGGTTTAACCCCCTGATCACCCGGCGGGTGTCATTTGTGACTAATAACTGTTAGGGCAGTTAGGGTTAGCCCCCTTTAGTTCTAAGGTACCCCCCTAACCCCCCCAATAAAGGTTTAACCCCGTGATCACCCCCCGTCGCCAGTGTCACTAAGGCTGGGTTCACATTGCAGCGGTTTATGAGAACGGATGTGATTCGCACCGCACTGCAGTGCAAATCACATCCGATCTCTGTGCGATTCGAGTTCAGCCATTCACCGCACCCGCCGCAAATTCGCACGGGACCCTTTTTTTGGCCCGCAGCAGAATCGGATCGCATGGGTGTTCACACCATGCGATCCGAGTTTGCAGATCGCACTGCGATATGCGAACTGATCTGGGGGTGTCAGTAACATTTCACTGACACTCCCAGCAGTTCGCATAGGGCAGTGTGAACTGCCGCCGGGAGGCATGCGATGCGGGAACCCCGCCGCGCATTCGTGGCGTTCCCGCATCGCTCCAGTGTGAACCCAGCCTAATAAGCGATCGTTTTTCTGATCGCTGTATTAGTGTCACAGGTGACGCTAGTTAGGCAGGTAGGTATTTAGGTTCGCTGCAGCTTTTTATAGCGCCAGGGACCCCCATATACTACCGCATAAAGCCCCCTAATTGCCCCCTAGTTAACCCTTTCACCAGTGATCACCATATAACTGTTACAGGTGACGCTGGTTGGTTAGTTATTTTTTTATAGTTTCAGGGCACCCGCCATTTATTACCTAGTCTCACTAGTGTACCCCTAAATTTAGGGGTGTCTACTTTCCAAAATGGGGTCATTTGGGGGGGGTTTGTGCCATCTTGGCATTTTATGGCCTTCAAAACTGTAACGCCCTTAGAAAGCCTGAAGGCGGTGCTTGGTTTTCGGGGCCCCGTACGCGGCTAGGCTCCCAAAAAGTCCCACATATGTGGTATCCCCATACTCAGGAGAAGCAGCAGAATTTATTTTGGGGTGTCATTTCACATATGCCCATGGCATGCGTGAGCAATATATCATTTAGTGACAACTTTGTGAAAAAAAAAAAAAAAAAAAAAAAGTTTGTAATTTTCCCGCAACTTGTGGCAAAATATAAAATATTCCATGGACTCAACATGCCTCTCAGCAAATAGCTTGGGGTGTCTACTTTCTAAAATGGGGTCATTTGTGGGGGTTTTGTGCCATCTTGGCATTTTATGGCCTTCAAAACTGTAATAGGTAGTGAGGAGTGAAATCAAAAAATTACGCCCTTAGAAAGCCTGAAGGCGGTGCTTGGTTTTCGGGGCCCCGTACGCGGCTAGGCTCCCAAAAAGTCCCACATATGTGGTATCCCCGTACTCAGGAGAAGCAGCAGAATTTATTTTGGGGTGTCATTTCACATATGCCCATGGCATGCATGAGCAATATATCATTTAGTGACAACTTTGTTAAAAAAAAAAAAAAAAAAAAAAAGTTTGTAATTTTCCCGCAACTTGTGGCAAAATATAAAATATTCCATGAACTCAACATGCCTCTCAGCAAATAGCTTGGGGTGTCTACTTTCTAAAATGGGGTCATTTGTGGGGGTTTTGTGCCATCTTGGCATTTTATGGCCTTCAAAACTGTAATAGGTAGTGAGAAGTGAACTCAAAAATTTACGCCCTTAGAAAGCCTGAAGGCGGTGCTTGGTTTTCGGGGCCCCGTACGCGGCTAGGCTCCCAAAAAGTCCCACATATGTGGTATCCCCATACTCAGGAGAAGCAGCAGAATTTATTTTGGGGTGTCATTTCACATACGCCCATAGCATGTGTGAGCAATATATCATTTAGTGACAACTTTGTGTAAAAAAAAAAAAAAAATTTTTTTTTTGTCATTATTCAATCGCTTGAGGCAAAAAAATAAAATATTCAATGGGCTCAACATGCCTCTTATCAATTTCCTTAGGGGGTCTACTTTCCAAAATGGGGTCATTTGGGGGGGTTCTGTACTGCCCTGCCATTTTAGCACCTCAAGAAATGAGATAGGCAGTCGTAAACTAAAAGCTGCGTAAATTCCAGAAAACGTACCTTAGTTTGTAGATGTGACAACTTTTGCGCAAACCAATAAATATACAATTATTGACTTTTTTTTTACCAAAGACATGTGGCTGAATACATTTTGGCCTAAATGTATGACTAAAATTGAGTTTATTGGATTTTTCTAATAACAAAAAGTAGAAAATATCATTTTTTTTCAAAATTTGCGGTCTTTTTACGTTTATATCGCAAAAAATAAAAATCGCAGAGGCAATCAAATACCATCAAAAGAAAGCTCTATTTGTGGGAAGAAAAGGACGCAAATTTTGTTTGGGTACAACATTGCATGACCGCGCAATTACCAGTTAAAGCAGCGCAGTGCCAAAGTGTAAAAAGACCTCTGGTCATTTACCAGCAAAATGGTCCGGTCTGAAAGTGGTTAATCATTAATTTGTTATCAATTATAACATCTAGTTAACATCATTAATATTAGACAATAACTATGTATAAAAATAATATTCCTGACTCCAGCTGGGCGCATCCACTTCTTCCAGGATGGAAGGCCCAGGTTGTTCCCTGTCAGCCTCTGCTGGAGTGGAGGGAAGGCTGCATGGAAGGGTTTGCCTGATTGCTGATTTCCTGACTTCAGTCTGCAGTTTTTTTAAGTACTACAGCCGGGGGACATGCACATTCTCTGCTGATGCTCCTGATCGGAGTGATTTCTTGATCTTATTATGCTCCTTCTTATACATGTTCCTCAAGATCCCAACTTTCTTTTCCAAGAACTGGATGGTTGCATCTGGGACCTGAGTCTTCACAAACTCCAGAAGTTTCTCCAGCGTTGACTACCTAGCTTCTTTATTATAATATAAACTGTGTTTCACCTGTGTTTCACAAATTCTGCATCTCCCTCTACTTTTAAAACCAAAGAAGAACCGCGCTCTTAAACTACTCAAATTTCCCACGTGATCCCAATGTTCAAACAAATGGACCGTGTTGGATAAAAGTAAAAATATATAGAAATAAAGTGCACAAAGTATTGTTAAATAGTCATAGTGAACGGGATTATCATCCACCAAACAATAATAATATGAATTACATTTTAAGCTTGCATATTAATAATCCCAAAAAATGCATGAAAGGTTGATCAAAAAAAATGTCCTCCTTAATTGCTAAATATATCCTTGTGTGGTAGTCCTCAAAAAAACTTGTGAAATCAATTATAAGCAGAAAAAACACCACGTGTCAATAATAGTGTCCAAAGTATTCTGAGTTCTTGCTTCATAAATCGTGGAACAAAGCGTAGTGCACCACCACCAAACATCAAAATTGGCTCCTTACCAGATGTCAAACAAAAATTGGCACATCAAAAGGATTGGATCCTGCTACACATGCTCCTCAGTCCTGCAGAACTCCACCCTCTTCCAAGAGGCTCCCCATATGTACAGATTACCAAATTCACCATAAAAAGGGAGAAAAGGGCGCTCCAATAGTGTAAAATTGCTTTTTTTTATTATAAAACTCAAACTAAAAAGGCACACTTACAATACAGCAGTGAGATTAGGCATGAACAAGTGGAAAGCGTCGGCCGTACGCTGATGTCCACGGGTCTCTCCTTCTCCAACTGATACAATTTCTCTAGGCAGTAAACAGCGTGTCACACCGCCCGACGCGTTTCGTGAAACTTCACGTCGTCTCGGGGCTCGGGTGACACGCCATACTGCCTTTCTTTATATACTGAATCCCAATCTAAACCTCCTCCTCCGGATCCCGTTCGTATTTCCGCACAGGAAGTAACGCTATCACGTGACCTTCCCACATATCCAATCCCCATACTGCAAAAAATGAAGGACCAATAGTGTCTGGTTAGCCCTAACTCCTGTGTGAAGACCAAGCCTCGTTTTCATTATCACAGCGGAAGCAACTCGATGTGACATCACAGGCGGAAGACGTGCCCAAAGCATGTCCCCGTCAACATAGTTGGCTACATTACGTTCCGGCCCCACGGCTGTTCTTTACAGAAATCCAGCATCCATGGGAGAGGACCAAGCCTCACTTTCAAAGATAGTCTGTCAAGGAGCCCCTGGAGACCAAGCCTCACTTACATTTACGTAATAGGGACATGACATAATTGTGCCGCCCACACATCCCCTCTCCCAGCGGCGCCTCCTCCATCCTCCCGCCCCTCTCAACCCGTATGGCAGAAAGCCATAGCCTGAAGGGGAAAGAGGTTAGCAAGGAGTCACCTTAAGTGTATTGCTGCAATTTAATGAACACCATATACTATTACCGGAGGAGGAGGCTTAGGCACACATCTTATCCATATAACACTTATAATCAGAACAAATGTCATTACAACAAATAACATAAATTTCCAAATATCAAACTGATCATATCTGGACTCTTGATTATGAAAAATTGAAGATTAGAAATAAGATAAAAAATAATAAAATAAATGCAATAAAATGGAATAGAATCAGCTCAAAATAAAACTTCTTACATGCATATACACAGCATGCTACAGACTTCCTACTTTTCTCTTTCTTATAAAAAATCTTTTTCTTTTCTCAAAGACAGTCCCTCAAGGCCATATATATGGATTCCAAAACATTTGGAATTGAGCAATTAATTAAACAAAAATCAAAAAAATTACCCTGAATCCATCCCAATTACAAACTACCAGATCAAATCTAGAGTTCAAAAGATTGCTAGAGAGGCATAATGGGAGACATGGTATTGCCCAATATAAACTCCATAGCAATAGATAGAGTCATATCAGATCCCTGAACTGCCCCATAATTTAAAGACTCTTCTTTCATCAAAGAATCCCCCAAATCCTTCAGGCATTATTGATGAAAGCGTTCACATCAGTGTCCACGTTTAACCCAAAAGGGGTGTACGTCTTTAACCTATAAATCCACGACATTTCGAGGCAGGAAATTTCTCTCACTAATGACCCTCCTCTCCAGTGCGGTTTATATTTGTCTATCCCCATATAGAGAGTGTTAGAGGGATCCCTACTGTGGACCTCATCATAATGTCTGGACACTGGGTGTTTGTCAAACCCCCGTCTAATGTTACTGATGTGTTCATTTAATCTAACTTTCAAGGCCCTCTTGGTCCTCCCCACATATTGGAGACCACATGGACATTGAATGAGGTAAACTACCGCCTCTGAGGAACATGTAATGAACGGTTCCACTTCAAATGTCCTCTGTGTGCTGGTGGAAGAGAAACTACAAATCTTAGAGCTTTTATTGATATTCAATGAACATACTTGACAGTTTCTACATCTGAAGAAACCTGTGAGGTTCTGAAAAAAACACCTACTTTTTTTGGGGGGATCCTGTACGCTAGGTGCAACTCTGTTGCCCAGTGAAGGGGCTCCCCTAAAAATAACTCTGGGGTTTTCGGGTAAAATTGTCCCCAAAATTTGGTCACTAGTCAGGAGATGCCAATGTTTCCGGATTAGGTTTTTAATGTTCCGGTGTTGCACAGAGAAAGTAGTAATAAAGGGCAATACCACCTGGTTTCCTCCCCTATTTGTATCCCTTTCTGCCAGCAGGAGTGATCTATCCTTGTTTCCAGCAATGTTTACTGCCTTAGCTAGGGACTCTGCATTATAACCCTTCTCCAGAAATCTATGAGACAGCAGAGAAGCTTGTTCATCAAAAGTCGTAATTTCGGTGCAATTCCTCCTGAGGCGCAAATATTGTCCCAGAGGAACCGCCCTCAACCACGTATCATGATGACAACTTCCCAGGGGAATATATGAATTCCTGTCTGTTGTTTTAAAATATGTGGACGTTACAAAAGTGTTATTGACCACTTTAATATTCAAATCTAAAAAGTTAACTTCCTCTAAGCTCGCCTCATAGCCAAACCTAATACCTCTGTTGTTCCCATTCAACATGGTCATGTAATCGTGTAAATCCGATTCCTCACCGTCCCATAGGAGAAGGACGTCGTCGATATAACGTACCCAAAGGATCACTTCCGGTCTCCTCGGGGAATCGACCACGTCCTGCTCCCATTTCGCCATGAAAAGGTTGGCCAAACTGTGGGCATATTTTGCCCCCATGGCCACCCCCCTATCCTGGCGAAAAAACTGATTGTCGAACCAAAAGTAGTTATGTTTGGCCGCGAATTCCAAGAGTTCTAAAATAAACTCTATCTGAATCTGAGTGAGTCCTGAACTCCGCTCCAAATAAAGTTTAACTGCCTCTAATCCTAAGTCATGAGGGATGATGGTGTACAGAGATGTAACATCGGCGGTTACCAGCCACAGGCCCACTTTGGGTTTCATCCCCCCAAGCAGGTTAATAACCTGCTTGGTGTCCTTAACATAGGATGGTACCCCTTGTACTAGGGGTTGAAGGAAATGATCAATGTACTTGCCCACCCGGGACGTCACTGAGTCAATTCCGCTGACTATTGGGCGTCCCGGGGGGCAAGTGGAGTTCTTATGTAATTTTGGGAGATAATAAATCACCGGAGTGCGGGGGGCAGCTGGTACAAGAAAAAGTTTTTCTTTCGTCATTGAGGATTCCTTTCCGGGAACCCCCCTCAACAATTTTTTCTAACTCCCTCTTGTATTTGATCACTGGATCCCTGTTAAGCACTGTGTATGTCTCAATATCATCAGTGATTCGATGCATTTCTTTTAAGTAATCGCATCTATCCAAAACCACAATCCCTCCTCCCTTATCTGCTGGCCTGATCACAAGGGATTTGTTATCACACAGGGTATTCAAACCCTTTTGTAAATCTCCTTGCATCCTCACCTTCTTCACCTGGATTTCTTCCAAATCCCGAAGTACTACATCTCTAAACACTTTAATATTAGGTGCCATTGACCCTGGGGGATTGAACAATGACACATTAGAAAGGCCGGAATGTTGATATTCCGATCTTGTCCCTCCATATTCCTTGATGGGATTACCCAGCATATACCTTTTGATACTGAGTCTCCGAACGTATTTGTGTACGTCCATGTAGGTCTGAAATTTGTTCAAACCCCTGGGTGGAGCAAATTTCAGACCCTTATCTAGGAGTCTTTTTTCAGAATCTGAAAGTTCTTGTGTGCTTAAATTAAAGATCCCTTTTCCTAAATCCTTTTTCGTTTTTGCTGCTTGTATACGCCTCCCCCCTCTGACTCCTCTCTTAGTTCTACAGGCCTTTTTAGGCCTCTGTTGTCCCTGGGAAAACCCCATCCTTGATTACTTCCGGTGGCTGAATTCCCTTGTATGTAGTCATATCGAGGGCCATAGCCCATCTGATATGATCCATTAGAGTTCATTTCTCGCTGGTATTCACCACTATTTTGTCTCCATGCATTTGGTGCTTCTAGATCTGATAATGGGAAAAAGCGATTTTGAATGGGTACATCGTGTTCTTGGCCTCTATTATCTCTATTGTAATAGATAGATCTTTCCTGGTCAAAACCTCGTATAGAACCTCATGGCTCATGACTCCCTAATCTCTGATTCTGAGGTACTCTCTGATTATTATTGCGTTGAAAGTCCCTTTTATCATTCTTAGGGCCTTTTTTAGGTCCCCTGAATGGTGTCCCCCCCATAGGTTGTTGAAAAATTCGACCAGGGTTTCCATAGTCACCACCCCTCCTATTGGGAGTCTGCCTACCACCCATGGGATAATGGACTATGTTACTCCCTGATATGGCATCCGGGGGACCTCTTGTAATATTATTGTTAGACATATTTTGGGGTACTGTATCCATTTGCTCCGCCCCCTCTTTTTCAAGGGCTAGCTTTTTTTGCCACAAAAAACCAAACCCGACTGATAGTCTTCTTTATCCCTAATATATTTCTTTTTCTTTTTTAATTAAGATCAAAAATTAAAAAAGAAAAAGAAATATATTAGGGATAAAGAAGACTATCAGTCGGGTTTGGTTTTTTTGTGGCAAAAAAAAGCTAGCCCTTGAAAAAGAGGGGGCAGAGCAAATGGATACAGTACCCCAAAATATATCTAACAATAATATTACAAGAGGTCCCCCGGATGCCATATCAGGGAGTAACATAGTCCATTATCCCATGGGTGGTAGGCAGACTCCCAATAGGAGGGGTGGTGACTATGGAAACCCTGGTCGAATTTTTCAACAACCTATGGGGGGACACCATTCAGGGGACCTAAAAAAGGCGCTAAGAATGATAAAAGGGACTTTCAACGCAATAATAATCAGAGAGTACCTCTGAATCAGAGATTAGGGGGTCATGAGCCATGGGGTTCTATACGAGGTTTTGACCAGGAAAGATCTATCTATTACAATAGAGATAATAGAGGCCAAGAACACGATGTACCCATTCAAAATCGCTTTTTCCCATTATCAGATCTAGAAGCACCAAATGCATGGAGACAAAATAGTGGTGAATACCAGCAAGAAATGAACTCTAATGGATCATATCAGATGGGCTATGGCCCTCGATATGACTACATACAAGGGAATTCAGCCACCGGAAGTAATCAAGGATGGGGTTTTCCCAGGGACAACAGAGGCCTAAAAAGGCCTGTAGAACTAAGAGAGGAGTCAGAGGGGGGAGGCGTATACAAGCAGCAAAAACGAAAAAGGATTTAGGAAAAGGGACCTTTAATTTAAGCACACAAGAACTTTCAGATTCTGAAAAAAGACTCCTAGATAAGGGTCTGAAATTTGCTCCACCCAGGGGTTTGAACAAATTTCAGACCTACATGGACGTACACAAATACGTTCGGAGACTCAGTATCAAAAAGGTATATGCTGGGTAATCCCATCAAGGAATATGGGGGGACAAGATCGGAATATCAACATTCCGACCTTTCTAATGCGTCATTGTTCAATCCCCCAGGGTCAATGGCACCTAATATTAAAGTGTTTAGAGATGTAGTACTTCGGGATTTGGAAGAAATCCAGGTGAAGAAGGTGAGGATGCAAGGAGATTTACAAAAGGGTTTGAATACCCTGTGTGATAACAAATCCCTTGTGATCAGGCCAGCAGATAAGGGAGGAGGGATTGTGGTTTTGGATAGATGTGATTACTTAAAAGAAATGCATCGAATCACTGATGATATTGAGACATACACAGTGCTTAACAGGGATCCAGTGATCAAATACAAGAGGGAGTTAGAAAAAATTGTTGAGGGGGGTTCCCGGAAAGGAATCCTCAATGACAAAGAAAAACTTTTTCTTGTACCAGCTGCCCCCCGCACTCCGGTGATTTATTATCTCCCAAAATTACATAAGAACTCCACTTGCCCCCCGGGACGCCCAATAGTCAGCGGAATTGACTCAGTGACGTCCCGGGTGGGCAAGTACATTGATCATTTCCTTCAACCCCTAGTACAAGGGGTACCATCCTATGTTAAGGACACCAAGCAGGTTATTAACCTGCTTGGGGGGATGAAACCCAAAGTGGGCCTGTGGCTGGTAACCGCCGATGTTACATCTCTGTACACCATCATCCCTCATGACTTAGGATTAGAGGCAGTTAAACTTTATTTGGAGCGGAGTTCAGGACTCACTCAGATTCAGATAGAGTTTATTTTAGAACTCTTGGAATTCGCGGCCAAACATAACTACTTTTGGTTCGACAATCAGTTTTTTCGCCAGGATAGGGGGGTGGCCATGGGGGCAAAATATGCCCACAGTTTGGCCAACCTTTTCATGGCGAAATGGGAGCAGGACGTGGTCGATTCCCCGAGGAGACCGGAAGTGATCCTTTGGGTACGTTATATCGACGACGTCCTTCTCCTATGGGACGGTGAGGAATCGGATTTACACGATTACATGACCATGTTGAATGGGAACAACAGAGGTATTAGGTTTGGCTATGAGGCGAGCTTAGAGGAAGTTAACTTTTTAGATTTGAATATTAAAGTGGTCAATAACACTTTTGTAACGTCCACATATTTTAAAACAACAGACAGGAATTCATATATTCCCCTGGGAAGTTGTCATCATGATACGTGGTTGAGGGCGGTTCCTAGCAATCTTTTGAACTCTAGATTTGATCTGGTAGTTTGTAATTTGGATGGATTCAGGGTAATTTTTTTGATTTTTGTTTAATTAATTGCTCAATTCCAAATGTTTTGGAATCCATATATATGGCCTTGAGGGACTGTCTTTGAGAAAAGAAAAAGATTTTTTATAAGAAAGAGAAAAGTAGGAAGTCTGTAGCATGCTGTGTATATGCATGTAAGAAGTTTTATTTTGAGCTGATTCTATTCCATTTTATTGCATTTATTTTATTATTTTTTATCTTATTTCTAATCTTCAATTTTTCATAATCAAGAGTCCAGATATGATCAGTTTGATATTTGGAAATTTATGTTATTTGTTGTAATGACATTTGTTCTGATTATAAGTGTTATATGGATAAGATGTGTGCCTAAGCCTCCTCCTCCGGTAATAGTATATGGTGTTCATTAAATTGCAGCAATACACTTAAGGCGACTCCTTGCTAACCTCTTTCCCCTTCAGGCTATGGCTTTCTGCCATACGGGTTGAGAGGGGCGGGAGGATGGAGGAGGCGCCGCTGGGAGAGGGGATGTGTGGGCGGCACAATTATGTCATGTCCCTATTACGTAAATGTAAGTGAGGCTTGGTCTCCAGGGGCTCCTTGACAGACTATCTTTGAAAGTGAGGCTTGGTCCTCTCCCATGGATGCTGGATTTCTGTAAAGAACAGCCGTGGGGCCGGAACGTAATGTAGCCAACTATGTTGACGGGGACATGCTTTGGGCACGTCTTCCACCTGTGATGTCACATCGAGTTGCTTCCGCTGTGATAATGAAAACGAGGCTTGGTCTTCACACAGGAGTTAGGGCTAACCAGACACTATTGGTCCTTCATTTTTTGCAGTATGGGGATTGGATATGTGGGAAGGTCACGTGATAGCGTTACTTCCTGTGCGGAAATACGAACGGGATCCGGAGGAGGAGGTTTAGATTGGGATTCAGTATATAAAGAAAGGCAGTATGGCGTGTCACCCGAGCCCCGAGACGACGTGAAGTTTCACGAAACGCGTCGGGCTGTGTGACACGCTGTTTACTGCCTAGAGAAATTGTATCAGTTGGAGAAGGAGAGACCCGTGGACATCAGCGTACGGCCGACGCTTTCCACTCGTTCATGCCTAATCTCACTGCTGTATTGTAAGTGTGCCTTTTTAGTTTGAGTTTTATAATAAAAAAAAGCAATTTTACACTATTGGAGCGCCTTTTTCTCACTTTTTATGGTGAATTTGGTAATCTGTACATATGGGGAGCCTCTCTATACCATCTTGGAAGAGGGTGCAGTTCTGCAGGACTGAGGAGCATGTGTAGCAGGATCCAATCCTTTTGATGTGCGAATATTTGTTTGACATCTGGTAAGGAGCCAATTTTGATGTTTGGTGGTGGTGCACTACGCTTTGTTCCACGATTTATGAAGCAAGAACTCAGAATACTTTGGACACTATTATTGACACGTGGTGTTTTTTCTGCTTATAATTGATTTCACAAGTTTTTTTGAGGACTACCACACAAGGATATATTTAGCAATTAAGGAGGACATTTTTTTTGATCAACCTTTCATGCATTTTTTGGGATTATTAATATGCAAGCTTAAAATGTAATTCATATTATTATTGTTTGGTGGATGATAATCCCGTTCACTATGACTATTTAACAATACTTTGTGCACTTTATTTCTATATATTTTTACTTTTATCCAACGCGGTCCATTTGTTTGAGCATTGGGATCACGTGGGAAATTTGAGTAGTTTAAGAGCGCGGTTCTTCTTTGGTTTTAAAAATTCTTTTATATATAATTTTTGGGTTATATAACAGAACTGCAGCATTCTCACAGGATTTAAAGCTTTCCTGCATTTATAGTTTGTAGCGCGATTTTTTTTGTTTTTTCTATCTCCCTCTACTTGTCAGTGAAACTGGCCATACATTCTGGGTCCTTAAAGTGAGCTATAGGAAGATAGCGGAGGCCCGGCAAGAAGAACCAACGGGGGGGACAAGACCCCCGAAGAGGGGGACAAGACCCCCAAAGTTGGAAGAAGACCCCCGGACGGCGGCAGCGACGACGAAGAAGAAAGCCGGGCTCCTCCGCTAGTAAAAGAGCTAGCAGAAGATAGCGGAGGAGTCCGGCGAGAAAACCCCCCAAGACGGAAGACCACCGGAGCTGTGCAATAAATTATTTTAAAAACCTGTGTTGTGTTCTTTTATGTACACTTTTTTCCCCAGGTGAATGGGTAGGGGTACAATGTACCCCATACACATTCACATAGGGTAGGGGGCCGGAATCTGGGGGCCAGCGAGGTGTCAATCTCACTGATGGAGGTGGCGACATTGACCTCCTGCGCTAGTCCTGTCTACCTGGAGCCGCATTCAAAACAAACAGACTTCATCAACGCCAACTCCAGTTCACCCTGGCATTCCCTGCCGTTCTGCGGATCAAAACACCCGCCGGGGAACAACTCTCTTTTCATGATCCTGAGGAGGCAGCATCCTTCTTGAAATCTTCCCGCTCGGGCTCACATCTTAGTCCCGCACCCAAAGCCCCACCAATCAACCGAGCCTTGGATCAACGGAGCCCACGGAAAGACTCCCCCAAGCGGTTCAGGGCTTCCGGCCCAACACAACATGGCCTCACCGCCCGCTGAGGGGCGAAGCATTTGACGGTGCCCCCCCTGGCACACTCTCTTTCCTCTCCTGGTAGGCCTTTCCTGGCCCCCACCCGACCTACTCCAGGTGAACTGATTTCTTTGGACTCTCCTTACTGGTCTGTCCACACCTCTCAGGTACTGTTCGATAAAAGTTATATGGTTCTGGGTTTACCCCCAGCGTCACCAAGGTCCGTTACGGCCTGAAACCTCTGCTGTTCTCAGGTGCAATTCTTTTGCTACAGTTTATGATACGGCTTAGTTTGTCTTTATTGATACCTTAGATGTTGTTTCTATTATAGATATGCTCATGTCTTCCTCCCCTGGGCGCCATTGTGCGGACCTACACCCACGCTCCAAGTCTTTACAGCCGCTGTTACTATCCTTTGTTTATCACTTGAAGGGCGGAAACCCTCACTTCAGACACAGGGCTGGTTATGGGAGCTGGTCCTCACGGTGACCCCCATGCGGAAAAAAGCGAAGTTGGTTAATGCGTATGTTCATTTTTGTTCCATTTACTGTTGGTACACATACCCACCCTCCCCCTCTCCCCGTTTGTCTCTCCTTCTCCCCTTATGGCCAGTTGATGCTATGAGCCCTTGCACTGATCCCCTTCACAGGCCTGGGGCAGCTAGGCCCTTAGCAGTTTTTAGCTACCTTACTCACCCAGGCCCCGCTGCCTTAGCTTTTACATTACCCTTACAACATATCCCAAATCTCTCCTCGCAATGCTACGGATAATTTCGTGGAACGTGAAGGGCCTTCGTTCTCCCTCTAAAAGGATGAAGGTCCTTCGCCATCTTAAAAGACTGAACGCAGACATAGCGCTACTTCAGGAAACCCATCTTTCCACACCCGACTTTGATCGGATGAGGAAACTCTGGGTGGGCACAATTGTGGGCTCTGAGGCTCTAGGCCGCAAAGCAGGAGTTCTTATTCTTATTCACAAACGTCTCCCCTTTAAGCTCTTATCCACAGACTCGGACGACCAGGGCAGACTTCTCACTATCCGCGTCCTCATTGGGACAAGGGAACTGACGATATCCAACGTGTATGCCCCTAATAGTCCCACGAAGGACTTTTTCAATATGCTCACCACTTGGCTCCTACACCACCCACACCTTCCTCAGATTATTGGGGGCGACTTTAACTCTGTCCTCCACCAGATAGATGACAGATCCACGCGACTACGCCCCACCTCGGTCCCTACTTCTTTAAACCCCACGGTACTTGCAACATCTATGGACAGCCTTCACCTTCGGGACATATGGCGATTCCACCACCCGACTGATAGAGAATTTTCCTTTTACTCACACCCACATCATGTCTTTACCAGAATAGATTATTTTTTCTGCTCTGATGATCTACTCCCTCTAATCCCAGAAGCAGAGATACATGATATAGCCATTTTTGTAAACCCCCCCCCATATCCATATCCCTTGAGACCCCAGACATACATCCTAACCCTAGACTTTGGCGTTTTCCCTCCTTTCTCCAACGCAACGCGGATTTCCAAACTTACATTACTAAAGAATGGCAGTTTTACGCGCAAACTAATGCACCGCACGCTGACGACCCGAACTTATTCTGGGATGCAGGGAAAGCTTTTCTCAGAGGCCGCATCATTTCGTATGCGTCGTCCTTTAAGAAACATGCTCACCTCAATTACGACTCCTCTAGCTCTAGACTTCACATGGCTCAACGTGCATTATATGCCCAAGACTCCCCCGAAAACCGGGCTGCTTGGCAACTAGCCAAACAGTCCTTTGACACCTGGGCAGACACCGTAGAATCGACCAAGAAAGCATACCTAGACGCCACCCTCCACAAATTTGGAAATAAGGCGGGCAAGCTTTTAGCCCGCCTTAGCAAGGGAACCTATCGCCCGACCGTTATCCCCTCCATCCGTGAGCCGGATGGTTGTGTCACGAACACGCAAAAAGGCATAAACGATGCCATGCTGCGCTATTACTCGACGCTATATGCCGCCGATCCCATTGACAAACCCACGGCGTGCGACTTCCTAGATAAAGTGACTCTGAATCCAATATCTCCCTCCCAATTGGAAACCCTCAATGCCCCTATCTCTCTGTTAGAAATCACTACCATGATACGGCAGTTAGCCTCTTCTAAAGCGCCAGGCCCAGACGGTCTGACAGGCGAATTCTACAAATCATTACATCCTCTCCTGGCACCCACTCTTCATAGTGTTTATCAACGTATGTGGTCTGGTGGCTCTTACCTTCCCACGGGCAATCAGGCCATAATTAAACTATTAGAAAAGAAAGGGAAAGACCCCCAGGAACCAGGTTCGTACAGACCCATTTCACTACTAAATCTTGATGTTAAGATTCTCTCTAAAATTATAGCCACGAGACTGGCTGACATCGTCCCTTTTCTGATCCATCCAGCCCAATCCGGCTTTGTGAAGGGCAGAACGGCGACGATGAATATTAGAAAGGTAATGATGGCACTGGAACACGCCAGATGCCATCCAAGGGGGGATTATGCCATTATCACCCTTGATGCCGAAAAGGCTTTTGACAATGTAAACTTTGATTGGCTCGCCATGGTCTTACGTAGTACTTAAAATGGGTTTCTCTGGGGGGGCGTGGCTTGCCGGCTCGTGCGGATGGCTGACTGATTCATCTGCTCCGCAGTAAACCAGCCACAGCGACAGTTTAAACAGCTCTTGTGAAGGGAGAAAACATTCCTAGAGCATCCGAAGGCTCCACACAGTAAGCGGTCATGCTTAAAAGACGAAAGAGATCCTCTCTCCCTAAAAAATTAACAGATTATTTCCCCTCACCTGACGAGCTGGGCAGCCAAAATGGCGGCGGCGGCGGCCGAGATTCCTCAGCGCGGTCCTCCTCCTCACAGCTGCCTTGGAGTTCCCTGCTGGCCTCGGGACCCCAGCGTTTACACACCGCTCAGGGTGAGTGTTCCCCACCTACCTCTCCTACAACTTCCAGCCCTGCTAAGTCCAGGCTCAGGACGGAGGAGCCATTACATCCTCCCTCAGCTCCCAGCTTGTTCTCCCTCCCCCCACCGCAACAGGCCTCTGTGCTGGAGACTTTCCCTGCCTCAGATCAACCTCTATCAGAAAACACCATGAAGAGCATGCTGCTCTCACTGAGGCAGACACTGTATTCTGATATATCCTCAGCAGTATCATCACTATCTGTAGTAGTGAACCAGCATGACACTGCTATCACCCATATAGAGAATAAATTGGGAGACATGCTTACTGCACATAATGACTTGGTTGACGGATTTGCTGACCATGAAGACGAACTACAATTAATCAACCTTAAAATCGCAGATTTGGAAGATCGTTCCAGAAGGAACAATATTAAATTCCGCAATGTCCCGGAATCGATCCAACAACCCGAGCTCATACATTTTATACAAGCATTGATGCAGGCTCTTTTACCTGACCTGACTACCCGTGATATGGAAATCGACAGAGCACACAGAATCCCCAAGCCGTCGCACCTTCTTCCCTCTACTCCCAGGGATGTATTGGCACGCATCCATTTTTTTTCTGTCAAAGACAGAATTCTAAACGCAGCCAAACGAGCAAAGAATCTCCCTGACCCCTTCACCAACATTGCATTGTATGCGGATCTCTCAAAAGCAACAATGGATAATCGCAGACAACTAGTGACCATCACAAAAGCTCTTCGAAATCATAATATAAAAGACTCAAGATACACTATAAATGGCCTCCCCTCTAGTATATCATCACAGCGCTCAAATACCCCCCTCCCTTACTAGCTGCCACTTAAATAATTCAATGTATCTCTCAGAAGGTGACGAAATAAAGAAAAATTATCAAAATACTACAAAAATCACCTTGTGGCGCTATAAACGCAACACTGCTAGATGTCAGTGTACTAAAATGTCAAACTGGACTCCGTGAATATTATAAACACAAGTGCATAAATATAATACACATTAAAGTAAATAGTGATAAAATCACAATCAAAAATCACATGTGAGTGATAGCAATCAAAAAAATCGCATAAACATGAAATAAGTGAAAAAATATATATAAAATGGAAAAATAGGTGAAAAAATTATATATAAATAGAGCAAATAAATAAAACAAAATATTAACTGCTATAAAAAGTGCTCTAATAACAATGTGCAGTCCCAAAGAAATGTGGTCTCACAAATCCAATATTTACTCAGACACACTTAATGTCTAATAATGAAATGATGATCGCAGTAGTTCAAAAACTCCTTCTCCAGTGAAAGTTCTATAACAAAGTGTCCATAAACGCAAAACCTCCACCGCACCCTAAGTGTTCGTGCCCCCCTCGTTTAGAACACTCACCAACAGTATTGCCCAGCACTCTCGTGTCGGGCAAAAAACGCTTATAGTGAATATAGATGGTGACTGTTCCTCCAGCCAACTCTTGTGCCAGACTCCGCAGCAGAGGTTAGTGGGTTAATATCTCAGCGTTACCTCAAGGAGACAAAAGAGACTTCCCATAGTGCAAGATTGCAAAGCTATTTTTTAATCTCACTAGAAAAATCGCTAAAAATCACACTCACCTGAATCAAATTAAAAGCAGGCACTTCAAATAGACATTCCACTGATCAATCAGGAGATCCTTTACTCTTAGGCATTGGTGAGCACATCGAAAGCAAGTCAAGTTGATATCAAAAAGCACCGACTCTATACAAGGCAGCTGTGCGGTACCTGACAGCAGACAACCCAGTCCTTCAATATGTGTGTGCTCCTTCCTCCGCCTTCTCTCTACCTTTTACTGTGTATGCTGGTCGCCGTATAGCCACGCCCCCGACATGTTTCGTCCAATGGACTTCCTCATAATATAATAATAATCATAATATACCCTATAAATGGGGCTTCCCTACTAAGCTTCTTATCACGCATCAAAACAAAACTCATGCAGTGCGTACCCTCCCTATGGGGCTTTCTCTCCTGAAGCAATGGCGTATCATCCCAGACGACTCGCTGACCCCTTCTGTCCAAATGCCGACTCTCATGGAAAACGGAGGGGATCCTTCTGATGGACATCCTGCGTAAACTTTACCCTTCTCTACAAAACCACTATGGCTGGCTAACTGCAGCATTCCTATCCAGCACTTGCTTGCCTGTTCAGAGATCCCTGTCCCACGTTGTGGACGTAAGATCTCTCTACCCCACTTTCTTTTTTGCAGTAATTTCTGCACATTGAGCTCAGACCCTTTTTTGTTACTGAGCTCTCATTTTTTAACCCCTATCCCTCGTCCATACCCAGCACCAGTTATTCTTCTTTCACTTCTTCTACCGAGTTGCATCAGGCACCTAGCACTATAACCTACAGCGCACTCCTCACATAGTCGGACTAGCAAAACAGTCCTACATATCTTACTACTCTGCTGTTTTTACGGACGTCCATACTTCTATCCAATCCTAAGAATGGCATTCAAACTAGTCTCTATTAACGCTAGGGGCTTAAACTCCCCTCAAAAAAGATCTGCACTCATTAAAGAGGCTACCAACCACAAAGCTGACATCCTCTTAGTACAAGAGACTCATTTTGCAGCTGCAAAATCTCCTACACTCAAGATAAAAAACTATGACCATATTATCTTAGCCTCAGGGCCGAAGAAAAGAAATGGTGTACTCACTGCTATACGAAACACTGTACAGTTTACGCTACATCAATCAATTGTCGATCCACAAGACAGATTCCTAATTATCGTCTGCGACATTAACCAAACTACCTACACTCTGGTAAATGTATACGGTCCAAATACACATCAACTGCGTTTCCTTAACCGATTATACAAAAAAGTCACGCAAATTCGAAAAGGGAGGCTCCTCATGGGCGGAGACTTTAACATTATTGGAGATTCCTCTTTAGACACTACCTCTACGCCTAAAACCCAACGGTCCATCCTGAATCCCTTTCTTCATGCAAACGACCTTTATGATCCTTGGAGGTGCCACCACAGCAATGAACGGGACTTCTCCTACTTCTCCTCATCCCAACTTTCTTATTCCAGAATTGACTTTTTTGTTGTTGATAGACTAACCTTGCAAGATGTAACGAAATCTGAGATTGGCAGTATCACGTGGTCGGATCACGCACCTGTCTCCCTTTATGTGGGAAACTGCAGACTTAACACTGCTAGGCTGTGGAGACTTGACTCTTCTCTCCTCTCGGATCCCAAGGTTATTCAACTTCTCACTGCTGAACACCAATTGTATTTCCAAACCAATGATCAACCGAACACTGATAAGTTTGTACTTTGGTCAGCTTATAAAGCTTACATGCGTGGCATTCTAATTAAGCTACATAGTAATGTTAAATACCAGAGGTCTAAGCAAGTTGACGAGATCCTCCGCCAAATTGCTCTCCTGGAACATCAAAATAAACAGAAACCCTCCCAAAAATTGTCTGATGAGCTCCTAGAACAGAGGCAGAAACTCCGATCTCTTTTACTTTCCAAATTTGAACACAACCTCAAATTGACCAAAGCCAAATACTACGCCTTAGGCAATAAAGCTGGTGCTCTACTAGCCAGACAGGTCAAAGCCCAACGCCTTAAAAATAAGATAAGTTCCCTCAGGCACCCTACCTCCGACGCACTCTTGACAAATCCTCAGGATATAGCTAATGCCTTTAGCGACTATTACTCTTCGCTGTATAACCTGTCTAAAGATGCAGATACCCCTCAACCAAATGACCAAATTATCCAAAATTTTCTATCCTCACTGGATCTTCCGACTATAAATAGCCATCAACTAGAGGAGCTCTCCCGTCCATTCTCCTTAGATGAAACCCTAAAGGCCATCAACTCTCTTCCGCTTCACAAATCCCCGGGTGAAGATGGATACACTAATGAATTCTATAAATCATTTGCCTCCATTATTGCTCCCCATTTTACGGACCTCTTCAACTTTGCTGCCACCTCTGGTTCTCTACCGGTAGATATGCTGCGTTCCACCATCACCACTATCCCCAAACCAGAAAAAGACCACACCTCCACAAAAAATTACAGACCTATCTCTCTCCTTAACACCGATATAAAATTATTTGCTAAAATTATTGCTTCCAGACTTGTAGACTATCTTCCCGACCTTGTGCACCCTGATCAAGTTGGCTTAATGCCAGATAGACATGCCCCGGACGCCACTAGAAGGGTCCTTAACCTGATTCACCAGGCCACCCAAACTCGAACGCCTTCTCTGCTGTTGTCGCTAGATGCAGAGAAGGCGTTCGACAGGGTGCATTGGGGGTTCCTCAGAGAAGTACTATCCAAATTTGGCATCACAGGATGGTTCCAAGCGGCCATACTCTCATTGTACTCAAATCCCTCAGCCAGAGTACTGACTAATGGTACTCTGTCTAATCCCTTTCAGATTTCTAATGGTACTCGCCAAGGATGCCCGCTCTCCCCTCTCATTTTTGCCCTGATAATGGAACCCCTTGCGGCAAGGATTAGAGAGGACAAGCGCATCTCAGGAATTATACATAACGACACTGAGCATAAAATCAGTCTCTTTGCTGATGATGTCATTTTAATGGTCACAAACCCAAATATCTCCATACCTGCAATTCAAGACATCATTAGCCAATTTAGTGCGGCCTCCTATTACAAACTTAATTCTTCAAAATCCTTAATCCTTCCACTTAATCTCTCACATAGACAACAATCTCTTTTAGAGAGTACTCTCCCCTACTCTTGGACTAAAAGCTCTCTCCCATATCTCGGAATAAATTTAGCCCCTACCCTGTCCCAACTTTATGACCTCAACTATCGGGCCTTCCAAAAACGACTACCCCATTTGCTGAATCAGTTGCGCACAACGGGTCTATCCAAACTAGGTCGTATAGCATCTTTTAAAATGCTAATTCTCCCTAAGCTACTTTATCTTTTTAGGACTGTAATCTCACCAATACCCCATTCCTTCTTCACCTCCATTCAAAAACAAATCTCCAGATTTATATGGGACAATAAACCACCACGATGTGCCCAATATATCCTAACCAGACATCACAGAA
This sequence comes from Lithobates pipiens, assembly GCF_037356315.1. Classification (NCBI taxonomy): domain Eukaryota; kingdom Metazoa; phylum Chordata; class Amphibia; order Anura; family Ranidae; genus Lithobates; species Lithobates pipiens. Next base: position 589,083,493 of record NW_027507758.1, on the reverse strand, counting down.
AAGGAGGGACCGGCCTTCCTAATATTCAGAACTATTATTACGCCTCCATTCTAGACCAACTATACTATTGGTGGCATCCAACTCCTAATAAGGCCTGGTCTGTTTTAGAATCCTTGTCATTCTATCCTAACACCCTACAGGAATCTCTGCTTGCTACTTCGGCAGGCTTCCCTCTCCCTTCAACTCATAAATCCCCGGCCATAATGGCCTCTTTAACAGTCTGGAAGAAAGTCACCCAGAGGAAAATCTTAGATCAACCGGGTCACCTAATACAAATTCCATTTAGATCGATACTGTCACACTTACCTGACGTAAATTTAAACAATTGGTTGAAATGTAAAATATCTACTTTATCAGATCTATACCACACTAACCACAACCTGAAAACCTTCACTACTCTCCAAAACGAATTTGGCCTCCCTGACACTGAAACCTTCACATATATTAGGATCACACACCTTCTTCGCCATGCCAACCTTTCTACAGTTCTGACTTTCCCTGAGAAATTCCACGACTTTTACACCAACTCGACATATCCGAAACGCGGTATTTCATTGATGTACTCTATTCTAAATGATAATCGGCCTTACTCGCACATACCATCTCTATCCAGATGGATGGACGAACTAAACACTCAGGTCACACCTGACATGTGGACACGTGCCTTTAGATTCACTTACACAGCCTCCCGCTGCTCTAATCATTGGGAATCTTATCAAAAAACACTCCATAGATGGTGTCTCACACCTTATCGTCTCTCTAAATTTTTCCCAGACCATCCCTCTACCTGTTGGAGATCATGTGGAAGTACCGGTACCATAGCGCACACCCTATGGTTCTGCAAATCTTTGAGTTCCTTCTGGAAACAAATTTTTGCCTTGATATCCAACCTGTCACAAATCCCTACACCCCCCGACCCTTCATTGGCTCTTTTGCACTTAAGTATTGACAAATTTCCAACAAATACACGAGTTGTGATCATTCATCTACTTCTTGCAGCGAAACTGAACATAACTAAACTTTGGAAAACCTCTTCTTCTCCTTCTCTCATACACACAATAGCAGACTTAAACTTTCAATGTGAGATGGAAAGGATAGTAGCTCGAAAACAATTAAGTATGAAAAAGTTTTTTTCTGACTGGCGTATTTGGCTTTCGCACCCGAAATGTACGGTAACTACCTAATCTTAGTTCCTACTTGATATTCCTTATCAATAGTATTGTCCGACTGATGTACTTTCCTCTGTAACCGTTCCCCCCTGATGTATCCATTATATTCCTAGCTGGTGCTCTCCTATCTATACTCTTTCCCCCTTCCCAACGACTGGAGATATTGTATATCTACTCTATTGTTCTAGTATTTGTACCCAATACTATTTTACCTAGTTTGCATAATTGACTAGCTATGTGTTAAGTTACTCTGATATATATGATCTGTATCTGCTTTCTCTAGTCGGAACATCTGATAAGCTGTTATAATTGTTTATCTTGTTTCAAACACTGAAATTCAATAAAGAAATATTGAAATAATAAAAATGGGTTTCTCTGGCCCTTTCCTTCATTTAATAAATTCCATGTACACCTCACCGGCGGCTAGGCTGGTAGCGGCTGGCCTCCTCTCCAATGAATTTCGCCTTCACAAAGGCACGAGACAAGGTTGCCCCCTCTCCCCACTCCTCTTCAACCTAGCTCTAGAACCACTCTCTAGATATCTCTTAACAGTTGCCCCGCTGCATGGCATTCGAATAGGGAGCCAAGAGTTGAGGACGTCCCTCTTTGCGGATGATGTCCTCATCTTCTCAGCTGACCCTTCCACAGATATGCCCATAATAAAATACAATTTTGATTTATTCAGGAAATGCTCAGGGTTGCGCATAAACTACTCCAAAAGCGAGATTATGCCCTTAGGACCCCTCCCCCCACCTGCCTGGGTTCAAAACTCCATCTTTACTACGGCCAAGTCACATATCACTTACCTGGGAATCAAAATAGGGAAACTCCCGTCCTCTCTCTACCACCTGAATTACCCCCCACTTTTTGCTAAAATCACTCAGGAATTAGACAACTGGATGGATCTACCCCTCTCGCTCTTGGGAAGATGTCATTTGGTGAAAATGGTCAGTTTCGCCCGCCTGTTATACCCTCTCCAGACAATACCCCTACTGCTAAGACAAAAAGACTCCAAATTACTGAATTCTGCGATCTCAAAATTTATATGGCGAAACAAAAGACCACGCATAGCTCTCTCAAAACTCCATCTTCCCAGGACCGAGGGCGGTATTAGTCTCCCAAGCCTTAGAATGTATAATCTTGCTTGTCTTTTAAGGGTAGGTCTGGACTGGATAACCCAAAAATCCAAATGCTCTAACTACCAATTGGAGGCCGCAATGGTTCACCCCTACTCTCTAGCAGCCCTTCTCCACTGTAAGTGGAAATCTCTTCCAACACCATATCAACATAACCTTCTGCTGAGAGACACTGCTATAGCATGGAGGGAGGTAAGGAAAAGCCTCCGACTCTCTCCTTTCATCTCCAAATTTCTCCCGATACAAGGCAACCCGAGCTTCTCTCCAGGTCTGGAACATTATCCTTATGACTCCTGGTGGCAAAAGGGTCTCTCCACCTTCTTCTCCCTTTGTGATCCTGCTACTGGCCAGGCTCTACCTTTTCATACTCTAGCTACTCGATTCTCCCTCACCGCAACCTCCTCGTTTCATCATGGACAATGTCTCAGCTTTCTCCGCAACTCCTGCAGAGATGCATCCACGAGATTCACACCATCATTCCTCGAGACCCTTATACAGAAGGACTCTTACAAAATCTCGGATATCTATAAGCCTCTACTCATCCAAACGACGCCTCCCTTGGATTCCTCATCAGTGTCTAATTGGGCAAAAGACTTCCCGAACGATGATAGGGTGGACAAGATCCTTCAAGGGCTACGCACAGTCTACAACTTGGTTCCCAATGAATCCTGGAGGGAAACACAACTCAAAATCGCTCACCGGGCACACATCCCTTTTCTCCATGCCAAACAACCCCACTCCGCTTCCTCTACACTATGCCCTCTATGCCAACAACCCAAGCCCTCTCTCGCGCATCGTTACTGGACTTGCTTCTTTATCTCGGCGTTCTGGGACCAAATCCTGGCTTTCATCTTTAAGATCTCACTGCTGAAGCTACCCAAAGACCCTTTACTTCTTATTTTTGGATATTGGGATGCCACACTACTTCCCTGGTCGAAAGTTTCTGGCCCACGAGATAAAGAATGGGCCTTGATATGCCTCCTGATGGCAAGACGGGCCATACTAGCCAATTGGACATCTATTGTTCCACCCTCAGTCGTGCAGGTCCACAGAGATCTCCTACATCTCCTATTCTGGGACAAAATTAATGCTAATCTAGCCCACAAAAAGGCCGTTCAGTGCTTCCACAGCAGATGGGACTCTTTTGTGAAATCGCAACTTACTCCACAGGAACAAGCCTACCTTGATGATCACTCTTTTATCTACAATGGCCAATGGCCCACCGCAACCCCCTTCACTACTGGGTAGCTACCCACGACAAGCCTGCTCTTATGGGCCCCCCCCCCCTCCTCCTACCCCCCCCAATCAGAGCCCTCTTGATGATCCGATATATATATGGTTCTTCTCACCGAGGTTGAGTTAGTGCCTAATTATTCCATGATCCATCCAGTTATTGCTACCTCGTTTCTATTTGACTGTCAGGGAGAGTGATACTCTCCATTATGTGGTTTATGGAACGGTGCCCAGGCACCAATTGTTGCTCCAATATATTGCTATTATATAGCCTGTGCATTTTCAAAATGAGAAAAATTTTGTACGCACTGTTCACCCATTTGTAATGTACCCTTTTCTTTTCTCAATAAAATTTTTTGAAAAAACAAAAAAAACAAACAAACAAACAGACTTTTCTCCGTGTGTGGGCAAGTCCGTTCATTTCAAAGGTCCGGCAGACTAGCGCACAGACGGTGGGATTTTGAGTCAAAACTTCTTTCTAAGTCCACCGGCGGCAGGGCGGGGCCGTGTGATACAGCCAGTGGCCATAGCCACTGGCTGTATCACGTGAGCGTGCCCGCAGGTGCTTCTCACCATGCGAGGGAGCTCGCATGAACATGAGAAGTACCTGCAGGAGGAAGCAGAGACAGCCGCTGAGGGACTCTAGAAGAGCAGGTTCGGGGCCACTCTGTGCAAAACGAGCTGCACAGTGGAGGTAAGTATAACATGTTTGTTATTTAAAAAAAATAATATTTACTTTACAATCCCTTTAACTCTTCTGGGAAAGCTATCCACAAGGTTTAGGAGTCTGTCAGCAAGTCCCAGCCAATGTTTCAAAAATATAAAAACAAAGCTAATGCATCTACAATATATTAAAATGTTATTTTTTGGGGCTTAGAAACATTTTAACACCCTAAATTCACACTAAATATAGACATACTGATAATCCAATCTCAATAGGTAAGAACAAATCAATCTTCCACAAGATAAACAAGAATTCGGGGAATTAAGCTATCTCACAAGGGGCCAAATACTAGAATAAAAATGTTCCTGCAGACTAGATATAATTGCACAGAGATGCCCTGTGCAGAAGACCATACATTACATTTTTAATTACATTTTAAATCCTTATCAGGACTATTTCAGTTAGGACTGTGATCTGAAAAAAAAAAAAAAAAAAAAATCTATTATTTTAAATGTTATCATCACTCTAAAAAAAAAGGTAAGTTAAACATAAAAGGCTTTTCTTTTCATTTAAACTGACTTCCTTGATACTGAAAAAAATAATCCTGGATTTAAAAAAAATATATCTTTTCATTTAAAGTAAAAGATGTAATCGCTTAAGTCTTATAATATGCTTTAGCATGTTAACATAAGTTTAATTTTTTTTCTCCATGTTTTTGAATCGGCACCTTTCATTAAATTAATAGTAAAAAAAACACATAAAAGTGTTCCATCCAAAATTAATAAAAACTAATTTATGCAGCTATTCAATAAAACTTTGATATGCTGTGCAACACACTTTTATTAATTGTGTTAATCAGCTCTTTAAAACAAAACAAAAAACCCCATAAAAACACATATAAGAAAAATCGTATTCACTATACTCTGTAAACAAATCCAAATATAACTGCAATGTAAAAAAAAAAAAAAAACTCCACAGGTGTAAACTTCAGACATTATGCGATAAGCCAAAAAAGCAATATTAAAAAAAACCTCTGTGCTTTATCACCCATAAATAACGTCTCATCGGAAAACGAATAAATGCAAAATTAGAATCTAAATCAATGGTGTAAGGAACAGTGTAATAAATGAAAATAAAGAAAGAACAAAAAAAAAGAGAGATTAATGCCCCATACACATGATCAGAAATTCTGTCAGAAAAAACTTGGATGGTTTTTCCGACAGAATTCCGCTCAAGCTTGGCTTGCATGCACACAGTCACACAAAAGTTCTCTGAAATTTCGACCACCGAGAACAAGGTGACGTACAACACTATGACAAGCCGAGAAAATTAAGTTCAATGCTTCTGAGCATGCGTTGAATTGTTTCCAAGCATGTGTAGGAATTATGCATGTTGGAATTGGTACAGACAATCGGAATTTCCGATCAAAACTTTTTCCGACCAAAAAATAGAGAACCTGCTCTCAATTTTTTGCTGGCTGTAATTCTGCCAGCAAAAGTCATATGGAGCATACACACGGTCGGAATTTCTGAACAAAAGCTCACATTGGACTTTTGCTGGCAGAATTTCTGATCGTGTGTATGGGGCTTAACAATTTAGGGCCCTATACTCTGTGAGAAAATAATAATGAAATAGTGTTTTGTTTGTGTTCAGGAAAAACTTTAGAGGTACAGACTTCAAATATAAGTAAAAAATTGTGCTTTTTTTTTCAAAATTGGCGGTATTTTTTTTGTTTATAGCGCAAAAAATTAAAACTGCAGAGGTGATCGAATACCACCAAAAAAAAGTTCTGTTTGTGGGAGGAAAAAAAGGATGTCAATTTTGTTTGGGTACAATTTCTCACGACCACGAGTGACACAGTGCCGAATCGCAAAAAATGCTCTGGTCAGGAAGGGGGTAAATTCTTCAGGGGCTGATGTGGTTAACAGAAACAGTATTGTATAATTTTGAAAAGTAGGACTTTTATGATTTTTTGTTACTATTGTGACATGATGGAACTAATGTATGTTTTTCACTAAGTTGACTATTTGTTTATTGAGTATACCATATATTAGGTTTTCAATACTAATGAGTGCTTTACTTAATTTTTGTTTAGTTTATTTGTGTTAGAATATCACATAACGTGCTGGTACAGCTCACACTTATTTAGTTCATACATTTTGGCTTTTTATCACAGAAGTTTTTTTTGTTTTTTTTCTTTATCATATTTTGTTCCTCTAAAGATTGCTAGGGGTTCCTTGAGGTATGATCAAGGTATGGCCAATTATTCGCCAATTTCATGGTGCCTATATAGTTCCAGGACCAACTCTATTTAGCTAAACAAGTAGCATGACACCAATTCAATATTTAGTTGTCTGTAAGGGTGGCATTCTGACTTCCACTGTAAGGGTTGGGTCCTTCTTACTGACCTCCAATGTAAGAAGCATTTGTTCCCCAATAAAGTGGTTTTAGCAAGGGTTCCCCATGATCTGAACATTTTAAGGGTTCCTCTGGGGTAAAAAGAAGTTGAGAAAGGGAGTTCTACAATTAAAAGCTGTACCTGTGTTATAAACCAGCACTCATGGAGGCACAGTTGATTCTGTTGCTTATAGGAAAGGAAATATGGAATAATGAACAAAGCTCCCAGTTTCTGGATTTGTGATGGATGGGATCACTTCACCAGTTTACTAAGGATAGGCTTGCCAAGCAGAGCAAATTGGTGATACATTGTGAACCATGGGTGTCCAACTCAATTTAATTGTGGGCCACATCAGAATTATGGTTGCCCTCAAATGGCCAGCTGTATCTGTAGGACCAGATGTCCAGAGCAACCCCCACCCCCTTACATCAGATGTCAGGAGCCACCCCACCATCAGAGGTCAAAAGTTCCCCACCATTCCTTACATCACAGTGCACCTTACCCCCTACCTTATGCTGCTGTTGGCAAGAATCTGGCGGCAATGTTGCCAAGCAGAAAGTGCAGGGTCTGGAGGAGGACTGGAATCAGCTGCCAGAGTCTGTGGAATGCTGAGACCAGGGGAGGTGGAGATGAGGGTATGCTGCAGCTGCACGGAGAAGCTCATAATCTGTAGGAGTAGTTCTGTCCTCCCCTATGCTGCCAATGGCCAAGACAAGGAAGTGGGCGAGATGAGGCGAGTGACAGAGCTGCAGGAGAGGTGCGAGGGCCACGTGAAATGGCCCAGGATTTGGCCTGCAGGCCATGTGTTTAACACATGTGCTGTAAACTTTTAATCATGAAAGATCAATGAAATTCACTGCATCCATAGTTGGGGAAGTGATGTCATTCAGATTATTTAGTTATATTAATTTACATATGTGCAGCATAATTATATAAAAATGTCACTTATATTTCTATTTCTATTTCCTCTAAGCACTAGGATCCAAAAGTTAATTAATTACTCTATGCACTGAACCAATAAAAGGTTTACAATCTGAGAATATTCTATAATACTGTATACTCTATGTGAATTATCATACAGTCTTTCCATCAAATATCTCATTTAATTTTATATTTTGTATGAAACAAAAATATTCCTTAATCACAATTTTGGATTAGTTAGGATGCATGTTGGGAACCAAAGTGCTGTCACCGAATTCATTCTTCTTGGGCTCTCAACCGACCCACTGGTACAAGTTTTGTTGTTCCCCATTTTCCTGGCAATCTATATGTCCACACTGATTGGGAATCTTCTTCTCATAGTGGCCGTGAAAACTGACAAGCGCTTACACATCTCTATGTATTTTTTTTTGGCTAATTTGTCATTTTTGGACATTTGCTATACCTCAGTCATTGTACCAAATATGTTGGTTAACTTTTTTGCAACTATGAAGAGGATTTCATTTATTGACTGTACCACCCAAGTATTTTTTTACCTGCTCATGGGGGAAACTGAGTGTCTGCTTCTGGCTTTGATGGCCTATGACCGCTATGTTGCAATCTGCAACCCTCTACGTTACAATATGATCATGAACACAACGGTCTGTTTGTGGATGATCAGCATGGCATGGCTGACTGGTTGCATCATATCATCCATTGATTTGTATTTTGTATTCTGCTTAACATTCTGTGGCCCTAACACCATCAACCATTTTTTTCTGTGAGGCACCACTGCTGTTACAGCTCTCTTGCAGTGACATCTCATCAAACAATATTGTAAAACTGGTGGGCACGGCCATCTTGGCATTCATCCCACTTTCACTAATCCTTTTTTCCTATTTTCGAATCATTACCACTATTGTTAGAACTCACTCTGGTAAGTACAAAACCTTTTCCACCTGTGTTTCACACCTGGTAGTGGTGGTCATTTTTTATGGGACAGCTATGTTCATGTACGTTAGACCAGAGCATGCAGACACAGAGGACACAGACAAAAGGGTTGCAGTATTTTACACAGTGATCACCCCGATGCTGAACCCCCTGATCTATAGCCTGAGGAATGAAGATGTTAAGAGAGCCATGAGGAGGCTGGTAAGAGATAAGTGACGTATTTCCCTCAAAGTCAAATTGAGTTGTTAGTTAAATATGAGAAGGGGCAACATGTTTGATAAACTAAATGAGAATCATTTTCCCAAAAGAAAATAGTTCATATTATGCACAAAAAATACCAAGCCTTATTACCAAATGACTAGTATACTTTAACTACTCGAAGACAGGCATGTTAAACCCTCTTCCTGTCCAGGCCATTTTTCAGCACTGTGATACTTTGACTAACAATTACTTGGTCATGTAATCTTGTACCCAAATACATTTTATATATTTATGAGGCAGTTAGAGCTTCCCTTTGGTGTTAATTTATTTTTTCTATTGTCAGGGTTCACTCCAAGTGTAGAGCTGTACATTGGCTCCTACCATCTCTCCTAGGTAAAGATTCCCGTGCCCAGACCTCCTGTCTGCAGGGTGGAGTCCTCTCAAACTGGGAGCCTAGACCCTTGGTCTAGTCATTACTTAAAGCCCAGAACACAGCTGACCAATTAGTGTACTGGCTGTTTACGATACCTGGACCCTGGCAGGGTACCACCCTGCTACACTATATAAGAGAAGACCAAAATTGTTGAAAAAAAGTTTCCCTTAGTTTCTGCTATAAAAATTTGCAAAAGAATAAACTTTCTTAAGTTTAGATCCAAAATGTATTCTGCCACATCTCAAAATATAGACTGGCCATCTCATTTCTTGAGGCCCTAAAATGCCAGGACAGTACAAACACCCCCAAAAGACCCATTTTTGAAAATTGGATACTCCAAGGTATTTAGCAAGAATCATGATAAGTATTTTGAAGTTGTAATTTTTTTCCCGCAATGTTTTTGGAAACTGAAGAAAGTAAATGAAATTTGATTTCATTTCACAAAGTTGTTATTTTAACAAGTTATTACTCACTTACATCATAGGCATACTTAGATTTACACCCCAAAACAAATTCTTCTACTCCTCCAAAGTATGGGGATATCACATACGTAAGACTTTTTTGAAGCATAAATTTAGAGAGTGGCCCAACACTCCAGGGAGAACCTTTAGGCTTCCAAGGGGCAAAAATTACAAATACAATTTCCTGACAACCCATCACATTTTGTGAGGCCCTGGAATCTGTTGCCAAGACCTGAAAGACCACATTTTGTGAGGCCCACAAAATGTTGCCAAGACCTGAAAAACCCCACATCTTAGCATCACAGAAACCAAAAAATAGACTTACTAGGGCCATGATACATGCTAAGGTTGAGGCAGTCCTATTGGACAGGGTACGTAAGTATGAACAATCGTGGAAAATATGGGTGGACTTCGATAAAACCTTACTCTTCCCCTGCTGAATACCCTGCACATGTCCTCTGTGCTCGTATGATGCATGCTTTAGCTAACCCTCTTGGGGCCCTTTCCCATCTCTTGCTATTCATTACCCTCCCACCTTCTTTACCCCTCTCCCTAGCTCTCTTTCCTTCTTTTTCTGTTCCTTGAGGCTTTCTCTTTTTCTTCTCTTCTTGCTCCATCAGCCTGCGGGTTTCCTCTTTACCAGTTACCTGCCCAAATGGATGTTTACTGAGGTAACATCAGCTATGTGTCCTGCTTTGCCAATGTGAGACCCTATAACTAGTTGTTTACCCTCTCCTCCATATTGTATTATTTGACTTGATCACTTTATCTTTCTTATACAGTCTTGAACCCCATGGACCCGATATTTGTGGCAACATAAGGTTCCACACCAAGACAGGGCATTTTAGATATTATAAGTTTATGTCTCTGTTGGGATGATGAGATTCACATGCCAATTAGAAACATTATGTGGTCAATGTGCATCTAACTCAGACTTTAAGATACCTGCTACCATAGGCTGTGCCCCCCGGCTGTTCAGATGTGTCATTAGGCAGCCATTTTGTTGTTTTCTGTGTTGCTTCTTTGTCCATACTTGCATTTCATCTCCCTGTACCTGTCTATGAAACAGCCCATGAATTCTGGGTCCTTAAAGGGATTCAAATTTGCTGTAAGACAATACACAAGACAAAAACACTAATGTCAGCCTAAACTCTCATAATCTTAACCCAATATAGGCCTCAATCTTGAAGCAGTATAGGCCACAGATGGCCCAAGATAAAATTTTACCTTCATTTAGGATGCTCGCCACGTCTGTTCAGAACGTAGGTACGACACATGCGTGTTAGCTTGATATACTCTTTGCATGCGTGAAAATGAGGGAGTGCAACCCCTTCCTCACAACTGAAGTAGGTGAGAGGAAGGGGTTTCACCCCCCAAAACACATCCATTGATCCCCCATGATGGGAGATAGCATATGTTGACATTAGGCATGGGATCAGGAGGGAAATACCCATTTTGACTCCCAAATTGTGTGCATCTTTAAAATTTGGCTTTTACAGCGGTGACATCACCCCATTTGATGAAGGCAAGATCAACACATTTTGGACATACTATAATGTCTGATATTGCCTTCAGTTTTTCTATGTTGAACTTTGTAAGTTCCAGAGTTGTGTACTATATGTTATGTTGTGAAATATGCCTGTTTATACAAAAAAATATATATATTGTAAAAAACTATTTATTTAACACAAAAATGTTAGAACACCCATGTGAATGTGCACAGAGTAAAACGTTTGCTAATCTTCAATGTGTGGTTTCTTCTTTCCATGCTCAATACCAGTTTTTGAAAAATGTTGTGTTTACAGTGACAATGGCCCTTATTTACTAAAGGAAAATCCACTTGGCATTACAAGTGCACCAAGAGAACCTAGGAGACAGATAAAAAGAAACAGAAGCAATAAAGAAAATTCAAGATTTTATCAGATATTTTTTTTTATTATTTATTATTAATTATTATTATCATTTTGTTTAAATAAACATTTTTTTAGACATTGTCTGGCATAGCAATGGCCCCCCTACCCATAAAATAATTGACATATTTCTCATGAACTTCACGGGTGCTTTGGGGTGCCAAGCCAGGACGGCCAGTATCCAGGCCCATCAGGGGATTAGCAGGAAGTCCGGCCTCAGGCCCAACTGAGGCAAGATAATTTTGGGCAATGCCAGGCCACTAGTCTGGAGACGTCTGGAAAAATACATCTGGGTGAAGACTCCTCCATCCGACATCCAGCCATTCTTCCCCACGTCCACATAGAGGAACTCATATTGTGCTAAAACCATCGCCATCAACACTATACTATTAAAATCCTTATAATTGTAATAGTAAGACCCCAAATGGGGTGGTGGCATGATGTGGACATGCTTCCCATATATAGCCCCTCCACAGTTGGGGAAGTCCCAACGGTCGGCAAAATGGGAGGCCACAGTCTGCCATTCCCATGGCGTTGAAGGAGACTGTGGAGTCAAACCAGAAAAAAAATATTAGTACTTTTGCACATAACATTGCAAGCAGATTATACAAAAACATTCTTGCCCAACATCAGTATAACATTTATTTTATGGAGTATTTAAAGAAAGAAATATAAGGCCCACTTATCAGATTCCTCACCCCCTCTGATAGCCCATTGTAAAAATTTTTAGGGGGGTTCAAGCTGGAGCTGCATTTGGAACCCCAAAAAAAGCCTATGGCACTCTTCCTGAATTTAAGGACAGCAATAACATTTGCACACATTTTAGAAGATGTTTCAGGTAAATCACTACAATGGAGCTGACAAAATACATTGTTAAGTGACTAGGCTAGGTGAGTATGAGCCCAGGATAGCATGCTGGGGAGGTTAGTGAAGGCAAATATGCATGTAGGCCAAAAAAGGAGCATTAAAAGCTTACAGCATGCATGGTGACAAAAGGGACATTCACAGCATATTACAATCATGGTAATTAGGGAATGATGAAATAAATACAATACATAAGCAAACATTAAATACATAGAATGTGATATTAAAGAAGAAATCTTACCTTAATATAGTCCTTCTGCAGGACCTGAATAATGGCAGAACAGGTCTCTGGGATACTGATCCCCAGAGCCTGGTGGAGATGCCTGTTGAGAACTTGAGATCCTGCAGACTTCTCCCAGTCACCAAGTACCGCATTGTAGCGACTAGCCTCTGCTAGGGAGTGATGGCTTGCCGCATGCAGGTGTCCTGCTTTGTAATATAAGGAGACAGCAAAGCCAACAGATGGTGAAAAACGGGGTCCGTCATCCTAAGAAAGTTCCAGATTATTTCTCCTGGATCTCACGCAGCAAAGGCATATGAGAGAATTGGTCACACTGGAGTGATCAATTCTTGGTCCATGAACTCCTCCCCACCCTGTTCATGGACTGGGCTTGGGTCAAAGTAAGAACCCCAACACCAAGCCCCCGCACAGCACGAAATCTATGATGAGTATGTACCCACAACATGGCTTTAAAATGGTTGGCTGCTCAGAACGAACTAACAGAACGCACTGAAGAACAGTAAGGCCTGTGAAGAGCGAGCTGAAAATCAGAAACGAGTGGACAAGAGAGCACTGAAAAACACGAACTGACTACACACACTGAAGAGCAGATAAAAACCCCACAAGCACAAACTGAACAGCAGTAAAACAATCTGAAAAGCATGAGTCTGAAAAGCGTGAATCATCTCTCACCAAAATTCTACTAACGCGAGAAACACGAGATTAGCAGAAGGAGCCCAAAGGGTGGTGCAGTGGCTATTGAACTTCCTTTTTATAGTCCCGTGATACGTGTTGTGCGTCACCGTGTTCTTGATGGTCAGAATTTGGTGTGACCGTGTGTATGCAAGACAGCTTGAGTGGAATTCCATCGGAAAAACCTTTAGAGTTTATTCTGACAGGAAAACCGGTCATGTTTACAAGGCCTTAGAGTCTGATATGGATTTTTAAGGGAAAACCTCACATAAATAACAAGAAAATTTGTGTGAATCCCCCCCCCCCAAAGCTGATCACAGACCCTTATCCTAACATGCAGCCTGGACATACATGTACCTCCCCTTTCCTGAACTGGCCACATGCCCTCAACATATGGAGGTAGTTACCAGAGGGGACCCCTGGCAAAGCACCTTGTCCCCATGTTAACCCAACCCTGGCTTAGTAGTTGTGAGGAAATGCAGACACCTAAAAACCCCAAGCTTTTTCTTACATTTCAGTGACATGGACCAGAACATGACATTTGATGGGAGTCAAGCATCAAACAAGGGATGAGACTTACTGATAAATGATTTGCAGTCAGAATGTATTTAACCACTTAAAGACCGCCTATCGAGGAAGGGCGGTTTTATTGCATGAAAGAACATACCTCCGCATGTGCCCACTGCATGGAGGGGGAGCCAATGCACGGACTCAATATCTGCCGTCCACCCGCGATCGCTCCACACAGAGGCAGAACAGGATCAATCTGCCTATGTAAGCAAGGCAGATCCCCGTTCTGACAGGGATGAAACATGGAGATCTTCTGCAGCAGTCTCACGTTTTTCTTCCTGTCAGTCCCTCCCCCACATAGTAAGAAAGCATAAACAGGGAACACATTTAACACTTTGATCCCCCCTGATTAACCCCTTCCCTGCCAGTGTAATTCATATAGTGACATTGCATTTTTTTTTAGCACTGATCACTGTGTTGGTGTCACTGGTCACTGGTCGCAATGTCGCAGTCCCACCAAAAATTGCTGCTATTACCAGTAAAAACAATAAAAAATAAATAAAAGACCATAAATGTATTCCATAGTTTGTAGACGCTATACATTTGCGCAAACCAATCAATATACCCTTATTGTCATTTTTTTACCAAACATATGTAGAAGAAAACATATTGGCCTAAATTTATGAAGAAATTTGTTTTTGTTCTTTTACTTTTTTTGGATATGTATTATAGCAGAAAGTAAAAAATAGTTTTTTTTTTCACAATTGTCGTTTTTTTTGCTTATAGCGCAAAAAATTAAAACTGCAGAGGTCATCATGTACCTCCAAAAGAAAGCTCTATTTGTGGGAGAAAAGGGACATCAATTTTATTTGGGTACAGCTTTGCATGCCCGCGCAATTTTCAGTTAAAGTAATGCAGTGCCGTATCGCAAAAATGGCCTGGTCATTAAGGGGTAAATCCTTCCAGGGCTGAAGTGGTTAAACTAGAACTAGAAATGAATATATTGCAATTTATTAGTCCCTAGATATGGGGCAAGATTGATTTGACTTTTTTCAGTTTTTATTTAATTTTTTACCTAGTGACCCTGGCAGTAGCATACTTCCTATCCTAGGATAACAGTGCTTGTAGGCAGGTACAGGTTGCATCTTCCTCCAACCTGAAGGCAGTGCATGACTCCTTCAGGCTGGAAGGAATTCATTAGGGGGAAATTATTTCCTCTTGTGGACATTACAGGCAGGCATCGTGGGAGGACTGTTGCCCCTTTGTGCGCTAAAATCGCATGGGATCTCAGGTGGCCATTTTGACGGGGGACCTTATAAATAGAGGATTCCCACATCATTAAAGCGCACCTGTGGCAAGTTTTAAGACAGGGAGAGAACCCTACTGGCTAGGAACATAATAGACATGTTCAATGCAGGGAGAGGTACTGGATGACAGGTGACAGAATAGGGTTGCCTTGCAGTGTGCTCCTACATTGCGTCATCTGGAACAGGATCCATGAATAGCCTCTTACAGCAGGAACCTGTACAATTTGTGCCATATCACAGTGTCACCTGAAGAAGAGAAAGCGGCGAAGAAAGAAGACCGGGCCACCGCTAGTAAAAGAGCTGGAAGAAGAAAGCGGAGGCCTGGCAAGAAGAACCGAAGAGGGGGACAAGACCCCCGAAGTCGGAAGAAGAGGCGGCGACGACAAAAGCCCGGGCCACCACTAGTAAAAGAGCTATAAGAAGATAGCGGTGGCCCGACAAGAAGAAAACCGAAGAAGGGGACAAGACCCCTGAAGTCGAAAGAAGACCCCCGGACGGCAGCGGCGACGAAGAAGAAAGGCGAGAAGACCCCCCAAGATGGAAGACCACCAGAGCTGTCCAATAAATTATTTTAAAAACATGTGTTGTGTTTTTTTCTTTACACTTTTTTTCACCAGGTGAATGGGTAGGGGTACATTGTACCCCAATACTCATGCACATAGGGTGGGGGGCCGGTATCTGGGGGCCCCCTTATTAAAGGGGCTCCCGTATTCTGATAAGCCCCCCGCCCGCAGACCCCGACGGCCAGGGTTGTCGGGAAGAGGCCCTTGTCCTCATCAACGTGGGGACAAGGTGCTTTGGAGTGGGGGGGCACAGGGCCCCCCTTTCCCCAAAGCACCCCCCATGTTGAGGGCACGCGGCCTGGTATGCCTCAGGAGGGGGGGGCGCTTGCTCGTCCTCACCTCCTTTCCTGACCGGCCGGGCTGCGTGCTCGGATAAGGGTCTGATGTGGATTTTGGGGGGACCCCCACGCCGTTTTTTCAGCGTAGGGCTTCCCCTTTAAGTACATACCAGGTGACGGGGCCAGCCAGGTGTCAATCTCGCCGATTGAGGCGGCGACATTGACCTCCTTCGCTTGTTACGTCTACCAGGAGCCGCGTTCAAAATGAACGGACTTTCTTTGTGTGTGGGCAAGTCCATTCATTTCAAAAGTCCGGCCTATGACTCTCGCCATAGTCCGGCGGTTTGTCCGCCGAAAAAGTCCGGGCATGTGTGGGCAGGTCCGCTAATTCAGAAAGTCTGGCGGACATCCGCTGCAAAGTTTGGTGGTTTGTCCGCCGGATTAAGTCCTCCGGATAGTCCGATCGTGTGTACCCGGCACTCCTGTACTAAATCTATGGTGGATAAGCATTGTCACCCTAGCATACAAAGTATCAGATATCGGGAAATGTACATATATCAATATATAATTAGAAAACCTGATCCAAAGGTACACTATATTACCAAAACTATTGGGACACCTGCCTTTTCATGCACATGGGTTCCATATTGAGTTGGCCCACCCTTTGCAGCTATAACAGCTTCAACTCTTCTGGGAAGGCTGTCCACAAGGTTTAGGAGTGTGTCAGCAAGTCCCAGCCAATGTTTCAAAAATATAAAAACAAAGCTAATGCATCTACAATATATTAAAATGTTCTTTTTTGGGGCTTAGAAACATTTTAACACCCTAAATTCACCCTAAATATAGATATACTGATAATCCAATCTCAATAGGGAGGAGCAAATCAATCTTCCACAAGATAAACAAGAATTCGGGGAATTAAGCTATCTCAGGAGGGGCCAAATACTAGAATAAAAGTGTTCCTGCAGACTAGATATAATTGCACAGAGATGCCCTGTGTGATGCCATGTGCAGAAGACCATACATTACATTTTTAATTACATAAATAAGATAAATGTAAAAAGCTTTATCAGGACTATTTCAGTTAGGACTGTGATCTAAAATAAAAATAAAAAATCTGTTATTATTTTAAATGTTATCATCACTCTAAAAAGAAGGTAAGTTAAACATAAAAGGCTTTTCTTTTAATTTAAGCTGTCTTCCTTGATACTGAAAAAAAAACTAACCCTGGATTAAAAAAAAAATATCTTTTCATTTAAAGTAAAAGATGTAAATTCAATCAGTTAAGTCTTATGATATGCTTTAGCATGTTAACGTAAGTTTAATTTTATTTATTTTTTTGAATCTGCACCTTTCATTAAATTAATAGTGAGAAAGAAACACATTAAAAAAGCTCTACACTTCACCTGCAAATGAAAATAGTGTTCCATCCAAAATTAATACATTTTTTTTTACTGCAGCTATTCAATAAAACCTTGACATACTGTGCAATACACTTTTATTAATAGTATGTTAAACAGCTCTTTAAAACAAAACAAAAAACCCATAAAAAGACATATGAGAAAAATCGTATTCACTATACTCTGTAAACTAATCTAAATATAACTGCAATGTAAAAAAAAAAAAAACTTCAGACATTATGCGATAAGCCAAAGAAAGTGATAAAAAAAACTCTGTACTTTATCACCCATAAATAATGTCTCACCGAAAAATTAATAAATGCAAAATTAGAACCTAAATATAGGGTGCATTAAATAAAGAAAGAACGAAAAAAAATAAAATAAAAGAATAATGCCCCATACACACAATTAGAAATTCCGTCAGAAAAAAACTTGGATGGTTTTTCTGACGGAATTCCGCTCAAGCTTGGCTTGCATACACACGGTCACACAAAAGTTCTCTGAACTTTCAACCGTCAAGAACTCGGTGACGTAAGACAATACGACGAGCCGAGAACATTATTCAATGCTTCCAAGCATGCGTCGAATTGTTTCCGAGCATGCGTAGGAATTTTGCGTGTCAGAATTGGTACAGACGATCCAAATTTCCGATCAAAACTTTTTCCGACCGAAAAATAGAGAACCTGCCCTCAATCTTTTGCTGTCTGGAATTCTGCCAGCAAAAGTCAGATGGAGCATACACATGGTCGGAATTTCTGAGCAAAAGCTCGCAATCCGACTTTTGCTGGCAGAATTTCTGATCGTGTGTACGGGGCATAACGATTTAGGGCCCTATACTCTGTGAGCAAATAATAATCAAATAGTGTTTTTTTTTTGTGTTCAGGAAAAACTAAAGGTATAGACTTCAAATATAATATAATGTCACACTACAGGCATAGTTGCCAACTGTCCCGAATTTCCCGGGACATTCCCGGGATTAGGACATTTGTCCCAAATTAATTTTGTCCTGGGAAATGGGACCTCTAGCGGCCGGCGGAAAAAATGTCTCCGCCGGCCGCCATTTTTAAGAAGACCAGAAGCTGGTCTTCAATAGAGAACCTGTGGTGCCGCCCACTGCCAGTGTGTGTGTGAAGAGCAGTGGGCCGCGCCACAGTTCAAAGTCAGCACGGCAACGAGGCTGCCAATTGGAGGCCAGGAGATGTAATGTCCTGTCAGGGGAGTCCGTGCAGTGAGTATGTCGGGGCCAGCCTGTGGATGTGGGGGCCAGTCTGTGGATGTGGGGGCTAGTCTGTGGATGTGGGGACCAGTCTGTGGATGTCGGGGCCAGTCTGTGGATGTGGGGGCCAGTCTGTGGATATGGGGGCCAGTCTGTGGATGCTGGGGCCAGTCTGTGGATGCGGGGGCCAGTCTGTGGATGCGGAGGCCAGTCTGTGGATGCGGGGGGCAGTCTGTGGGGGCCGGTCTGGAGATGTGGGGGGGGGGCAGTCTGGATGAGTTGAATGATTTCATTTCATATTACAATGTAATAATAGAAATAATGCGCTTCAGTCATCCTGACACCATAACAATCATGGCGCCGGGATGATTGAAGCGCTAACCCCAGGTATTTGGAGTATCTTTATCTGCTGATTGTCAAACTCTGGCAAACACATATTGCTATTGTGGTGTAGGACCGGGGGGATGCTGTCTCTCCTTTCCCCCCACCCCCCCCCACATTCATCTCAGACTCTAACCACACCCCTTTGAGCCACGCCCACTATTTTACATAAACCATGTCCATAGTGCGCCATATTTTTCACCTTTTTATATGCCACACCTATAACCGCATGCCCCGTCCCCTAATTATAATACAACTCCGCCTACTGCCAAAAAAGTGTCCCGAATTATTTTTTTACAATGTTGGCAACTATGTACAGGATCTGGTATGATTCGCACAGCTCCACTGAAATTTGCTGTCTGATGTATTAAAGAACTATCTTATATGATTGTTAGCGCCATTTAGTGCCCATAATGCAGTATTTGTTTTTAAATACTTCAGTCAGTAAAAAGGGAATTTAGGCCACTAGATGTGACAAAATAGACTTAGGGCCGGTTCACACTGCAGGCGCGGCGAGGCGTCTCCGACTTGCCTCGCCGCGACCTGCGGCGGCCTCGGCGGCGACTTGCAGAGGACTTCTGTATAGAAGTCAATGCAAGTCGCCCCCGAAGTCGCCCAGAAGTAGTACAGGAACCTTTTTTCTGAGTCGGAGCGACTCGAGTCGCTCCTCTCAGAACGGTTCCATTGTACAGAAAGGGGGCGACTTGCGGGAGCGAGGCGAGGCGAGTCGCGTCGCCTCGCATCGCCCGCTGTGTGAACCGGCCCTTACTTATTTCCTTTCTTTCTCCTTGTCTCTTTTCTTCCCAGCCAGGGGTTATAGCCGCACTTATTTCTTCCCAACATTTTACTTTCCTAATGTGGTCTCCATGGAGTGGATGTGACACATCCCACAGTTCAGGATGGGCCTACATTGCATTGATCAGATCCACTTGAGATACTGCACTTGCCATCTTGTCTTGCTGTTCTCCTATCAACTACCCACAGTCACATGGCTGTGCAAAGCACTCTTGGGTAATTTATGCATAGACAGGTATTTCCTGTTTTTGCATAGATTACAGTGTCCAATCAACTTTTTGCAGCAGAAAAAAACGCCGGAAGCTTAAAAAAGCTTAAAAACGCTGCTGTCGCGTTTTTGCGCGTTTTCCCGCGATTCGCGCTTTTACAGCTCCACGGGACGCACTGGTCCTGTTTTTTTTTTTACAGCTTAAAAACGCCTAGGCCATTTACAGCTCAAAAACACCTAGGTGGGCATGAAGCCATAGACTAACATGGACAGGCGTTTTTAAGCTGCAAAAAAACGCTCAAAAAAGCGGCTGTGAAAAACGTCCATGTGCATGAGGACTAACAATCAAAGGAGATAGCTCTATAACACAGAATATGGCAAATTTCATTGGAGCTGTGTGTATGTGTGTCACATAGACGCCCTATATTTGAAAGCCTACACCTGTGGAACTTATTGCTGGATACCTACTTGAAAAAAGGACTGCACTGAAAATGGACAACTACCCTGAAACAGCTGTGTGCCATTTACAGCAAGTTATGCCGTGCACACACGACCGGACTTTCCAGCAGACTAGGTCCAACGGAATCATTCCGTCGGATAGTCCGATCGTTTTTCTTAAAAAAAAAATAAAAAATCAGACGGACCTAGAAAGAAAACATGTTTTAAATCTGTCCGACAGACTCAATTCCTATTGGGAAAACCGTTTGTCTGTATGCTGGTCCAACGGACCAAATACGACGCAAGGGCAGCTACTGGCTACTGGCTATTGAACTTCCTTTTCTAGTCCCGTTGCACGTCATCACGTTCAAAACGTACGGTCTTTCGAAGGGACTTTAGTCCGTTCGTGTGTGGGCAAGTCCGTTTGTTCGGAAGTCCGTCGGAACTCTGCCGAAAGTCCGTCGGGAAGACCGTCGGATCTACCCCCCTCTAATAAAGGTTTAACCCCTTGATCGCTCCCCAGGTAACCCTTTCACCTACTTTTGCCAGTGTCACTAAGTGATCACTGAATTAGTGTCGTTGGTGCTGCTAGGTAGCCAATAATTTTTTTAGGTTCACCGCCAGGTTTTTATAGCGTCAGGTAACCTCATATACAACTTAATAAAGGTTTTAACCCCCTGATTGCCCCTAGATTTAACCCTTTCACCAGTTATCACCGTATAAGTGTCACTGGTGACGCTGGTTAGCCAGTTAATAATTTAGTTATTTAGGTTCCCCGTCACCGCCGTTTGTGTCCCCTCGTTCATTTCCGGATTCTGGCAGCGGAGTTTGTGCCTTCAGAAGCTTAAAGTGTCCCCGCAGAGGACTGTGTCTACCTGCCCAGTTGACTCCGCTCATACGGGAGTCCAACCCATCCGGTAAGGACCCTCAGATACTACTTTTGAAAGGCTTTGTTTCCTGCTGATTACCGCTGCTGGGGTTCACTTGCTTATCTCTCCCATCTGCAGTGTTTCTATCAAGGACATTATAATCACTACTTCTTTGGGTTCATTGCACGTTAATCAGACAGGACAATTTTAACTAATGGGTTTATTTTGATTTTATTTATTGTTATTCATTTTTTTCACTGTGATTTTCACTTACACATTTAGTAGCGCAACTTTATTTTTAACTAACCTGACGCTGCCTGAGGCAATGCAGACCCTATCTGACCCTAAAACATAATTGATATCACCCGCCAGGCGATCAGGGGGTTAAACTTTTATTGGATAATAAATGGAGGGTGCCCTGATGCTATAAAAAGCAAACTAACTAACCAGCGTCACCCGTAACACTTATATGTGTCCAACTGATCCGGTAAGGACCCTCAGATACTACTATGGAAAGGATTTGTTTCCTGCTGATTACCGCTGCCGGGGTTCACCTGCTTATCTCTCCCATCTGCAGTGTTTCTATCAAGGACATTATAATCACTACTTCTTTGGGTTCATTGCACGCTAATCAGAAAGGACAATTTAACTGATAGGTTTATTTTGATTTTCTTTACACCCCTTTCACACCAGGGCGTTTTGCAGGCGCTATAGCGTTAGAAATAGTGCCTGCAATCCGCCCTAAAGAAGCTGCACCATTGTTTGTAGTGTGAAAGGGCTTTCACACTACAGCGGTGCGCTGGTAGGACGTCAGGGAAAAGTCCTGCCAGCAGCTTCTTTGGAGCGGTGAAGGAGCAATGTGTTTACCGCTCCTCCACCGCTGCTCCCCATTGAAATCAATGGGGCAGTGCTGTAATACCGCCGGCAAAACGCCGTTATTGCGGCGTATTGCCGGCGGTTTTAACCCTTTCTCGGCCGCTAGCGGGGGTAAAAGTGCCCCGCTAGCGGCTGAAATGCGCACAAATCCGGCAGTAAAACGCCGCTAAAAATAGCGGCGTTTTACCGCCCGCGCTATGGGCGGTGTGGTGTGAAAGGGGTCTTATTTTTATTCATTTTTTTCACTGTAATTTTCACTTTCACATTTAGTAGCGCAACTTTATTTTTATATTATTTCATGCTAGCCATAAGGATATTTGATGGTGTTTAGTTGCAGCTTTTTTTATATTTTCACGTATTTGGATCTAGCGCGGTAATTATTTTTTTGAGGTTAGTGCCATTAGCACTAACACCCACATGCAAAGCATACACCTCCCTTAGTGGTATAGTATCTGAACAGATCAATATCTGATCAGATCTATACTAGCGTCCCCAGCAGTTTAGGGTTCCAAAGAACGCATTGTTAGTGGGATCAGCTCAGATGCCTGCTAGCACCTGCGTTTTGCCCCTCCGCCCAGCCCAGCCCAGCCCACCCAAGTGCAGTATCGATCAATCACTGTCACTTACAAAACACAGCACACATAACTGCAGCGTTCGCAGAGTCAGGCCTGATCCCTGCAATTGTTAACAGTTTTTTTGGTAGCGTTTTATACAGTTGCTGACAGCCTAGGTTTTTACTTGTGAATCTCACTAGTTGTACCAGTAAATTTAGAGCCCAAAATGGCAAATCGAAGGTACACTAGTGAAGATGCCTACACGTTTCTGAGCATGACAGATAGTAAACAGTTACAAAAAAAGTATAAAAAAAAATTAAAAACACAAAAAAAAATAGGTGTCGTTTTATTGTTTATTGTTCTCTCTCTCTCTCTCTCTCTCTCTCTCTCTATTGTTCTACTCTTTTTTACTGTATTCTATTATGCAATGTTTTATTATGTTTTGTCATGCTTGCTTTTTAGGTATGTAATTTTTGTATACTTTACTGTTTACTGTGTATTATTGTTAACCATTTTTTTATTTTCAGGTGCGCCATTCAGCTGCAGCGCGGATTTATTTACAGCAACAGCGTTTGTTCCCATGATACATAAAGCCGTGTCTCCAGTGCTGTAGGAGGTGATTTCACCACCACAGTTAAAAAAAAAGAGCATATATGCCGAAATATGGGGGAAGCAGGGACGGAAGAGCGATTTTGCTCCAAATGTCGCGTACCTACGGTTGAAATTCCGACGGAGGCTTGCCCGTGGAAAAATCCAACCGTGTATACGCGGCATTACTTTTTTGCGGGAGGATGCCCCCATGCTTTGGCATATATATATTTTAGGCACAGTTTGCGTTAAAAAATGTTTGATTTTTTACTATGTTTTTTTTGGTATTTGCTTTGCAGGTATGGTATGCTAAGGTCTAAGCCCTTGTACACACGGTCGGACATTCCGACAACCAAATCCGTCGGATTTTGTCCGAAACTGTTGCATAGACACGGTCAGACAAAGTTGTCGGAAAATCCGATCGTTCAGAACGTGATGACGTAATTTAGTTACGACGGGACTACTTTCAGGCTAGTAGCCAATAGCTTTGGTGTAGGAATTTGATCTGAGCATGCGTGGCACTTTTTCCGATCGGAATTCTCTACAAACGATCGGACAAAGTCCATTTGGATCATGTTATCGGAAAATTTTATAGGCCAGCTGGAAAATTGGTCCGTCGGATACTCCGACGGAAACAGTCCGATGGAGCCCACACACGGTCGGATTACCCGACAACACGGTCCTATCGGACATTGTCCATCGGAATATCCGACAGTGTGTACAGAGGCTTACTGTTATACTTTAATGTTACTTTGTTTTAATGTTAACCATCATTTGCTTATCAGGTACGCCATTCAGTTGCAGCGTGGATTTATTTATCTTGACAGCAACAGCGTTTGCTCCCACGATACATAAAGCTGTGACTCCACCTCAACAGTTTAAAAAAAGCATATAGGCCGAAGCATGGGAGCAGCAGGGGCGGAGGAGCGATTTTACTCCTAATGCTGTGTACATACGGTCGAAATTCCGACGAAGGCTTGCCTGTGGAAAAGTCCGACCTTGTGTACGCAGCATAACTTTTTTGGAAGGATGCACCCATGCTTCAGCATATATAAATGGTGTATGTATGCCCATCATTAGAAGTGGGTGGATGAAGGGAAGTATTCTAATGGTGGGCATACCCACTGATCAGTCTCTTTTTTTCGTTCAGCAAACAGGCTGCATGAAAAAAAAGATTACAATATATGTCCAACAAGGACCAGCAACGTACTGGTATGTTGCTGGACTTTGAATGGTTATACCAGAATGATGCCTGTGGGTTTAGGTAACCCCTTGGTATCATTATTTTCAACCAGCGGTCGGCTTTCATGTAAAAGCAATCCTAGTGGCTATTTAGCGTCTAGATTGCTTTTACAAGCAGTGGGAGGGAATGATCCCCCGGATATAAACAGCGCCATTGTGAAATTGGTAAAGCATTTTATCACACTGAAATTAGTGTGGTCAGATGTTTTGAGGGCAGAGGAAAGATCTAGGGTCTAATAGACTCCAATTTAAAAAAAAAAAAAAGAGTACCTGTCACTACCTCATGCTATCATAGGGGATATTTACAGTCCCTGAGATGACAATAAAAATGATAAATAAAAAATGGAAAGAAGAGTTTAAAAATAAAATAAAAAGCAAAATAAATAAAGTAAAAAGCACCCCTGTCCCCCCTGCTCTTGAGCAAAGGCGAACGCAAGCGTCGGTCTGGCGTCATATGTAAACAGCAATTGCACCATGCATGTGAGGTATCACCATGAAGGTCAGTAGTGATGGCCGAACGGTTCGCCCGGCGGTCGTTTCGCTGCGAATTTCGGACGTTCTCGGTCCGCTCGTTCGGCGGACTATTGGCGTCGTTCGCCCGGCGGACTTTCGTGTTTAATGTGTAAAAGAACTTTGACCTATGATGACACATCCATCATGGGGTACAGGACAGCCAATTGAGACATTACAGCACATGGACACTTGGACATTCCCCCTAACCTATAAATACACCCGATCCGGCGGCCATTTTACATTCTTTCTTCTGTCACTATAGGGAAAGGTTGCTGTTTGGAGCAGGGACAGATAAAACGCTAGCTATTTGGTACACAAAAGTTCTTTTCAGGACTGGTATAGGTGTTAGGTGTATATAGGTTTGCTGTGCTACTGATTGTTGCAGCAGCCTGAGTGTCTTTTGTCAGTTTAGATAAAGGGACAGAGCGCTGTGTCTGCTGCTATTTTAGGGACAGCCAGATTAGTCATCATCATCATCATCATCATTAGCTGTTACTATCAGGTCCACAAAAGTGTTATTCGAGTAACCAGTAATTGTTCCAGTCTCCTCTGTTTTGCCAGTTTGTATAGGGACAGGAAGGAAGCCGTGTGTCAGGCAGTGAGGGTCAGTTTAAACAGTTGCTGTTACTATTAGTTCCACAAAGGTTCTTTTCAGGACTGGTATCAGTGGTATGGTAATAGGCTTGTACACGTATAATATTCTTTCTTCCAAATATAGAAAGAATATTATACTTGACTGCTGCCCTTCTGCTGCAGTCTGCTAATCATTCACAACTCACTTGTTCCACAAAGCTCTTTATCAGGACTAGTAACTTGGTCTGTGTAGGGTGCTACAGTACATAGGGTTGAGTGAGGTACAGTCTGCCGTTCTGTAAGGACCGGCATCGGTCCACAATAGATAGGGTTGAGGCGCACCACTGCTGACCGCTGCCCTATACTGCAGCAGTCCTTCAGCAGTATAGGGACTGACGTACAGTCTGCTAATCAGTCACACCATCCCTGTGCTGTGCTGATTTACTCCTGGGGGTTCTTATTATGAGGGGATCACACCATCCCTGTGCTGTGCTGACTTCCTCCTGGGGGTTCTTATTATGAGGGGATCACACCATCCCTTTGCTGTGCTGACTTACTCCTGGGGTTCTTATTATGAGGGGATCACACCATCCCTGTGCTGTGCTGACTTACTCCTGGGGTTCTTATTATGAGGGGATCACACCATCCCTGTGCTGTGCTGACTTACTCCTGGGGTTCTTATTATGAGGGGATCACACCATCCCTGGCTGTGCTGATTTTCTCCTGGGCCTGCTTATTATGAGGGGATCACACCATCCCTGTGCTGTGCTGACTTCCTCCTGGGGCTGCTTACGGTGCTGCTGTCAGTGCTGTATATCACGGTGCTGGTGTGAGTACTTAATGTCACGCTGCTGATGTCAGTGCTCTCTATCACGGTGCTGCTGTCAGTGCTGTATATCACGGTGCTGATGTCAGTGCTGTATGTCACGCTTCTGATGTCAGTGCTCTCTATCACGGTGCTGCTGTCAGTGCTGTATATCACGGTGCTGGTGTCAGTGCTGAATGTCATGCTTCTGATGTCAGTGCTCTCTATCACGGTGCTGATGTCAGTGCTGTATGTCACGCTTCTGATGTCAGTGCTCTCTATCACGGTGCTGCTGTCAGTGCTGTATATCACGGTGCTGATGTCAGTGCTGTATGTCACGCTTCTGATGTCAGTGCTCTCTATCACGGTGCTGATGTCAGTGCTGTATGTCACGCTTCTGATGTCAGTGCCCTCTATCACGGTGCTGCTGTCAGTGCTGTATATCACGGTGCTGGTGTGAGTGATTTATGTCACGCTGCTGATGTCAGTGCTCTCTATCACGGTGTTGCTGTCAATGCTGTATGTCACGGTGCTGGTGTTAATGCTTTATGTCACGCTGCTGATGTCAGTGCCCTCTATCACGGTGCTGTTGTCAGATGACTCTATCACGGTGCAGGTGTCATTGCTGTATGTCACGCTGCTGGTGATCATCTCCTGCACCCTCTTCTTTGCCTACCCTGGTCCCTGACCTTCCCTCTCCTCCATTGCCTTCATGCGCTCCACAGTCCAGAATTGTCAGAACAATTTCCCATATAAAAAAGAATGCTTGTAGTTATCAATCCCAAATTCACCTCATACATGTGTTATGTCATTGGCCATGTGGTGGGACTATGTTTTCCCAGCTAATAATTATTTTGTGGCTGCAAATTTGACCTAAATGTTTGCGAAGTTCGCCTCCCATTGAAGTCAATGGGGCCCGCCGCGAACGTTCGGTTTCGCGAACGATCGGCCGCGTTCGCGGTCCGCGTTCGCGAAACGTCCCGTCGGAAGTTCGTCCATCACTAAAGGTCAGATCGAGGGCAGTAAGTAGACCTCCTCTGTAAATATAATGTGGTAACCTGTAAAGGCTTTTAAAAATGTATGTAGTTTGTCGCCACAGCACGTTTGTGTGCAATTTGAAAGCATGTCGTTTTGGTATCCATGTACTCGGCCTAAGATCGCCTTTTTTATTTCATCAAAAATTTGGGCACAATAGTGTGTTTTAGTGAATTAAAATTTAAAAAAGAGTATTTTTTCCCCAAAAATGCGTTTGAAAAATTGCTGCACAAATACTGTGTGGAAAAAAAATGCAACATCTGCCATTTTAATCTTTGGGGCCTTTGCTTTAAAAAAATATATAATGTTTGGGGGTTCAACGTAATTTTATAAACAAAAAATGTCAGAAAGGGCTTTGTCTTCAAGTGGTTAGAAGAGTGGGTGATGTGTGACATAAGCTTCTAAATGCTGTGCATAAAATGCCAGGACAGTTAAAACCCCCCAAATGATCCCATTTTGGAAAGTAGACACCCCAGGCTATTTGCTGAGAGGCATGTCGAGTCCATGGTTTATTTTATATTTTGACACAAGTTGCGGGAAAAAGCCAATTTTTTTTTGCACAAAGTTGTCACTAAATGATATATTGCTCAAACATGCCATGGGCATATGTGGAATTACCCAAAATACATTCTGTTGCTTCTCCTGAGTACGGGGATACCACATGTGGAGACTTTTTGGGAACCTAGCCGCGTCCCCAAAATCCAAGCGCCGCCTTCAGGCTTTCTAAGGGCTCTTTCACACGTAACAGATCCGTGATGATCCGCCCCGTGGACATCTGCTCTGCCCAGTGGAGCGATCCTCGCTGAGCAGGAAGATGACAGGTCCGTCTCTGCACACTGTGCAGGGACGGACCTGTCAGAGCGCCGCTCTCCCCTATGGGAGACTGGACGATGACGGACCGCAGAGTCTGTCGTCACCCGATCCAATCCGCAGAGGGATGGAAAAGTAGGTTTTTCCTCGGTCACACTTTTTTGGATCAGAGCGGGTCGGATGTCAGGGGACATGTCACCACTGACATCTGATGCTCCATAGAGGTCTATGGAGCATCCGTTCAGGTCCGCCTAAAAAACTGACAGGCAGACCTGAACGGATCGGTCGTGTGAAAGAACCCTCAGCGTGTAAATTTTTAATTTCACTCCTCACTGCTAATCAGTTTTGGGGCCGTGGAATGCCTAGATGGCACAAACCCACCAAATGACCCCATTTTGGAAAGTAGACACCCCAAGCTATTTGCTGAGAGGTATGATGAGTATTTTGCAGATCTCGCTTTTCGTCACAAAGTTTTGAAATTTGAAAAAAGAAAAAAAAATTTTTTTTTTCTTTTCTTTCTTAATTTTCAAAAAATAAGAGCTATAAAATACTCATCACTACTCTCAGCAAATAGCTTGGGGTGTCTACTTTCCAAAATGGGGTCATTGGGGGGGAGTTGTGCTATCTTGGCATTTTATGGCCTTTAAAACTGTAATAGGTAGTGAGGAGTGAAATCAAAAATTTGCGCCCTTAGAAATCCTGAAGGCAGTGATTGGTTTTCGGGGGCCCCGTATGCGGCTAGGCTCCAAAAAAATCCCACACATGTGGTATCCCCGTACTCAGGAGAAGCAGCGAAATGTATTTTGGGGTGCAATTCCACATATAACCATGGCATGTGTGAGCAATATATCATTTTTTTTTGTCAATATTCAATCACTTGGGACAAGAAAAAATATTCAATGGGCTCAACATGCCTCTCAGCAATTTCCTTGGGGTGTCTACTTTCCAAAATGGGGTCATTTGGGGGGGGGGGGGGTTTGTACTGCCCTGCCATTTTAGCACCTCAAGAAATGAGTGTGTAAATTCCAGAAAATGTACCCTAGTTTGTAGACACTATACCTTTTGTGCAAACCAATAAATATATGCTTGTTGACATTTTTTTTACTAAAGCCATGTGGCGGAATACATTTTGGCCTAAATGTATGACTAAAATAGAGTTTATTTGATTTTTCTTATAACAAAAAGTAGAAAATATCTTTTTATTTCAAAATTTTCGGTCTTTTTCTGTTTATATTGCAAAAAATAAAAATCACAGAGGCAATCAAATACTATCAAAAGAAAGCTCTATGTGTAAGAAAAAAAGGACGCAAATTTCGTTTGGGTACAACATTGCATGACCGCACAATTACCAGGTAAAGCAATGCAGTGCGAAATTGTAAAAAGACCTCTGGTCCTTAAGCTGACAATTGGTCCGGGGCTGAAGTGGTTAATTATGTAAAAATGTCACTTATATTAAAATTTCCTCTAAGCAATAGGATCCAAAAGTGAATTTACAGTGCCTTGCAAAAGTATTCAGCCCCCTTGAACTTTTCAACCTTTTGCCACATTTCAGGCTTCAAACATAAAGATATAACATTTTATTTTTTGTGAAGAATCACCAACAAGTGGGACACAATTGTGAAGTGGAACGAAATCTATTGGATTTTCGAAACTTTTTTAACTAATACAAAAATGAAAAGTGGGGCGTGCAAAATTATTCGGCCCCCTTGCGTTACATCTGCAAGTTGCTTGGGGTATGTCTCTATCAGTTTTGCACATCGAGAGACTGAAATTCTTGCCCATTCTTCCTTGCAAAACAGCTCGAGCTCAATGAGGTTGGATGGAGAGCGTTTGTGAACAGCAGTTTTCAGCTCTTTCCACAGATTCTCGATTGGATTCAGGTCTGGACTTTGACTTGACCATTCTAACACCTGGATACGTTTATTTGTGAACCATTCCTTTGTAGATTTTACTGTATGTTTGGGATCATTGTCTTGTTGGAAGATAAATCTCCGTCCCAGTTTCAGGTCTTTTGCAGACTCCAACAGGTTTTCATCCAGAATGGTCCTGTATT
This sequence comes from Lithobates pipiens, assembly GCF_037356315.1. Lineage (NCBI taxonomy): Eukaryota > Metazoa > Chordata > Amphibia > Anura > Ranidae > Lithobates > Lithobates pipiens. The sequence continues at coordinate 589,053,228 of NW_027507758.1, read as the reverse complement.
TGGCTGCATCCATCTTCCCCTCAATTTTAACCATCTTCCCTGTCCCTGATGAAGAAAAGCAGGCCCAAACCATGATGCTGCCACCACCATGTTTGACAGTGGGGGTGGTGTGTTGAGGGTGATGAGCTGTGTTGCTTTTACGCCAAACATATAGTTTTGCATTGTGGGCAAAAAGTTTGATTTTGGTTTCATCTGACCAGAGCACCTTCTTCCACATGTTTGGTGTGTCTCCCAGGTGGCTTGTGGCAAACTTTAGACAAGACTTTTTATGGATATCTTTGAGAAATGGCTTTCTTCTTGCCACTTTTCCATAAAGGCCAGATTTGTGCAGTGTACGACTGATTGTTGTCCTATGGACAGACTCTCCCACCTCAGCTGTAGTTCTCTGCAGTTCATCCAGAGTGATCATGGGCCTCTTGGCTGCATCTCTGATCAGTCTTCTCCTTGTCTGAGCTGAAAGTTTAGAGGGACGGCCAGGTCTTGGTAGATTTGCAGTGGTCTGATACTCCTTCCATTTCAAAATGATCGCTTGCACAGTGCTCCTTGGGATGTTTAAAGCTTGGGAAATCTTTTTGTATCCAAATCCGGCTTTAAACTTCTCCACAACAGTATTACGGACCTGCCTGGTGTGTTCCTTGGTCTTCATGATGCTCTCTGCGCTTTCAACAGAACCCTGAGACTATCACAGAGCAGGAGCATTTATACAGAGAGTTGATTACACACAGGTGTATTCTATTTATCACCATCAGTCATTTAGGACAACATTGGATCATTCAAAGATCCTCGCTGAACTTCTGGAGTGAGTTTGCTGCACTGAAAGTAAAGGGGCCGAATAATTTTGCAAGCACCACTTTTCAGTTTTTTATTTGCTAAAAAAGTTTAAAATATCCAATAGATTTCGTTCCACTTCACAATTGTGTCCCACTTGGTGATTCTTCACAAAAAATTAAAATTTTATATCTTTATGTTTGAAGCCTGAAATGTGGCAAAAGGTTGAAAAGTTCAAGGGGGCCGAATACTTTCGCAAGGCACTGTATCTATGCACTGAACCAATAAAAGGTTTACAATCTGACAATATTCTATAATACTGTATATTATATGTGAATTATCACAGTCTTTCCATCATATATCTAATTTAATTTTTTTTATTTGTATAAAACAAAAATATTCCTCAATCACAATTTTGGATTAGTTAGAATGCATGTTGGGAACCAAAGTGCTGTCACCGAATTCATTCTTCTGGGGCTCTCGACCGACCCACTAGTACAAGTTTTGTTATTCCCCATTTTCCTGGCAATCTATATGTCCACACTGATTGGGAATCTTCTTCTCATAGTGGCTGTGAAGACTGACAAGCGCTTGCACATCTCTATGTATTTTTTCTTGGCTAATTTGTCATTTTTGGACATTTGCTATACCTCAGTCATTGTACCAAAAATGTTGGTTAACTTTTTTGCACCGAAGAAGAGGATTTCATTTATTGGCTGTACCACCCAGGTCTTTTTTTACCTGCTCATGGGGGAAACTGAGTGTCTGCTTCTGGCTTTGATGGCCTATGATCGCTATGTTGCAATCTGCAACCCTCTACGTTACAATATGATCATGAACACAACGGTCTGTTTGTGGATGATCAGCATGGCATGGCTGACTGGTTGCATCCTATCATCCATTGATTTGTATTTTGTATTCCGCTTAACATTCTGTGGTCCTAACACCATCAACCATTTTTTTCTGTGAGACACCACTGCTTTTACAGCTCTCTTGCAGTGACGTCTCATCAAACAATATTGTAAAACTGGTGGGCACGGTCATCTTGGCCTTCATCCCACTTTCACTAATCCTTTTTTTCTATTTTCGAATCATTGCCACTATTATTAGAACTCACTCTGGCAAGTACAAAACCTTTTCCCCCTGTGTTTCACACCTGGTAGTGGTGGTCATTTTCTATGGGTCAGCCATGTTTATGTACGTTAGAGAAGAGCAGAGGACACGGACAAATGGGGTGGCAGTATTTTACACGGTGATCACCCCAATGCTTAACCCCTTGATATATAGCCTGAGGAATAAAGACGTTAAGAGAGCCATGAGGAGGCTGGTAAGATAAAGCCTAACATATACAGCAGCCTCCCTTAAGACCTTCCTGTTTGAGCACTAACTCTGGTGAGAACAATAAATATGAATAGAATGAACATAGATTCAGACATACAATGAAATAAATGCAAACATAACACTACAGTTCAAGCTGTGGATCAAGGCATTTGGTTTGATCAAAAACAAATATTTACAATCATGTATTAGGTACACTTACTATCGCAGGTGGTACTGTCCCACTCTAGTGGAAGATAGCACGGATAAGGGTAAGAGTAGGGGCATGGCGGAGGGAAGTGAGGAGAGTAAGTGGAGCAAGGGAAGGTGGTGGGAGGGAGAGTAATTTACCCATGAGGCTGAATATGTGGCACAGTACAATGTTCTCTTTAGTATTCCAAGATTTGGGAGGGGCATCGAGTAGTGGGGTTAATGAGTCTTGATTCCTTGTCCTCTCACCATTTCTTGTGGATTATCAGGGAAAGGGGTTATTGGCACTTGGTGTCGCTTAGTTCCTGGTGCTTCTTTCAGTGTTCAGCAGATTGAGGTTTTATTTGCTGCAAGTTCCATGGTTGTGGGGAATTTGAAGGCCTGTCAGTGGGGGCAGTGAGTTTAAAGAGGTCAAGTCTCGTTGGATGATTCAGAGATGTAATAAATTGTTGGCCCCATTTGTTGGGTGAGTTGGGGATCTGTAGCTGTTGGGTTGGATACCCTTGTGGGGGTTAGAAGAAGAGTCACGGGAAAGGTTGTATGAGTTTGTGTCTTAAGTCAATGCATACCATTAGAGGCATGTGGGGTAATAAGCGTCTTGTAGTGGGTGGGCAGTTCAATCAGAGAAGCACTAACCTTGATCCATAGAGAACATTCTGAATTTATTAGATGTCTTCTTTAGGCAGAAATCCATGCACGCCGATGTGTCGGGCATGCAGTTGGGCTATTGTTTCTCAGAGATCTTTGAGCTGTCAGGGAGGGTATTGTGGAGGCAGAGAGCGGCGGCAACTTGGATCCCTTTGTCCAGCTTCATGTACACCTTCTATAGAGGTTGCATTTCTTGCTGATGGAAAGCGAAAGTCGCTGTACCAATCGGGAAGGTCGATCTTTGGAATCTCCAGAACATTACAAAAATGGTACAGGTCCTCAGGGACTCTTTTTTTTTATTCTTTATTTAATTTTATAAATTTTCGCCATACAATGGGAAAGAGACAATTAAAAAAAAAATACTAACAATCTTCCCTCTGTCATTTCAAAATCCTTTCCTCCACCATTCCCCCCCCCCCCCTCCTGCACCCTGTCCCTTTCGCTAAAGGCCTGCGTATACTTCATTACCAATTCCTCCTTCCCTCTCTTTCCCTTTTCCAACCTCTCCCCCCTCCTTTTCCTCTTCCTTTATTTCCCTTTCCCACCCTCCTTCTTTCTCTTTCCTCTTCTCTAATTTAGTGAGTGATCTCCGCACGTACCTCCATGTGCTTTTAAACTTGTTCCACTCTTTCCACTTGTCCTTACATTCTGCTTCATCTATCTGATCCTCCCCCCAATCATCATCCCTCTCCAGTCTTTGTATGGTATTTACTTCAAAAATCCAATGGGCTTTCCACTTCCTGCCATTTTTTGGAGATTTGACATTTAGCTACATTAAGCAGGATTGGGATTATTGAAGCTTTGTATTGTCTTACTGGTCTATCTGTCCCATGGAATAAACATATCCATGGGTCCTCTGGTATGTCTTCCTTAGTGATTGTCTTGATGAGGTGTAAAATATCTCTCCAGTATTTTTTTAATGATGGGGCAATCCCACCAAATGTGATACATTGTACCTTTAATTTTACACCCCCTCCAGCAATCTGAGGACTTCTCCCGTTGAAAATTCCCTGTTCTATCTGGCGTAAGATACCATCTTGCCAGACATTTATAATATGTTTCAATCATCTTAGTATCTATTGCAGAACTGTAAGTAAGCTTCCAAATTTTTTATAATTTATGTTTAGTGCATCGTGTCCCTATTTCATTTTCCCATTTCTTGATATATGGATGTACATCCCCTTCCTCTCCCCCTAGGAGGATTCTATATAGGCTTGCAATTTTTTTTTTTTACACCATATAAATCTAGAGAGTATTCCTTTTAAAGTTCTAAAAAAGGATTGTGGGGCCGCTAAGGGAAGCATCTGGAATTTATATAATAATTTATATAATTTTGGGGGCTATCATCATTTTAACTGTATTTATTCGGCCTATCCAGGAGATGGGGCGGGTTGTCATTTTATTCATTTTCATCCTGATCTCGTCTAATAAAGGTATATATTTTATCAAGTAGGTTTTCCTCAAGGTATCTGTGAGTCTCACTCCTAGGTACTTTATATCCTTTCTCCATGGGAAATGAAATTCTTTTGAAAGTTTCCCTTCTTCCACGTTATTTATATTGATATTTAGTATTTCCGACTTATTAGGGTATATTTTAAGGTTTGGAAATTCACCATATCTTTTTAACACGTTCATCAGATTTGGGATCATTATCCTGGGGTTTGATATAAAGAAGAGTATATCATCGGCAAACGCATCGATTTTGCGCTCTTCATCTCCCACCTTTATCCCCTTAATGTTGTTGTTGTTGTTTCTAATCGAAGCCAGCAAAGGCTCCAATGAAAGTATGAATAGTAAAGGGGACAGCGGGCACCCCTGTCTGGTTCCATTTTTCATTGAGAACAGATGGGAGGATACACCATTCACTTTTACCGAAGCTTGGGGATCGTTATATAGAACTTTTACCCACTCCTGCATCCTCGGGCCTACCCCTATGGCTTCCAGGGTTTTCAGCATGTACCCCCAGTCTACCCTGTCGAACGCCTTTTCGCCATCTATCGACAGGAATAGACTGGGTTCCCCACTGATCCTGGCTGCCTGGAGTAGCAGTAGGGCTCGGACTCCATTATCCCTTCCTTCTCTTCCAGATATGAATCCAACCTGGTCCAGATGTACCAGGTCGGTCATCTTCTCCTTCAGTATTCTTGCCAGTATACTTGCGAACAGTTTGGTAAAGGCATTCAGTAAGGCAATTGGTCTATAGCTGGAACAGAGAGAACTATCCTTGCCGTCTTTTAATATAACTGTTATGGAAGCAGCTACTGCGTCTCTTCCCATAACGCATTCCGTTCCTAACCTGTTCCAGTAATGGCAGAGCTTTGGAACTAATGTTTCTTTAAACTTTTTAAGGTAGGATGTCATGAAACCGCCTGGACCCGGGCTTTTGCCCGGGCGGGAGCATTTTAACGCTTTAAATTTTTCTTCCTCTGTAATTGGTCCCTCCATGGTGGCTCTATCACTCTCAGTTAATGAGGGTACTGCACTATTATCTAGAAACGCTATAATTTTCCCTTAAATCTCTTGTTCGTCCTGCCCCTTCTTCTTGACTGCATAGAGGGATTTATAGTAATTCCTAAACTCTTTCGTGATCTTTGTGGTATATACTAATTCTCCTGATTTGTTTTAAATTTTTTTCTATAAAGTTGATTTCTCTTTTCTTTTGCAACATCCTAGCTAAATGTTTACTTGACTTGTCTCCCCATTGATATTTATCTTTTAATATTCTATTCATATCCTTCCTTGATTCTTGCTCTATAATGTCATTGAGCTCTCCTCTCTTATTTACCAGTGCGTGATAGATTTTCTGGTGATGGCCCCTGTGTTTTTTATAGCCTTGTTCTAGTCTATTTCTTCAATAAGATTTCCCATTTTATTTTCTTTCTCTCTTTTTTTCCTCGCCGCAATGGTGATGAGGATCCCTCTAATATAGACTTTATGCGCCTCCCATAGCGAGGCAGCCAAGATTTCCCCAGTATAGTTTTTCAAGAAATAAAAGTCTATTTCTTTCCACACTTCTTCTATAGTCTCCTCATCCTGTAGCAAGCTTTCATTTAACCGAAAAGTAAACTGCATTCTTTGCGTGCCAGGGATCCGCATCTTCATCGTGACCGGAGCATGATCCAATAGTGTCATAGTTTCAATCCTTATTTCTCTTGCTTGTTCTAATGCTCTGTGATCTACCAGTATATGATCTAATCTTGAATAAGTTCTGCGCACCGGGGAGAAGTAGGTATAGTCTTTATCTTTAGTGTGTTTAATCCGCCATGCCTCTATCATTTGACATTGATGCATCTTTATCTCATTTAATTGAACCTTACTTGTCCCCTGCGATCGGGACCAACTATTGATCGATGGATTCAAACAGACGTTTAGGTCCCCCGCTAGTATAATGACCCCTGCCTTAAAGGCCATTAAGCGATTCAGGGCCTGCCGCAGGAATCTTATCGGGATTTTATTAGGGCAGTAGAGGTTAGCCAGAGTATACGTAAGAGTAGGGGCATGGTGGAGGGAGGTGAGAAAGATAAGGGGAGCAAGGGAAGGTGGTGGGAGAGTAATTTACCCATGAGGCTGAATATGTGGCCCAGCACAATGTTCTCTTTAGTATTCCAAGAATTGGGAGGGGCATCGAATAGTGGGGTTAATGAGTCTTGATTCCTTGTCCTCTCACCATGTCTTGTGGATTGTCAGGGAAAGGGGTTATTGGCACTTGGTGTCGCTTAGTTCTTGGTGCTTCTTTCAGTGTTCCCCAGATTGAGGTTTTATTTGCTGCAAGTTCCATGGTTGTGGGGAATTTGAAAGCCCGTCAGTGGGGGGGGGGGGGGGGCAGTGAGTTTAAAGATGTCAAGTCTCGTTGGATGATTCAGGGATGTAATAAATTGTTGGCCCCATTTGTCGGGTGAGATGGGGTTCTGTAACTGTTGGGTTGATACCCTTGTGGTGGTTAGAAGAAGAGTCACAGAAAAGGCTGTATGAGTTTATGCCTTAAGTCAATGCATACCATTAGAGGCATGTGGGGTAATAAGTCTCGCAGCGGGTGGGCAGTTCAATCAGAGAAGCACTAACCTTCATCCAGAGAGAACATTCTGAATTTATGAGATGTCTTCTTTAGGCAGAAATCCATGCACACCGATGTGCCGGGGATGCAGTTGGGCTATTGTTTCTCAGAGATCCTTGAGCTGTCGGGGGAGGGTATTGTGGAGACAGAGAACGGCGGCAACTTGGATCCCTTTGTCCAGCTTCATGGACACCTTCCATAGAGGTTGCATTTCTTTCTGATGGAAAGTGAAAGTCACTGTACCAATCGGAAGGTCGATCTTTGGAATCTCCAGAACAGGTTAGTGTCCCTCCCTCGAGGTCTGAGGGTCCTGTGTAAGTGTTCAGACTAAAGTAGTCTGGGTAAGTATATTGGGTTCAATATTTTCAGGTAGTCCCCTCACTCTCAGGTTGTGGCGTCTGCCATGATTCTCTAAATCCTCTAAGTAGACTAAATATATTGAGGCCTCTGGTCTCTGAACAGAGGTATCAAGGGGATGTGAGCGAGGGGACTATTACGGTGCACATAATATTCAATACATCAGATAAGAAAACAAACATTACATAAAAAAATACTACAATTTATTTCAATAAAAACAATTACAAAATCCAATTATATCAAAAGTTCATGGGAAAGGTGAGGTATTTCAACTAGTTTTGCTTCTCAGCTTCTTCAGGAATTACCTACATCTAAAAATACATCAATTACTCATAAATCAATAGAAAATATATGTATACAAAAATAATCATAAATCACAAATAATTTCACTGAAAAATAAAGGAGACAACATTGCAGTACTTAACAAGAGCAGAGTCTTACCTCAATGCCCTTACCCTTGGACAAGCCAGAACCAAACAGGGGAAAGCCTCCCCCGGCGACTGGGAGGGGGATTATACCCCGATACCAACCGATATCTATACAAAAAACATTTATTGTTTTAGTTCACTGGTTTAAAAGGAAGGAATGGAAGGGGAAGGGGAGATCCCACATGTGATTAAAAATGGTAATGATGTGCATTCAGTACCCATAACCACCTCTGATCAGGAATTATAACCTGATTGTGATGATAGTGAGTGCTGGGAAAGATCCAATATAAATAGTGAATAGTCCTAAAAATTTGTATAAAAAAGTGCAACCCAAACAAACGTAAGTGACAAACAAAAAATCTAAACAACCAAAGTTAGACCCGTGAGGGTAACAGTGTAAAACAGGTGACAAGTGAATGGAAAAAAAAGGGGAGGGGGGAAAGGAAGCATTAAAAAGGGCCAAGCATATCAAGGGATGTAATTACCAATAAGATGTTGTGAGTCAATTAATTTTTGTAAAAAGAAAAGGATCCATGGACATAAACAAAGCTGATCAAAATCAGATGGAAAGAGACCACATCCGCACAATAGAATTGGTATGTGGAGTAGACAATCTCCCAGTTGAAACGGCACTTAGGAGTAGGGACTGTATAAAAGTGTAATGTGATAGTAATGAATAAAGGTTCAATATAAACAATAAAAATCATGATATATATAATAACAAGTCCCAATAGTGGCAGATATCAAGATCATCCACTCACAATGTCCATACCATTAATCTGGTAAAAATAATGCAGTCCATATTTACATTTAGTGGAAAGGGGTGGCAGTCCGGCAACGCGCCTAGACATCCCGGACAAAGCACAAAAAAAAGAAGAAATTGCCCATTGATGCCAGGGGGGGGGCAATAGAGACAAGATTTTATTACAAAAAGAAGCACTCTGGATCAAAAAGCTCAATGCTTTTGTCCCCCCTGGCCTCAATGAAACCACTCCTTCAAGTCATTTTTATAACCCGATAGGCCCCACCCTCTGCCTTGAGGTTTTGTGGGGTTTTTTTTCTTTGTGCTTAGGCGCGTTGCCGGACTGCCACCCCTTTCCACTAAATGTAAATATGGACTGCATTATTTTTACCAGATTAATGGTATGGACATTGTCACTGCAGGGACAATTATTGGTTCCTGGCTTTGTAAAGTACATAATTGTTTATGACATAGATAATTGTGCTGTTTAATTAATGGTTTTATTATTATATAATTTTGTGTGTTTGTAGACTCTTGCCTTTTCAGACCCTTTTTTCCCCCTCCTCTTGACTGGCCTGGACCTGTGGGTGTGCTCCTCCCCCAGCAATTGGTGTGATTCGGGGGGATTTGACTGGCGGATCATTTTGTATGGTGGCCGTGCTGTCTTTCTCCCTTGCATGCAGCCTGGCTGTTATCTAAGCCATAGGGTTGCAGGCACAGATGCGCGGGCGACAGTTCTGCGCATGCGCCGTTTGGCCTGGGCACTGTTCGGGCCTGCGCGCGTTGATATCGTGCGCGGCTGCCCCTTCCTGGTATCCTGGTGTGCAGTGCGCATGCGCAGAGTATGTTTCTGCGTGCGCACTGTCCGAGTCACTGACCCCTATGGCGCCATGAGCCGGCGACATGGCGCCGATTTAAATATGGGGTTGAGGGGTATAAAATGGCGATGGTTACCGCTATCCCCATATGTCGACCGGATCCAGGGGACATACACGGTTTTAAGACAATCGGTGACTAGACGATCTTGATATCTGGCACTATTGGGACCTGTTATTATATATATCATTTTTGATTGTTTATATTGAACCTTTATTCATTACGACCACATTACAATTTTATACAGATGGTCCCTACTCCTAAGTGCCATTTCAATTGGGAGGTTGTCTACTCCACATACCAATTCTATTGTGCGGATGTGGTCTCTTTCCACCTGATTTTGATCAGCTTTGTTTATGTCCCTGAAACCTTTTCTTTTTACAAAAATTAATCGACTCATAACATGTTATTGGTAATTACATCCCTTGATATGCCTGGCCCTTTTTAATGCTTCCTTTTTCCCCCTCCCCCCCCCTTTTTTTCCATTCACTTGTCACCTGTTTTACACTGTTACCCTCACGGGTCTAACTTTGGTTGTTTTGATTTTTTGTTTGTCACTCACGTTTGTTTGGGTTGCACTTTTTTATACAAATTTTTAGGACTATTCACTATTTACCGTATATACTCGAGTATAGGCCGACCCGAATATAAGCCGAGGCCCCCAATTTACCCCCCAAAAAACTGGCAAACTTATTGACTCGTGTATAAGCCGAGGGTGAGACATGCCTGTCCATCCCTGTGTGTGTGTCCGTCCATCCCTGTGTGTCCGTCCATCCCTGTGTGTCCGTCCATCCCTGTGTGTCCGTCCATCCATCCCTGTGTGTGTGTGTGTCCATCCATCCATCCATCCCTGTGTGTGTGTGTGTCCATCCATCCATCCATCCATCCCTGTGTGTGTGTGTGTCCATCCATCCATCCATCCCTGTGTGTGTGTGTCTCCACCCATCCATCCATCCCTGTGTGTGTGTGTCTCCATCCATCCATCCCTGTGTGTGTGTGTCTCCATCCATCCATCCATCCCTGTGTGTGTGTGTATCCATCCATCCCTGTGTGTGTGTGTCTCCATCCATCCATCCCTGTGTGTGTGTGTCCGTGTGTGTGTGTGTGTGTGTGTGTGTGTGTGTGTGTGTGTGTGTGTGTGTGTGTGTGTGTCCAGCCTACCTGTGTCCCGAGCCTCCGTCCCGTGCCTTGCCTCCTTGCCTCCGTCCCGTGCCGTGCCTTGCCTCCTTGCCTCCGTCCCGTGCCGTGCCTTGCCTCCTTGCCTCCGTCCCGTGCCGTGCCTTGCCTCCGTCCCGTGTCGTGCCTTGCCTCCGTCCCGTCCCGTGCCTTGCCTTGCCTCCGTCCCGTGCCTTGCCAGGATCGCCGCTCTTCGTCGGCGCCTCGGCGGCCATTCTACCCTTCAAACGCCGCGCCTCCGCCTCCGCCTGTGATAGGCGGAACACTGAATTTCCCAGCAGCCTGTGTTCCGCCTATCACGGACATCGTCTCATCCTCGTCCGTAGTACGAGGATGAGACGATGTCCGTGATAGGCGGAACACAGGCTGCTGGGAAATTCAGTGTTCCGCCTATCACAGGCGAAGGCGGAGGCGGAGGCGCGGCGTTTGAAGGGTAGAATGTCCGCTGTCTGTCTGCTCGACACGCTGATCGAGCAGGCAGACAGCGATGACTCGAGTATAAGCCGAGGGGGGCACTTTCAGCCTCAAAAAAGAGGCTGAAAATCTCGGCTTATACTCGAGTATATACGGTATATTGGATCTTTCCCAGCACTCACTATCGTCACAATCAGGTTATAATTCCTGATCAGAGGTGGTTATGGGTACTGAATGCACATCATTACCATTTTTAATCACATGTGGGATCTCCCCTTCTCCTTCCATTCCTTCTTTTTAAACCAGTGAACTAAAACAATAAATGTTTTTGTATAGATATCGGTTGGTATCGGGGTATAATCCCCCTCCCAGTCACCGGGGGAGGCTTTCCCCTGTTTGGTTCTGGCTTGTCCTGGGGTAAGGGCGTTGAGGTAAGACTCTGCTCTTGTTATGTACCGCAATGTTGTCTCCTATATTTTTCAGTGAAATTATTTGTGATTTATGATTATTTTTGTATACATATATTTTCTGTAGATCTATGAGTAATTGATGTATTTTTAGATGTAGGTAATTCCTGAAGAAGCTTAGAAGCGAAACTAGTCGAAATACCTCACCTTTCCCATGAACTTTTGATATAATTGGATTTTGTAATGTTTTTTATAGAAATAAATTATAATTTTTTTTTTATGTAACGTTTGTTTTCTTATCTGATGTATTGAACATTATGTGCATCGTAATAGTCCCCTCACTCACATCCCCTTGATACCTCAGTTCGGAGACCAGAGACCTCAATATATTTAGTCTATATACAATTGGGATGAGGGTGCACAGTGTAATAGTATAACTCTTAATCATCTTGTGAGGCCACTATTAATCATATTAAATCCTCTAAGTGTCGGTGCAGTTCTCTGAGATGTATACCCTGTGGCTTATTGACCTGTTGTACCTGGCATAGGGAAGCATCATGGCGGGCAGCTGTGTGTTCTACATCCTCCACTCTGAGGTTAATTGCCTGTATGTCTCTCTTCTGAGATCACCACTGACAGGGTATTCTTAATGATAAAGGTATGGTCCAAACTGCCTAGTGACACCTATAACAATAGGCACCTCATCCCCAAAAGAAGTTATATAATACACATAAAGGGCAAGGGAAAAGAAGGGGAAAGCTGGGGATTTTTATGCGGTGCTAGATGTAACAAAGGATCCTATCACGATATAATAATAAAAATTCATGAAAAGAAAAAATAAATTATTTATTGGTATACATTAAAAAAGCATAACATCAGCACATACAGTGTGTGAAAATAGTAAAAACACTATACACAATGTTTACTGAGCAGATGAGATCCCAAGGATACTGGTTAACAGACTGTCAGCACTTATTCCCAACATGTTTTGCAGAATGCTTCGTCGGGGGAATTATGCAGCCACTGTTCGCCAGAAAACCACCTGCCGCAGACAGACAACATAGGTGTAAAGCAGGGTATGCACCTGGCCTAATCACATCACCAACCGCCTCATCTAATTAATGATAAACTTAATAATAAGGATGGTGCGAATATCCATTAGAGAGTTGCTCACGCAGATGATTAAGGGCTACATAGAGTGCCCAACAAAGCTGGTAGGAAAATATGGAGCTAAGGTTGCTGATCTGTAAGGGATTAGCCTTAGAAGAATAACAAGGCGCTCTGACATGCAGGAATAGCACATATCCCGCACGTTGTAGGGTATTCTTAATGTCAGTGGCGAATCCGATCTGCTGCATTTCTTGTAGGTTAATGGAGCGGGTCTCACCAGTAATCAAAGGAAGCCGTTCTGTGCCAAGTGCAGGCTTTTGCTTGGTGAGCGGGATCTCCTAGAGGGAGCCGTCATGCCATCTCTCTGCTGTTGGGAGAGGAATATCTCTGGAATGGTGTCGCTGAGCTGTGTTCTCGGTCTCCTTGGTGACTAGGATTAGGGATGATCTTCATGTTCGAGTCGAACATACGTTCGACTCGAACATCGGCTGTTCGCCCGTTCGGCGAATACCGAATGTTATGGGCTGTTCGCACCAAATTCGTGTGGCGCTCACGGCCCACAATGCACTGCGCCATCGGCCAATCACAGCGCCGGCAGCGAGGAGAGCCATGATTGGCCACAGGCAGGATGCCTGTGGCCAATCATAGCTCAGGCTGTGTAGTACACGCCGCCCACTATATAAGGCCGCCAGCACGGCGGCCTTGTGTAGTGTGTTGGCGTCTGTAGGAGTTAGTGGGTGTTCTGTGTACCTTCAACACAGTATACATCGTTCGTTATCCGCCGATTTTGCATTCTTGCTCTTCTGTAGTGGGTGTTGTCTATGTGCCCTGACCGCAGTATACACCGTTATATCCACCTATATAGCTAGCTATCTTGCTCTTTTTTAATAGAGCTTGCAGTCAGTTGTAGGAGATTGTGCGTCCTGTCTGCGTGCCCTCACCGCAGTATACACCGTTATATCCACCTATATAGCTAGCTATCTTGCTCTTTTTTAATAGAGCTTGCAGTCAGTTGTAGGAGATTGTGCGTGCTGTCTGCGTGCCCTGACCGCAGTATACACCATTATATCCACCTATATACAGTGGTGTGAAAAAGTGTTTGCCCCCTTCCTCATTTCCTGTTCCTTTGCATGTTTGTCACACTTAAGTGTTTCGGAACATCAAACCAATTTAAACAATAGTCAAGGACAACACAAGTAAACACAAAATGCAATTTGTAAATGAAGGTGTTTATTATTAAAGGTGAAAAAAAATCCAAACCATCATGGCCCTGTGTGAAAAAGTGATTGCCTAATCCTAATAACTGGTTGGGCCACCCTTAGCAGCAACAACTGCAACCAAGCGTTTGCGATAACGTGCAATGAGGCTTTTACAGCGTCCTGGAGGAATTTTGGCCCACTCATCTTTGCAGAAATGTCCTAATTCAGTTACATTAGAGGGTTTTCGAGCATGAACGGCCTTTTTAAGGTCATACCACAACATCTCAATAGGATTCAGGTCAGGACTTTGGCTAGGCCACTCCAAAGTCTTCATTTTGTTTTTCTTCAGCCATTCGGTGGTGGACTTGCTGATGTGTTTAGGATCATTGTCCTGCTGCAGAACCCAAGTTCGTTTCAGCTTGAGTACACGAACAGATGGTCGGACATTCTCCTTCAGGATCTCTTGGTAGACAGCAGAATTCATAGTTCCTTTTATCACGGCAAGTCTTCCAGGTCCTGAAGCAGCAAAACAGCCCCAGACCATCACACTACCACCACCATATTTTACTGTTGGTATAATGTTCTTTTTATGAAATGCAGTGTTCCTTCTACGCCAGATATACTTGGACACACACCTTCCAAAGAGTTCCACTTTTGTCTCATCGGTCCACAGAATGTTGTCCCAAAAGTCTTGGGGATCATCAAGATGTGTTGTGGAGAAATTGAGACGAGCTTTGATGTTCTTTTTGCTCAGCAGTGGTTTTCTCCTTGGAACTCTGCCATGCAGGCCATTTTTGCCCAGTCTTTTCCTGATGGTGGAGGCATGAACGCTGACCTTAACTGATGCAAGTGAGGCCTGCAGTTCCTTGGACGTTGTTGTGGGGTCTTTTGTGACCTCTTGGATGAGTTGTCGCTGCGCTCTTGGGGTAATTTTGGGCGGCCGGCCACTCCTGGGAAGGTTCACCACTGTTCCATGTCTTCGCCATTTGTGGATAATGGCTCTCACTGTGGTTCGCTGGATTCCCAAAGCTTTGGAAATGGCTTTATAACCCTTTCCAGACTGATAGATCTCAATTACTTTCTTTCTCAATTGTTCCTGAATTTCTTTGGGTCTCGGCCTGATGTGTAGCTTTTAAGGATCTTCTGGTGGACCTTACTGTGTCAAGCAGCTCCTATTTAAGTGATGCCTTGATTGTGAACAGGTGTGGCAATAATCAGGCCTGGGTGAGGCTAGAGAAATTGAACTCAGGTGTGGACAACCACCGTTATAGTATGTTTTAACAAGGGGGGCAATCACTTTTTCACACAGGGCCATGATGGTTTGGATTTTTTTTCACCTTTAATAATAAACCCCTTCATTTACAAATTGCATTTTGTGTTTACTTGTGTTGTCCTTGACTATTGTTTAAATTGGTTTGATGTTCCGAAACACTTAAGTGTGACAAACATGCAAAGGGACAGGAAATGAGGAAGGGGGCAAACAGTTTTTCACACCACTGTAGCTCTTCTCTAATTGAGCCATCTGCCATCTGCAGGAGTTAGTGGGTGTTGTGTGCCTCCAGCACAATATACACTACCCAATTGCTGGTTTTCCCATCTCCCTTCAGGCCATAACATGTCTGGAAGGCCAACAAGGAGAGGCAGAAAGGCACGAGCCGATAAAAGAGGGCAAGCAGGCTCTGTGCCGAGAGACAACAGTGCTGGTCGTGGACGCGGTGCATCGTCATCATCAGCACGTGGCCATGGGACACGCTTGTCCTTCTTTTCGGCAGCTGGACGTGTTGAGCCGCAACATGCCGAAGACTTGGTAGAGTGGATGACCAAGCCCTCTTCATCCTCCTCATCCTCTCTCACCCAGGCTCAGGGTACTAGCAAAGCAGCTGCCAACGCATCGTGTTCCCTCTTCTCAATGTCATCATCAGTGACTCCTTCCCTAGACCCACCATGTCCTCCTGAGGAGTCTCCTGAACTTTTTGAGCACAGTGTTGGGTACATGCTCCAGGAGGATGCCCAGTGTTTTGTAGGCTCTGATGATGATACTCAGCTAGAGGAAGGCAGTAGCGTGAGCGCAGAGAGAGGGGATTCTCAAGAAGGACAGCAATCTGGCAGTCATGTTCCTCAAGCTGCAGGGGATGATGAGGGCAGTGACCCCACGTGGGTGCCTGGTAGGAGAGAGGAGGAGGAGGAGGCACATGTCCAACGAGGCAGGATGCCCTCCGGGGGCCAGCACACTGACTAATTCACACCGCAGAGCTCCGCCTGTGCAGGGCGCTGCCTCTGCACGTTATTCCAAAAGTTCTTTGGTGTGGGCCTTTTTTGAGACGAGTGCATCAGATCGCACCGCTGCTATTTGCAACATATGTCTCAAGCGTATCTTGCGTGGCCAAAACATCAGCCGCTTGGGCACCACATGCTTGACCAGACATATGTTGACCTGCCATGCAGCTCGTTGGCAAGCGTACCTTAAAGACCCACACCAAAGAACAAAGCGGACCTCTCCTTGCTCCACATCAGCTGGGACTCCTCATCAGCTGGGATCTCCAACCCCACTAGACCTTTAGTCTTCTCTGAAACCTGAGAGGAATGAAGGTGTAGAATTAGGTGTGTCACAGCCAAGTGCTTCCGGGCACTCTGCTAGCAGTACACCCATGTCCGATTATAGCAGGCAAATGTCCCTGCCCCAGCTGCTGGACCGTCAAAAGAAGTTCACTCCCAGCCATCCACATGCCCAGCGGTTGAATGCTAGCTTGGCTAAATTGCTAGCACTTCAACTGCTGCCTTTTCAGTTGGTAGACTCGGCCCCCTTCTGTGAGTTTGTACAATGTGCGGTCCCCTCAGTGGCAGGTCCCCAGCAGGCATGGACAGGGACGTTACCTGTCTTTCACGGCCCATTGGGTCACTCTTCTGGCAGCTGGGAAGGATGCAGGACAAGGTGCAGTAGTGTTGGAGGTTGTTCCACCACCACGCCTCCAAAATGCTACTCTTGGTTGTGACACACCTCTCTCCTTCACCCCCTCCTCTTCTTCTTCCTCCATGGCCTCTTCCAGTGCTCTGTTCTCAGAACCAGTGGTGCACTGTAGGCGTTCCAGGGGCTACGCAAGTACGCAGGCAAAACAATGCCATGCCCTGCTTGCGCTGGTTTGTTTGGGGGACAGGAGCCACACTGGGGAGATATTTTGTCAGCTCTGCAGGGGCAGGCCGAGAGGTGGTTGACGCCACGCCAGCTTAAGCCAGGAATGGTGGTTTGCGACAATGGCACCAACCTCCTCTCCGCCCTCCGACAGAGACGACTGACCCATGTCCCCTGTGTGGCTCACGTCCTTAACCTGGTGGTGCAGCAGTACTTTGGCAGGTACTCGGGCTTACAGGATGTCCTGAAGCAGGCCAGGAAAGTCTGTGTGCATTTCCGCTGATCATTTAATGCCTGTGCTTGGCTGGCTGAGCTCCAAAAGGAGTTGAACCTGCCCAAGAACCGCCATATATGTGACATGCCCATCAGGTGGAACTCAACGTTGGCCATGCTGCAGCGGCTGCACACGCAGCAGATGGCCATCAATGAGTACCTGTGCAACTACGGCACCAGGACAGGGTCAGGGGAGCTCAGTTTTTTCTCACCACGTTAGTGGGGCATGATCAGGGATGCATGCACTGTCCTGTCAACATTTGAGAAGGCCACAAGGATGGTGAGCAGTGACAGTGCATGCATCAGTGACACTGTACCTCTTGTCCACCTCTTGGAGCATACGCTGCGTGGAATAATGGACAGGGCACTTGAGGTAGAACAGAGGCAGGAAGGCCTCTCAAGGCCCCCTTTATCCAGACAGTGTTCCTGCTGTGCCACCCATCACACAGGATGAGGAGGAGGAGGAGGATGATTTTGTCAGCATGGAGGTGGAGGCTGGCACTCAGCATCAGCAGCATCTTGTAGGGATGATTTACAGTCCCAAGAAACCCGTGGACTTGTACGTGGCTAGGAGGAGGTAGCTGCGGATCATGTTGTCCTTAGTGACCCAAAGGACTCCGGACCGAATGCCTCAGCTAACCTACGCTGCATGGCCTCCCTGATCCTGCAAAGCCTGCGGAAGGATCCTCGTATTCTTTGGATCAAGGAGAGGGACCATTACTGGCTGGCCACTCTCCTTGATTCACGGTACAAGGGTAAGGTTGCCAACCTTATCTTGCCGTCGCAGAGGGAGCAGAGGATGAGACATCTCCGGGAGGCCTTGCAGAAAGGTCTGTGCAACGCATTCCCAGAGACTGGGAGGTTACAAACTCCTGGTCCTGGAAAACGTGTTGCTGAGGCATCGGTCAGAAGAAGCGGTGGAGAAGGTGGTCGGCTGACTGATGCGTTCAGACAATTTTTTAGTTCGCAGCCCCAAGGTATGATCGGTTCCAGCAACCATCGCCAGCGTCTGATTTACATGGTGCAGGAATACCTAGGGGCAAGGTCAGACTTGGACACCTTTCCCACCGAAAAACCTCTGGCTTACTGGGTCTTGAGGATTGTTCACTGGCCAGAGCTTGTACAGCATGCAATTGAGCTACTGGCCTGTCCTGCATCCAGCATTCTTTCGGAACGCACCTTCAGTGCTGCTGGTGGCTTTGTTACTGATCACAGGGTGCGCCTGTCCACCGACTCAGTTGATCGACTGACCTTCATCAAGATGAATCAGTCTTGGATCACCCACAGCTACCAAGCACCTGAAGCTGATGTAACCGAATATTTTTTTTTTAAATATCACATCCCTCTTATGCTGATGCTGAGTGACTGTCCTGTTACGTTGATTGTCTATCCTCTTCCTCCTCCGCTGATATGTCGGAAGAACATTTTTGGTTCTGGGTGATGCCACCAGCCCAATTTTTCAGCCCCTGTTTAACAATGCTTGCAATGCTTTGCAGCAGGGCTCATTCCTGCACCACAACTAGAGTATATGGGAGAGGTTGCAGTGTCATGGCACCAGCACCAGTGCCTAAGGCGCAATTTTTCTGCCCCTGTTTAACAGGGGCGTTTAATTACAATTCTTGATGCAATGCTTTGCAGCAGGGCTCATTCCTGCACTACAACTAGAGTATATGGGAGAGGTTGCAGTGTCGTGGCACTAGCACCAGTGCCTAAGGCCCAAGTTTTCTGCCCCTGTTTAACAGAGGCGTTTAATTACAATTTTTGATGCAATGTTTTGCAGCAGGGCTCATTCCTGCACCACAACTAGAGAATATGGGAGAGGTTGCAGTGTCGTGTCACCAGCACCAGTGCCAGCAGCCTGATTTTTCAGCCCCTGTTTAACAGGGGCGTTTAATTACAATTTTTGATGCAATGCTTTGCAGCAGGGCTCATTCCTGCACCACAACTAGAGTATATGGGAGAGGTTGCAGTGTCGTGTCACCAGCACCAGTGCCAGCAGCCCAATTTTTAAGCCCCTGTTTAACTGGGGCATGTAATTACAATTCTTGATATAATACTTCACAGGAGGGCCCGTTCCTGTGCCCACCTAGAGTAACTGTGAGGACTTATAGTGTTGTGGCACCAGCACCACAACCACCAAAGGCCAATTTTTCTACCACTGTTCAACAATGGCATGTAATTACAATTCTTGATATAATTGTTCACAGCAGGGCGCTCCAGCGCCCACCAAGAGTCACTTTGAGGGCTTACAATGTTGTGGCAACACCAACACCTTGTTCCGGCATTTCTGCAGAGCATATAGGGCAGGCCCCTACTTTCAAACATCCAACTTACAAACGTCTCCTACTTGCAAACGGAAGGAGACAACAGCAAGTGAGATGAAAAAAGATGGACGACAAAACAAATTATACAGGGGTGATAACCCTTACCTATGTTTTCCAAAAAGCTTAAAAATAGATTTTTTGACTGGAGCTACACTTTAAAAATCTACCAGTTCAAAATTACAAACAGATTCTACTTAACACAACAAATCTACACAGTCCCTGTCTTGTTTGAACCACCTGTATACTGCTGTTCTGAGTATATAGGGCCTGGGGGCCCCACATCTTTCCTTTTTTTAATATGGGTACGGGGTTCCCCTTAATATCCGTACAAGACCCAAAGGGGCTGGTAATTGACCGGGGGGGGGGCTACCCATGCCATTTTTCTCAATGATTTTCATCCATATTGCCGGAACCAGATATTACATTAAAAACTTAAGCAGTTTGAAATGACTTTTTTTCCGTTAAATGTCATTTTGTGCAGGGACTGTTCTAAACACAGGAAACACGGGAAACACGTGGCACTTCACAGGCATACTATAGACACCCCTCAGGCATGATATTTAAAGGAATATTTTCCTTTTTTTTCATTTTAATCGTCATTAAAATCAGTGCTCCTGCCAAAACGGACATTTTTAAAAACATTTTAGGCATTGACCCATGTCCCCTGGGGCAGGAGCCAGGTCCCCAAACCCTTTTTAGGACAGTATCTTGCATATTAGCCATTAAAATTAGCACTTTTTATTTCGAACGTTCGAGTCCCATAGACTTCAATGGGGTTCTAAAGTTCGTACGAATTTGCGGTCCGTTCTAAAGTTCTGGTGCGAACCGAACCGGGGGGTGTTCAGCTCATCCCTAACTAGGATTTTGAAGCGGAAGCACTGCGGTGTGTGTTGCTCATCTTCTGTTGAGCCTCCATTATAGCTGGATTCTGACCTCGGGTAGATGGAGCTTTGAGATTACGCAGCCACCTGAGCCGTTCCAGACCACGCCCCATGACCAGTATAACTTAATTACTCAAAAACAGGCATGTTAAACCCTCTTCCTGTCCATGCCATTTTTCAGTTTTCAGCACTGTGATACTTTGAGTAATAATTACTTGGTCATGTAATATTGTAACCACATTTTTTTTTTGAGGCAGATAGAGCCTTCTTTTGGTGGTGTTTAATTTATTTTTACTATTGTCAGGGGTACACGCCAAGAGTTGAGCTTTAACCACTTCAATACCGGGCACTTAAACACCTTCCTGCCCAGACCAATTTTGAGCTTTCAGCGCTGTCGCACTTTGAATGACAATTGCGCGGTCATGCTACACTGTATCCAAATTAAATTTGTATCATTTTTTTCCCACAAATAGAGCTTTCTTTTGGTGGTATTTGATCACCTCTGCGGTTTTTATTTTTTGCTAAACAAATAAAAAAATACCGAAAATTTTGAAAAAAAAAATGTTTTTTTTTGTTTCAGTTTCAAAACTTTGCAAATAAGTAAGTTTTCTCCTTCACTGATGGGCACTGATGGGGTTACACTGATGGGCAATGATAAGGCGGCACTGATGGGCACCGATGAGGTGGCACCAATGAAGTGGCACTGATGAGGTGGCATTGATGGACACCGATATGTGGCACTGATAGGCGACATGGATGGGTGGCACTGATAGGTTGCACAAATTGGCACGGATTGGCATGGATGGGCATGGATAGGTGGCACAGGTGGGCATGGGTTAGGCGGCACAGGTGGGCATGGGTTAGGCGGCACAGGTGGGCATGGGTAGGCGGCACAGGTGGGCATGGGTAGGTGGCACAGGTGGGCATGGGTAGGCGGCACAGGTGGGCATGGGTAGGCACTGATAGTAACTGATAGGCGGCATTGTATTATAATATATTGTACTAATGGATGCCAATCAGTGCCAATCAATAATGCATGCCAATCAGTGATGCCCATTGTGGGCACTGATTGGCATCCATTATGGGCACTGATTGGCATCCATTGTGGCACTGACTGGAATCCCTGGTGGTCTAGGGTGGCATACCTTGTCCTTGGCATCCCTGGTGGTCTGGTGGCGTCCCTGGTGGTCCAGTGTGGGCATCCTCGGGGGGGCTGTGCTGATAATCGATCAGCACAGACCCCCCCTGTCAGAGGAGCAGCCGATCGGCTCTCCTCTACTCGCGTCTGACAGACGCGAGTGAGGAAAAGCCGATCACCGGCTTTTCCTATTTACACTGTGATCAGCCGTGATTGGACACGGCTGATCACGTGGTAAAGAGTCTCCGTCGGAGACTCTTTACCGAGATCATAGTTTCCGGGTGTCAGACTGACACCCCGCAACAACGATCGCCGTGATGCGCGCCCCCGGGGGCGCGCAGCGGCTCATAATCCTGATCACGTCATATGACGTCCGGTCAGGATTATGAAACCACTTTGCCGCCGTCTATTTGCTATAGGGCGGGCGGCAAGTGGTTAAGGATACTGCCACTCGCTTTTCTCAGTTTCAGGGCTGGGTTTGCCCACTTTTATTTAAAAGAAAGTAAAAAAAAACACAATAGATTCCCTCACAGGGGTATTCAGCATTTCAGTCCTTCTACCAAAATAAATGATATTCAGCCCTCCTGGATTATAAACGCAGCTCTCCTGCTCAGGCCTTACACTTTAGGGTCTTGGTCTGTCACCTACAGATTGGACATTCTACACTGGCTACACCTCTCTATCCTAGATTAAGCGCTCCTGACTCCCATGGCCAGACCTCCAGTCTTCAGGGTGGAGTCATCTTCAACTAGGAGCCTAGAGCCTTGGTCTGGTCATTACTTAACCACTTAAGCCCCGGACCAATTTGCAGCCAAAGGACCAAGCCCCTTTTTGCGATTCAGCACTGCGTCGCTTTAACTGACAATTGCACGGTCGTGTGACGTGGCTCCCAAACCAAATTGCCATCCTTTTTTTCCCACAAATAGAGCTCTCTTTTGGTGGTATTTGATCAGCGGTTTTTATTTTTTGCGCTATAAACAAAAATAGAGTGACAATTTTGAAAAAAATTCAATTTTTTTTACTTTTTGCTATAATAAATATCCCCCAAAAATATATAAAAAAAACATTTTTTTTCCTCAGTTTAGGCTGATACCTATTCTTCTACATATTTTTGGTAAAAAAAAAATTACATTTAGCGATTATTGATTGGTTTGCGCAAAAGTTATAGCGTTTACAAAATAGGGGGTAGTTTTATAGCATTTGTATTAATATTTTTTACTAGTAATGGCGGCGATCAGCGATTTTTATTGTGACTGCGACATTATGGTAGACACATCAGACATTCTTGACACATTTTTGGAACCGTTGTCATTTATACAGCAATCACTGCTATTTAAATATACTGATTCCTGTGTAAATGACACTGGCAGTGAAGGAGTTAACCACTAGGGGGCGATCGGGGACAGCCACACAGGGAAGCACAGGGAGAGGTTTGTTTACACAGACCTCTCCTTGTTCTTCAGCTCTGTGACCCGATCACGGGACACCAGCGGCAATCGGGTCCACTGGTCCCGTGGCCACAGTCACAGAGCTCAGGACTGGGTTGGGAGTGCACCACCGCCACCGAGCTCCCGACCCACGGCTGGGCACTTAAAAAGCAACGTACAGGTACATGCCAATCTGCTGACGTACATCGGTGTGAGGCGGTCCTTACGTGGTTAAAGCCCAGAACACAGCTGACCAATTAGTGTACTGGCTGTTCACTAGACCTGGATTCTGGCAGGGTACCCCTCTGTTACACTATATAAAGGAAGACCAAAAATGTTGAAAAAATAATTTGCAAAAGAATAATTTCTTAAATTTAGACCAACATTTATTGTGCTACATTTCAAAATACGGACTGCCCTAATTTCTTGAAGCCCTAAAATGCCAGGCCAATACAAACACCCCCAAAAGACCTATTTTTTAAAATTGGATACACCAAGGTAATTAGTAAAAATCATGGTGAGTTTTTTGAAGTTGAAATGTTTTGCCACACTTTTTGGAAACTTAAGAAAGTAAATTAAATTTGATTTTATTTCACAAAGTTGTTATTTTAACACATTATTACTCACTTATGTCATAGGCATACTTAGATTTACAACCCCAAAACAAATTCTTCTACTCCTCCCAAGTATGGGGATGTCACATACGTAAGACTTTTTTGCAGCATAAAGCCCCATACACACTATCAGTTTTTTCTGCTGAGTTTTTCCTTCAGATTTACCAAAACCATATAATATGAGGTCAAACCTTAGAAGTTTAAATTTGTATGCAATCAGGCAGGCCCTTCCACTACATGGTTTTGGTAAATCTGAAGGAAAAACTCAGCAGACAAACTGAAGTGTGTATGGGGCTTTAGTGTAGAGAGTGGCCCGACACTCCAAGGAGAACCTTTAGGCTTCCAAGGGGCATAAATTATTAATCCAATTTCCTGACAACCTATCACATTTTGTGAGGCCCTGGAATATAGAAACACCCACAAAAGGTTGGGATGAGCCGAATACCCCCCCCCGGTTTGGTTCACAGCAAAACATGCGAACAGGCAAATAAATTTGATTGAACATGCGGACACCGTTAAATTCTATGGGACATAAACATGAATAATCAAAAGTGCGAATTTTAAAGGCTTATATGCAAGTTATTGTCATAAAAAGTGTTTGGGGACCTGGGTCCTGCCCCAGGGGACATGTATCAATGCAAAAGAAAGTTTTAAAAATGGCTTAAAGTGAATCAATAAAAGTGAAATATTCCTTTAAATTTCATACCTGGGGGGTGTCTATAGTATGCCTGTGAACTGGCGCATTTTTCCCATGTTTAGAACAGTCCCTGCAAGGAAAAAAAGTCATTTAAAAGTACTCTCTTCTATAATGAATTGTCGGGTCCCGGTGTCCTATCATATAAGGTCCTCCATCCGATAGTGTCCGCTGCGTACTGCGCATGCGCAGTACACAGCAACACAGATTCCGAAAATTGCCGAGGATGAACGGCGCCTGCGCCGTGAGTCCAGGTTCTATCCCCACTATCCAAGTGGACATAGAGTAGGAATATAAAAGAACCGAGCTCAGCGAGGCCGAGCCCGAAGCGTGGCGAGCGAAGATCACCCGCGAGGGGCCCTCTAATATTCACAACCCTATGTCCGCTTGGATGGTGGGGCCACCACCTCCACTCACGGCGCAGGCGCCGTTCAGCTTTGGAGATTTTACGAAGCTTCGTCTGCTCCGTACTGCGCATGCGCAGTACGACGCGGATACTATATGATGGCCGGACACTATATGGCAGAACACCAGCAATACAGATAAAAGAAGTCATAGAAAAAACGGCATGGGATCCCCCCAGTCACTTTGGGAGCCTCCCATGTTGGTCAGGTTGGTTGCGGCTTTGTTTTTTTCTTTTTCAGTTCGTCGGCGGAGCGAGAGAAGAAACTGAATAGACTTTGTGGGACATTTTTATTTTTTTATTTATTAATAAAGGACTTGTCCCAAGTTGTGTCTTGTCATTTGTACCATTTTGACACTTTTTTTGTGAAAAGGGGACTTCCAGATTTCGATAAGCCCCCCGCCCACAGACCCCCACAACCACGGTGCAAGGGTTGTGGGGATGAGGCCCTGTCCCCACCAACGGCCTCAACATGGGGACAAGGTGCTTTGGGGAGCTACCCCCTCTGTTGAGGGCGTCTGGCCTGGTATGGTTCGGGGGGGCGCGCTCTCTCCCCCTCTTTTCCTGCAGCCTGCCAGGTTGCGTGCTCGGATAAGGGTCTGGTATGGAATTTGGGGGGACCCCCATACCGTTTTTTAAAAATTTTGGTTTGAGGTTCCCCTTCATATTCATACCAGACCCAAAGGGACCGCTAATGGACTGGGGGGATCCCAGGCCGTTTTTTTCAATTGCTTCTTTTATCTGTATTGCCGGGACCCGACAATTCATTATAGCCACGAGTACTTTTGAATTACTTTTTTCCTTTAGAAATGTAATTTTGTGCAGGGACTGTTCTAATCATGGGAAACATGCACCAATTTACAGGTATACTATAGACACCCCCCAGGTACAAAATTTAAATGAATATTTCACTTATATTGTTTAACTTTAAACATTATTAAAATCACTGCTCCCGAAAAAATTGCCTTTTTTAAAACTTTTTTTTGCATTGATACATGTCCCCTGGGGCAGGACCCAGACCCCAACACTTTTTATGCATGCATATAAGCCTTTAAAATTAGCACTTTTGATTTATACCATAGACTTTTAAAGGGTGTTTAATGGCTTTCGCATTTGCCGCGAACACCCCAAATTGTTTGTTATTCGGCGAGCAGGCGAACGCCAGATGTTCGAGTCAAACTTACGTTCGAACCCGAACATCGGGCTCATCCCTAGTTGCCAAGACCTGAAAACCCCCACAACTCAGCATCGCAGAAACAAAAATAGAATTACCAGGGCCATGGTACACACTAATGGTTGAGGCAGTCCTATTGGACAGGGTACGTAAGTATGAACAGTTGTGGAGACCATGGGTGGACCATTATCGTCCAGCAGACTTTGATAAAACCTCAGTGCTTGTATGATACATCCTTTAGCTAACCCCCCTCTGTGCCCTTTGCCATTTCTCGCTCTTCATTACCCTCCCACCTTCTTTACCCCTCTCCCTAGCTCTTTTCCCTACTTTTCTGTTCCTTGAGGCTTTCTCCTTTTCTTCTCTTCTTGCTCCTTCAGTCTGTGGATTTCCTCTGTACCAGTTACCTGTCCAAATGGATCCTTACTGAGGTAAAATCATCTATTTGTTCTGTTTTGCCAATATGAGACCCTATAACTAGTTGTATGCCCTTTCCTCCCCATTGTATTACTTGACTTGGTCACTTTATCTTTCTCATACAGTCTTGCACCTCATGGACCTGATAGTTGTGGAGACATAAGGTTACACCAAGATAGGGCATCTTTAGATCTTATAATTTTATGTCCCTGTTGGGATAATGGGATTCACATGCCATATAGAAACATTCTGTGGTCAATGTGCATCTAACTCGGACTTTAAGATACCTCTTCATATCAGGAGCTGTGCCCCGGCTGTTCAGATGTGTCATTAGGCAGCCACCTTGTTGTTTTCCTGCGCTGTTTCTTTATCTGTACTCCCTGTACTTACATTACATTAAAATCTTTGAACAAAAGACACCCCAAGGTATTTTTAAAGATGCATGGTGAGCCTTTTGAAGTCTACATTTTTGTGTATTTAAATGTATTTTGCTATGGGCAATTTCACCCCAAAACACATTCTGCGACTCCTCCCGAGTATGGGGATATCACAAATGTGAACCTTTTTACATTTTTTTTAACTGATTATCACAACATAAACAAACATTGAACGTACAATGTAATGGTCCACTCCATACAAGTGCTCAGGGAATATAGTTTAGTGTAGCGTCACCTGTAGCAGTCACCATTCCTAAAGGCAGTGGAGGCTGTTTTTTTTTTTGGGGGGGTGGCATTGGGTGGATTGTTTGCCACCCCCCAAAAAGAAAAAGCACCAGCCGCTACTGCGTTTAGAAATTTTGAGTGCTACAGGTGATGCTACACTAAACTATATTCCCTGAGCACTTGCATGGAGTGGACCATTACATTACACTTTCATTGTTTGTTTATGTTTGTGAAAATCAGTCGGTTGGGTCACATTGCTCACCCACCCCCGGGTCATTCAGTCAGTAGGTCAGGCCCCCGCGCACTTACTTCATCTCGCAGGCAGCGCTCTGGGCAGCGGCTTCTCTCCAGCTGCAAGGGGCTGCTTCCTTGCTTCCCCTGCATCTCCTCCCTCCTCCTTTCCTGGGGGCCAATTGGAGCAGGTCTCCTGATGGGGCTTATTACCTGGCACACCATAGAACAGTACAGGGGACTCACCATAGAGCAGTACAGTGGTGTCACCATAGAACAGTACAGGGGTGTCATCAACAGGCAAGTTTGGTAAAAGTGGGGGGGGGGGGGGTGAAAAGTCCAGTAAAAAGTTATGCAAAGTGCCATTGAGTGAGGAGGTGAATGGAAAGCTCAACCATTACACTCGCCCCACTCTCTTCTCATGCCGGGGCTCTCTGAGTGCTCCTGATACTGGGTGACAAGGCTTCCTCTCAGCTCCCATACCTGGCTGTACCTGGCTCGAGCACAGCAATGTAAAGTCAGACTCATTTACTAGTGGCCACATACCGGCCTACACTGAGCTCCGGTCCCTGCCACTCTCTCCTCTATCCCAGCCTCACAGCAGCCCCAGCCCAAGCAGCACCCGCCACTGCACACACTGCTCACACACCATGCCACCCGAGCGGCTGAAAGGTGCACATATGAAAGAATGCTGGAGAAGGATAGTCGATGTGAGGCTGCTGCAGGACGCGGCCAGGGGTGGATGAATAAGCTGAGCCTGAGGAAGGTCTCTATATACAGGAAGGAAGGTGGGTATATATAGCTTTATAAACCCATCTATCTTCCTGTATATTGAGGATGGGCCGAACAACCCCTTGTTCGGTTTGCAGCAGAACTTACAGACAGGGAATTGTTCTAACCCAAACAGCAAACCCCGTTGAAGTCTATGGGAATTGAACAGGCATAATGAAAAGTAAAGGCTTATAGGCAAGTAATTGGCCATAAAAGGTGTATGGGGATCTCTGCACTGCCCGTTTTTGCAGTAGCAGTGATTTTAATGATGCTTAAAGTGAAACAATAAAAATGAAAAATTCCTTTAACTTTCATACCTGTGTGTGTGTGTGTGTGTGTGTGGGGTCCCCTTAGTCTGCCTGTAAAGTGGTGCGTCTGTGCGATTTATAGAAAATGCTGCAGTAATTATGACAATTCTTAAGGAAAAAAATTTAATTTAACCACTTACCCACTGGGCACTTAAACTAACCAGATCAATTTTCAGCTTTCTGCGCTCTCACATTTTGAATAATTACTCTGTCGTGCAACACTGTACCCATATGACATTTTTGTCCTTTTTTCACACAAATATAGCTTCCTTTTGGTGGTATTTAATCACTGCTGTTTTTTTTATTTATGCTATAAATTAAAAAAGACAGAAAATTCGGTAAATAACTGTATTTTGCTAAGTTTCATACATTTTGGCCACAATTTATACTGCTGCATATCTTTGGTAAAAATAAGCCAAATCAGTGTATATTATTTGGTCTTTATGAAAGTTATAGTGTCTAAAAGCTATAATGCCAATCATTTAACCACTTGAGGACCGCCGTATTGCCATTGTACGTCAGCACAATGGCACAGGCAGGCACAATCACGTACATCTACGTGATTGCCTTCCAGCGGGTGGGGGGTCCGATCGGACCCCCTCCCGCTGTTTACGGCGGTCCGATTCGGTCCAGGAGCGCTCCGTGATGAGGGGATGGCCGTTGGTTTTCGGCCACCCCCTCTGGATCGCTCCTGGCCAATGATAAGCTTCCTCCCCTGTGTATTGTTTACACAGGAAGGAGGAAGTGATGTCATTCTCCTCGGGGCGGTCTTTTTGACCGGACTACGAGGAGAAGAGTAAAAGTAAGTGTGCACCAACACTACACTGACATGTAGGTACACACAGGCACACAAACCCCCCCAATCCCCCCCCCGATCGCCCCCCCCCCCCCCAGTCACAGTGTCACTGATTGCATTGATCATTTCTTTACTGATCAATGCATTCAGTGTCAGTTGTGACAGTAAAAACTGTCAGGACAGTTAGTGTTAGGTCCAGGGTAGCCCCCTATCACCCCCCAATAAAGATTTAACCCCCTGATTGCCCCTAGAGTTAACCCTTTCACCCCCTTTTTCCAGTGTCACTAAGCGATCATTTTTCTGATCGCTGCATGTGTCGCTAGTGTCGCTAGGTAGCTAGTTATTTTTTTAGGTTCACCGCCAGGTTTTTATATCGCTAGGTACCCCGATATACTACCCAATAATGTTTTTAACCCCCTGATTGTCGCTAGTTAACCCTTTCACCCCCTTTTGCCAGTGTCACTAAGCGATCGTTTTTCTGATCGCTGCATTAGTGTCGCTACAGTCGCTAGGTAGCTAGTTATTTTTTTAGGTTCACCGCCAGGTTTTTATAGCGCTAGGTACCCCGATATACTACCCAATAATGTTTTTAACCCCCTGATTGCCGCTAGTTAACCCTTTCACCCCCTTTTGCCAGTGTCACTAAGCGATCATTTTTCTGATCGCTGCATGTGTCGCTAGGTAGCTAGTTATTTTTTTAGGTTCACCGCCAGGTTTTTATATCGCTAGGTACCCCGATATACTACCCAATAATGGTTTTAACCCCCTGATTGCCGCTAGTTAACCCTTTCACCCCCTTTTGCCAGTGTCACTAAGCGATCGTTTTTCTGATCGCTGCATTAGTGTCGCTACAGTCGCTAGTTATTTTTTTAGGTTCACCGCCAGGTTTTTATAGCGCTAGGTACCCCGATATACTACCCAATAATGGTTTTAACCCCCTGATTTCCGCTAGTTAACCCTTTCACCCCCTTTTGCCAGTGTCACTAAGCGATAATTTTTCTGAACGCTGCATCAGTGTCGCTAGTGTCGCTAGGTAGCTAGTTATTTTTTTAGGTTCACCGCCAGGTTTTTATAGCGCTAGGTACCCCGATATACTACCCAATAATGGTTTTAACCCCCTGATTGCTGCTAGTTAACCCTTTCACCCCCTTTCACCAGCGATCACAGTATAAGTGTCACTGGTGACGCTGGTTAGCCAGTTAGTTATTTAGGTTCCCCGTCAGGTTTTTATATAGCGCCAGGGACCCCCATATACTACCTAATAAAAATTTGAACCCCCTGATTGCCCCTAGTTAACCCTTTCACCACTGATCACCGTATAAGTGTTACGGGTGACTCTGGTTAGTTTGTTTTTTATAGCATTTTATATTCAAATCCGGAAGGCAGTGCTTGGTTTTCGGGGTCCCGTACGTGGCTAGGCTCCCAAAAAGTCCCCGACATGTGGTATCCCCGTACTCGGGAGAAGCAGCAGAATTTATTTTGGGGTGTAATTTGACTTCTGCCCATAGCATGTGTGAGCAATATATCATTTAGTGACAACTTTGTGCAAAAAAAAAAAAGTTTGTAATATTCCCGCAACTTTTGGCAAAATATAAAATATTCCATGGACTCAACATGCCTCTCAGTAAATAGCTTGGGGTGTCTACTTTCCAAAATGGGGTCATTTGGGGGGGTTTTGTGCTATTTTGGCATTTTATGGCCTTCGAAACTGTGATAGGTAGTGAGGAGTTAAATCAAAAATTTGCACCCTTAGAAATCCTGAAGGTGGTGATTGGTTTTCGGGGTGCCGTGCGCGACTAGACTCCCAAAAAGTCCCACACATGTGGTATCCCCGTACTCGGGAGAAGCAGCAGAATGTATTTTGGGGTGTCATTTCACATATGCCCATAGCATGTGTGAGCAATATATCATTTAGTGACAACTTGGTGCAAAAAAAAAAAAGTTTGTAATATTCCCGCAACTTGTGGCAAAATATAAAATATTCCATGGACTCAACATGCCTCTCAGTAAATAGCTTGGGGTGTCTACTTTCCAAAATGGGGTCATTTTGGGGGGTTTTGTGCTATTTTGGCATTTTATGGCCTTCGAAACTGTGATAGGTAGTGAGGAGTTAAATCAAAAATTTGCACCCTTAGAAATCCTGAAGGTGGTGATTGGTTTTCGGGGTGCCGTGCGCGACTAGACTCCCAAAAAGTCCCACACACGTGGTATCGCCATACTCGGGAGAAGTAGCGGAATATATTTTGGGGTGCAATTCCACATATAACCATGGCATGTGTGAGCAATATATCATTTAGTGACAACTTTTTGTAAAAAAAATTTTTTTTTTTTTTTGACATTATTCAATCCCTTAGGACAAAAAAAATAAATATTCAATGGGCTCAACATACCCATCAGCAATTTCCTTGGGGTGTCTACTTTCCAAAATGGGGTCATTTGGGGGGAATTTGTACTGCCCTGCCATTTTAGCACCTCAAGAAATGAGATCGGCAGTCATAAATTAAAAGCTGTGTAAATTCCAGAAAATGTACTCTAGTTTGTAGACGCTATAACTTTTGCGCAAACCAAAAAATATACGCTTATTGACATTTTTTTTACTAAAGACATGTGGCTGAATAAATTTTGCCCTCAATGTATGACTAAAATTTAGTTTATTCGATTTTTCTTATAACAAAAAGAAGAAAATATCTTTTTTTTTCAAAATTTTCGCTCTTTTTCCATTTATATCGCAAAAAAAAAAAATCGCAGAGGCAATCAAATACCATCAAAAGAAAGCTCTATTTGTGGGAAGAAAAGGACGCAAATTTCGTTTGGGTGCAATATTGCATGACCGCGCAATTACCAGTTAAAGCAGCGCAGTGCGAAATTGCAAAAAGACCTCTGGTCCTTAAGGTGTTTATTGGTCCGGAGCTGAAGTGGTTAAAATTGATCACACCTGATGGACTGACAGCCTATCTAATTTATTGAGACCCTAACAAGCCAGGGCAGTATAGATACACTACCCCCCCATGACCCCTTTTTGGAAAGTAGACATTCCAAGGTATTTAGTAAAAGGCATGGTGAGTTTTTTGAAGTTGTAATTTTTTTCCCACAATTCTTTGCAAAATTAAGATTTTTTTTTATTTATTTTTTCACAAAATTGTCATATTAACAGGTTATTTCTCACACACAACATATGCATACCACAAATGACACCCCGAAACACATTCTACTCCTTCTCCTGGGTATGGTGATATCACATGTGGGAGACTTTTATACAGTATGGCCACATGCAGAGGCTCAACATGCAGGGAGCACCATCAGGTGTTCTAGGGACATAAAATACACATTTCATTTCTTGACTACCTCTTGCATTATTGAAGGCCCTGGAGCACCAGGACAATGGAAACCCCTCCAAAAATGACCTCATTTTGGAAAGAAAACACCCCACCATATGATCTATGAGGCATAGTGAGTCTTATGAACATGTCATTTTTTACACTAGTTTTTGGAAAATGTGGAAAGAAAATGAAAACGCATTTTTTTTACACAAATTTGTCCATTTTTACAATGTTTCTAATATAGCAAAAATTGCACCCAAAATAGATTCTCCTACCCCTCCTGAGTATAGCGACACCACATGTGTGAGACTTTTACACAGCCTGGTCACATACAGAGTAGAGATGGCCTTGCGGTTTGCCCGGTGGTCGGTTTGCGGCGAATTTTGCTCATTCGCGATTCGCCAAACCGGCGGACTTCTGGTGCTGTTCGTGGCGGCCATATTTGTTTACATTGTGAAGAACTTTGACCCATGACACATCCATCATGGGGTACAGGACAGTCAATTGAGACATTTCAGCAGATGGACAATTGGACATACTCCCTACCTTATAAATAGACCTGATCTGGCGGCCATTTTACATTCTGTCTTTTGTCAGTGTAGGGACAGGACACTGTGTGGAGCAGGGACAGTCAGTTTAATCACTAGCTATTACTATTAGGTCCACAAAAGTCCTTTTAAGGACTGGTATAGGTGTAAAGTATATAGGGTTGCAATACACTTAGAAAATACTTTTTTTTCCAAGTATATTATGGTGCACTGCTGACTGCTGTGCTGCTGAGTGCTTGCTGACCGATTCTGCAGCTGCCTTTTATCGGTGTAGGGAGGGAAAGTTTGGTGTTTGGAGCAGGGACAGTCTGCAAATCACTAGCTATTAGGTCCACAAAGGTCCTTTTAAGGACTGGTATAGGTGTTCAGTATATAGGGTTGTACACGTATAATATACTTTCTTTCAAATACAAAAAAGCATATTATATTTGACTGCTGTGCTGCTGAGCTGATTGCTGCCCGATTCTGCAGCTGTCTTTTATCAGTGTAGGGACTAAGGGACAGTTTGGTGTTTAGAGCAAGGACAGTCTGCAAATCCCTAGCTACTAGGTCTACAAAGGATTGGTATAGGTGTACAGTATATAGGGTTGTACACGTATAATATCGTTTATTTCAAATATAGAAAGCATATTATACTTGACTGCTGTGCTGCTGAGCTGATTGCTGCCCGATTCTGCAGCTGTCTTTTATCAGTGTAGGGACTGAGGGGCAGTTTGGTGTTTGAAGCAGGGGCAGTCTGCAAATCTGCAAATCACTAGCTACTAGGTCCACAAAGGTCCATTTAAGGACTGGTATAGGTGTACAGTATGTAGGGTTGTACACGTATAATATACTTTCTTTGAAATATAGAAAGCATATTATACTTGACTGCTGTGCTGCTGAGCTGAGTGCTGACCGATTCTGCAGCTGTCTTTTATCACTGTAGGGACTGAGGGACAGTTTGGTGTTTGGAGCAGGGACAGTCTGCAAATCACTAGCTACTAGGTCCACAAAGGTCCTTTTATAGGTGTACAGTATATAGGGTTGTACACGTATAATATACTTTCTTTCAAATATAGAAAGCATATTATAGTGCACTGCATGCAGTGCTGCTGACCGATTCTGCAGCTGTCGTTTCTCAGTGTAGGGAGGGACAGTTTGGCTTTTGGAGCAGGGACAGTCTGCAATTCACTAGCTACTAGCTAGCTACTATTAGGTCCACAAAGGTCCTTTTAAGGACTGGTATAGGTGTACTATTTGGTGTGCAGTATATAGGGATGTAATACACGTATAAAATACTTGCACATATAGAAAGCATAGTATAGTGCATTTCCACTGTGCAGCATTGTGACTGCTGAGCGGTTCTGCAGCGATACTAAAGAGTGACAAACACGATAAAAAAAAAAGTATTATAACTTGTGTGATAGACCAGTGGCCCCCAAAAATGACAGATTGAAGAGGGGTGCTATATAACTTCTTCCACATACATACTGCACTTCTCTAGAGACATTTGTCACAGGGTCATTTAAAAAATGACAGGCAGAGGAAGAGGCAGGCCCTTCTGCAGGGGTGGTAGGGGTAGGGCAGGAGAAACAGGCTTGAGCCAAAGTGGAAAAATTTCAGAAGGTGCGTGCGATCATGTCAAAGGACGCACAAGACTTGGTTGAGTGGCTCACTCAGCCTTACTCTTCTGCACCCTCCTCATCCTCTCGATCTGCACCCTCTTCTTCACTCTCTGCTGTGTGCACCCCCAAAGACACTACCACCACCACCACCATATACCCTCCGCTTGAGTCACAAGAATTATTTTCCGATCCATCACAAGACATGCCGATGCGCAGCCACTCTTGGCATTGGATCAGCAAGAGGAGGTAGCAACAACCTGTCGTCAGCAGTCTGACGACAGTACCCAGATCAGCCCAAGGCGGAGGTTGGTCCCCGGTGTTGCTGTCTACTCCGAGATCTCTAATTATAGTGGTGGGGAAGGGGACGTCGATTATGACGTGTCTAGTGATGTCACGTGGGTGCCCACAAGAGAGGAAGAGGAGGGGAGTTCAGAGGGAGATATGGACCAGCAGATAGGGAGGAGAAGCAGGCGGAACTTAGATTGCACAGGAGGGACAAAGCAGACTGCTAATGTATCAGGAACGAGGCATCAACCATGTACGGTCAAAGCTGGCGCTCCCAGGATGCCGGCACATGGCTCCGCAGTGTGAGCTTTTTTTAACGTGTCCGCTGCTGACAATAGTGTTGCCATCTAAGACCTTTGCAGTCAACGCATAAGTCGTGGTAAGCCCAACACTCACCTAGGGTTGACCGCCTTAAGCCCTTGTACACACGGTCGGAATCTGTCGGAATGAGTCTTATCGGACCATGTCGTCGGATAATCTGACTGTGTGTGGTATGCATCGGACTGATTCCGTCCGAATCTCTGTCCGACCCAATTTTCCAACATGTTGGAAATATTTCCCGACCAACTGGGCCGGACGGACCTAATCCGATCGCGTGTAGAGCATTTTCATCGGACCAAGTGCCACCCATGCTCAGATCAAATTCCTACATCAAAGCTATTGGCTACTAGCCTGAATGTAGTCCCATCGTAACGAAATTATGTCATCACGTTCTGGAAGATCAAATTTTTCGCCAATTTGGCCCGACCGTGTGTATGCAACAGTTTCGGACACAATCCGTCAGACTAAATCCGACGGGCAAAATCCGACGGATTTGGTTGGCAAAATCTCCGACCGTATGTACGTGGGCTAAGAAGGCACATGAGCTGCCATCACCGAGCCCAGTTGGGAGCAACGGAACCCACAAAGTCTAGCCTCGTCTTCTACTTCTCCTTCTCTCTCCTCACAATTGTCCTCCACTCCACCTTCCATCATGCCGCCCTCACGTTTTTCTGCAAAAAGGCAGGCTTCCGTGGGCCAAATGTTCGAAATGTAAAAAAATGATGCCGGAAACCCTCTTGCCCAACGGTTGGCGGCTGGCTTGTCAGAACTGATAGCCCGCCAACTACTGCCATATAAACTGGTGGACTCGGAGGCCTTTTTTTTAAATCAGAAAATAACTTTTATTTCTTTTGTTGCACAGTACATGGTATAAAATAGGCAGTACATAGAAATACAAAAAAATATAAAACACAAAGCAGGAGAAACATTGGATAAAAGGAGTGAGCCTTAAACAGAGTAGTTCCTCAATACTTTCCTTTACATTTGCAAATATAGCTTCTTTTGTTACACTTACTTATTTTGCCCTGTTCCCTGCTTAGTTTTACTATTACTCTTTCTCCCTTCATTTCTCTACATATCTTTATTCATTTATCCATCCACTGTGCAGCAATTCCAGAATCATATATCGTATATAGATAAACCATAATAAATGTCATACTGAAAAAATTATGCTTACACAATTGACCCTTGTAATTCTCTTAATTTCTCGTGTTCACATTCTATATTAGATCAACTATAGTAACTTAATATTGTAGTGTTCCTTCTTCCATAAGCGCAAATGCCAAGTTTTCGTTTGTAATTGCTCTTTTACCTGTTAGTAATAGTTGGGCAACCGTGCTTTGAATATCTAACCCATTATCAATCTGTCTTTGATGAGTCGGTAGGGGGCTAACCCCGGGATCTCTAGCCATTCCTGCCACATTAAATAAAATTTTTGCGGGACTTTCCTATGTTGATATGTTAATTTTATCTTTAATTAATAATTTGTTTACACTGTCCACCCATTGACCCTTGGTAGGTACTCGGGATAATCCACCGTTGGGCAATCAGTTTACGCGCTTCGTAAAGCAATCGTAGGATTGCTGTGCATGTGTGTGAGGTCAGTGTCTCATCCTCTAGTGCACCCAGCAGACAAACGGCCAGCTCCACCGGGATAGACATGCCATACACTGTAGATACCATGTCTAGCACCTCCCTCCAGAATCTGAAGAGCTTGGGGCACTTCCACAACATGTGGAGAAGATCCCCATGGTCTGTCTCACATTTCGGACATAGGGGAGAGTCTCTGATGCCCCATTTATGAAGTCTCTTGGGTGTCCTATAAGCCCTGTGCAATAGGTACAAGTGTGATATTTTGTGGGACACTGATAGTGAGACTAGGGGGGCTGCCGCTAGACACAGTTCCCATTTTTCCTCTTCAATGGGGCCAATATCAGTTTCCCACCCCTGTCTGCAGGGTAACCCAGTAGGGTCTTGCGTTCGTACAAGAAGCGCACTATAGCAACCCGAGATCATTCCCTTTTTATACTTCTTCATAAGGATGTTTTAAATTATAGTATGATCTGCTGGTTGCAGTACAGTAGACCTTGCCTGTGCCTGCAAGGTGTGGCGTAGCTGAAGGTATTTGAAGAAATTGTTATTTGGAATCCCGAATTCTGTTTGGATTCCAGAGAACAATTTAAATGTAGAGCCATTATACAGCTGGGAGATATATTTAATACCCGCCTCTTCCCAATTCTTGAAGCCTTTTAGTTTCTGTAGTTCCTTAAGTTGTTTGTTGTGCCATATAGGTGTACAGAGCAGGTATCCTTTCAACCCAATCATCTTTTTCATGTATGGCCATAGTGTGTTCAGCAGTTTCACAGTAGGAACTGTTGAATCCAGGTGTGGGTAACCCGCCGCCAGCCCTGTAAGTGCAGACTCACTGTCCCCCTTCTGTATCTAGTAGCCTACGAATAGGATCGGTCAGGTCTATTAGTCCCCACCCCCCTAGTTGTTGCAGTTGGGATGCTAAAAAGTAAGTCCTGGGGTGCGGGAGAGCCATCCCTCCTTCCTTATTATACTGAAGGGTTGACAACTTAATCCTAGCTGATTTTTTCCGCCATATCAATTCCCTAAATTGCGACTCAATTCTTTCAAACCACCTTCTGGGGATCCACATCGGAGAGTTATGGAATATGTATAATAATTGTGGTGCCCAGACCATTTTAATTAGGTTTATTCTCCCAGCAACCGATAGGGGCAATTTACACCATGCTGTGCATTTATTTCTAAATTTGCTAAGGGGGGTTAAATTACGTTTGAGGTAGTGGGATGGGTCTGGAGTTTCCTGGACACCCAGGTACTTGAATGCAGATACTATCTGGACTGTGTCTGCGCACCTAGGTACCGGGACAACTAGGGGATCTAATGCCATCAGTACCGACTTATCCCAATTGATGGCAAAGCCTGACAGCTCCCCGAATACTTTAATAAGGTCCATAACTGCTTGCAAAGTGCCCTGTGTGTCTCCCAGGTACAGCAGGGTATCGTCCACATACATGGACACCACGTCTGTGCCCATGGAGTGTTGGATAAAGCATCTATGTCCTCTCCCTCTCTGAAGTGGAAAATTTGACCCTGGACAGAAACCCTTTAGACTTGGCGTTGATCAGGGTCACCATAAGATTAATGTCTAGAATCCCCATGTTGTGCAAATCTCACCAAAAAAGGCCCCTTTTGGAAGACCATTGAGCTGAGGACTTGAGTCGAGCGTAGCCGGTGAGGTATGTGGGTAGAAAAGGAGGCGCATCTCCCCGTCGGGGAATCAAATCCTGGTCTCCCGCGTGACAGGCGGGGATACTCTCCACTATACTAAGGAGAACCACTTGGTTGCCCTTGCTATTGTCATCTCCCTCTAGTTAAGCCTAGCCGGTGAAGTGCGTTGGAAAATGAAGACGCATCTCCCCGTTAGGAGATCGAACCCCGGTCTCGCCCGTGGTTGTACTCGAGCAGCAGAAAGCAGGAGAAATGCATGGACAGGCTCTAAAGAAAGGTCCCACGAGATTTGAACTCGGATCGCTGGATTCAGAGTCCAGAGTGCTAACCATTACACCATGGAACCTGTGGCGCTCGGCCTGTCTTTCTGTACTCGGATCTCCACAACTTTCATTTCTGGTGCCTCTGTATGTCAGCATGCGCATCAGTTAAACTGTGTCCCCTTTCATCCCATAGGATCTACTAGTCTACTAACTTTTCCCTAGACCATCTAACAGCACTTTTACATCTAGACTTGGCCAACGAAGGGCCAGGAACTTAGACGCTGCCTTACCGAGTTCTCTGGGGTAAAACCTGGGATGGTGCCAGTGACCATGCGAGAGGGAGCTTGTTCATAAATTTGAAGATAATTAATGGAAAGGGAAGAAATAAAATAGCCCAGTGTAAAAATTCCACACATGCTTTAAAGCATCTTTGTCCTCTCCCTCTCTGAAGTGGAAAATTTGACCCTGGGCAGAAACCCTTTAGACTTGGCGTTGATCAGGGTCACCATAAGATTAATGTCTAGAATCCGTAAATTGCACATAGATGCATTCTGTAAATCGCACATAACTGCATTCTGACACCTGTAACTCGCACATATATGCATTCTGCAACCTGTAAATCGCACATATCTGCATTCTGAAACCTATAAATCGCACCCAACTGCATTCTGCAACCTGTAAATTGCACATAGCTTCACTCTGTAAATCGCACATAACTGCATTCTGACACCTGTAACTCACACATATCTGCATTCTGCAACCTGTAAATCGCACATATCTGCATTCTGAAACCTATAAATCGCACCCAACTGCATTCTGCAACCTGTAAATTGTACATAGCTGCACTCTGTAAATCGCACATAACTGCATTCTGACACCTGTAAATCACATATATCTGCATTCTGCAACCTGTAAATCGCACATATCTACAACCTGTAAATAGCACATATCTGTATTCTGTAAATAGCACATATCTGTATTCTGCAACCTGTAAATCGTACAAAATTGCATTTTGCAATCTATAAATCACACATAACTGCATTCTGAAACCTGTAAATTGCACATATCTGCATTCTGAAACCTGTAAATTGCACATATCTGCATTCTAAAACCTATAAATCGAACATAACTGCACCCTGCAACCTGTAAATCGCACATATCTGCATTCTGTAAATCGCACATAACTGCATTCAGCAACCTGTAAATTGCACATATCTGCAACCTGTAAATAGCACATATCTGTATTCTGTAAATTGCACATATCTGCATTATGTAAATTGCACATATCTGCATTCTGCAACTTGTAAATCACACATAACTGCAGTCTGCAACTTATAGATCACACATATCTGCATTCTGCAACCTGTAAATCGCACATATCTGCATTCTGCAACCTGTAAATCGCATATAACTGCATTCTGAAATCTGTAAATTGCACATAACTGCATTCAGCAACCCGTAAATTGCACAAATCTGAAACCTGTAAATCGCACTTATCTGCATTATGTAAATAGCACATATCTGTATTTTGCAACCTGTAATTTGCACATATCTGCATTCAGCAACCTGTAAATTTGAAAAAAATTGGGGTCTATTAGACCCTAGATCTTTCCTCTGCCCTCAAAGCATCTGACCACACTGTTCGGTGTGATAAAATGCTTTCCCAATGGCGATGTTTATATCTGGGAGGGGGAACATTCCCTCCCGCTGCTTGTAAAAGCAGTCTAGAGGCTAATTAGCCACTAGGATTGCTTTTACATGAAAGCCGATCACTATCTGAAAAGAATACCAAGATGATACCTAAACCCACAGGCATCATTCTGGTATAACCATTCAAATTCCAGCAACATACCAGTACGTTGCTGGTCCTTGTTGGACATATATTGTAATTTTTTTTTCATGCAGCCTGTTGGCTGAAGGAAAAAAAAGGAGATTGATCGGTGGGTATGCCCACCATTAGAATACCTCCCTTCATCCACCCACTTCTAATGATGGGCATACATGCACCATTTATATATGCCGAAGCATGGGGGCATCCTCCCGCAAAAGAGTTATGCCACGTACACACGGTCAGACTTTTCCACGGGCAAGCCATCTTTCGGAATTTCGACCATATGTATGCGGATTAGGAGCAAAATCGCTCCTCCGCCCCTGCTGCCCCCATGCTTCAGCATATATGCTCTTTTTTTTAACTGTGGTGTTGAAATCACCTCCTACAGCACTGGAGTCAAAGCTTTATGTATCGTGAGGGCAAACACTGTTGCTCTCAAGATAAATAAATCTGCGCTGCAGCTGAATGGCGCATCTGAAAACAATAAAATGGTAAATCGCACATATTTGCATTCTACAAGCTATAAATCACATATCTGCATCCTGCAACCTATAAATGGCACATAACTGCATTCTGAAACCTGTAACTTGCACATATCTGCATTCTGCAACCTGTAAATTGCACATATCTGCATTCTGTAAATCGCACATAACTGCATTCAGCAACCTGTAAATTGCACATATCTGCAACGTGTAAATAGCACATATCTGCATTCTGTAAATTGCACATATCTGCATTCTGCAACCGGTAAATTGCACATAACTGCATACTTAAATCTGTAAATAGCACATATCTGCATACAGCAACCTGTAAATTTGAAAAAATTGGGGTCTATTAGACCCTAGATCTTACCTCTGCCCTCAAAGCATCTGACCACACTGTTCGGTGTGATAAAATGCTTTCCCACTGGAAATGTTTATATCCAGGAAGGGGGGGACATTCCCTCCCACTGCTTGTAAAAGCAGTCTAGAGGCCAATTAGCCACTAGGATTGCTTTACATGAAAACCGATCACTGTCTGAAAAGAATGATACCAAGATGATACCTAAACCAGCAGGCATCATTCTGGTATAACCATTCAAAGGACAACAACATACCAGTACGTTGCTGGTCCTTGTTGGACATATATTGTAATCTTTTTTCATGCAGCCTGTTGGCTGAAGGAAAAAAAAAGGAGATTGATCAGTGGGTATGCCCACCATTAGAATACCTCCCTTCATCCACCCACTTCTAATGATGGGCATACATGCACCATTTATATATGCCGAAGCATGGGGGCATCCTCCCGCAAAACAGTTATGCCACGTACACACGGTCGGACTTTTCCACGGGCAAGCCATCTTTCAGAATTTCGACCATATGTATGCGGATTAGGAGCAAAATCACTCCTCCGCCCCTGCTGCCCCCATGCTTCAGCATATATGCTCTTTTTTTTAACTGTGGTGTTGAAATCACCTCCTACAGCACTGGAGTCACAGCTTTATGTATCGTGAGGGCAAACGCTGTTGCTCTCAAGATAAATAAATCTGCGCTGCAGCTGAATGGCGCATCTGAAAACAAAAAAATGGTAAATCGCACATATTTGCATTCTACAAGCTGTAAATCACATATCTGCATTCTGCAACCTATAAATCGCACATAACTGCATTCAGCAACCTGTAAATTGCACATATCTGCAACATGTAAATAGCACATATCTGTATTCTGCAACCGGTAAATTGCACATAACTGCATTCTTAAATCTGTAAATCGCACATATCTGCATTCTGTAACCTGTAAATCGCACATAGCTGCATTCTGAAATCTGCAATTCGCACATATCTGCATTCTGTAACCTGTAAATTGCACATATCTGCATTCAGCAACCTGTAAATTTGAAAAAATTGGGGGTCTATTAGACCCTAGATCTTACCTCTGCCCTCAAAGCATCTGACCACACCATTCGGTGTGATAAAATGCTTTCCCACTGGAAATGTTTATATCCGTGAGGGGGGACATTCCCTCCCACTGCTTGTAAAAGCAGTCTAGAGGCTAATTAGCCACTAGGATTGCTTTTACATGAAGGCCGATCACTATCTGAAAAGAATACCAAGATGATACCTAAACCCGCAGGCATCATTCTGGTATAACCATTCAAATTCCAGCAACATACCAGTACGTTGCTGGTCCTTGTTGGACATATATTGTAATCTTTTTTTCATGCAGCCTGTTGGCTGAAGGAAAAAAAAAGGAGATTGATCGGTGGGTATGCCCACCATTAGAATACCTCCCTTCATCCACCCACTTCTAATGATGGGCATACATGCACCATTTATATATGCCGAAGCATGGGGGCATCCTCCCGCAAAAGAGTTATGCCACATACACACGGTCGGACTTTTCCACGGGCAAGCCATCTTTCAGAATTTCGACCATATGTATGCAGATTAGGAGCAAAATCGCTCCTCCGCCCCTGCTGCCCCCATGCTTCAGCATATATGCTCTTTTTTTAACTGTGGTGTTGAAATCACCTCCTACAGCACTGGAGTCACAGCTTTATGTATCGTGAGGGCAAACGCTGTTGCTCTCAAGATAAATAAATCTGCGCTGCAGCTGAATGGCGCATCTGAAAACAAAAAAATGGTAAATCGCACATATTTGCATTCTACAAGCTGTAAATCACATATCTGCATTCTGCAACCTATAAATCGCACATAACTGCATTCTGAAACCTGTAACTTGCACATATCTGCATTCTGCAGCATTTAAATCGCACATATCTGCATTCTGAAACCTATAAATCGCACATA
This sequence comes from Lithobates pipiens, assembly GCF_037356315.1. Taxonomy (NCBI): domain Eukaryota; kingdom Metazoa; phylum Chordata; class Amphibia; order Anura; family Ranidae; genus Lithobates; species Lithobates pipiens. The sequence continues at coordinate 589,010,064 of NW_027507758.1, read as the reverse complement.
ACTGCATTCTGCAACCTGTAAATCGCACATAACTGCATTCAGCAACCTGTAAATTGCACATATCTGCAACATGTAAATAGCACATATCTGCATTCTGCAACCTATGAATCGCACATAACTGCATTCTGAAATCTGTAACTTGCACATATCTGCATTCTGCAGCATTTAAATCGCACATATCTGCATTCTGAAACCTATAAATCGCACATAACTGCATTCTGCAACCTGTAAATTGCACATATCTGCATTCTGTAAATCGCACATAACTGCATTCAGCAACCTGTAAATTGCACATATCTGCAACATGTAAATAGCAAATATATGTATTCTGTAAATTGCACATATCTGCATTCTGCAACCGGTAAATTGCACATAACTGCATTCTTAAATCTGTAAATCGCACATATCTGAATTCTTAAATCTGAAAATCGCACATAGCTGCATTCTGAAATCTGCAATTCGCACATATCTGCATTCTGTAACCTGTAAATCGCACATATCTGCATTCAGCAAACTGTAAATTTTAAAAAATTGGTGTCTATTAGACCTTAGATCTTTCCTCTGCCCTCAAAGCATCTGACCACACCGTTCGGTGTGATAAAATGCTTTCCCAATGGCGATGTTTATATCAGGGAGGGGGGACATTCCCTCCCACTGCTTGTAAAAGCAGTCTAGAGGCTAATTAGCCACTAGGATTGCTTTTACATGAAAGCCGATCACTATCTGAAAAGAATACCAAGATGATACCTAAACCCGCAGGCATCATTCTGGTATAACCATTCAAATTCCAGCAACATACCAGTACGTTGCTGGTCATTGTTGGACATATATTGTAATTTTTTTTTCATGCAGCCTGTTGGCTGAAGGAAAAAAAAAGAGATTGATCGGTGGTTATGCCCACCATTAGAATACCTCCCTTCATCCACCCACTTCTAATGATGGGCATACATGCACCATTTATATATGCCGAAGCATGGGGGCATCCTCCCGCAAAAAAGTTATGCCACGTATACACGGTCGGACTATTCCACTGGCAAGCCATCTTTCGGAATTTTGACCATATGTATGTGGATTAGGAGCAAAATCGCTCCTCCACCCCTGCTGCCCCCATGCTTCAGCATATATGCTCTTTTTTTTAACTGTGGTGTTGAAATCACCTGCTACAGCACTGGAGTCACAGCTTTATGTATCGTGAGGGCAAACGCTGTTGCTCTCAAGATAAATAAATCTGCGCTGCAGCTGAATGGCGCATCTGAAAACAAAAAATGGTAAATCGCACATATTTGCATTCTGCAACCTGTAAATCACATATCTGCATTCTGTAACCTATAAATCGCACATAAATGCATTCTGAAACCTGTAACTTGCACATATCTGCATTTTGCAGCATTTAAATCGCACATATCTGCATTCTGAAACCTATAAATGGCACATAACTGTATTCTGCAACCTGTAAATTGCACATATCTGCATTCTGTAAATCACACATAACTGCATTCAGCAACCTGTAAATTGCACATATCTGCAACATGTAAATAGCACATATCTGTTTTCTGCAAATTGCACATATCTGCATTCTGCAACCGGTAATTTGCACATAACTGCATTCTTAAATCTGTAAATCGCACATATCTGAATAATTAAATCTGTAAAGTGCACATATCTGCATTCTGCAACCTGTAAATTGCACATATCTGCATTCTGAAACCTGTAAATTGCACATATCTGCATTCTGCAGCATTTAAATCGCACATATCTGCATTCTGTAGCATTTAAATCGCACATATCTGCATTCTGCAACCTGTAAATTGTACATGTCTGCATTCTGTAAAAAGCACATAACTGCAATCAGCAACCTGTAAATTGCACATATCTGCATTCTGTAAATCGCACATAACTGCATTCAGCAACCTGTAAATTGCACATATCTGCAACATGTAAATAGCACATATCTGTATTCTGTAAATTGCACATATCTGCATTCTGCAACTGGTAAATTGCACATAACTGCATTCTTAAATCTGTAAATCGCATATAACTGCATTCTGAAATCTGTAAATTGCACATAACTGCATTCAGCAACCCGTAAATTGCACAAATCTGAAACCTGTAAATCGCACTTTTCTGAATTATGTAAATAGCACATATCTGTATTTTGCAACCTGTAAATCGCACAAAATTGCATTCTGAAATCTGCAAGTCGCACATATCTGCATTCTGTAACCTGTAAATCGCACATATCTGCATTCAGCAACCTGTAAATTCGAAAAAATTGGGGTCTATTAGACCCTAGATCTTTCCTCTGCCCTCAAAGCATCTGACCACACCGTTCGGTGTGATAAAATGCTTTCCCAATGGCGATGTTTATATCCGGGAGGGGAGACATTCCCTCCCGCTGCTTGTAAAAGCAGTCTAGAGGCTAATTAGCCACTAGGATTGCTTTTACATGAAAGCCGATCAGTATCTGAAAAGAATACCAAGATGATACCTAAACCTGCAGGCATCATTCTGGTATAACCATTCAAATTCCAGCAACATACCAGTACGTTGCTGGTCCTTGTTGGACATTTATTGTAATTTTTTTTCATGCAGCCTGTTGGCTGAAGGAAAAAAAAAAGAGATTGATTGGTGGGTATGCCCACCATTAGAATACCTCCCTTCATCCACCCACTTCTAATGATGGGCATACATGCACCATTTATATATGCCGAAGCATGGGGGCATCCTCCCGCAAAAAAGTTATGCCACGTACACACGGTCGGACTTTTCCACGGGCAAGCCATCTTTCGGAATTGTCGACCATATGTATGCGGATTAGGAGCAAAATCGCTCCTCCGCCCCTGCGGCCCCCATGCTTCAGCATATATGCTCTTTATTTTAACTGGTGTTGAAATCACCTCCTACAGCACTGGAGTCACAGCTTTATGTATTGTGAGGGCAAACGCTGTTGCTCTCAAGATAAATAAATCTGCGCTGCAGCTGAATGGCGCATCTGAAAACAAAAAAATGGTAAATCGCACATATTTGCATTCTGCAACCTGTAAATAACATATCTGCATTCTGCAACCTATAAATCGCACATAACTGCATTCTGAAACCTGTAACTTGCACATATCTGCATTCTGCAGCATTTAAATCGCACATATCTGCATTCTGAAACCTATAAATCGCACATAACTGCATTATGCAACCTATAAATCGCACATATCTGCATTCTGCAACCTATAAATCGCACATAACTGCATTCTGAAACCTGTAATGCCGCATACACACGCAGCGGACTTCCCACCAGACTGTCCGTCGGACTTTCCGAACGGGCTACTTGCTCACACATGGCACATTTTCAGCGGAGTAATACGGCGTAAGTCCGCCGTATTATCCACCCTACTTTTGAAATGAACGGACTCGCCCACACACGCAGAGGAAAGTCCGCTCATTTCGAGCGCGTCTCCAGGTAGGCAGGGCCGGCGAAGGAGACGTCGCTGGCCCCGCCACCTGGTATGGACTTAAAGGGGAACCCCAACGCCGAAAAAAAATCGGCTTGGGGGTGCCCCCAGGTCCACATCGGACCCTTGTCCGAGCACGCTACCCGGCCAGCCAGGAAAGGGGGGGACGAGCGAGCGATGAAGATGAAGAAGATGAAGATGATGAAGATGAAGATGATGATAAAGATGAAGATGATGAAGATGAAGATGAAGGTGATGAAGATGATGAAGATGAGGATGATGAAGATGAAGATGAAGATGATGAAGATGAAGATGATGAAGATGAAGATGATGAAGATGAAGATGATGAAGATGAAGATGATGATGAAGATGAAGATGATGAAGATGAAGATGAAGGTGATGAAGATGATGAAGATGAGGATGATGAAGATGAAGATGAAGATGATGAAGATGAAGATGATGAAGATGAAGATGAAGATGATGAAGATGAAGCTGATGAAGATGAAGATGATGAAGATGAAGATGTACTATCCGCCCTACTTTTGAAATGAACGGACTCGCCCACACACGCAGAGGAAAGTCCGCTCATTTTGAGCGCGTCTCCAGGTAGGCGGGGCCGCCGAAGGAGACGTCGCTGGACCCACCACCTGGTATGGACTTAAAGGGGAACCCCAACGCCGAAAAAAAATCGGCTTGGGGGTGCCCCAGGTCCACATCGGACCCTTGTCCGAGCATGCTACCCGGCCGGACAGGAAAGGGGGGACGAGCGAGCAATAAAGATGATGAAGATGATGATGAAGATGAAGATGATGAAGATGATGAAGATGAAGATGATGATGAAAATGATGAAGATGATGATGAAGATGATGATGATGAAGATGATGATGAAGATGATGATGAAGAAGATGAAGATGAAGATGATGAAGATGATGAAGATGATGATGAAGATGAAGATGATGATGAAGATGAGGATGAAGATGAAGATGATGAATATGAAGATGAAGATGAAGATGAAGATGATGATGATAAAGATGATGATGATGAAGATGAAAATGATGAAGATGAAGATTATGATGAAGATGGTGAAGATGATGAAGAAGATGAAGATGATGAAGAAGATGAAGATGATGATGATAAAGAAGATGAAGATGATGAAGATGATGATGATGATGAAGATGAATATGAAGATGATGAAGATGAAGAAGAAGAAGATGAAGATGATGAAGATGAAGATGATGATGATGAAGGTGATGAAGATGAAGGTGATGAAGATGAAGATGATGAAGATGAAGATGATGAAGATGAAGATGATGATGAAGATGAAGATGAAGATGAAGATTATGAAGATGAAGATGATGATGAAGATGATGAAGGTGATGAAGATGATGAAGGTGATGAAGAAGATGAAGATGATGAAGATGATGAAGATGAAGATGATGATGAAGATGAAGATGAAGGTGATGAAGATGAGGATGATGAAGATGAAGATGAAGGTGATGAAGATGAGGATGATGAAGATGAAGATGATGAAGATGAAGATAAAGATAAAGATAAAGATGATGAAGATGAAGATGATGAAGATGAAGATGTACTATCCGCCCTACTTTTGAAATGAACGGACTCGCCCACACACGCAGAGGAAAGTCCGCTCATTTCGAGCGCGTCTCCAGGTAGGCGGGGCCGGCGAAGGAGACGTCGCTGGACCCGCCACCTGGTATGGACTTAAAGGGGAACCCCAACGCCGAAAAAAAAAGATGATGATGAAGATGAATATGAAGATGATGAAGATGAAGATGAAGACAATGAAGATGAAGAAGAAGATGAAGATGATGAAGATGAAGATGATGATGATGAAGATGATGAAGATGAAGATGATGATGATGAAGATGATGATGATGAAGATGATGATGATGAAGATGAAGACGATGAAGATGAAGATGAAGAAGACGAAGATGATGAAGATGAAGATGATGATGATGAAGGTGATGAAGATGAAGATGATGAAGATGAAGATGAAGGTGATGAAGATGAGGATGATGAAGATGAAGATGATGAAGATGATGAAGATGATGAAGATGAAGATGATGAAGATGAAGATGAAGATGATGAAGATGAAGACAATGAAGATGAAGAAGATGAAGATGAAGATGTACTATCCGCCCTACTTTTGAAATGAACGGACTCGCCCACACACGCAGAGGAAAGTCCGCTCATTTCGAGCGCGTCTCCAGGTAGGCGTGGCCGGCGAAGGAGACGTCGCTGGACCCGCCACCTGGTATGGACTTAAAGGGGAACCCCAACGCCGAAAAAAAAAGATGATGATGAAGATGAATATGAAGATGATGAAGATGAAGATGAAGACAATGAAGATGAAGAAGAAGATGAAGATGATGAAGATGAAGATGATGAAGATGAAGATGATGATGATGAAGATGATGAAGATGAAGATGATGAAGATGAAGATGATGATGATGAAGATGATGATGATGAAGATGATGATGATGAAGATGAAGACGATGAAGATGAAGAAGACGAAGATGATGAAGATGAAGATGATGATGATGAAGGTGATGAAGATGAAGATGATGAAGATGAAGATGAAGGTGATGAAGATGAGGATGATGAAGATGAAGATGATGAAGATGATGAAGATGAAGATGATGAAGATGAAGATGATGAAGATGAAGATGAAGACAATGAAGATGAAGAAGATGAAGATGAAGATGTACTATCCGCCCTACTTTTGAAATGAACGGACTCGCCCACACACGCAGAGGAAAGTCCGCTCATTTTGAGCGCGTCTCCAGGTAGGCGGGGCCGCCGAAGGAGACGTCGCTGGACCCGCCACCTGGTATGGACTTAAAGGGGAACCCCAACGCCGAAAAAAAATCGGCTTGGGGTGCCCCAGGTCCACATCGGACCCTTGTCCGAGCATGCTACCCGGCCGGACAGGAAAGGGGGGATGAGCGAGCGATGAAGATGATGAAGATGATGATGAAGATGAAGATGATGATGATGAAGATGATGAAGATGATGATGAAGATGATGAAGATGATGATGAAGATGATGAAGATGAAGATGATGATGATGAAGATGATGATGATGAAGATGATGATGAAGATGATGATGAAGATGATGAAGATGAAGATGATGAAGAAGATGATGAAGATGAAGACGATGAAGATGAAGACGATGAAGATGAAGAAGACGAAGATGATGAAGATGAAGATGATGAAGATGAAGACGATGAAGATGAAGACGATGAAGATGAAGAAGACGAAGATGATGAAGATGAAGATGATGAAGATGAAGATGTACTATCCGCCCTACTTTTGAAATGAACGGACTCGCCCACACACGCAGAGGAAAGTCCGCTCATTTTGAGCGCGTCTCCAGGTAGGCGGGGCCGCCGAAGGAGACGTCGCTGGACCCGCCACCTGGTATGGACTTAAAGGGGAACCCCAACGCCGAAAAAAAATCGGCTTGGGGGTGCCCCAGGTCCACATCGGACCCTTGTCCGAGCATGCTACCCGGCCGGACAGGAAAGGGGGGACGAGCGAGCGATAAAGATGATGAAGATGATGATGAAGATGAAGATGATGAAGATGATGAAGATGATGAAGATGAAGATGATGAAGATGATGATGAAGATGATGATGATGAAGATGATGATGAAGATGATGATGAAGAAGATGAAGATGAAGATGATGAAGATGATGAAGATGAAGATGATGAAGATGATGATGAAGATGATGAAGAAGATGATGAAGATGAAGACAATGAAGATGAAGACGATGAAGATGAAGAAGACGAAGATGATGAAGATGAAGATGATGATGATGAAGGTGATGAAGGTGATGAAGATGATGAAGATGAAGATGATGAAGATGAAGATGATGATGAAGATGAAGATGATGAAGATGAAGATGATGATGATGATGAAGATGAAGATGAAGATGAAGGTGATGAAGATGATGAAGATGAGGATGATGAAGATGAAGATGATGAAGATGAAGATGATGAAGATGAAGATGTACTATCCGCCCTACTTTTGAAATGAACGGAGTCGCCCACACACGCAGAGGAAAGTCCGCTCATTTTGAGCGCGTCTCCAGGTAGGCGGGGCCGGCGAAGGAGACGTCGCTGGACCCGCCACCTAGTATGGACTTAAAGGGGAACCCCAACGCCGAAAAAAAAAATCGGCGTGGGGGTACCCCCAGGTCCACATTGGACCCTTGTCCGAGCACGCTACCCGGCCAGCCAGGAAAGGGGGGGACGAGCGAGTGCCCCCCCCTGAGCCGTACCAGGCCGCATGCCCTCAACATGGGGGGTGCCTTGGGGAAGGGGGGGCATGCGGCCACCCCACCCCAAAGCACCTTGTCCCCATGTTGATGAGGACAAGGGCCTCTTCCCGACAACCCTGGCCGTTGGTTGTCGGGGTCTGCGGGCGGGGGGCTTATAAGAATCTGGGAGCCCCCTTTAATAAGGGGGCCCCCGGATACCGGCCCCCCACCCTATGTGAATGAGTATGGGGTACAATGTACCACTACCCATTCACCTGTAAAATAAAGTACAAAAAAACACAACATACAAGATAAAATAGTTTATTGCACAGCTCCGGGGGTCTTCCGTCTTCGGGGGTCTTCTCGCCGGACTCCTCCGCTATCTTCTTGTAGCTCTTTTACTAGCGGAGGAGCCCGGCTTTCTTCCTCGCCGCCGCCCTCTTCTTCCGACTTCGGGGGTCTTGTCCCCCTCTTCGGTTCTTCTGCCGGGCCACCGCGCCTTCTTATAGCTCTTTTACAGGCGGTGGCCCAGTCTTCTGTCGGCGCTGCCTTCTGTTCTGTCCGGCGAGAAGACCCCCGAAGACAGAAGACCCACGGAGCTGTGCAATAAACTATTTTGTCTTGTGTGTTGTGTTTTTTTTGTACTTTATTTTACAGGTGAATGGGTAGGGGTACATTGTACCCCATACTCATTCACATAGGGTGGGGGGCCGGTATCCGGGGGCCCCTGCTCCCAGATTCCGATAAGCCCCCCGCCCGCAGACCCCGACAACCAACGGCCAGGGTTGTCGGGAAGAGGCCCTTGTCCTCATCAACATGGGGACAAGGTGCTTTGGGGTGGGGGGGCGCGTGGCCCCCCTTCCCCAAGGCACCCCCCATGTTGAGGGCACGTGGCCTGGTATGGCTCAGGAGGTGGGCCGCTCGCTCGCCCCCCTTTTCCTGGCCGGCCGGGTAGTGTGCTCAGACAAGGGTCTGATGTGGACCTGGGGGGACCCCATGCCTATTTTTTTCGGCATTGGGGTTCCCCTTTAAGTCCATACCAGTTGGCAGAGCCAGCGACCTCTCCTTCGCGGGCCCCGCCTACCTGGAGACCTGCTCGAAATGAGCGGACTTTCCTCCGGGCGGGAAAAGTCCGCTAATTTCAAAAGTACGGCGGACTGGCACACACACCACCGAAATGCTCATTTCGAGCGCGTCTCCAGGTAGGCGGGGTCGGCGAAGGAGACGTCGCTGGACCCGCCACTTGGTATGGACTTAAAGGTGAACCCCAACGCCCAGGTCCACATCGGACCCTTGTCCGAGCACGCTACCCGGCCAGCCAGGAAAGGGGGGACGAGCGTGTGCCCCCCTGAGCCGTACCAGGCCGCATGCCCTCAACATGGGGGGTGCCTTGGGGAAGGGGGGGGCACGCGGCCAACCCACCCCAAAGCACCTTGTCCCCATGTTGATGAGGACAAGGGCCTCTTCCCGACAACCCTGGCCGTTGTTTGTCGGGGTCTGCGGGCGGGGGGCTTATCAGAATCTGGGAGCCCCCTTTAATAAGGGGGCCCCCGGATACCGGCCCCCCCACCCTATGTGAATGAGTATGGGGTACAATGTACCACTACCCATTCACCTGTAAAATAAAGTACAAAAAAACACAACATACAAGATAAAATAGTTTATTGCACAGCTCCGAGGGTCTTCTGTCTTCGGGGGTCTTCTCGCCGGACTCCTCCGCTATCTTCTTGTAGCTCTTTTACTAGCGGAGGAGCCCGGCTTTCTTCCTCGCCGCCGCCCTCTTCTTCCGACTTCGGGGGTCTTGTCCCCCTCTTCGGTTCTTCTGCCGGCGCTGCCTTCTGTTCTGTCCGGCGAGAAGACCCCCGAAGACAGAAGACCCCCGGAGCTGTGCAATAAACTATTTTGTCTTGTGTGTTGTGTTTTTTTTGTACTTTATTTTACAGGTGAATGGGTAGGGGTACATTGTACCCCATACTCATTCACATAGGGTGGGGGGCCGGTATCCGGGGGCCCCCTTATTAAAGGGGGCTCCCGGATTCCGATAAGCCCCCCGCCCGCAGACCCCGACAACCAACGGCCAGGGTTGTCGGGAAGAGGCCCTTGTCCTCATCAACATGGGGACAAGGTGCTTTGGGGTGGGGGGGCGCGCGGCCCCCCTTCCCCAAGGCACCCCCCATGTTGAGGGCATGCAGCCTGGTACGGCTCAGGGGGTGGGCCGCTCGCTCGGCCCCTTTCCTGGCCGGCCGGGTAACGTGCTCAGACAAGGGTCTGATGTGGACCTGGGGGGACCCCATGCCTATTTTTTTCGGCGTTGGGGTTCCCCTTTAAGTCCATACCAGGTGGCAGAGCCATTGACGTCTCCTTCGCGGGCCCCGCCTACCTGGAGACCCGCTCGAAATGAGCGAACTTTCCTCCGGGCGGGAAAAGTCCGCTCATTTCAAAAGTACGGCGGACTGGCACACACACGGCCGGATTGTCCGCCGAAATGCGAGTCCGGCGGGAAGATTGGAGTACAAAACTACTTTCTAAGTCCGCCGTACTTTCGGGTCAAAAAAGTATGCCGAAGGCTACACACGGGGGGATTGTCTGGCGGACTTCAGTTTGCCGGACTTTTCCACCCGCTTGTTTGATCGTGTGTACGCGGCATAACTTGCACATATCTGCATTCTGCAGCATTTAAATCGCACATATCTGCATTCTGAAACCTATAAATCGCACATAACTGCATTCAGCAACCTGTAAATTGCACATATCTGCATTCTGTAAATCGCACATAACTGCATTCTGAAACCTATAACTCGCACATATCTGAATTCTGCAGCATTTAAATCGCACATATCTGCATTCTGAAACCTATAAATCGCACATAACTGCATTCTGCAATCTGTAAATCGCACATATCTGCATTCTGTAAATCGCACATAACTGCATTCAGCAACCTGTACATTGCACATATCTGCAACATGTAAATAGCACATATCTGTATTCTGCAAATTGCACATATCTGCATTCTGCAGCCGGTAAATTGCACATAACTGCATTCTTAAATCTGTAAATCGCACATATCTGAATTCTTAAATCTGTAAATCGCACATATCTGAATTCTTAAATCTGTAAATCGCACATAGCTGCATTCTGAAATCTGCAATTCGCACATATCTGCATTCTGTAACCTGTAAATCACACATATCTGCATTCAGCAACCTGTAAATTTGAAAAAATTGGGGTCTATTAGACCCTAGATCTTTCCTCTGCCCTCAAAGCATCTGACCACACCGTTCGGTGTGATAAAATGCTTTCCCATTGATAAAATGCTTTTCCATTGGTGATGTTTATATCCGGGAGGGGGGAAATTCCCTCCCACTGCCTGTAAAAGCAGTCTAGAGGCTAATTAGCCACTAGGATTGCTTTTACATGAAAGCCGATCACTATCTGAAAAGAATATCAAGATGATACCTAAACCCGCAGGCATCATTCTGGTATAACCATTCAAATTCTAGCAACATACCAGTACGTTGCTGGTCCTTGTTGGACATATATTGTAATTGTTTTTTCATGCAGCCTGCTGGCTGAAGGAAAAAAAAAAGAGATTGATCGGTGGGTATGCCCACCATTAGAATACCTCCCTTCACCCACTTCTAATGATGGGCATACATGCACCATTTATATATGCCGAAGCATGGGGGCATCCTCCCGCAAAAAAGTTATGCCACATACACACGGTCGGACTTTTCCACGGGCAAGCCATCTTTCGGAATTTCGACCATATGTATGCGGATTAGGAGCAAAATCGCTCCTCCATCCCTGCTGCCCCCATGCTTCAGCATATATGCTCTTTTTTTAACTGTGGTGTTGAAATCACCTCCTACAGCACTGAGGTCACAGCTTTATGTATCGTGAGGGCAAACGCTGTTGCTTTCAAGATAAATAAATCTGCGCTGCAGCTGAATGGCGCATCTGAAAACAAAAAAATGGAAAATCGCACATATTTGCATTCTACAAGCTGCAAATCACATATCTGCATTCTGCAACCTATAAATCGCACATAACTGCATTCTGAAACCTGTAACTTGCACATATCTGAATTCTGCAGCATTTAAATCGCACATATCTGCATTCTGAAACCTATAAATCGCACATAACTGCATTCTGCAACCTGTAAATTGCACATATCTGCAACCTGTAAATTGCACATAACTACATTCAGCAACCTGTAAATTGCACATATCTGCAACATGTAAATTGCACATATCTGTATTCTGAAACCTATAAATCGCACATAACTGCTTTCTGCAACCTCTAAATTGCACATATCTGCCGTCTGTAAATCGCACATAACTGCATTCAGCAACCTGTAAATTGCACATATCTGCAACATGTAAATAGCACATATCTGTATTCTGTAAATCGCACATATCTGAATTCTTAAATCTGTAAAATGCACATAGCTGCATTCTGAAATCTGCAATTCGCACATATCTGCATTCTGTAACCTGTAAATCGCACATATCTGCATTCAGCAACCTGTAAATTTGAAAAAATTGGGGTCTATTAGACCCTAGATCTTTCCTCTGCCCTCAAAGCATCTGACCACACCGTTCTGTGTGATAAAATGCTTTCCCACTGGAAATGTTTATATCTGGGAGGGGGGACATTCCCTCCCACTGCTTGTAAAAGCAGTCTAGAGGCTAATTAGCCACTAGGATTGCTTTACATGAAAGCCGATCACTATCTGAAAAGAATGATACCAAGATGATACCTAAACCCGCAGGCATCATTCTGGTATAACCATTCAAATTCCAGCAACATACCAGTACGTTGCTGGTCCTTGTTGGACATATATTGTAATTTTTTTTTCATGCAGCCTGTTGGCTGAAGGAAAAAAAAGGAGATTGATCGTTGGGTATGCCCACCATTAGAATACCTCCCTTCATCCACCCACTTCTAATGATGGGCATACATGCACCATTTATATATGCTGAAGCATGGGGGCATCCTCCCGCAAAAGAGTTATGCCACGTACACGCGGTCGGACTTTTCCACAGGCAAGCCATCTTTCGGAATTTCGACCATATGTATGCGGATTAGGAGCAAAATCGCTCCTCCGCCCCTGCTGCCCCCATGCTTCAGCATATATGCTCTTTTTTTAACTGTGGTGTTGAAATCCCCTCCTAGAGCACTGGAGTCACAGCTTTATGTATCGTGAGGGCAAACACTGTTGCTCTCAAGATAAATCAATCTGCGCTGCAGCTGAATGGTGCATCTGAAAACAAAAAAATTGTAAATAGCACATATTTGCGTTCTACAACCTGTAAATCACATATCTGCATTCTGCAACCTATAAATCGCACATAACTGCATTCTGAAATCTGTAACTTGCACATATCTGTATTCTGCAGCATTTAAATCCCACATATCTGCATTCTGCAACCTGTAAATTGCACATATCTGCATTCTGTAAATCGCACATAAGTGCATTCAGCAACCTGTAAATTGCACATAACTGCATTCTGAAATCTATAAATCGCACAACCTGTAAATTGCACATATCTGCATTCTGTTAATCGCACATAACTGCATTCAGCAACCTGTAAATTGCACATAACTGCATTCTGAAATCTATAAATCGCACAACCTGTAAATTGCACATATCTGCATTCTGTTAATCGCACATAACTGCATTCAGCAACCTGTAAATTGCACATATCTGCAACATGTAAATAGCACATATCTGTATTCTGTAAATTGCACATATCTGCATTCTGCAACCGGTAAATTGCACATAACTGCATTCTTAAATCTGTAAATCGCACATATATGAATTCTTAAATCTGTAAATCGCACATAGCTGCATTCTGAAATCTGCAATTCGCACATATCTGCATTCTGTAACCTGTAAATCGCACATATCTGCATTCAGCAACCTGTAAATTTGAAAAAAATTGGGGTCTATTAGACTCTAGATCTTACCTCTGCCCTCAAAGCATCTGACCACACCGTTCGGTGTGATAAAATGCTTTCCCAATGGTGATGTTTATATCCAGGAGGGGGGACATTCCCTCCCACTGCTTGTAAAAGCAGTCTAGAGGCTAATTAGCCACTAGGATTGCTTTTACATGAAAGCCGATCACTATCTGAAAAGAATACCAAGATGATACCTAAACCCGCAGGCATCATTCTGGTATAACCATTCAAATTCCAGCAACATACCAGTACGTTGCTGGTCCTTGTTGGACATATACTGTAATTTTTTTTTTCATGCAGCCTGTTGGCTGAAGGAAAAAAAAAAGAGAGATTGATCGGTGGGTATGCCCACCATTAGAATACCTCCCTTCATCCACCCACTTCTAATGATGGGCATACATGCACCATTTATATATGCCGAAGCATGGGGGCATCCTTCCGCAAAAAAGTTATGCCACGTACACGCGGTCGGACTTTTCCACAGGCAAGCCATCTTTCGGAATTTCGACCATATGTATGCGGATTAGGAGCAAAATCGCTCCTCCGCCCCTGCTGCCCCCATGCTTCAGCATATATGCTCTTTTTTTAACTGTGGTGTTGAAATCCCCTCCTAGAGCACTGGAGTCACAGCTTTATGTATCGTGAGGGCAAACACTGTTGCTCTCAAGATAAATCAATCTGCGCTGCAGCTGAATGGTGCATCTGAAAACAAAAAAATTGTAAATGGCACATATTTGCGTTCTACAACCTGTAAATCACATATCTGCATTCTGCAACCTATAAATCGCACATAACTGCATTCTGAAATCTGTAACTTGCACATATCTGTATTCTGCAGCATTTAAATCCCACATATCTGCATTCTGCAACCTGTAAATTGCACATATCTGCATTCTGTAAATCGCACATAAGTGCATTCAGCAACCTGTAAATTGCACATAACTGCATTCTGAAATCTATAAATCGCACAACCTGTAAATTGCACATATCTGCATTCTGTTAATCGCACATAACTGCATTCAGCAACCTGTAAATTGCACATATCTGCAACATGTAAATAGCACATATCTGTATTCTGTAAATTGCACATATCTGCATTCTGCAACCGGTAAATTGCACATAACTGCATTCTTAAATCTGTAAATCGCACATATATGAATTCTTAAATCTGTAAATCGCACATAGCTGCATTCTGAAATCTGCAATTCGCACATATCTGCATTCTGTAACCTGTAAATCGCACATATCTGCATTCAGCAACCTGTAAATTTTGAAAAATTGGGGTCTATTAGACCCTAGATCATTCCTCTACCCTCAAAGCATCTGACCACACCGTTCGGTGTGATAAAATGCTTTCCCAATGGCGATGTTTATATCCGGGAGGGGGGACATTCCCTCCCGCTGCTTGTAAAAGCAGTCTAGAGGCTAATTAGCCACTAGGATTGCTTTTACATGAAAGCCGATCACTATCTGAAAAGAATACCAAGATGATACCTAAACCCGCAGGCATCATTCTGGTATAACCATTCAAATTCCAGCAACATACCAGTACGTTGCTGGTCCTTGTTGGACATATATTGTAATTTTTTTTTCATGCAGCCTGTTGGCTGAAGGAAAAAAAAAAGAGATTGATCGGTGGGTATGCCCACCATTAGAATACCTCCCTTCATCCACCCACTTCTAATGATGGGCATACATGCACCATTTATATATGCCGAAGCATGGGGGCACCCTCCCGCAAAAAAGTTATGCCACGTACACACGGTCGGACTTTTCCACGGGCAAGCCATCTTTCAGAATTTCGACCATATGTATGCGGATTAGGAGCAAAATCGCTCCTCCGTCCCTGCTGCCCCCATGCTTCAGCATATATGCTCTTTTTTTAACTGTGGTGTTGAAATCGCCTCCTACAGCACTGGAGTCACAGCTTTATGTATCGTGAGAGCAAACGCTGTTGCTCTCAAGATAAATAAATCTGCGCTGCAGCTGAATGGCGCTTCTGAAAACCATAAAATGGTAAATCGCACATATTTGCATTCTGCAACCTGTAAATCACATATCTGCATTCTGTAACCTGTAAATCGCACATATCTGCATTCAGCAACCTGGAAATTTGAAAAAATTGGGGGTCTATTAGACCCTAGATCTTACCTCTGCCCTCAAAGCATCTGACCACACCGTTCGGTGTGATAAAATGCTTTCCCACTGGAAATGTTTATATCCAGGAAGGGGGGGACATTCCCTCCCACTTCTTGTAAAAGCAGTCTAGAGGCTAATTAGCCACTAGGATTGCTTTACATGAAAGCCGATCACTATCTGAAAAGAATGATACCAAGATGATACCTAAACCAGCAGGCATCATTCTGGTATAACCATTCAAAGGACAACAACATACCAGTACGTTGCTGGTCCTTGTTGGACATATATTGTAATCTTTTTTTCATGCAGCCTGTTGGCTGAAGGAAAAAAAAGGAGATTGATCAGTGGGTATGCCCACCATTAGAATACCTCCCTTCATCCACCCACTTCTAATGGTGGGCATACATGCACCATTTATATATGCCGAAGCATGGGGGCATCCTCCCGCAAAAAAGTTATGCCACGTACACACGGTCGGACTTTTCTACGGGCAAGCCATCTTTCGGAATTTCGACCATATGTATGCGGATTAGGAGCAAAATCGCTCCTCCGCCCCTGCTGCCCCCATGCTTCAGCATATATGCTCTTTTTTTAACTGTGGTGTTGAAATCACCTCCTACAGCACTGGAGTCACAGCTTTATGTATCGTGAGGGCAAACGCTGTTGCTCTCAAGATAAATAAATCTGAGCTGCAGCTGAATGGCGCATCTGAAAACAAAAAAATGGTAAATCGGACATATTTGCATTCTACAAGCTGTAAATCACATATCTGCATTCTGCAACCTATAAATCGCACATAACTGCATTCTGAAACCTGTAACTTGCACATATCTGCATTCTGCAGCATTTAAAGCGCACATATCTGCATTCTACAACCTATAAATCGCACATAACTGCATTCTGCAACCTGTAAATTGCACATATCTGCATTCTGTAAATCGCACATAACTGCATTCAGCAACCTGTAAATTGCATATATCTGCAACATGTAAATAGCACATATCTGTATTCTGTAAATTGCACATATCTGCATTCTGCAACCGGTAAATTGCACATAACTGCATTCTTAAATCTGTAAATCGCACATATCTGAATTCTTAAATCTGTAAATCGCACATAGCTGCATTCTGAAATCTGCAATTCGCACATATCTGCATTCTGTAACCTGTAAATCGCACATATCTGCATTCAGCCACCTGTAAATTTGAAAAAATTGGGGTCTATTAGACCCTAGATCTTTCCTCTGCCCTCAAAGCATCTGACCACACCGTTCGGTGTGATAAAATGCTTTCCCAATGGCGATGTTTATATCCGGGAGGGGGGACATTCCCTTCCACTGCTTGTAAAAGCAGTCTAGAGGCTAATTAGCCACTAGGATTGCTTTACATGAAAGCCGATCACTATCTGAAAAGAATGATACCAAGATGATACCTAAACGCGCAGGCATCATTCTGGTATAACCATTCAAATTCCAGCAACATACCAGTACGTTGCTGGTCCTTGTTGGACATATATTGTAATCTTTTTTTCATGCAGCCTGTTGGCTGAAGGAAAAAAGAGATTGATCGGTGGGTATGCCCACCATTGGAATACCTCCCTTCATCCACCCACTTCTAATGATGGGCATACATGCACCATTTATATTTGCCGAAGCATGGGGGCATCCTCCCGCAAAAAAGTTATGCCACGTACACACGGTCGGACTTTTCCACGGGCAAGCCATCTTTCGGAATTTCGACCATATGTATGCGGATTAGGAGCAAAATCGCTCCTCCGTCCCTGCTGCCCCCATGCTTCAGAATATATGCTCTTTTTTTTTAACTGTGGTGTTGAAATCACCTCCTACAGCACTGGAGTCACAGCTTTATGTATCCTGAGGGCAAATGCTGCTGCTCTCAAGATAAATAAATCTGCGCTGCAGCTGAATGGCGCATCTGAAAACCAAAAAATGGTAAATCGCACATATTTGCATTCTACAAGCTGTAAATCACATATCTGCATTCTGCAACCTATAAATCGCACATAACTGCATTCTGAAACCTGTAACTTGCACATATCTGCATTCTGCAGCATTTAAAGCGCACATATCTGCATTCTGAAACCTATAAATCGCACATTACTGCATTCTGCAACCTGTGAATTGCACATATCTGCATTCTGTAAACCGCACATAACTGCATTCAGCAACATGTAAATTGCATATATCTGCAACATGTAAATAGCACATATCTGTATTCTGTAAATCGCACATATGTGCATTCTGCAACCGGTAAATTGCACATAACTGCATTCTTAAATTTGTAAATCGCACATATCTGAATTCTTAAATCTGTAAATCGCACATAGCTGCATTCTGAAATCTGCAATTCGCACATATCTGCATTCAGTAACCTGTAAATCGCACATATCTGCATTCAGCAACCTGTAAATTTGAAAAAAATTGGGGTCTATTAGACTCTAGATCTTACCTCTGCCCTCAAAGCATCTGACCACACCGTTCGGTGTGATAAAATGCTTTCCCAATGGTGATGTTTATATCCAGGAGGGGGGACATTCCCTCCCACTGCTTGTAAAAGCAGTCTAGAGGCTAATTAGCCACTAGGATTGCTTTTACATGAAAACCGATCACTATCTGAAAAGAATACCAAGATGATACCTAAACCCGCAGGCATCATTCTGGTATAACCATTCAAATTCCAGCAACATACCAGTACGTTGCTGGTCCTTGTTGGACATATACTGTAATTTTTTTTTTTCATGCAGCCTGTTGGCTGAAGGAAAAAAAAAAGAGAGATTGATCGGTGGGTATGCCCACCATTAGAATACCTCCCTTCATCCACCCATTTCTAATGATGGGCATACATGCACCATTTATATATGCCGAAGCATGGGGGCATCCTTCCGCAAAAAAGTTATGCCACGTACACGCGGTCGGACTTTTCCACAGGCAAGCCATCTTTCGGAATTTCGACCATATGTATGCGGATTAGGAGCAAAATCGCTCCTCCGCCCCTGCTGCCCCCATGCTTCAGCATATATGCTCTTTTTTTAACTGTGGTGTTGAAATCCCCTCCTAGAGCACTGGAGTCACAGCTTTATGTATCGTGAGGCAAACACTGTTGCTCTCAAGATAAATCAATCTGCGCTGCAGCTGAATGGTGCATCTGAAAACAAAAAAATTGTAAATAGCACATATTTGCGTTCTACAACCTGTAAATCACATATCTGCATTCTGCAACCTATAAATCGCACATAACTGCATTCTGAAATCTGTAACTTGCACATATCTGTATTCTGCAGCATTTAAATCCCACATATCTGCATTCTGCAACCTGTAAATTGCACATATCTGCATTCTGTAAATCGCACATAAGTGCATTCAGCAACCTGTAAATTGCACATAACTGCATTCTGAAATCTATAAATCGCACAACCTGTAAGTTGCACATATCTGCATTCTGTTAATCGCACATAACTGCATTCAGCAACCTGTAAATTGCACATATCTGCAACATGTAAATAGCACATATCTGTATTCTGTAAATTGCACATATCTGCATTCTGCAACCGGTAAATTGCACATAACTGCATTCTTAAATCTGTAAATCGCACATATATGAATTCTTAAATCTGTAAATCGCACATAGCTGCATTCTGAAATCTGCAATTCGCACATATCTGCATTCTGTAACCTGTAAATCGCACATATCTGCATTCAGCAACCTGTAAATTTTGAAAAATTGGGGTCTATTAGACCCTAGATCATTCCTCTACCCTCAAAGCATCTGACCACACCGTTCGGTGTGATAAAATGCTTTCCCAATGGCGATGTTTATATCCGGGAGGGGGACATTCCCTCCCGCTGCTTGTAAAAGCAGTCTAGAGGCTAATTAGCCACTAGGATTGCTTTTACATGAAAGCCGATCACTATCTGAAAAGAATACCAAGATGATACCTAAACCCACAGGCATCATTCTGGTATAACCATTCAAATTCCAGCAACATACCAGTACGTTGCTGGTCCTTGTTGGACATATATTGTAATTTTTTTTTCATGCAGCCTGTTGGCTGAAGGAAAAAAAAAAAGAGATTGATCGGTGGTTATGCCCACCATTAGAATACCTCCCTTCATCCACCCACTTCTAATGATGGGCATACATGCACCATTTATATATGCCGAAGCATGGGGGCACCCTCCCGCAAAAAAGTTATGCCACGTACACACGGTCGGACTTTTCCACGGGCAAGCCATCTTTTGGAATTTCGACCATATGTATGCGGATTAGGAGCAAAATCGCTCCTCCGTCCCTGCTGCCCCCATGCTTCAGCATATATGCTCTTTTTTTAACTGTGGTGTTGAAATCGCCTCCTACAGCACTGGAGTCACAGCTTTATGTATCGTGAGAGCAAACGCTGTTGCTCTCAAGATAAATAAATCTGCGCTGCAGCTGAATGGCGCATCTGAAAACCATAAAATGGTAAATCGCACATATTTGCATTCTGCAACCTGTAAATCACATATCTGCATTCTGTAACCTGTAAATCGCACATATCTGCATTCAGCAACCTGGAAATTTGAAAAAATTGGGGGTCTATTAGACCCTAGATCTTACCTCTGCCCTCAAAGCATCTGACCACACCGTTCGGTGTGATAAAATGCTTTCCCACTGGAAATGTTTATATCCGGGAGGGGGGACTTTCCCTCCCACTGCTTGTAAAAGCAGTCTAGAGGCTAATTAGCCACTAGGATTGCTTTTACATGAAAGCCGATCACTATCTGAAAAGAATACCAAGATGATACCTAAACCCGCAGGCATCATTCTAGTATAACCATTCAAATTCCAGCAACATACCAGTACGTTGCTGGTCCTTGTTGGACATATATTGTAATCTTTTTTTCATGCAGCCTGTTGGCTGAAGGAAAAAAAAAAGAGATTGATTGGTGGGTATGCCCACCATTAGAATACCTCCCTTCATCCACCCACTTCTAATGATGGGCATACATGCACCATTTATATATGCCGAAGCATGGGGCATCCTCCCGCAAAAAAGTTATGCCACATACACACGGTCGGACTTTTCCACGGGCAAGCCATCTTTCGGAATTTCGACCATATGTATGCGGATTAGGAGCAAAATAGCTCCTCCGTCCCTGCTGCCCCCATGCTTCAGCATATATGCTCTTTTTTTTAACTGTGGTGTTGAAATCCCCTCCTACAGCACTGGAGTCACAGCTTTATGTATCGTGAGGACAAATGCTGTTGCTCTCAAGATAAATAAATCTGCGCTGCAGCTGAATGGCGCATCTGAAAACAAAAAAATGGTAAATCGCACATATTTGCATTCTGCAACCTGTAAATCACATATCTGCATTCTGCAACCTATAAATCGCACATAACTGCATTCTGAAGCCTGTTAATTGCACATATCTGCATTCTGTAAATTGCACATAACTGCATTCAGCAACCTGTAAATTGCACATATCTGCAACATGTAAATAGCACATATCTGTAGTCTGTAAATTGCACATATCTGCATTCTGCAACCGGTATATTGCACATAACTGCATTCTTAAATATGTAAATCGCACATAGCTGCATTCTGAAATCTGCAATTCGCACATATCTGCATTCTGTAACCTGTAAATCGCACATATCTGCATTCAGCAACCTGGAAATTTAAAAAAATTGGGGTCTATTAGACCCTAGATCTTTCCTCTGCCCTCAAAGCATCTGACCACACCGTTCGGCGAAGCATGGGGGCACCCTCCCGCAAAAAAGTTATGCCACATACACACGGTCTGACTTTTCCACGGGCAAGCCATCTTTCGGAATTTCGACCATATGTATGCGGATTAGGAGCAAAATCGCTCCTCCGTCCCTGCTGCCCCCATGCTTCAGAATATATGCTCTTTTTTTTTTAACTGTGGTGTTGAAATCACCTCCTACAGCACTGGAGTCACAGCTTTATGTATCGTGAGGGCAAATGCTGTTGCTCTCAAGATAAATAAATCTGCGCTGCAGCTGAATGGCGCATCTGAAAACAAAAAAATGGTAAATCGCACATATTTGCATTCTGCAACCTGTAAATCACATATCTGCATTCTGCAACCTATAAATCGCACATAACTGCATTCTGAAGCCTGTTAATTGCACATATCTGCATTCTGTAAATTGCACATATCTGCATTCAGCAACCTGTAAATTGCACATATCTGCTACATGTAAATAGCACATATCTGTAATCTGTAAATTGCACATATCTGCATTCTGCAACCGGTATATTGCACATAACTGCATTCTTAAATATGTAAATCGCACATAGCTGCATTCTGAAATCTGCAATTCGCACATATCTGCATTCTGTAACCTGTAAATCGCACATATCTGCATTCAGCAACCTGGAAATTTAAAAAAATTGGGGTCTATTAGACCCTAGATCTTTCCTCTGCCCTCAAAGCATCTGACCACACCGTTCGGCGAAGCATGGGGGCACCCTCCCGCAAAAAAGTTATGCCACATACACACGGTCTGACTTTTCCACGGGCAAGCCATCTTTTGGAATTTCGACCATATGTATGCGGATTAGGAGCAAAATCGCTCCTCCACCCCTGCTGCCCCCATGCTTCAGCATATATGCTCTTTTTTTTAACTGTGGTGTCGAAATCACCTCCTACAGCACTGGAGTCACAGCTTTATGTATCGTGAGGGCAAACGCTGTTGCTCCCAAGATAAATAAATCTGCGCTGCAGCTGAATGGCGCATCTGAAAACAAAAAAATGGTAAATCGCACATATTTGCATTCTGCAACCTGTAAATCACATATCTGCATTCTGCAACCTATAAATCGCACATAACTGCATTCTGAAACCTGTAACTTGCACATATCTGCATTCTGCAGCATTTAAATCGCACATATCTGCATTCTGAAACCTATAAATCGCACATAACTGCATTCTGAAACCTGTAACTTGCACATATCTGCATTCTGCAGCATTTAAAGCGCACATATCTGCATTCTGAAACCTATAAATCGCACACAACTGCATTCTGCAACCTGTAAATTGCACATATCTGTATTCTGTAAATTGCACATATCTGCATTCTGCAACCGGTAAATTGAACATAACTGCATTCTTAAATCTGTAAATCGCACATATCTGAATTCTTAAATCTGTAAATCGCACATAGCTGCATTCTGAAATCTGCAATTCGCACATATCTGCATTCTGTAACCTGTAAATCACACATAACTGTATTCTGAAACCTGCAACTTGCACATATCTGCATTCTGCAGCATTTAAATCGCAATATCTGCATTCTGAAACCTATAAATCGCACATTACTGCATTCTGCAACCTGTGAATTGCACATATCTGCATTCTGTAAATCGCACATAATTGCATTCAGCAACATGTAAATTGCATATATCTGCAACATGTAAATAGCACATATCTGTATTCTGTAAATTGCACATATCTGCATTCTGCAACCGGTAAATTGCACATAACTGCATTCTTAAATCTGTAAATCGCACATAGCTGCATTCTGAAATCTGCAATTCGCACATATCTGCATTCTGTAACCTGTAAATCACACATATCTGCATTCTGTAACCTGTAAATCGCACATATCTGCATTCAGCAACCTGTAAATTTGAAAAAAATTGGGGTCTATTAGACCCTAGATCTTTCCTCTGCCCTCAAAGCATCTGACCACACCGTTCGGTGTGATAAAATGCTTTCCCAATGGCGATGTTTATATCAGGGAGGGTGGACATTCCCTCCCACTGCTTGTAAAAGCAGTCTAGAGGCTAATTAGCCACTAGGATTGCTTTACATGAAAGCCGATCACTATCTGAAAAGAATGATACCAAGATGATACCTAAACCCGCAGGCATCATTCTGGTATAACATTCAAATTCCAGCAACATACCAGTATGTTGCTGGTCCTTGTTGGACATATATTGTAATCTTTTTTTCATGCAGCCTGTTGGCTGAAGGAAAAAAGAGATTGATCGGTGGGTATGCCCACCATTAGAATACCTCCCTTCATCCACCCACTTCTAATGATGGGCATACATGCACCATTTATATATGCCGAAGCATGGGGCATCCTCCCGCAAAAAAGTTATGCCACATACACACGGTCGGACTTTTCCACGGGCAAGCCATCTTTCGGAATTTCGACCATATGTATGCGGATTAGGAGCAAAATAGCTCCTCCGTCCCTGCTGCCCCCATGCTTCAGCATATATGCTCTTTTTTTTAACTGTGGTGTTGAAATCCCCTCCTACAGCACTGGAGTCACAGCTTTATGTATCGTGAGGGCAAATGCTGTTGCTCTCAAGATAAATAAATCTGCGCTGCAGCTGAATGGCGCATCTGAAAACAAAAAAATGGTAAATCGCACATATTTGCATTCTGCAACCTGTAAATCACATATCTGCATTCTGCAACCTATAAATCGCACATAACTGCATTCTGAAGCCTGTTAATTGCACATATCTGCATTCTGTAAATTGCACATAACTGCATTCAGCAACCTGTAAATTGCACATATCTGCAACATGTAAATAGCACATATCTGTAGTCTGTAAATTGCACATATCTGCATTCTGCAACCGGTATATTGCACATAACTGCATTCTTAAATATGTAAATCGCACATAGCTGCATTCTGAAATCTGCAATTCGCACATATCTGCATTCTGTAACCTGTAAATCGCACATATCTGCATTCAGCAACCTGGAAATTTAAAAAAAATTGGGGTCTATTAGACCCTAGATCTTTCCTCTGCCCTCAAAGCATCTGACCACACCGTTCGGCGAAGCATGGGGGCACCCTCCCGCAAAAAAGTTATGCCACATACACACGGTCTGACTTTTCCACGGGCAAGCCATCTTTCGGAATTTCGACCATATGTATGCGGATTAGGAGCAAAATCGCTCCTCCGTCCCTGCTGCCCCCATGCTTCAGAATATATGCTCTTTTTTTTTAACTGTGGTGTTGAAATCACCTCCTACAGCACTGGAGTCACAGCTTTATGTATCGTGAGGGCAAATGCTGTTGCTCTCAAGATAAATAAATCTGCGCTGCAGCTGAATGGCGCATCTGAAAACAAAAAAATGGTAAATCGCACATATTTGCATTCTGCAACCTGTAAATCACATATCTGCATTCTGCAACCTATAAATCGCACATAACTGCATTCTGAAGCCTGTTAATTGCACATATCTGCATTCTGCAACCTGTAAATTGCACATATCTGCATTCTGTAAATCACACATAACTGAATTCAGCAACCTGTAAATTGTACATATCTGCAACATGTAAATAGCACATATCTGTATTCTGTAAATTGCACACATCTGCATTCTGCGACCGGTAAATTGCACATAACTGCATTCTTAAATCTGTAAATCGCACATAGCTGCATTCTGAAATCTGCAATTCGCACATATCTGCATTCTGTAACCTGTAAATCGCACATATCTGCATTCTGTAACCTGTAAATCACACATATCTGCATTCAGCAACCTGTAAATTCGAAAAAATTGGGGTCTATTAGACCCTAGATCTTTCCTCTGCCCTCAAAGCATCTGACCACACCGTTCAGTGTGATAAAATGCATTCCCAATGGCGATGTTTATATCCGGGAGGGGAGACATTCCCTCCCGCTGCTTGTAAAAGCAGTCTAGAGGCTAATTAGCCACTAGGATTGCTGTTACATGAAAGCCGATCACTATCTGAAAAGAATACCAAGATGATACCTAAACCCGCAGGCATCATTCTGGTATAACCATTCAAATTCCAGCAACATACCAGTACGTTGCTGGTCCTTGTTGGACATTTATTGTAATTTTTTTTCATGCAGCCTGTTGGCTGAAGGAAAAAAAAAGAGATTGATTGGTGGGTATGCCCACCATTACAATACCTCCCTTCATCCACCCACTTCTAATGATGGGCATATATGCACCATTAATATATGCCGAAGCATGGGGGCATCCTCCCGCAAAAAAGTTATGCCACGTACACACGGTCAGACTTTTCCACGGGCAAACCATCTTTCGGAATTGCCGACCATATGTATGCGGATTAGGAGCAAAATCGCTCCTCCCATGCTTCAGCATATATGCTCTTTATTTTAACTGGTGTTGAAATCACCTCCTACAGCACTGGAGTCACAGCTTTATGTATCGTGAAGGCAAACGCTGTTGCTCTCAAGATAAATAAATCTGCGCTGCAGCTGAATGGCGCATCTGAAAACAAAAAAATAGTAAATCGCACATATTTGCATTCTGCAACCTGTAAATAACATATCTGCATTCTGCAACCTATAAATCGCACATAACTGCATTCTGAAACCTGTAACTTGCACATATCTGCATTCTGCAGCATTTAAATCGCACATATCTGCATTCTGAAACCTATAAATCGCACATAACTGCATTATGCAACCTATAAATCGCACATATCTGCATTCTGCAACCTATAAATCGCACATAACTGCATTCTGAAACCTGTAATGCCGCATACACACATAGCGGACTATCCGACGGACTTAGTCTGGTGGACTTCCCGCCAGACTTTCCGTCGGACTTTCCGAACGGGCTACTTGCTCACACATGGCACATTTTCAAAGGAAGTAATACGGCGTAAGTCCGCCGTACTATCCGCCCTACTTTTGAAATGAACGGACTCGCCCACACACGCAGAGGAAAGTCCGCTCATTTTGAGCGCGTCTCCAGGTAGGCGGGGCCGACGAAGGAGACGTCGCTGGCCCTGCCACCTGGTATGGACTTAAAGGGGAACCCCAACGCCAAAAAAAAATCGGCTTGGGGTGCCCCCAGGTCCACATCGGACCCTTGTCCGAGCACGCTACCCGGCCAGCCCGGAAAGGGGGGGGCGAGCGAGCGATGAAGATGAAGAAGATGAAGATGAAGATGATGATGAAGATGAAGATGGTGAAGATGATGAAGATGATGAAGATGAAGATGATGAAGATGATGATGAAGATGAAGATGATGATGAAGATGAGGATGAAGATGAAGATGATGAAGATGAAGATGAAGATGATGATGATGAAGATTATGATGAAGATGATGAAGAAGATGAAGAAGATGAAGATGATGATGATAAAGAAGATGAAGATGATGAAGATGATGAAGATGAAGATGATGAAGATGATGATTATGATGAAGATGAATATGAAGATGAATATGAAGATGATGAAGATGAAGATGAAGACAATGAAGATGAAGAAGAAGAAGATGAAGATGATGAAGATGAAGATGATGAAGATGAAGGTGATGAAGGTGATGAAGATGATGAAGATGAAGATGATGAAGATGAAGATGATGAAGATGAAGATGATGAAGATGAAGATGATGAAGATGAAGATGAAGATGAAGATTATGAAGATGAAGATGAAGATGATGAAGGTGATGAAGATGATGAAGGTGATGAAGGTGATGAAGATGAAGATGAAGATGATGAAGATGAAGATGATGATGAAGATGAAGATGAAGATGAAGGTGATGAAGATGAGGATGATGAAGATGAAGATGATGAAGATGAAGATGTACTATCCGCCCTACTTTTGAAATGAACGGACTCGCCCACACACGCAGAGGAAAGTCCGCTCATTTTGAGCGCGTCTCCAGGTAGGCGGGGCCGGCGGAGACGTCGCTGGACCCGCCACCTGGTATGGACTTAAAGGGGAACCCCAACGCCAAAAAAAAAAAAGATGATGATGAAGATGAATATGAAGATGATGAAGATGAAGATGAAGATGAAGACAATGAAGATGAAGAAGAAGAAGATGAAGATGATGAAGATGAAGATGATGATGATGAAGATGATGAAGATGAAGATGATGATGATGATGAAGATGAAGATGATGATGAAGACGATGAAGATGAAGAAGACGAAGATGAAGATGATGAAGATGAAGATGATGAAGATGAAGATGATGAAGATGAAGATGAAGATGAAGATGAAGATGATGAAGATGAAGATGAAGGTGATGAAGATGATGAAGATGAGGATGATGAAGATGAAGATGAAGATGATGAAGATGAAGATGATGAAGATGAAGATGAAGATGATGAAGATGAAGCTGATGAAGATGAAGATGATGAAGATGAAGATGTACTATCCGCCCTACTTTTGAAATGAACGGACTCGCCCACACACGCAGAGGAAAGTCCGCTCATTTTGAGCGCGTCTCCAGGTAGGCGGGGCCGCCGAAGGAGACGTCGCTGGACCCACCACCTGGTATGGACTTAAAGGGGAACCCCAACGCCGAAAAAAAATCGGCTTGGGGGTGCCCCAGGTCCACATCGGACCCTTGTCCGAGCATGCTACCCGGCCGGACAGGAAAGGGGGGACGAGCGAGCAATAAAGATGATGAAGATGATGATGAAGATGAAGATGATGAAGATGATGAAGATGAAGATGATGATGAAAATGATGAAGATGATGATGAAGATGATGATGATGAAGATGATGATGAAGATGATGATGAAGAAGATGAAGATGAAGATGATGAAGATGATGAAGATGATGATGAAGATGATGATGAAGATGATGAAGAAGATGATGAAGATGAAGACGATGAAGATGAAGACGATGAAGATGAAGAAGACGAAGATGATGAAGATGAAGATGATGATGATGAAGGTGATGAAGGTGATGAAGATGAAGATGAAGATGATGAAGATGATGAAGATGAAGATGATGAAGATGATGAAGATGAAGATGAAGGTGATGAAGATGATGAAGATGAGGATGATGAAGATGAAGATGATGAAGATGATGAAGATGAAGATGATGAAGATGATGAAGATGAAGATGTACTATCCGCCCTACTTTTCAAATGAACGGAGTCGCCCACACACGCAGAGGAAAGTCCGCTCATTTTGAGCGCGTCTCCAGGTAGGCGGGGCCGGCGAAGGAGACGTCGCTGGACCCGCCACCTGGTATGGACTTAAAGGGGAACCCCAACGCCGAAAAAAAAAATCGGCGTGGGGGTACCCCCAGGTCCACATTGGACCCTTGTCCGAGCACGCTACCCGGCCAGCCAGGAAAGGGGGGGACGAGCGAGTGCCCCCCCTGAGCCGTACCAGGCCGCATGCCCTCAACATGGGGGGTGCCTTGGGGAAGGGGGGGCACGCGGCCACCCCACCCCAAAGCACCTTGTCCCCATGTTGATGAGGACAAGGGCCTCTTCCCGACAACCCTGGCCGTTGTTTGTCGGGGTCTGCGGGCGGGGGGCTTATCAGAATCTGGGAGCCCCCTTTAATAAGGGGGCCCCCGGATACCGGCCCCCCACCCTATGTGAATGAGTATGGGGTACAATGTACCACTACCCATTCACCTGTAAAATAAAGTACAAAAAAACACAACATACAAGATAAAATAGTTTATTGCACAGCTCCGGGGGTCTTCCGTCTTCGGGGGTCTTCTCGCCGGACTCCTCCGCTATCTTCTTGTAGCTCTTTTACTAGCGGAGGAGCCCGGCTTTCTTCCTCGCCGCCGCCCTCTTCTTCCGACTTCGGGGGTCTTGTCCTCCTCTTCGGTTCTTCTGCCGGGCCACCGCGCCTTCTTATAGCTCTTTTACAGGCGGTGGCCCAGTCTTCTGTCGGCGCTGCCTTCTGTTCTGTCCGGCAAGAAGACCCCCGAAGACAGAAGACCCACGGAGCTGTGCAATAAACTATTTTGTCTTGTGTGTTGTGTTTTTTTTGTACTTTATTTTACAGGTGAATGGGTAGGGGTACATTGTACCCCATACTCATTCACATAGGGTGGGGGGCCGGTATCCGGGGGCCCCCTTATTAAAGGGGGCTCCCAGATTCCGATAAGCCCCCCGCCCGCAGACCCCGACAACCAACGGCCAGGGTTGTCGGGAAGAGGCCCTTGTCCTCATCAACATGGGGACAAGGTGCTTTGGGGTGGGGGGGCGCGCGGCCCCCCTTCCCCAAGGCACTCCCCATGTTGAGGGCACGTGGCCTGGTACGGCTCAGGAGGTGGGCCGCTCGCTCGCCCCCCCTTTCCTGGCCGGCCGGGTAGTGTGCTCAGACAAGGGTCTGATGTGGACCTGGGGGGACCCCATGCCTATTTTTTTCGGCGTTGGGGTTCCCCTTTAAGTCCATACCAGGTGGCAGAGCCAGCGACGTCTCCTTCGCGGGCCCCGCCTACCTGGAGACCCGCTTGAAATGAGCGGACTTTCTCCGGGCGGGAAAAGTCCGCTCATTTCAAAAGTACGGCGGACTGGCACACACACGGCCGGATTGTCCGCCGAAATGCAAATCCGGCGGGAAGATTGGAGTGCAAAACTACTTTCTAAGTCCGCCGTACTTTCGGGTCAAAAAAGGATGCCGAAGGCTACACACGGAGGGATTGTCTGGCGGACTTCAGTTTGCCAGACTTTTCCACCCGCTTGTTTGATCGTGTGTACACGGCATAACTTGCACATATCTGCATTCTGCAGCATTTAAAACGCACATATCTGCATTCTGAAACCTATAAATCGCACATAACTGCATTCTGCAACCTGTAAATTGCACATATCTGCATTCTGTAAATTGCACATATCTGCATTCTGCAACCGGTAAATTGCACATAACTGCATTCTTAAATCTGTAAATCGCACATATCTGAATTCTTAAATCTGTAAATCGCACATAGCTGCATTCTGAAATCTGCAATTCGCACATATCTGCATTCTGTAACCTGTAAATCGCACATATCTGCATTCAGCAACCTGTAAATATGAAAAATTTGGGGTTTATTAGAACCTAGATCTTTCCTCTTCCCTCAAAGCATCTGACCACACCATTCGGTGTGAAAAAATGCTTTCCCATTGGTGATGTTTATATCCCACTGCTTGTAAAAGCAGTCTAGAGGCTAATTAGCCACTAGGATTGCTTTTACATGAAAGCCGATCACTATCTGAAAAGAATATCAAGATGATACCTAAACCCGCAGGCATCATTCTGGTATAACCATTCAAATTCCAGCAACATACCAGTACATTGCTGGTCCTTGTTGGACATATATTGTAATTTTTTTTCATGCAGCCTGCTGGCTGAAGGAAAAAAAAAAGAGATTGATCGGTGGGTATGCCCACCATTAGAATACCTCCCTTCACCCACTTCTAATGATGGGCATACATGCACCATTTATATATGCCGAAGCATGGGGGCATCCTCCCGCAAAAAAGTTATGCCACATACACACGGTCGGACTTTTCCACGGGCAAGCCATCTTTCGGAATTTTGACCATATGTATGCGGATTAGGAGAAAAATCGCTCCTCCATCCCTGCTGCCCCCATGCTTCAGCATATATGCTCTTTTTTTTAACTGTGGTGTTGAAATCACCTCCTACAGCACTGGAGTCACAGCTTTATGTATCCTGAGGGCAAACACTGTTGCTCTAAAGATAAATAAATCTGCGCTGCAGCTGAATGGCGCATCTGAAAACAACAAAATGGAAAATCGCACATATTTGCATTCTACAAGTTGCAAATCACATATCTGCATTCTGCAACCTATAAATCGCACATAACTGCATTCTGAAACCTGTAACTTGCACATATCTGCATTCTGCAGCATTTAAATCGCACATATCTGCATTCTGAAACCTATAAATCGCACATAACTGCATTCTGCAATCTGTAAATTGCACATATCTGCAACCTGTAAATTGCACATAACTGCATTCAGCAACCTGTAAATTGCACATATCTGCAACATGTAAATTGCACATATCTGTATTCTGAAACCTATAAATCGCACATAACTGCTTTCTGCAACCTCTAAATTGCACATATCTGCATTCTGTAAATCGCACATAACTGCATTCAGCAACCTGTAAATTGCACATATCTGCAACATGTAAATAGCACATATCTGTAT
The DNA here is from genome assembly GCF_037356315.1 of Lithobates pipiens. Classification (NCBI taxonomy): domain Eukaryota; kingdom Metazoa; phylum Chordata; class Amphibia; order Anura; family Ranidae; genus Lithobates; species Lithobates pipiens. The sequence goes on along the minus strand of NW_027507758.1, from coordinate 588,978,311 downwards.
TCTCTAAATCGCACATATCTGTATTCTTAAATCTGTAAATCGCACATATCTGAGTTCTTAAATCTGTAAAATGCACATAGCTGCATTCTGAAATCTGCAATTCGCACATATCTGCATTCTGTAACCTGTAAATCGCACATATCTGCATTCAGCAACCTATAAATTTGAAAAAATTGGGGTCTATTAGACCCTAGATCTTTCCTCTGCCCTCAAAGCATCTGACCACACCGTTCTGTGTGATAAAATGCTTTCCCACTGGAAATGTTTATATCTGGGAGGGGGGACATTCCCTCCCGCTGCTTGTAAAAGCAGTCTAGAGGCTAATTAAGCCACTAGGATTGCTTTACATGAAAGCCGATCACTATCTGAAAAGAATGATACCAAGATGATACCTAAACCCGCAGGCATCATTCTGGTATAACCATTCAAATTCGAGCAACATACCAGTACGTTGCTGGTCCTTGTTGGACATACATTGTAATTTTTTTTTCATGCAGCCTGTTGGCTGAAGGAAAAAAAAGAGATTGATCGGTGGGTATGCCCACCATTAGAATACCTCCCTTCATCCACCCACTTCTAATGATGGGCATACATGCACATTTTATATATGCCAAAGCATGGGGGCATCCACCCGCAAAAAAGTAATGCCACGTACACGCGGTCAAACTTTTCCACGGGCAAGCCATCTTTCGGAATTTTGACCATATGTATGCGGATTAGGAGCAAAATCGCTCCTCCGGCCCTGCTGCCCCATGCTTCAGCATATATGCTCTTTTTTTTAACTGTGGTGTTGAAATCACATCCTACAGCACTGGAGTCACAGCTTTATGTATCGTGAAGGCAAATGCTGTTGCTCTCAAGATAAATAAATCTGAGCTGCAGCTGAATGGCGCATCTCAAAACAAAAAAATGGTAAATCGCACATATCTGCACTCTGCAACCTATAAATCGCACATAACTGCATTTTGCAACCTGTAAATTGCACATATCTGCATTCTGTAAATCGCACATAACTGCATTCAGGAACCTGTAAATTGCACATATCTGCAACATGTAAATAGCACATATCTGTATTCTGCAACCGGTAAATTGCACATAACTGCATTCTTTAATCTGTAAATCGCACATATCTGAATTCTTAAATCTGTAAATCGCACATAGCTGCATTCTGAAATCTGCAATTTGCACATATCTGCATTCTGTAACCTGTAAATCGCACATATCTGCATTCTGCAACCTCTAAATTGCACATATCTGCATTCTGTAAATCGCACATAACTGCATTCTGCAACCTGTAAATTGCACATATCTGTATTCTGTAAATCGCACATAACTGTATTCAGCAACCTGTAAATTGCACATATCTGCAACATGTAAATAGCACACATCTGTATTCTGTAAATCGCACATATCTGCATTCTTAAATCTGTAAATCGCACATATCTCAATTCTTAAATCTGTAAATCGCACATAGCTGCATTCTGAAATCTGCAATTCGCACATATCTGCATTCTGTAACCTGTAAATCGCACATATCTGCATTCAGCAACCTGTAAATTTGAAAAAATTGGGGGTCTATTAGACCCTAGATCTTACCTCTGCCCTCAAAGCATCTGACCACACCGTTCGGTGTGATAAAACACTTTCCCACTGGAAATGTTTATATCAGGGAGGGGGGACATTCCCTCCCACTGCTTGTAAAAGCAGTCTAGAGGCTAATTAGCCACTAGGATTGCTTTTACATGAAAGCCGATCACTATCTGAAAAGAATACCAAGATGATACCTAAACCCACAGGCATCATTCTGGTATAACCATTCAAATTCCAGCAACATACCAGTACGTTGCTGGTCCTTGTTGGACATATATTGTAATTTTTTTTTCATGCAGCCTGTTGGCTGAAGGAAAAAAAAAGAGAGATTGATCGGTGGGTATGCCCACCATTGGAATACCTCCCTTCATCCACCCACTTCTAATGATGGCCATACATGCACAATTTATATATGCCGAAGCATGGGGGCATCCACCCGCAAAAAAGTAATGCCACGTACACGCGGTCAGACTTTTCCACGGGCAAGCCATCTTTCGGAATTTCAACCATATGTATGCGGATTAGGAGCAAAATTGCTCCTCCGCCCCTGCTGCCCCATGCTTCAGCATATATGCTCTTTTTTTTAACTGTGGTGTTGAAATCACCTCCTACAGCACTGGAGTCACAGCTTTATGTATCGTGAGGGCAAACACTGTTGCTCTCAAGATAAATAAATCTGCGCTGCAGCTGAATGGCGCATCTGAAAACAATAAAATGGTAAATCGCACATATTTGCATTCTACAAGCTATAAATCACATATCTGCATTCTGCAACCTATAAATGGCACATAACTGCATTCTGAAACCTGTAACTTGCACATATCTGCATTCTGCAGCCTTTAAATCGCACATATCTGCATTCTGAAACCTATAAATCGCACATAACTGCATTCTGCAACCTGTAAATTGCACATATCTGCATTCTGTAAATCGCACATAACTGCATTCAGCAACCTGTAAATTGCACATATCTGCAACGTGTAAATAGCACATATCTGCATTCTGTAAATTGCACATATCTGCATTCTGCAACCGGTAAATTGCACATAACTGCATTCTTAAATCTGTAAATAGCACATATCTGCATACAGCAACCTGTAAATTTGAAAAAATTGGGGTCTATTAGACCCTAGATCTTACCTCTGCCATCAAAGCATCTGACCACACCGTTCGGTGTGATAAAATGCTTTCCCACTGGAAATGTTTATATCCAGGAGGGGGGGGGACATTCCCTCCCACTTCTTGTAAAAGCAGTCTAGAGGCTAATTAGCCACTAGGATTGCTTTACATGAAAGCCGATCACTATCTGAAAAGAATGATACCAAGATGATACCTAAACCAGCAGGCATCATTCTGGTATAACCATTCAAAGTACAACAACATACCAGTACGTTGCTGGTCCTTGTTGGACATATATTGTAATCTTTTTTTCATGCAGCCTGTTGGCTGAAGGAAAAAAAAGGAGATTGATCAGTGGGTATGCCCACCATTAGAATACCTCCCTTCATCCACCCACTTCTAATGATGGACATACATGCACCATTTATATATGCCGAAGCATGGGGGCATCCTCCCGCAAGACAGTTATGCCACGTACACACGGTCGGACTTTTCCACGGGCAAGCAATCTTTCAGAATTTCGACCATATGTATGCGGATTAGGAGCAAAATCGCTCCTCCGCCCCTGCTGCCCCCATGCTTCAGCATATATGCTCTTTTTTTTAACTGTGGTGTTGAAATCACCTCCTACAGCACTGGAGTCACAGCTTTATGTATCGTGAGGGCAAACGCTGTTGCTCTCAAGATAAATAAATCTGCGCTGCAGCTGAATGGCGCATCTGAAAACAAAAAAATGGTAAATTGCACATATTTGCATTCTACAAGCTGTAAATCACATATCTGCATTCTGCAACCTATAAATCGCACATAACTGCATTCTGAAACCTGTAACTTGCACATATCTGCATTCTGCAGCATTTAAATCGCACATATCTGCATTCTGAAACCTATAAATCGCACATAACTGCATTCTGCAACCTGTAAATCGCACATATCTGCATTCAGCAACCTGTAAATTGCACATATCTGCAACATGTAAATAGCACATATCTGTATTCTGTAACCGGTAAATTGCACATAACTGCATTCTTAAATCTGTAAATCGCACATATCTGCATTCTGTAACCTGTAAATCGCACATAGCTGCATTCTGAAATCTGCAATTCGCACATATCTGCATTCTGTAACCTGTAAATCGCACATATCTGCATTCAGCAACCTGTAAATTTGAAAAAATTGGGGGTCTATTAGACCCTAGATCTTACCTCTGCCCTCAAAGCATCTGACCACACCATTCGGTGTGATAAAATGCTTTCCCACTGGAAATGTTTATATCCGGGAGGGGGAACATTCCCTCCCACTGCTTGTAAAAGCAGTCTAGAGGCAAATTAGCCACTAGGATTGCTTTTACATGAAGGCCGATCACTATCTGAAAAGAATACCAAGATGATTCCTAAACCCGCAGGCATCATTCTGGTATAACCATTCAAATTCCAGCAACATACCAGTACGTTGCTGGTCCTTGTTGGACATATATTGTAATCTTTTTTTCATGCAGCCTGTTGGCTGAAGGAAAAAAAAAGGAGATTGATCGGTGGGTATGCCCACCATTAGAATAACTCCCATCATCCACCCACTTCTAATGATGGGCATATATGCACCATTTATATATGCCGAAGCATGGGGGCATCCTCCCGCAAAAAAGTTATGCCACGTACACACGGTCGGACTATTCCACTGGCAAGCCATCTTTCGGAATTTTGACCATATGTATGCGGATTAGTAGCAAAATCGCTCATCCGCCCCTGCTGCCCCCATGCTTCAGCAAATATGCTCTTTTTTTAACTGTGGTGTTGAAATCACCTCCTACAGCACTGGAGTCACAGCTTTATGTATCCTGAGGGCAAACGCTGTTGCTCTCAAGATAAATAAATCTGCGCTGCAGCTGAATGGCGCATCTGAAAACAAAAAATGGTAAAATCGCACATATCTGCATTCTGCAACCTATAAATCGCACATAACTGCATTGTGAAACCTGTAATGCCGCATACACACGTAGCGGACTATCCGTCGGACTTAGTCTGGCGGACTTCCTGCCAGACTGACCGTCGGACTTTCCGAACGGGCTACTTGCCCACACACGGCACTTTTTCAGCGGAGTAATACGGCATACTAAGTCCGCCGTACTATCTGCCCTACTTTTGAAATGAACGGACTCGCCCACACACGCAGAGGAATGTCCGCTCATTTTGAGCGCATCTCCAGGTAGGCGGGGCCGGCGAAGGAGACGTCACTGGCCCCGCCACCTGGTATGGACTTAAAGGGGAACCCCAACGCCGAAAAAAAATCGGCTTGGGGGTGCCCCCAGGTCCACATCGGACCTTTGTCCAAGCACGCTACCCGGCCAGCCAGGAAAGGGGGGGGACGAGCGAGCGCCCCCCCTCCTGAGCCGTACCAGGCCGCGTGCCCTCAACATGGGGGGTGCCTTGGGGAAGGGGGGCCGCGCGGCCCCCCCACCCCAAAGCACCTTGTCCCCATGTTGATGAGGACAAGGGCCTCTTCCTGACAACCGTGGCCGTTGCTTGTTGGGGTCTGCGGGCGGGGGGCTTATCGGAATCCGGGAGCCCCCTTTAATAAGGGGGCCCCCGGATACCGGCCCCCCACCCTATGTGAATGAGTATGGGGTACAATGTACCCCTACCCATTCACCTGTAAAATAAAGTACAAAAAAAACACAACACACAAGATAAAATAGTTCATTGCACAGCTCCGGGGGTCTTCCGTCTTCGGGGGTCTTCTCGCCGGACTCTTCCGCTATCTTCTTGTAGCTCTGTTACTAGCGGAGGAGCCCGGCTTTCTTCCTCGCCGCCGGCCTCTTCTTCCGACTTCGGGGATCTTGTCCCCCTCTTCGGTTCTTCTGCCGGCCCACCGCGCCTTCTTATAGCTCTTTTACAGGCGGTGGCCCAGTCTTCTGTCACCGCTGCCTTCTGTTCTTCTCTTCTTCTTCTTCTCCAGATGTTGCCTCGTCGAGTCCTCCACTCACAATGACAGGGACCGGGCACGCGGTGACTTATATAGGGACATCCCGGATGATGTCCCCGCCCATTATGGTGTCACAGACCCAGCATCCTCTGGGACATTATGGTGTCACAGTCCCAGAGGATGCTGGGACTGTGACACCATAATGGGCGGGGACATCATCCGGGATGTCCCTATATAAGTCGCCACGTGCCCGGTCCCCGTCATTGTGAGCGGAGAACTCGACGAGGCAACATCTGGAGAAGAAGAAGAGAAGAACAGAAGGCAGCGGCGACAGGAGACCGGGCCACCGCCTGTAAAAGAGCTATAAGAAGGCGCGGTGGCCCGGCAGAAGAACCGAAGAGGGGGACAAGACCCCCGAAGTCGGAAGAAGAGGCCGGCGGCGAGGAAGAAAGCCGGGCTCCTCCGCTAGTAAAAGAGCTACAAGAAGATAGCGGAAGAGTCCGGCGAGAAGACCCCCGAAGACGGAAGACCCCCCGGAGCTGTGCAATAAACTATTTTATCTTGTGTGTTGTGCTTTTTTGTACTTTATTTTACAGGTGAATGGGTAGGGGTACATTGTACCCCATACTCATTCACATAGGGTGGGGGGCCGGTATCCGGGGGCCCCCTTATTAAAGGGGGCTCCCGGATTCCGATAAGCCCCCCGCCCGCAGACCCCAACAAGCAACGGCCACGGTTGTCGGGAAAAGGCCCTTGTCCTCATCAACATGGGGACAAGGTGCTTTAGGGTGGGGGGGCCGCATGGCCGCCCTCCCCAAGGCACCCCCCATGTTGAGGGCACGCGGCCTGGTATGGCTCAGGAGGGGGGGGCGCTCGCTCGCCCCCCCTTTCCTGGCCGGCCAGGTAGCGTGCTCAGACAAGGGTCGGAGGTGGACCTGGGGGGACCCCATGATGATTTTTTTCGATGTTGGGGTTCCCCTTTAAGTCCATAGCAGGTGGCGGGGCCAGTGACGTCTCCTTCGCCGGCCCCGCCTACCTGGAGATGCGCTCAAAATGAGCGGACATTCCTCCGAGCGGGAAAAGTCCGCTCATTACAAAAGTACGGCCTGGAAGATTGGAGTGCAAAACTACTTTCTAAGTCTGCCGTACTTTCGGGTCAAAAAAGTATGCCTGAGGCTACACACGGGGGGATTGTCTGGCGGACTTCAGTTTGCCGGACTTTTCCACCCGCTTGTTTGATCGTGTGTACGCGGCATAACTTGCACATATCTGCATTCTGCAGCATTTAAATCGCACATATCTGCATTCTGAAACCTATAAATCGCACATAACTGCATTCTGCAACCTGTAAATTGCACATATCTGCATTCTGTAAATGGCACATAACTGCATTCAGCAACCTGTAAATTGCACATATCTGCAACATGTAAATAGCACATATCTGTATTCTGTAAATTGCACATATCTGCATTCTGCAACCGGTAAATTGCACATAACTGCATTCTTAAATCTGTAAATCGCACATATCTGAATTCTTAAATCTGTAAATCGCACATAGCTGCATTCTGAAATCTGCAATTTGCACATATCTGCATTCTGTAACCTGTAAATCGCACATATCTGCATTCAGCAACCTGTCAATTTGAAAAAAATTGGGGTCTATTAGACCCTAGATCTTTCCTCTGCCCTCAAAGCATCTGACCACACCGTTCGGCGAAGCATGGGGGCACCCTCCCGCAAAAAAGTTATGCCACATACACATGGTCTGACTTTTCCACGGGCAAGCCATCTTTTGGAATTTCGACCATATGTATGTGGATTAGGAGCAAAATCGCTCCTCCGCCCCTGCTGCCCCCATGCTTCAGCATATATGCTCTTTTTTTTAACTGTGGTGTTGAAATCACCTCCTACAGCACTGGAGTCACAGCTTTATGTATCGTGAGGGCAAACGCTGTTGCTCCCAAGATAAATAAATCTGCACTGCAGCTGAATGGCGCATCTGAAAACAAAAAAATGGTAAATCGCACATATTTGCATTCTGCAACCTATAAATCACACATAACTGCATTCTGAAACCTATAAATCGCACATAACTGCATTCTGCAACCTGTAAATTGCACATATCTGCATTCTGTAAATCGCACATAACTGAATTCAGCAACCTGTAAATTGTACATATCTGCAACATGTAAATAGCACATATCTGTATTCTGTAAATTGCACACATCTGCATTCTGCGACCGGTAAATTGCACATAACTGCATTCTTAAAACTGTAAATCGCACATAGCTGCATTCTGAAATCTGCAATTCGCACATATCTGCATTCTGTAACCTGTAAATCGCACATATCTGCATTCAGCAACCTGTAAATTCGAAAAAATTGGGGTCTCTTAGACCCTAGATCTTTCCTCTGGCCTCAAAGCATCTGACCACACCGTTCGGTGTGATAAAATGCTTTCCCAATGGCGATGTTTATATCCGGGAGGGGAGACATTCCCTCCCGCTGCTTGTAAAAGCAGTCTAGAGGCTAATTAGCCACTAGGATTGCTTTTACATGAAAGCCGATCACTATCTGAAAAGAATACCAAGATGATACCTAAACCCGCAGGCATCATTCTGGTATAACCATTCAAATTCCAGCAACATACCAGTACGTTGCTGGTCCTTGTTGGACATTTATTGTAATTTTTTTTCATGCAGCCTGTTGGCTGAAGGAAAAAAAAAAGAGATTGATTGGTGGGTATGCCCACCATTAGAATACCTCCCTTCATCCACCCACTTCTAATGATGGGCATACATGCACCATTTATATATGCCGAAGCATGGGGGCATCCTCCCGCAAAAAAGTTATGCCACGTACACACGGTCGGACTTTTCCACGGGCAAGCCATCTTTCGGAATTGTCGACCATATGTATGCGGATTAGGAGCAAAATCGCTCCTCCGCCCCTGCGGCCCCCATGCTTCAGCATATATGCTCTTTATTTTAACTGGTGTTGAAATCACCTCCTACAGCACTGGAGTCACAGCTTTATGTATCGTGAGGGCAAACGCTGTTGCTCTCAAGATAAATAAATCTGCGCTGCAGCTGAATGGCGCATCTGAAAACAAAAAAATGGTAAATCGCACATATTTGCATTCTGCAACCTGTAAATAACATATCTGCAATCTGCAACCTATAAATCGCACATAACTGCATTCTGAAACCTGTAACTTGCACATATCTGCATTCTGCAGCATTTAAATCGCACATATCTGCATTCTGAAACCTATAAATCGCACATAACTGCATTCTGCAACCTGTAAATTGTACATATCTGCATTCTGTAAATCGCACATAACTGCATTCAGCAACCTGTAAATTGCACATATCTGCAACATGTAAATAGCAAATATATGTATTCTGTAAATTGCACATATCTGCATTCTGCAACTGGTAAATTGCACATAACTTCCTTCTTAAATCTGTAAATCGCACATATCTGAATTCTTAAATCTGAAAATCGCACATAGCTGCATTCTGAAATCTGCAAGTCGCACATATCTGCATTCTGTAACCTGTAAATCGCACATATCTGCATTCAGCAACCTGTAAATTTGAAAAAATTGAGGTCTATTAGACCCTAGATCTTTCCTCTGCCCTCAAAGCATCTGACCACACCGTTCAGTGTGATAAAATGCTTTCCCAATGGCGATGTTTATATCTGGGAGGGGGGACATTCCCTCCCGCTGCTTGTAAAAGCAGTCTATAGGCTAATTAGCCACTAGGATTGCTTTTACATGAAAGCCGATCACTATCTGAAAAGAATACCAAGATGATTCCTAAACCCGCAGGCATCATTCTGGTATAACCATTCAAATTCCAGCAACATACCAGTACGTTGCTGCTCCTTGTTGGACATATATTGTATTTTTTTTTTCATGCAGCCTGTTGGCTAAAGGAAAAAAAAAGAGATTGATCGGTGGGTATGCCCACCATTAGAATAACTCCCATCATCCACCCACTTCTAATGATGGGCATATATGCACCATTTATATATGCCGAAGCATGGGGGCATCCTCCCGCAAAAAAGTTATGCCACGTACACACGGTCGGACTATTCCACTGGCAAGCCATCTTTCGGAATTTTGACCATATGTATGCGGATTAGTAGCAAAATCGCTCATCCGCCCCTGCTGCCCCCATGCTTCAGCAAATATGCTCTTTTTTTAACTGTGGTGTTGAAATCACCTCCTACAGCACTGGAGTCACAGCTTTATGTATCCTGAGGGCAAACGCTGTTGCTCTCAAGATAAATAAATCTGCGCTGCAGCTGAATGGCGCATCTGAAAACAAAAAATGGTAAAATCGCACATATCTGCATTCTGCAACCTATAAATCGCACATAACTGCATTGTGAAACCTGTAATGCCGCATACACACGTAGCGGACTATCCGTCGGACTTAGTCTGGCGGACTTCCTGCCAGACTGACCGTCGGACTTTCCGAACGGGCTACTTGCCCACACACGGCACTTTTTCAGCGGAGTAATACGGCATACTAAGTCCGCCGTACTATCTGCCCTACTTTTGAAATGAACGGACTCGCCCACACACGCAGAGGAATGTCCGCTCATTTTGAGCGCATCTCCAGGTAGGCGGGGCCGGCGAAGGAGACGTCACTGGCCCCGCCACCTGGTATGGACTTAAAGGGGAACCCCAACGCCGAAAAAAAATCGGCTTGGGGGTGCCCCCAGGTCCACATCGGACCTTTGTCCAAGTACGCTACCCGGCCAGCCAGGAAAGGGGGGGGACGAGCGAGCGCCCCCCCTCCTGAGCCGTACCAGGCCGCGTGCCCTCAACATGGGGGGTGCCTTGGGGAAGGGGGGCCGCGCGGCCCCCCCACCCCAAAGCACCTTGTCCCCATGTTGATGAGGACAAGGGCCTCTTCCTGACAACCGTGGCCGTTGCTTGTTGGGGTCTGCGGGCGGGGGGCTTATCGGAATCCGGGAGCCCCCTTTAATAAGGGGGCCCCCGGATACCGGCCCCCCACCCTATGTGAATGAGTATGGGGTACAATGTACCCCTACCCATTCACCTGTAAAATAAAGTACAAAAAAAACACAACACACAAGATAAAATAGTTCATTGCACAGCTCCGGGGGTCTTCCGTCTTCGGGGGTCTTCTCGCCGGACTCTTCCGCTATCTTCTTGTAGCTCTGTTACTAGCGGAGGAGCCCGGCTTTCTTCCTCGCCGCCGGCCTCTTCTTCCGACTTCGGGGATCTTGTCCCCCTCTTCGGTTCTTCTGCCGGCCCACCGCGCCTTCTTATAGCTCTTTTACAGGCGGTGGCCCAGTCTTCTGTCACCGCTGCCTTCTGTTCTTCTCTTCTTCTTCTTCTCCAGATGTTGCCTCGTCGAGTCCTCCACTCACAATGACAGGGACCGGGCACGCGGTGACTTATATAGGGACATCCCGGATGATGTCCCCGCCCATTATGGTGTCACAGACCCAGCATCCTCTGGGACATTATGGTGTCACAGTCCCAGAGGATGCTGGGACTGTGACACCATAATGGGCGGGGACATCATCCGGGATGTCCCTATATAAGTCGCCACGTGCCCGGTCCCCGTCATTGTGAGCGGAGAACTCGACGAGGCAACATCTGGAGAAGAAGAAGAGAAGAACAGAAGGCAGCGGCGACAGGAGACCGGGCCACCGCCTGTAAAAGAGCTATAAGAAGGCGCGGTGGCCCGGCAGAAGAACCGAAGAGGGGGACAAGACCCCCGAAGTCGGAAGAAGAGGCCGGCGGCGAGGAAGAAAGCCGGGCTCCTCCGCTAGTAAAAGAGCTACAAGAAGATAGCGGAAGAGTCCGGCGAGAAGACCCCCGAAGACGGAAGACCCCCGGAGCTGTGCAATAAACTATTTTATCTTGTGTGTTGTGCTTTTTTGTACTTTATTTTACAGGTGAATGGGTAGGGGTACATTGTACCCCATACTCATTCACATAGGGTGGGGGGCCGGTATCCGGGGGCCCCCTTATTAAAGGGGGCTCCCGGATTCCGATAAGCCCCCCGCCCGCAGACCCCAACAAGCAACGGCCACGGTTGTCGGGAAAAGGCCCTTGTCCTCATCAACATGGGGACAAGGTGCGCTTTAGGGTGGGGGGGGCGCATGGCCGCCCTCCCCAAGGCACCCCCCATGTTGAGGGCACGCGGCCTGGTATGGCTCAGGAGGGGGGGGCGCTCGCTCGCCCCCCCTTTCCTGGCCGGCCAGGTAGCGTGCTCAGACAAGGGTCGGAGGTGGACCTGGGGGGACCCCATGATGATTTTTTTCGATGTTGGGGTTCCCCTTTAAGTCCATACCAGGTGGCGGGGCCAGTGACGTCTCCTTCGCCGGCCCCGCCTACCTGGAGATGCGCTCAAAATGAGCGGACATTCCTCCGAGCGGTAAAAGTCCGCTCATTACAAAAGTACGGCCTGGAAGATTGGAGTGCAAAACTACTTTCTAAGTCTGCCGTACTTTCGGGTCAAAAAAGTATGCCTGAGGCTACACACGGGGGGATTGTCTGGCGGACTTCAGTTTGCCGGACTTTTCCACCCGCTTGTTTGATCGTGTGTACGCGGCATAACTTGCACATATCTGCATTCTGCAGCATTTAAATCGCACATATCTGCATTCTGAAACCTATAAATCGCACATAACTGCATTCTGCAACCTGTAAATTGCACATATCTGCATTCTGTAAATGGCACATAACTGCATTCAGCAACCTGTAAATTGCACATATCTGCAACATGTAAATAGCACATATCTGTATTCTGTAAATTGCACATATCTGCATTCTGCAACCGGTAAATTGCACATAACTGCATTCTTAAATCTGTAAATCGCACATATCTGAATTCTTAAATCTGTAAATCGCACATAGCTGCATTCTGAAATCTGCAATTTGCACATATCTGCATTCTGTAACCTGTAAATCGCACATATCTGCATTCAGCAACCTGTCAATTTGAAAAAAATTGGGGTCTATTAGACCCTAGATCTTTCCTCTGCCCTCAAAGCATCTGACCACACCGTTCGGCGAAGCATGGGGGCACCCTCCCGCAAAAAAGTTATGCCACATACACATGGTCTGACTTTTCCACGGGCAAGCCATCTTTTGGAATTTCGACCATATGTATGTGGATTAGGAGCAAAATCGCTCCTCCGCCCCTGCTGCCCCCATGCTTCAGCAAATATGCTCTTTTTTTTAACTGTGGTGTTGAAATCACCTCCTACAGCACTGGAGTCACAGCTTTATGTATCGTGAGGGCAAACGCTGTTGCTCCCAAGATAAATAAATCTGCACTGCAGCTGAATGGCGCATCTGAAAACAAAAAAATGGTAAATCGCACATATTTGCATTCTGCAACCTATAAATCACACATAACTGCATTCTGAAACCTATAAATCGCACATAACTGCATTCTGCAACCTGTAAATTGCACATATCTGCATTCTGTAAATCGCACATAACTGAATTCAGCAACCTGTAAATTGTACATATCTGCAACATGTAAATAGCACATATCTGTATTCTGTAAATTGCACACATCTGCATTCTGCGACCGGTAAATTGCACATAACTGCATTCTTAAAACTGTAAATCGCACATAGCTGCATTCTGAAATCTGCAATTCGCACATATCTGCATTCTGTAACCTGTAAATCGCACATATCTGCATTCAGCAACCTGTAAATTCGAAAAAATTGGGGTCTCTTAGACCCTAGATCTTTCCTCTGGCCTCAAAGCATCTGACCACACCGTTCGGTGTGATAAAATGCTTTCCCAATGGCGATGTTTATATCCGGGAGGGGAGACATTCCCTCCCGCTGCTTGTAAAAGCAGTCTAGAGGCTAATTAGCCACTAGGATTGCTTTTACATGAAAGCCGATCACTATCTGAAAAGAATACCAAGATGATACCTAAACCCGCAGGCATCATTCTGGTATAACCATTCAAATTCCAGCAACATACCAGTACGTTGCTGACCCTTGTTGGACATTTATTGTAATTTTTTTTCATGCAGCCTGTTGGCTGAAGGAAAAAAAAAAGAGATTGATTGGTGGGTATGCCCACCATTAGAATACCTCCCTTCATCCACCCACTTCTAATGATGGGCATACATGCACCATTTATATATGCCGAAGCATGGGGGCATCCTCCCGCAAAAAAGTTATGTCACGTACACACGGTCGGACTTTTCCACGGGCAAGCCATCTTTCGGAATTGTCGACCATATGTATGCGGATTAGGAGCAAAATCGCTCCTCCGCCCCTGCGGCCCCCATGCTTCAGCATATATGCTCTTTATTTTAACTGGTGTTGAAATCACCTCCTACAGCACTGGAGTCACAGCTTTATGTATCGTGAGGGCAAACGCTGTTGCTCTCAAGATAAATAAATCTGCGCTGCAGCTGAATGGCGCATCTGAAAACAAAAAAATGGTAAATCGCACATATTTGCATTCTGCAACCTGTAAATAACATATCTGCAATCTGCAACCTATAAATCGCACATAACTGCATTCTGAAACCTGTAACTTGCACATATCTGCATTCTGCAGCATTTAAATCGCACATATCTGCATTCTGAAACCTATAAATCGCACATATCTGCATTCTGCAACCTATAAATCGCACATAACTGCATTCTGAAACCTGTAATTCCGCATACACACGCAGCGGACTTCCCACCAGACTGTCCGTCGGACTTTCCGAACGGGCTACTTGCTCACACATGGCACATTTTCAGCGGAGTAATACGGCGTAAGTCCGCCGTACTATCCGCCCTACTTTTGAAATGAACGGACTCGCCCACACACGCAGAGGAAAGTCCGCTCATTTCGAGCGCGTCTCCAGGTAGGCGGGGCCGGCGAAGGAGACGTCGCTGGCCCCGCCACCTGGCATGGACTTAAAGGGGAACCCCAACGCCGAAAAAAAATCGGCTTGGGGGTGCCCCCAGGTCCACATCGGACCCTTGTCCGAGCACGCTACCCGGCCAGCCAGGAAAGGGGGGGACGAGCGAGCGGTGAAGATGAAGAGGATGAAGATGATGAAGATGAAGATGATGATAAAGATGAAGATGATGAAGATGATGAAAATGATGATGAAGATGAAGATGAAGATGAAGATGATGATGAAGATGATGATGAAGATGAAGATGAAGATGAAGATGATGATGAAGATGAGGATGAAGATGATGAATATGAAGATGAAGATGAAGATGATGATGATGAAGATGATGATGATGAAGATGAAGATGATGAAGATGAAGATTATGATGAAGATGATGAAGAAGATGAAGATGATGATGATAAAGAAGATGAAGATGATGAAGATGAAGATGAAGATGATGATGAATATGAAGATGATGAAGATGAAGATGAAGACAATGAAGATGAAGAAGAAGAAGATGAAGATGATGAAGATGAAGATGATGATGATGAAGGTGATGAAGATGATGAAGATGAAGATGATGAAGATGAAGATGATGATGAAGATGATGAAGATGAAGATTATGAAGATGAAGATGATGATGAAGATGATGAAGGTGATGAAGATGATGAAGGTGATGAAGATGAAGAAGATGAAGATGATGAAGATGAAGATGATGAAGATGATGATGAAGATGAAGATGAAGATGAAGGTGATGAAGATGAGGATGATGAAGATGAAGATGAAGGTGATGAAGATGAGGATGATGAAGATGATGAAGATGAAGATAAAGATAAAGATGATGAAGATGAAGATGATGAAGATGAAGATGATGAAGATGAAGATGTACTATCCGCCCTACTTTTGAAATGAACGGACTCGCCCACACACGCAGAGGAAAGTCCGTTCATTTCGAGCGCGTCTCCAGGTAGGCGGGGCCGGCGAAGGAGACGTCGCTGGACCCGCCACCTGGTATGGACTTAAAGGGGAACCCCAACGCCGAAAAAAAAGGATGATGATGATGATGAATATGAAGATGATGAAGATGAAGATGAAGACAATGAAGATGAAGAAGAAGAAGATGAAGATGATGAAGATGAAGATGATGATGATGAAGATGATGGAGATGAAGATGATGATGATGAAGATGATGATGATGAAGATGAAGACGATGAAGATGAAGAAGACGAAGATGATGAAGACGAAGATGATGAAGATGAAGATGATGAAGATGAAGATGATGAAGATGAAGATGAAGGTGATGAAGATGATGAAGATGAGGATGATGAAGATGATGAAGATGAAGATGATGAAGATGATGAAGATGAAGATGAAGATGATGAAGATGATGAAGATGTACTATCCGCCCTACTTTTGAAATGAACGGACTCGCCCACACACGCAGAGGAAAGTCCGCTCATTTTGAGCGCGTCTCCAGGTAGGCGGGGCCGCCGAAGGAGACGTCGCTGGACCCGCCACCTGGTATGGACTTAAAGGGGAACCCCAACGCCAAAAAAAAATCGGCTTCGGGTGCCCCAGGTCCACATCAGACCCTTGTCCGAGCATGCTACCCGGCCGGACAGGAAAGGGGGGACGAGCGAGCGATGAAGATGATGAAGATGATGATGAAGATGAAGATGATGATGATGAAGATGAAGATGATGAAGATGAAGATGATGATGAAGATGATGAAGATGATGATGAAGATGATGATGAAGAAGATGAAGATGATGAAGATGATGAAGATGATGATGAAGATGATGATGAAGATGATGATGAAGATGATGAAGATGAAGATGATGAAGAAGATGATGAAGATGAAGACGATGAAGATGAAGACGATGAAGATGAAGAAGACGAAGATGATGAAGATGAAGATGATGATGATGAAGGAGATGAAGGTGATGAAGATGAAGATGATGAAGATGAAGATGATGAAGATGAAGATGAAGATGATGAAGATGAAGATGATGAAGAAGATGAAGATGATGAAGATGATGAAGAAGGTGATGAAGATGATGAAGATGAGGATGATGAAGATGAAGATGATGAAGATGATGAAGATGAAGATGATGAAGATGATGAAGATGAAGATGTACTATCCGCCCTACTTTTGAATTGAACGGACTCGCCCACACACGCAGAGGAAAGTCCGCTCATTTCGAGCGCGTCTCCAGGTAGGCGGGGTCGGCGATGGAGACGTCGCTGGACCCGCCACTTGGTATGGACTTAAAGGGGAACCCCAACGCCAAAAAAAAAATCGGCGTGGGGGTACCCCCAGGTCCACATCGGACCCTTGTCCGAGCACGCTACCCGGCCAGCCAGGAAAGGGGGGGCGAGCGTGTGCCCCCACTGAGTCGTACCAGGCCGCATGCCCTCAACATGGGGGGTGCCTTGGGGAAGGGGGGGCACGCAGCCACCCCACCCCAAAGCACCTTGTCCCCATGTTGATGAGGACAAGGGCCTCTTCCCGACAACCCTGGCCGTTGGTTGTTGGGGTTTGCAGGCGGGGGGCTTATCAGAATCTGGGAGCCCCCTTTAATAAGGGGGCCCCCGGATACCGGCCCCCCCACCCTATGTGAATGAGTATGGGGTACAATGTACCACTACCCATTCACCTGTAAAATAAAGTACAAAAAAACACAACATACAAGATAAAATAGTTTATTGCACAGCTCCGGGGGTCTTCCGTCTTCGGGGGTCTTCTCGCCGGACTCCTCCGCTATCTTCTTGTAGCTCTTTTACTAGCGGAGGAGCCCGGCTTTCTTCCTCGCCGCCGCCCTCTTCTTCCGACTTCGGGGGTCTTGTCCCCCTCTTCGGTTCTTCTGCCGGGCCACCGCGCCTTCTTATAGCTCTTTTACAGGCGGTGGCCCGGTCTTCTGTCGGCGCTGCCTTCTGTTCTGTCCGGTGAGAAGACCCCCGAAGACAGAAGACCCCCGGAGCTGTGCAATAAACTATTTTGTCTTGTGTGTTGTGTTTTTTTTGTACTTTATTTTACAGGTGAATGGGTAGGGGTACATTGTACCCCATACTCATTCACATAGGGTGGGGGGGCGGTATCCGGGGGCCCCCTTATTGAAGGGGCTCCCGGATTCCGATAAGCCCCCCGCCCGCAGACCCCGAAAACCAACGGCCAGAGTTGTCGGGAAGAGGCCCTTGTCATCATCAACATGGGGACAAGGTGCTTTGGGGTGGGGGGGCGCGCGGCCCCCCTTCCCCAAGGCACCCCCCATGTTGAGGGCATGCAGCCTGGTACGGCTCAGGGGGTGGGCCGCTCGCTTGGCCCCTTTCCTGGCCGGCCGGGTAGCGTGCTCAGACAAGGGTCTGATGTGGACCTGGGGGGACCCCATGCCTATTTTTTTTGGCGTTGGGGTTCCCCTTTAAGTCCATACCAGGTGGCAGAGCCATTGACGTCTCCTTCGTGGGCCCCGCCTACCTAGAGACCCGCTCGAAATGAGCGGACTTTCCTCCGGGCGGGAAAAGTCCGCTCATTTCAAAAGTACGGCGGACTGGCACACACACGGCCGGATTGTCCGCCGAAATGCGAGTCCGGCGGGAAGATTGGAGTGCAAAACTACTTTCTAAGTCCGCCGTACTTTCGGGTCAAAAAGTATGCCAAAGGCTACACACGGGGGGATTGTCTGGCGGACTTCAGTTTGCCAGACTTTTCCACCCGCTTGTTTGATCGTGTGTACGCGGCATAACTTGCACATATCTGCATTCTGCAGCATTTAAAACGCACATATCTGCATTCTGAAACCTATAAATCGCACATAACTGCATTCTGCAACCTGTAAATTGCACATATCTGCATTCTATAAATTGCACATATCTGCATTCTGTAAATTGCACATATCTGCATTCTGCAACCGGTAAATTGCACATAACTGCATTCTTAAATCTGTAAATCGCACATATCTGAATTCTTAAATCTGTAAATCGCACATAGCTGCATTCTGAAATCTGCAATTCGCACATATCTGCATTCTGTAACCTGTAAATCGCACATATCTGCATTTAGCAACCTGTAAATATGAAAAATGTGGGGTTTATTAGAACCTAGATCTTTCCTCTTCCCTCAAAGCATCTGACCACACCGTTTGGTGTGAAAAAATGCTTTCCCACTGGCGATGTTTATATCCGGGAGGGGGGACATTCCCTCCTGCTGCTTGTAAAAGCAGTCTAGAGGCTAATTAGCCACTAGGATTGCTTTTACATGAAAGCCGATCACTATCTGAAAAGAATGCCAAGATGATACCTAAACCCGCAGGCATCATTCTGGTATAACCATTCAAATTCCAGCAACATACCAGTACGTTGCTGGTCCTTGTTGGACATATATTGTAATTTTTTTTTCATGCAGCCTGTTGGCTGAAGGAAAAAAAAAGAGATTGATCGGTGGTTATGCCCAGCATTAGAATACCTCCCTTCATCCACCCACTTCTAATGGTGGGCATACATGCACCATTTATATATGCCGAAGCATGGGGGCATCCTCCCGCAAAAAAGTTATGCCACATACACACGGTCGGACTTTTCCACGGGCAAGCCATCTTTCGGAATTTCGACCATATGTATGCGGATTAGGAGCAAAATGGCTCCTCCGTCCCTGCTGCCCCCATGCTTCAGCATATATGCTCTTTTTTTTTAACTGTGGTGTTGAAATCACCTCCTACAGCACTGGAGTCACAGCTTTATGTATCGTGAGGGCAAACGCTGTTGCTCTCAAGATAAATAAATCTGCGCTGCAGCTGAATGGCGCATCTGAAAACAAAAAAATGGTAAATCGCACATATTTGCATTCTGCAACCTGTAAATCACATATCTGCATTCTGCAACCTATAAATCGCACATAACTGCATTCTGAAACCTGTAACTTGCACATATCTGCATTTTGCAGCATTTAAATTGCACATATCTGCATTCTGAAACCTATAAATGGCACATAACTGCATTCTGCAACCTGTAAATTGCACATATCTGCATTCTGTAAATCGCACATAACTGCATTCAGCAACCTGTAAATTGCACATATCTGCAACATGTAAATAGCACATATCTGTTTTCTGCAAATTGCACATATCTACATTCTGCAACCGGTAATTTGCACATAACTGCATTCTTAAATCTGTAAATCGCACATATCTGAATAATTAAATCTGTAAATTGCACATATCGGCATTCTGCAACCTGTAAATTGCACATATCTGCATTCTGAAACCTGTAAATTGCACATATCTGCATTCTGCAGCATTTAAATCACACATATCTGCATTCTGTAGCATTTAAATCGCACATATCTGCATTCTGCAACCTGTAAATTGTACATGTCTGCATTCTGTAAAAAGCACAAAACTGCAATCAGCAACCTGTAAATTGCACATATCTGCATTCTGTAAATCGCACATAACTGCATTCAGCAACCTGTAAATTGCACATATCTGCAACATGTAAATAGCACATATCTGTATTCTGTAAATTGCACATATCTGCATTATGCAACCGGTAAATTGCACATAACTGCATTCTTAAATCTGTAAATCGCATATAACTGCATTCTGAAATCTGTAAATTGCACATAACTGCATTCAGCAACCCGTAAATAGCACAAATCTGAAACCTGTAAATCGCACTTTTCTGCATTATGTAAATAGCACATATCTGTATTTTGCAACCTGTAAATCGCACAAAATTGCATTCTGAAATCTGCAAGTCGCACATATCTGCATTCTGTAACCTGTAAATCGCACATATCTGCATTCAGCAACCTGTAAATTTGAAAAAATTGAGGTCTATTAGACCCTAGATCTTTCCTCTGCCCTCAAAGCATCTGACCACACCTTTCAGTGTGATAAAATGCTTTCCCAATGGCGATGTTTATATCTGGGAGGGGGGACATTCCCTCCCGCTGCTTGTAAAAGCAGTCTAGAGGCTAATTAGCCACCAGGATTGCTTTTACATGAAAGCCGATCACTATCTGAAAAGAATACCAAGATGATACCTAAACCCGCAGGCATCATTCTGGTATAACCATTCAAATTCCAGCAACATACCAGTACATTGCTGCTCCTTGTTGGACATATATTGTAATTTTTTTTTCATGCAGCCTGTTGGCTGGAGAAAAAAAAAGAGATTGATCGGTGGGTATGCCCACCATTAGAATACCTCCCTTCATCCACCCACTTCTAATGATGGGCATACATGCACCATTTATATGTGCCGAAGCATGGGGGCATCCTCCCGCAAAAAAGTTATGCCACGTACACACGGTCGGACTTTTCCACGGGCAAGCCATCTTTCGGAATTTCGACCATATGTATGCGGATTAGTAGCAAAATCGCTCCTCCGCCCCTGCTGCCCCCATGCTTCAGCAAATATGCTCTTTTTTTAACTGTGGTGTTGAAATCACCTCCTACAGCACTGGAGTCACAGCTTTATGTATCCTGAGGGCAAACGCTGTTGCTCTCAAGATAAATAAATCTGCGCTGCAGCTGAATGGCGCATCTGAAAACAAAAAAATGGAAAATCGCACATATTTGCATTCTACAAGCTGCAAATCACATATCTGCATTCTGCAACCTATAAATCGCACATAACTGCATTCTGAAACCTGTAACTTGCACATATCTGAATTCTGCAGCATTTAAATCGCACATATCTGCATTCTGAAACCTATAAATCGTACATAACTGCATTCTGCAACCTGTAAATTGCACATATCTGCAACCTGTAAATTGCACATAACTGCATTCAGCAACCTGTAAATTGCACATATCTGCAACATGTAAATTGCACATATCTGTATTCTGAAACCTATAAATCGCACATAACTGCTTTCTGCAACCTCTAAATTGCACATATCTGCATTCTGTAAATCGCACATAACTGCATTCAGCAACCTGTAAATTGCACATATCTTCAACATGTAAATAGCACATATCTGTATTCTGTAAATCGCACATATCTGAATTCTTAAATCTGTAAAATGCACATAGCTGCATTCTGAAATCTGCAATTCGCACATATCTGCATTCTGTAACCTGTAAATCGCACATATCTGCATTCAGCAACCTGTAAATTTGAAAAAATTGGGGTCTATTAGACCCTAGATCTTTCCTCTGCCCTCAAAGCATCTGACCACACCGTTCTGTGTGATAAAATGCTTTCCCACTGGAAATGTTTATATCTGGGAGGGGGGACATTCCCTCCCACTGCTTGTAAAAGTAGTCTAGAGGCTAATTAGCCACTATGATTGCTTTACATGAAAGCCGATCACTATCTGAAAAGAATGATACCAAGATGATACCTAAACCCGCAGGCATCATTCTGGTATAACCATTCAAATTCCAGCAACATACCAGTACGTTGCTGGTCCTTGTTGGACATATATTGTATTTTTTTTTTCATGCAGCCTGTTGGCTGAAGGAAAAAAAAGGAGATTGATCGGTGGGTATGCCCACCATTAGAATACCTCCCTTCATCCACCCACTTCTAATGATGGGCATACATGCACCATTTATATATGCTGAAGCATGGGGGCATCCTCCCGCAAAAGAGTTATGCCACGTACACACGGTCGGACTTTTCCACGGGCAAGCCATCTTTCGGAATTTCGACCATATGTATGCGGATTAGGAGCAAAATCACTCCTCCGCCCCTGCTGCCCCCATGCTTCAGCATATATGCTCTTTTTTTTAACTGTGGTGTTGAAATCACCTCCTACAGCACTGGAGTCACAGCTTTATGTATCGTGAGGGCAAACACTGTTGCTCTCAAGATAAATAAATCTGCGCTGCAGCTGAATGGCGCATCTGAAAACAATAAAATGGTAAATCGCACATATTTGCATTATACAAGCTATAAATCACATATCTGCATTCTGCAACCTATAAATGGCACATAACTGCATTCTGAAACCTGTAACTTGCACATATCTGCATTCTGCAGCCTTTAAATCGCACATATCTGCATTCTGAAACCTATAAATCGCACATAACTGCATTCTGCAACCTGTAACTTGCACATATCTGCATTCTGTAAATCGCACATAACTGCATTCAGCAACCTGTAAATTGCACATATCTGCAACATGTAAATAGCACATATCTGCATTCTGTAAATTGCACATATCTGCATTCTGCAACCGGTAAATTGCACATAACTGCATTCTTAAATCTGTAAATAGCACATATCTGCATACAGCAACCTGTAAATTTGAAAAAAATTGGGGTCTATTAGACCCTAGATCTCACCTCTGCCCTCAAAGCATCTGACCACACCGTTCGGTGTGATAAAATTCTTTCCCACTGGAAATGTTTATATCCAGGAAGGGGGGGACATTCCCTCCCACCGCTTGTAAAAGCAGTCTAGAGGCTAATTAGCCACAAGGATTGCTTTACATGAAAGCCGATCACTATCTGAAAAGAATACCAAGATGATACCTAAACCCGCAGGCATCATTCTGGTATAACCATTCAAATTCCAGCAATACACCAGTACGTTGCTGGTCCTTGTTGGACATATATTGTAATCTTTTTTTCATGCAGCCTGTTGGCTGAAGGAAAAAAAAGATTGATCGGTGGGTATGCCCACCATTAGAGTACCTCCCTTCATCCACCCACTTCTAATGATGGGCATACATGCACCATTTATATATGCCGAAGCATGGGGGCATCCTCCCGCACAAGAGTTATGCCACGTACACACGGTCGGACTTTTCCACGGGCAAGCCATCTTTCGGAATTTCGACCATATGTATGTGGATTAGGAGCAAAATCGCTCCTCCGTCCCTGCTGCCCCCATGCTTCAGCATATATGCTCTTTTTTAACTGTGGTGTTGAAATCACCTCCTACAGCACTGGAGTCACAGCTTTATGTATCCTGAGGGCAAATGCTGCTGCTCACAAGATAAATAAATCTGCGCTGCAGCTGAATGGCGCATCTGAAAACAAAAAAATGGTAAATGGCACATATTTGCATTCTGCAACCTGTAAATCACATATCTGCATTCTGCAACCTATAAATCGCACATAACTGCATTCTGAAGCCTGTTAATTGCACATATCTGCATTCTGTAAATTGCACATAACTGCATTCAGCAACCTGTAAATTGCACATATCTGCAACATGTAAATAGCACATATCTGTATTCTGTAAATTGCACATATCTGCATTCTGCAACCGGTATATTGCACATAACTGCATTCTTAAATATGTAAATCGCACATAGCTGCATTCTGAAATCTGCAATTCGCACATATCTGCATTCTGTAACCTGTAAATCGCACATATCTGCATTCAGCAACCTGTAAATCGCACATATCTGCATTCAGCCACCTGTAAATTTGAAAAAATTGGGGTCTATTAGACCCTAGATCTTTCCTCTGCCCTCAAAGCATCTGACCACACCGTTCTGTGTGATAAAATGCTTTCCCACTGGAAATGTTTATATCTGGGAGGGGGGACATTCCCTCCCACTGCTTGTAAAAGTAGTCTAGAGGCTAATTAGCCACTATGATTGCTTTACATGAAAGCCGATCACTATCTGAAAAGAATGATACCAAGATGATACCTAAACCCGCAGGCATCATTCTGGTATAACCATTCAAATTCCAGCAACATACCAGTACGTTGCTGGTCCTTGTTGGACATATATTGTATTTTTTTTTTCATGCAGCCTGTTGGCTGAAGGAAAAAAAAGGAGATTGATCGGTGGGTATGCCCACCATTAGAATACCTCCCTTCATCCACCCACTTCTAATGATGGGCATACATGCACCATTTATATATGCTGAAGCATGGGGGCATCCTCCGGCAAAAGAGTTATGCCACGTACACACGGTCGGACTTTTCCACGGGCAAGCCATCTTTCGGAATTTCGACCATATGTATGCGGATTAGGAGCAAAATCACTCCTCCGCCCCTGCTGCCCCCATGCTTCAGCATATATGCTCTTTTTTTTAACTGTGGTGTTGAAATCACCTCCTACAGCACTGGAGTCACAGCTTTATGTATCGTGAGGGCAAACACTGTTGCTCTCAAGATAAATAAATCTGCGCTGCAGCTGAATGGCGCATCTGAAAACAATAAAATGGTAAATCGCACATATTTGCATTATACAAGCTATAAATCACATATCTGCATTCTGCAACCTATAAATGGCACATAACTGCATTCTGAAACCTGTAACTTGCACATATCTGCATTCTGCAGCCTTTAAATCGCACATATCTGCATTCTGAAACCTATAAATCGCACATAACTGCATTCTGCAACCTGTAACTTGCACATATCTGCATTCTGTAAATCGCACATAACTGCATTCAGAAACCTGTAAATTGCACATATCTGCAACATGTAAATAGCACATATCTGCATTCTGTAAATTGCACATATCTGCATTCTGCAACCGGTAAATTGCACATAACTGCATTCTTAAATCTGTAAATAGCACATATCTGCATACAGCAACCTGTAAATTTGAAAAAAATTGGGGTCTATTAGACCCTAGATCTCACCTCTGCCCTCAAAGCATCTGACCACACCGTTTGGTGTGATAAAATTCTTTCCCACTGGAAATGTTTATATCCAGGAAGGGGGGGACATTCCCTCCCACCGCTTGTAAAAGCAGTCTAGAGGCTAATTAGCCACAAGGATTGCTTTACATGAAAGCCGATCACTATCTGAAAAGAATACCAAGATGATACCTAAACCCGCAGGCATCATTCTGGTATAACCATTCAAATTCCAGCAATACACCAGTACGTTGCTGGTCCTTGTTGGACATATATTGTAATCTTTTTTTCATGCAGCCTGTTGGCTGAAGGAAAAAAAAGATTGATCGGTGGGTATGCCCACCATTAGAGTACCTCCCTTCATCCACCCACTTCTAATGATGGGCATACATGCACCATTTATATATGCCGAAGCATGGGGGCATCCTCCCGCACAAGAGTTATGCCACGTACACACGGTCGGACTTTTCCACGGGCAAGCCATCTTTCGGAATTTCGACCATATGTATGTGGATTAGGAGCAAAATCGCTCCTCCGTCCCTGCTGCCCCCATGCTTCAGCATATATGCTCTTTTTTAACTGTGGTGTTGAAATCACCTCCTACAGCACTGGAGTCACAGCTTTATGTATCCTGAGGGCAAATGCTGCTGCTCACAAGATAAATAAATCTGCGCTGCAGCTGAATGGCGCATCTGAAAACAAAAAAATGGTAAATGGCACATATTTGCATTCTGCAACCTGTAAATCACATATCTGCATTCTGCAACCTATAAATCGCACATAACTGCATTCTGAAGCCTGTTAATTGCACATATCTGCATTCTGTAAATTGCACATAACTGCATTCAGCAACCTGTAAATTGCACATATCTGCAACATGTAAATAGCACATATCTGTATTCTGTAAATTGCACATATCTGCATTCTGCAACCGGTATATTGCACATAACTGCATTCTTAAATATGTAAATCGCACATAGCTGCATTCTGAAATCTGCAATTCGCACATATCTGCATTCTGTAACCTGTAAATCGCACATATCTGCATTCAGCAACCTGTAAATCGCACATATCTGCATTCAGCAACCTGGAAATGTAAAAAAATTGGGGTCTATTAGACCCTAGATCTTTCCTCTGCCCTCAAAGCATCTGACCACACCGTTCGGTGTGATAAAATGCTTTCCCAATGGCAATGTTTACATCCGGGATGGGGGACATTGCCTCCCACTGCTTGTAAAAGCAGTCTAGAGGCTAATTAGCCACTAAGATTGCTTTTACATGAAAGCCGATCACTATCTGAAAAGAATACCAAGATGATACCTAAACCCGCAGGCATCATTCTGGTATAACCATTCAAAGTACAACAACATACCAGTACGTTGCTGGTCCTTGTTGGACATATATTGTAATCTTTTTTTCATGCAGCCTGTTGGCTGAAGGAAAAAAAAGAGATTGATCGGTGGGTATGCCCACCATTAGAATACCTCCCTTCATCCACCCACTTCTAATGGTGGGCATACATGCACCATTTATATATTCCGAAGCATGGGGGCATCCTCCCGCAAAAAAGTTATGCCACGTACACACGGTCGGACTTTTCGACGGGCAAGCCATCTTTCGGAATTTCGCCCCATATGTATACGGATTAGGAGCAAAATTGCTCCTCCGCCCCTGCTGCCCCCATGCTTCAGCATATATGCTCTTTTTTTAACTGTGGTGTTGAAATCACCTCCTACAGCACTGGAGTCACAGCTTTATGTATCATGAGGGCAAATGCTGTTGCTCTCAAGATAAATAAATCTGCGCTGCAGCTGAATGGCGCATCTGAAAACAAAAAAATGGTAAATGGCACATATTTGCATTCTGCAACCTGTAAATCCCATATCTGCATTCTGCAACCTATAAATCGCACATAACTGCATTCTGAAGCCTGTTAATTGCACATATCTGCATTCTGTAAATTGCACATAACTGCATTCAGCAACTTGTAAATTGCACATATCTGCAACATGTAAATAGCACATATCTGTATTCTGTAAATTGCACATATCTGCATTCTGCAACCGGTATATTGCACATAACTGCATTCTTAAATCTGTAAATCGCACATATCTGCATTCAGCAACCTGTAAATCGCACATATCTGCATTCAGCAACCTGGAAATTTAAAAAAATTGGGGTCTATTAGACCCTAGATCTTTCCTCTGCCCTCAAAGCATCTGACCACACCGTTCGGTGTGATAAAATGCTTTCCCAATGGCAATGTTTACATCCGGGATGGGGGACATTGCCTCCCACTGCTTGTAAAAGCAGTCTAGAGGCTAATTAGCCACTAAGATTGCTTTTACATGAAAGCCGATCACTATCTGAAAAGAATACCAAGATGATACCTAAACCCGCAGGCATCATTCTGGTATAACCATTTAAAGTACAACAACATACCAGTACGTTGCTGGTCCTTGTTGGACATATATTGTAATCTTTTTTTCATGCAGCCTGTTGGCTGAAGGAAAAAAAAGAGATTGATCGGTGGGTATGCCCACCATTAGAATACCTCCCTTCATCCACCCACTTCTAATGGTGGGCATACATGCACCATTTATATATACCGAAGCATGGGGGCATCCTCCCGCAAAAATGTTATGCCACGTACACACGGTCGGACTTTTCAACGGGCAAGCCATCTTTCGGAATTTCGCCCCATATGTATACGGATTAGGAGCAAAATTGCTCCTCCGCCCCTGCTGCCCCCATGCTTCAGCATATATGCTCTTTTTTTAACTGTGGTGTTGAAATCACCTCCTACAGCACTGGAGTCAAAGCTTTATGTATCATGAGGGCAAATGCTGTTGCTCTCAAGATAAATAAATCTGCGCTGCAGCTGAATGGCGCATCTGAAAACAAAAAAATGGTAAATGGCACATATTTGCATTCTGCAACCTGTAAATCACATATCTGCATTCTGCAACCTATAAATCGCACATAACTGCATTCTGAAGCCTGTTAATTGCACATATCTGCATTCTGTAAATTGCACATAACTGCATTCAGCAACTTGTAAATTGCACATATCTGCAACATGTAAATAGCACATATCTGTATTCTTTAAATTGCACATATCTGCATTCTGCAACCGGTATATTGCACATAACTGCATTCTTAAATCTGTAAATCGCACATAGCTGCATTCTGCAATCTGCAATTCGCACATATCTGCATTCTGTAACCTGTAAATCGCACATATCTGCATTCAGCAACCTGTAAATTTGAAAAAATTGGGGGTCTATTAGACCCTAGATATTACCTCTGCCCTCAAAGCATCTGACCACACCGTTCGGTGTGATAAAATGCTTTCCCACTGGAAATGTTTATATACCCGGGAGGGGGGACATTCCCTCCCACTGCTTGTAAAAGCAGTCTAGAGTCTAATTAGCCACTAGGATTGTTTTTACATGAAAGCCGATCACTATCTGAAAAGAATACCAAGATGATACCTAAACCCGCAGGCATCATTCTGGTATAACCATTCAAATTCCAGCAACATACCAGTATGTTGCTGGTCCTTGTTGGACATATATTGTAATTTATTTTTCATGCAGCCTGTTGGCTGAAGGAAAAATGAGATTGATCGGTGGGTATGCCCACCATTAGAATACCTCCCTTCATCCACCCACTTCTAATGATGGGCATACATGCACCATTTATATATGCCGAAGCATGGGGGCATCCTCCCGCAAAAATGTTATGCCACGTACACACGGTCGGACTTTTCGACGGGCAAGCCATCTTTCGGAATTTCGCCCCATATGTATACGGATTAGGAGCAAAATTGCTCCTCCGCCCCTGCTGCCCCCATGCTTCAGCATATATGCTCTTTTTTTAACTGTGGTGTTGAAATCACCTCCTACAGCACTGGAGTCAAAGCTTTATGTATCATGAGGGCAAATGCTGTTGCTCTCAAGATAAATAAATCTGCGCTGCAGCTGAATGGCGCATCTGAAAACAAAAAAATGGTAAATGGCACATATTTGCATTCTGCAACCTGTAAATCACATATCTGCATTCTGCAACCTATAAATCGCACATAACTGCATTCTGAAGCCTGTTAATTGCACATATCTGCATTCTGTAAATTGCACATAACTGCATTCAGCAACTTGTAAATTGCACATATCTGCAACATGTAAATAGCACATATCTGTATTCTGTAAATTGCACATATCTGCATTCTGCAACCGGTATATTGCACATAACTGCATTCTTAAATCTGTAAATCGCACATATCTGCATTCAGCAACCTGTAAATCGCACATATCTGCATTCAGCAACCTGGAAATGTAAAAAAATTGGGGTCTATTAGACCCTAGATCTTTCCTCTGCCCTCAAAGCATCTGACCACACCGTTCGGTGTGATAAAATGCTTTCCCAATGGCAATGTTTACATCCGGGATGGGGGACATTGCCTCCCACTGCTTGTAAAAGCAGTCTAGAGGCTAATTAGCCACTAAGATTGCTTTTACATGAAAGCCGATCACTATCTGAAAAGAATACCAAGATGATACCTAAACCCGCAGGCATCATTCTGGTATAACCATTCAAAGTACAACAACATACCAGTACGTTGCTGGTCCTTGTTGGACATATATTGTAATCTTTTTTTCATGCAGCCTGTTGGCTGAAGGAAAAAAAAGAGATTGATCGGTGGGTATGCCCACCATTAGAATACCTACCTTCATCCACCCACTTCTAATGGTGGGCATACATGCACCATTTATATATACCGAAGCATGGGGGCATCCTCCCGCAAAAATGTTATGCCACGTACACACGGTCGGACTTTTCGACGGGCAAGCCATCTTTCGGAATTTCGCCCCATATGTATACGGATTAGGAGCAAAATTGCTCCTCCGCCCCTGCTGCCCCCATGCTTCAGCATATATGCTCTTTTTTTAACTGTGGTGTTGAAATCACCTCCTACAGCACTGGAGTCAAAGCTTTATGTATCATGAGGGCAAATGCTGTTGCTCTCAAGATAAATAAATCTGCGCTGCAGCTGAATGGCGCATCTGAAAACAAAAAAATGGTAAATGGCACATATTTGCATTCTGCAACCTATAAATCGCACATAACTGCATTCTGAAGCCTGTTAATTGCACATATCTGCATTCTGTAAATTGCACATAACTGCATTCAGCAACTTGTAAATTGCACATATCTGCAACATGTAAATAGCACATATCTGTATTCTTTAAATTGCACATATCTGCATTCTGCAACCGGTATATTGCACATAACTGCATTCTTAAATCTGTAAATCGCACATAGCTGCATTCTGCAATTCGCACATATCTGCATTCTGTAACCTGTAAATCGCACATATCTGCATTCAGCAACCTGTAAATTTGAAAAAATTGGGGGTCTATTAGACCCTAGATATTACCTCTGCCCTCAAAGCATCTGACCACACCGTTCGGTGTGATAAAATGCTTTCCCACTGGAAATGTTTATATACCCGGGAGGGGGGACATTCCCTCCCACTGCTTGTAAAAGCAGTCTAGAGTCTAATTAGCCACTAGGATTGTTTTTACATGAAAGCCGATCACTATCTGAAAAGAATACCAAGATGATACCTAAACCCGCAGGCATCATTCTGGTATAACCATTCAAATTCCAGCAACATACCAGTATGTTGCTGGTCCTTGTTGGACATATATTGTAATTTATTTTTCATGCAGCCTGTTGGCTGAAGGAAAAATGAGATTGATCGGTGGGTATGCCCACCATTAGAATACCTCCCTTCATCCACCCACTTCTAATGATGGGCATACATGCACCATTTATATATGCCGAAGCATGGGGGCATCCTCCCGCAAAAAAGTTATGCCACGTACACACGGTCTGACTTTTCCACGGGAAAGCCATCTTTCGGAATTTCGACCATATGTATGCAGATTAGGAGCGAAATCGCATCTCCGCCCCTGCTGCCCCCATGCTTCAGCATATATGCTCTTTTTTTTAACTGTGGTGTTGAAATCACCTCCTACAGCACTGGAGTCATAGCTTTATGTATCGTGAGGGCAAACGCTGTTGCTCTCAAGATAAATAAATCTGAGCTGCAGCTGAATGGCGCATCTGAAAACAAAAAAATGGTAAATCGCACATATTTGCATTCTACAAGCTGTAAATCACATATCTGCATTCTGCAACCTATAAATCGCACATAACTGCATTCTGAAACCTGTAACTTGCACATATCTGCATTCTGCAGCATTTAAAGCGCACATATCTGCATTCAGCTACCTGTAAATTTGAAAAAATTGGGGTGTATTAGACCCTAGATCTTTCCTCTGCCCTCAAAGCATCTGACCACACCGTTCGGTGTGATAAAATGCTTTCCCAATGGTGATGTTTATATCCAGGAGGGGGGACATTCCCTCCCACCGCTTGTAAAAGTAGTCTAGAGGCTAATTAGCCACTAGGATTGCTTTTACATGAAAGCCGATCACTATCTGAAAAGAATACCAAGATGATACCTAAACCCGCAGGCATCATTCTGGTATAACCATTCAAATTCCAGCAACATACCAGTACGTTGCTGGTCCTTGTTGGACATATATTGTATTTTTTTTTTTTTTCATGCAGCCTGTTGGCTGAAGGAAAAAAAAAAGAGAGATTGATCGGTGGGTATGCCCACCATTAGAATACCTCCCTTCATCCACCCACTTCTAATGATGGGCATACATGCACCATTTATATATGCCGAAGCATGGGGGCATCCTTCCGCAAAAAAGTTATGCCACGTACACACGGTCGGACTTTTCCACGGGCAAGCCATCTTTCGGAATTTCGACCATATGTATGCGGATTAGGAGCAAAATCGCTCCTCAGCCCCTGCTGCCCCCATGCTTCAGCATATATGCTCTTTTTTTAACTGTGGTGTTGAAATCACCTCCTACAGCACTGGAGTCAAAGCTTTATGTATCGTGAGGGCAAACACTGTTGCTCTCAAGATAAATAAATCTGCGCTGCAGCTGAATGGAGCATCTGAAAACAAAAAAATTGTAAATAGCACATATTTGCGTTCTACAACCTGTAAATCACATATCTGCATTCTGCAACCTATAAAACGCACATAACTGCATTCTGAAATCTGTAACTTGCACATATCTGCATTCAGCAGCATTTAAATCGCACATATCTGCATTCTGCAACCTGTAAATTGCACATTTCTGCATTCTGTAAATCGCACATAAGTGCATTCAGCAACCTGTAAATTGCACATAACTGCATTCTGAAATCTATAAATCGCACAACCTGTAAATTGCACATATCTGCATTCTGTTAATCGCACATAACTGCATTCAGCAACCTGTAAATTGCACATATCTGCAACATGTAAATAGCACATATCTGTAATCTGTTAATTGAACATATCTGCATTCTGCAACCGGTAAATTGCACATAACTGCATTCTTAAATCTGTAAATCGCACATATATGAATTCTTAAATCTGTAAATCGCACATAGCTGTATTCTGAAATCTGCAATTCACACATATCTGCATTCTGTAACCTGTAAATCGCACATATCTGCATTCAGCAACCTGTAAATTTGGAAAAATTGGGGTCTATTAGACCCTAGATCATTCCTCTACCCTCAAAGCATCTGACCACACCGTTCGGTGTGATAAAATGCTTTCCCACTGGAAATGTTTATATCCGGGAGGGGGGACATTCCCTCCCACTGCTTGTAAAAGCAGTCTAGAGGCTAATTAGCCACTAGGATTGCTTTTACGTGAAAGCCGATCACTATCTGAAAAGAATACCAAGATGATACCTAATCCCGCAGGCATCATTCTGGTATAACCATTCAAATTCCAGCAACATACCAGTACGTTGCTGGTCCTTGTTGGACATATATTGTAATTTTTTTTCATGCAGCCTGTTGGCTGAAGGAAAAAAAAGAGATTGATCGGTGGGTATGCCCACCATTAGAATACCTCCCTTCATCTACCCACTTCTAATGGTGGGCATACATGCACCATTTATATATGCCGAAGCATGGGGGCATCCTCCCGCAAAAAAGTTATGCCACGTACACACGGTCGGACTTTTCCATGGGCAAGCCATCTTTCGGAATTTCGACCATATGTATGCGGATTAGGAGCAAAATCGCTCCTCCGTCCCTGCTGCCCCCATGCTTCAGCATATATGCTCTTTTTTTTTTAACTGTGGTGTTGAAATCACCTCCTACAGCACTGGAGTCACAGCTTTATGTATCGTGAGGGCAAATGCTGCTGCTCTCAAGATAAATAAATCTGTGCTGCAGCTGAATGGCGCATCTGAAAACAAAAAAATGGTAAATCGCACATATTTGCATTCTACAAGCTGTAAATCACATATCTGCATTCTGCAACCTATAAATCGCACATAACTGCATTTTGAAACCTGTAACTTGCACATATCTGCATTCTGCAGCATTTAAATCGCACATATCTGCATTCTGAAACCTATAAATCGCACATAACTGCATTCTGCAACCTGTAAATTGCACATATCTGCATTCTGTAAATCGCACATAACTGCATTCAGCAACCTGTAAATTGCACATATCTGCAACATGTAAATAGCACATATCTGTATTCTGTAAATTGCACATATCTGCATTCTGCAACCGGTAAATTGCACATATCTGAATTCTTAAATCTGTAAATCGCACATATCTGAGTTCTTAAATCTGTAAATCGCGCATAGCTGCATTCTGAAATCTGCAATTCGCACATATCTGCATTCTGTAACCTGCAAATCGCACATATCTGCATTCAGCAACTTGTAAATTTGAAAAAATTGGGGGTCTATTAGACCCTAGATCTTACCTCTGCCCTCAAAGCATCTGACCACACCGTTCGATGTGATAAAATGCTTTCCCACTGGAAATGTTTATATCCAGGAGGGGGGACAATCCCTCCCACTGCTTGTAAAAGCAGTCTAGAGGCTAATTAGCCACTAGGATTGCTTTTACATGAAAGCCGTTCACTATCTGAAAAGAGTACCAAGATGATACCTAAACCTGCAGGCATCATTCTGGTATAACCATTCAAATTCCAGCAACATACCAGTACGTTGCTGGTCCTTGTTGGACATATATTGTAATTTTTTTTCATGCAGCCTGTTGGCTGAAGGAAAAAAAAGAGATTGATCGGTGGGTATGCCCACCATTAGAATACCTCCCTTCATCCACCCACTTCTAATGGTGGGCATACATGCACCATTTATATATGCCGAAGCATGGGGGCATCCTCCCGCAAAAAAGTTATGCCACGTACACACAGTCGGACTTTTCCATGGGCAAGCCATCTTTCGGAATTTCGACCATATGTATGCGGATTAGGAGCAAAATCGCTCCTCCGTCCCTGCTGCCCCCATGCTTCAGCATATATGCTCTTTTTTTTTTAACTGTGGTGTTGAAATCACCTCCTACAGCACTGGAGTCACAGCTTTATGTATCGTGAGGGCAAATGCTGCTGCTCTCAAGATAAATAAATCTGCGCTGCAGCTGAATGGCGCATCTGAAAACAAAAAAATGGTAAATCGCACATATTTGCATTCTACAAGCTGTAAATCACATATCTGCATTCTGCAACCTATAAATCGCACATAACTGCATTTTGAAACCTGTAACTTGCACATATCTGCATTCTGCAGCATTTAAATCGCACATATCTGCATTCTGAAACCTATAAATCGCACATAACTGCATTCTGCAACCTGTAAATTGCACATATCTGCATTCTGTAAATCGCACATAAGTGCATTCAGCAACCTGTAAATTGCACATATCTGCAACATGTAAATAGCACATATCTGTATTCTGTAAATTGCACATATCTGCATTCTGCAACCAGTAAATTGCACATATCTGAATTCTTAAATCTGTAAATCGCACATATCTGAGTTCTTAAATCTGTAAATCGCGCATAGCTGCATTCTGAAATCTGCAATTCGCACATATCTGCATTCTGTAACCTGCAAATCGCACATATGTGCATTCAGCAACTTGTAAATTTGAAAAAATTGGGGGTCTATTAGACCCTAGATCTTACCTCTGCCCTCAAAGCATCTGACCACACCGTTCGGTGTGATAAAATGCTTTCCCACTGGAAATGTTTATATCCAGGAGGGGGGACAATCCCTCCCACTGCTTGTAAAAGCAGTCTAGAGGCTAATTAGCCACTAGGATTGCTTTTACATGAAAGCCGTTCACTATCTGAAAAGAGTACCAAGATGATACCTAAACCTGCAGGCATCATTCTGGTATAACCATTCAAATTCCAGCAACATACCAGTACGTTGCTGGTCCTTGTTGGACATATATTGTAATTTTTTTTCATGCAGCCTGTTGGCTGAAGGAAAAAAAAGATTGATCGGTGGGTATGCCCACCATTAGAATACCTCCCTTCATCTACCCACTTCTAATGGTGGGCATACATGCACCATTTATATATGCCGAAGCATGGGGGCATCCTCCCGCAAAAAAGTTATGCCACGTACACACGGTCGGACTTTTCCATGGGCAAGCCATCTTTCGGAATTTCGACCATATGTATGCGGATTAGGAGCAAAATCGCTCCTCCGTCCCTGCTGCCCCCATGCTTCAGCAT
The DNA here is from genome assembly GCF_037356315.1 of Lithobates pipiens. Taxonomy (NCBI): domain Eukaryota; kingdom Metazoa; phylum Chordata; class Amphibia; order Anura; family Ranidae; genus Lithobates; species Lithobates pipiens. The sequence continues at coordinate 588,942,546 of NW_027507758.1, read as the reverse complement.
ATATGCTCTTTTTTTTTTAACTGTGGTGTTGAAATCACCTCCTACAGCACTGGAGTCACAGCTTTATGTATCGTGAGGGCAAATGCTGCTGCTCTCAAGATAAATAAATCTGCGCTGCAGCTGAATGGCGCATCTGAAAACAAAAAAATGGTAAATCGCACATATTTGCATTCTACAAGCTGTAAATCACATATCTGCATTCTGCAACCTATAAATCGCACATAACTGCATTTTGAAACCTGTAACTTGCACATATCTGCATTCTGCAGCATTTAAATCGCACATATCTGCATTCTGAAACCTATAAATCGCACATAACTGCATTCTGCAACCTGTAAATTGCACATATCTGCATTCTGTAAATCGCACATAACTGCATTCAGCAACCTGTAAATTGCACATATCTGCAACATGTAAATAGCACATATCTGTATTCTGTAAATTGCACATATCTGCATTCTGCAACCAGTAAATTGCACATATCTGAATTCTTAAATCTGTAAATCGCACATATCTGAGTTCTTAAATCTGTAAATCGCGCATAGCTGCATTCTGAAATCTGCAATTCGCACATATCTGCATTCTGTAACCTGCAATTCGCACATATCTGCATTCAGCAACTTGTAAATTTGAAAAAATTGGGGGTCTATTAGACCCTAGATCTTACCTCTGCCCTCAAAGCATCTGACCACACCGTTCGGTGTGATAAAATGCTTTCCCACTGGAAATGTTTATATCCAGGAGGGGGGACAATCCCTCCCACTGCTTGTAAAAGCAGTCTAGAGGCTAATTAGCCACTAGGATTGCTTTTACATGAAAGCCGTTCACTATCTGAAAAGAGTACCAAGATGATACCTAAACCTGCAGGCATCATTCTGGTATAACCATTCAAATTCCAGCAACATACCAGTACGTTGCTGGTCCTTGTTGGACATATATTGTAATTTTTTTTCATGCAGCCTGTTGGCTGAAGGAAAAAAAAGAGATTGATCGGTGGGTATGCCCACCATTAGAATACCTCCCTTCATCCACCCACTTCTAATGGTGGGCATACATGCACCATTTATATATGCCGAAGCCTGGGGGCATCCTCCCGCAAAAAAGTTATGCCACGTACACACGGTCGGACTTTTCCATGGGCAAGCCATCTTTCGGAATTTCGACCATATGTATGCGGATTAGGAGCAAAATCGCTCCTCCGTCCCTGCTGCCCCCATGCTTTAGCATATATGCTCTTTTTTTTTTAACTGTGGTGTTGAAATCACCTCCTACAGCACTGGAGTCACAGCTTTATGTATCGTGAGGGCAAATGCTGCTGCTCTCAAGATAAATAAATCTGCGCTGCAGCTGAATGGCGCATCTGAAAACAAAAAAATGGTAAATCGCACATATTTGCATTCTACAAGCTGTAAATCACATATCTGCATTCTGCAACCTATAAATCGCACATAACTGCATTTTGAAACCTGTAACTTGCACATATCTGCATTCTGCAGCATTTAAATCGCACATATCTGCATTCTGAAACCTATAAATCGCACATAACTGCATTCTGCAACCTGTAAATTGCACATATCTGCATTCTGTAAATCGCACATAACTGCATTCAGCAACCTGTAAATTGCACATATCTGCAACATGTAAATAGCACATATCTGTATTCTGTAAATTGCACATATCTGCATTCTGCAACCGGTAAATTGCACATATCTGAATTCTTAAATCTGTAAATCGCACATATCTGAGTTCTTAAATCTGTAAATCGCGCATAGCTGCATTCTGAAATCTGCAATTCGCACATATCTGCATTCTGTAACCTGCAAATCGCACATATCTGCATTCAGCAACTTGTAAATTTGAAAAAATTGGGGGTCTATTAGACCCTAGATCTTACCTCTGCCCTCAAAGCATCTGACCACACCGTTTGGTGTGATAAAATGCTTTCCCACTGGAAATGTTTATATCCAGGAGGGGGGACAATCCCTCCCACTGCTTGTAAAAGCAGTCTAGAGGCTAATTAGCCACTAGGATTGCTTTTACATGAAAGCCGTTCACTATCTGAAAAGAGTACCAAGATGATACCTAAACCTGCAGGCATCATTCTGGTATAACCATTCAAATTCCAGCAACATACCAGTACGTTGCTGGTCCTTGTTGGACATATATTGTAATTTTTTTTCATGCAGCCTGTTGGCTGAAGGAAAAAAAAGAGATTGATCGGTGGGTATGCCCACCATTAGAATACCTCCCTTCATCCACCCACTTCTAATGGTGGGCATACATGCACCATTTATATATGCCGAAGCATGGGGGCATCCTCCCGCAAAAAAGTTATGCCACGTACACACGGTCGGACTTTTCCATGGGCAAGCCATCTTTCGGAATTTCGACCATATGTATGCGGATTAGGAGCAAAATCGCTCCTCCGTCCCTGCTGCCCCCATGCTTCAGCATATATGCTCTTTTTTTTTAACTGTGGTGTTGAAATCACCTCCTACAGCACTGGAGTCACAGCTTTATGTATCGTGAGGGCAAATGCTGCTGCTCTCAAGATAAATAAATCTGCGCTGCAGCTGAATGGCGCATCTGAAAACAAAAAAATGGTAAATCGCACATATTTGCATTCTACAAGCTGTAAATCACATATCTGCATTCTGCAACCTATAAATCGCACATAACTGCATTTTGAAACCTGTAACTTGCACATATCTGCATTCTGCAGCATTTAAATCGCACATATCTGCATTCTGAAACCTATAAATCGCACATAACTGCATTCTGCAACCTGTAAATTGCACATATCTGCATTCTGTAAATCGCACATAACTGCATTCAGCAACCTGTAAATTGCACATATCTGCAACATGTAAATAGCACATATCTGTATTCTGTAAATTGCACATATCTGCATTCTGCAACCGGTAAATTGCACATATCTGAATTCTTAAATCTGTAAATCGCACATATCTGAGTTCTTAAATCTGTAAATCGCGCATAGCTGCATTCTGAAATCTGCAATTCGCACATATCTGCATTCTGTAACCTGCAAATCGCACATATCTGCATTCAGCAACTTGTAAATTTGAAAAAATTGGGGGTCTATTAGACCCTAGATCTTACCTCTGCCCTCAAAGCATCTGACCACACCGTTCGATGTGATAAAATGCTTTCCCACTGGAAATGTTTATATCCAGGAGGGGGGACAATCCCTCCCACTGCTTGTAAAAGCAGTCTAGAGGCTAATTAGCCACTAGGATTGCTTTTACATGAAAGCCGTTCACTATCTGAAAAGAGTACCAAGATGATACCTAAACCTGCAGGCATCATTCTGGTATAACCATTCAAATTCCAGCAACATACCAGTACGTTGCTGGTCCTTGTTGGACATATATTGTAATTTTTTTTCATGCAGCCTGTTGGCTGAAGGAAAAAAAAGAGATTGATCGGTGGGTATGCCCACCATTAGAATACCTCCCTTCATCTACCCACTTCTAATGGTGGGCATACATGCACCATTTATATATGCCGAAGCATGGGGGCATCCTCCCGCAAAAAAGTTATGCCACGTACACACGGTCGGACTTTTCCATGGGCAAGCCATCTTTCGGAATTTCGACCATATGTATGCGGATTAGGAGCAAAATCGCTCCTCCGTCCCTGCTGCCCCCATGCTTCAGCATATATGCTCTTTTTTTTTTAACTGTGGTGTTGAAATCACCTCCTACAGCACTGGAGTCACAGCTTTATGTATCGTGAGGGCAAATGCTGCTGCTCTCAAGATAAAAAAATCTGCGCTGCAGCTGAATGGCGCATCTGAAAACAAAAAAATGGTAAATCGCACATATTTGCATTCTACAAGCTGTAAATCACATATCTGCATTCTGCAACCTATAAATCGCACATAACTGCATTTTGAAACCTGTAACTTGCACATATCTGCATTCTGCAGCATTTAAATCGCACATATCTGCATTCTGAAACCTATAAATCGCACATAACTGCATTCTGCAACCTGTAAATTGCACATATCTGCATTCTGTAAATCGCACATAACTGCATTCAGCAACCTGTAAATTGCACATATCTGCAACATGTAAATAGCACATATCTGTATTCTGTAAATTGCACATATCTGCATTCTGCAACCGGTAAATTGCACATATCTGAATTCTTAAATCTGTAAATCGCACATATCTGAGTTCTTAAATCTGTAAATCGCGCATAGCTGCATTCTGAAATCTGCAATTCGCACATATCTGCATTCTGTAACCTGCAAATCGCACATATCTGCATTCAGCAACTTGTAAATTTGAAAAAATTGGGGGTCTATTAGACCCTAGATCTTACCTCTGCCCTCAAAGCATCTGACCACACCGTTTGGTGTGATAAAATGCTTTCCCACTGGAAATGTTTATATCCAGGAGGGGGGACAATCCCTCCCACTGCTTGTAAAAGCAGTCTAGAGGCTAATTAGCCACTAGGATTGCTTTTACATGAAAGCCGTTCACTATCTGAAAAGAGTACCAAGATGATACCTAAACCTGCAGGCATCATTCTGGTATAACCATTCAAATTCCAGCAACATACCAGTACGTTGCTGGTCCTTGTTGGACATATATTGTAATTTTTTTTCATGCAGCCTGTTGGCTGAAGGAAAAAAAAGAGATTGATCGGTGGGTATGCCCACCATTAGAATACCTCCCTTCATCTACCCACTTCTAATGGTGGGCATACATGCACCATTTATATATGCCGAAGCATGGGGGCATCCTCCCGCAAAAAAGTTATGCCACGTACACACGGTCGGACTTTTCCATGGGCAAGCCATCTTTCGGAATTTCGACCATATGTATGCGGATTAGGAGCAAAATCGCTCCTCCGTCCCTGCTGCCCCCATGCTTCAGCATATATGCTCTTTTTTTTTTAACTGTGGTGTTGAAATCACCTCCTACAGCACTGGAGTCACAGCTTTATGTATCGTGAGGGCAAATGCTGCTGCTCTCAAGATAAAAAAATCTGCGCTGCAGCTGAATGGCGCATCTGAAAACAAAAAAATGGTAAATCGCACATATTTGCATTCTACAAGCTGTAAATCACATATCTGCATTCTGCAACCTATAAATCGCACATAACTGCATTTTGAAACCTGTAACTTGCACATATCTGCATTCTGCAGCATTTAAATCGCACATATCTGCATTCTGAAACCTATAAATCGCACATAACTGCATTCTGCAACCTGTAAATTGCACATATCTGCATTCTGTAAATCGCACATAACTGCATTCAGCAACCTGTAAATTGCACATATCTGCAACATGTAAATAGCACATATCTGTATTCTGTAAATTGCACATATCTGCATTCTGCAACCGGTAAATTGCACATATCTGAATTCTTAAATCTGTAAATCGCACATATCTGAGTTCTTAAATCTGTAAATCGCGCATAGCTGCATTCTGAAATCTGCAATTCGCACATATCTGCATTCTGTAACCTGCAAATCGCACATATCTGCATTCAGCAACTTGTAAATTTGAAAAAATTGGGGGTCTATTAGACCCTAGATCTTACCTCTGCCCTCAAAGCATCTGACCACACCGTTTGGTGTGATAAAATGCTTTCCCACTGGAAATGTTTATATCCAGGAGGGGGGACAATCCCTCCCACTGCTTGTAAAAGCAGTCTAGAGGCTAATTAGCCACTAGGATTGCTTTTACATGAAAGCCGTTCACTATCTGAAAAGAGTACCAAGATGATACCTAAACCTGCAGGCATCATTCTGGTATAACCATTCAAATTCCAGCAACATACCAGTACGTTGCTGGTCCTTGTTGGACATATATTGTAATTTTTTTTCATGCAGCCTGTTGGCTGAAGGAAAAAAAAGAGATTGATCGGTGGGTATGCCCACCATTAGAATACCTCCCTTCATCCACCCACTTCTAATGGTGGGCATACATGCACCATTTATATATGCCGAAGCATGGGGGCATCCTCCCGCAAAAAAGTTATGCCACGTACACACGGTCGGACTTTTCCATGGGCAAGCCATCTTTCGGAATTTCGACCATATGTATGCGGATTAGGAGCAAAATCGCTCCTCCGTCCCTGCTGCCCCCATGCTTCAGCATATATGCTCTTTTTTTTTTAACTGTGGTGTTGAAATCACCTCCTACAGCACTGGAGTCACAGCTTTATGTATCGTGAGGGCAAATGCTGCTGCTCTCAAGATAAATAAATCTGCGCTGCAGCTGAATGGCGCATCTGAAAACAAAAAAATGGTAAATCGCACATATTTGCATTCTACAAGCTGTAAATCACATATCTGCATTCTGCAACCTATAAATCGCACATAACTGCATTTTGAAACCTGTAACATGCACATATCTGCATTCTGCAGCATTTAAATCACACATATCTGCATTCTGAAACCTATAAATCGCACATAACTGCATTCTGCAACCTGTAAATTGCACATATCTGCATTCTGTAAATCGCACATAACTGCATTCAGCAACCTGTAAATTGCACATATCTGCAACATGTAAATAGCACATATCTGTATTCTGTAAATTGCACATATCTGCATTCTGCAACCAGTAAATTGCACATATCTGAATTCTTAAATCTGTAAATCGCACATATCTGAGTTCTTAAATCTGTAAATCGCGCATAGCTGCATTCTGAAATCTGCAATTCGCACATATCTGCATTCTGTAACCTGCAAATCGCACATATGTGCATTCAGCAACTTGTAAATTTGAAAAAATTGGGGGTCTATTAGACCCTAGATCTTACCTCTGCCCTCAAAGCATCTGACCACACCGTTCGGTGTGATAAAATGCTTTCCCACTGGAAATGTTTATATCCAGGAGGGGGGACAATCCCTCCCACTGCTTGTAAAAGCAGTCTAGAGGCTAATTAGCCACTAGGATTGCTTTTACATGAAAGCCGTTCACTATCTGAAAAGAGTACCAAGATGATACCTAAACCTGCAGGCATCATTCTGGTATAACCATTCAAATTCCAGCAACATACCAGTACGTTGCTGGTCCTTGTTGGACATATATTGTAATTTTTTTTCATGCAGCCTGTTGGCTGAAGGAAAAAAAAGATTGATCGGTGGGTATGCCCACCATTAGAATACCTCCCTTCATCTACCCACTTCTAATGGTGGGCATACATGCACCATTTATATATGCCGAAGCATGGGGGCATCCTCCCGCAAAAAAGTTATGCCACGTACACACGGTCGGACTTTTCCATGGGCAAGCCATCTTTCGGAATTTCGACCATATGTATGCGGATTAGGAGCAAAATCGCTCCTCCGTCCCTGCTGCCCCCATGCTTCAGCATATATGCTCTTTTTTTTTTAACTGTGGTGTTGAAATCACCTCCTACAGCACTGGAGTCACAGCTTTATGTATCGTGAGGGCAAATGCTGCTGCTCTCAAGATAAATAAATCTGCGCTGCAGCTGAATGGCGCATCTGAAAACAAAAAAATGGTAAATCGCACATATTTGCATTCTACAAGCTGTAAATCACATATCTGCATTCTGCAACCTATAAATCGCACATAACTGCATTTTGAAACCTGTAACTTGCACATATCTGCATTCTGCAGCATTTAAATCGCACATATCTGCATTCTGAAACCTATAAATCGCACATAACTGCATTCTGCAACCTGTAAATTGCACATATCTGCATTCTGTAAATCGCACATAACTGCATTCAGCAACCTGTAAATTGCACATATCTGCAACATGTAAATAGCACATATCTGTATTCTGTAAATTGCACATATCTGCATTCTGCAACCAGTAAATTGCACATATCTGAATTCTTAAATCTGTAAATCGCACATATCTGAGTTCTTAAATCTGTAAATCGCGCATAGCTGCATTCTGAAATCTGCAATTCGCACATATCTGCATTCTGTAACCTGCAATTCGCACATATCTGCATTCAGCAACTTGTAAATTTGAAAAAATTGGGGGTCTATTAGACCCTAGATCTTACCTCTGCCCTCAAAGCATCTGACCACACCGTTCGGTGTGATAAAATGCTTTCCCACTGGAAATGTTTATATCCAGGAGGGGGGACAATCCCTCCCACTGCTTGTAAAAGCAGTCTAGAGGCTAATTAGCCACTAGGATTGCTTTTACATGAAAGCCGTTCACTATCTGAAAAGAGTACCAAGATGATACCTAAACCTGCAGGCATCATTCTGGTATAACCATTCAAATTCCAGCAACATACCAGTACGTTGCTGGTCCTTGTTGGACATATATTGTAATTTTTTTTCATGCAGCCTGTTGGCTGAAGGAAAAAAAAGATTGATCGGTGGGTATGCCCACCATTAGAATACCTCCCTTCATCCACCCACTTCTAATGGTGGGCATACATGCACCATTTATATATGCCGAAGCCTGGGGGCATCCTCCCGCAAAAAAGTTATGCCACGTACACACGGTCGGACTTTTCCATGGGCAAGCCATCTTTCGGAATTTCGACCATATGTATGCGGATTAGGAGCAAAATCGCTCCTCCGTCCCTGCTGCCCCCATGCTTCAGCATATATGCTCTTTTTTTTTTAACTGTGGTGTTGAAATCACCTCCTACAGCACTGGAGTCACAGCTTTATGTATCGTGAGGGCAAATGCTGCTGCTCTCAAGATAAATAAATCTGCGCTGCAGCTGAATGGCGCATCTGAAAACAAAAAAATGGTAAATCGCACATATTTGCATTCTACAAGCTGTAAATCACATATCTGCATTCTGCAACCTATAAATCGCACATAACTGCATTTTGAAACCTGTAACTTGCACATATCTGCATTCTGCAGCATTTAAATCGCACATATCTGCATTCTGAAACCTATAAATCGCACATAACTGCATTCTGCAACCTGTAAATTGCACATATCTGCATTCTGTAAATCGCACATAACTGCATTCAGCAACCTGTAAATTGCACATATCTGCAACATGTAAATAGCACATATCTGTATTCTGTAAATTGCACATATCTGCATTCTGCAACCGGTAAATTGCACATATCTGAATTCTTAAATCTGTAAATCGCACATATCTGAGTTCTTAAATCTGTAAATCGCGCATAGCTGCATTCTGAAATCTGCAATTCGCACATATCTGCATTCTGTAACCTGCAAATCGCACATATCTGCATTCAGCAACTTGTAAATTTGAAAAAATTGGGGGTCTATTAGACCCTAGATCTTACCTCTGCCCTCAAAGCATCTGACCACACCGTTTGGTGTGATAAAATGCTTTCCCACTGGAAATGTTTATATCCAGGAGGGGGGACAATCCCTCCCACTGCTTGTAAAAGCAGTCTAGAGGCTAATTAGCCACTAGGATTGCTTTTACATGAAAGCCGTTCACTATCTGAAAAGAGTACCAAGATGATACCTAAACCTGCAGGCATCATTCTGGTATAACCATTCAAATTCCAGCAACATACCAGTACGTTGCTGGTCCTTGTTGGACATATATTGTAATTTTTTTTCATGCAGCCTGTTGGCTGAAGGAAAAAAAAGAGATTGATCGGTGGGTATGCCCACCATTAGAATACCTCCCTTCATCCACCCACTTCTAATGGTGGGCATACATGCACCATTTATATATGCCGAAGCATGGGGGCATCCTCCCGCAAAAAAGTTATGCCACGTACACACGGTCGGACTTTTCCATGGGCAAGCCATCTTTCGGAATTTCGACCATATGTATGCGGATTAGGAGCAAAATCGCTCCTCCGTCCCTGCTGCCCCCATGCTTCAGCATATATGCTCTTTTTTTTTAACTGTGGTGTTGAAATCACCTCCTACAGCACTGGAGTCACAGCTTTATGTATCGTGAGGGCAAATGCTGCTGCTCTCAAGATAAATAAATCTGCGCTGCAGCTGAATGGCGCATCTGAAAACAAAAAAATGGTAAATCGCACATATTTGCATTCTACAAGCTGTAAATCACATATCTGCATTCTGCAACCTATAAATCGCACATAACTGCATTTTGAAACCTGTAACTTGCACATATCTGCATTCTGCAGCATTTAAATCGCACATATCTGCATTCTGAAACCTATAAATCGCACATAACTGCATTCTGCAACCTGTAAATTGCACATATCTGCATTCTGTAAATCGCACATAACTGCATTCAGCAACCTGTAAATTGCACATATCTGCAACATGTAAATAGCACATATCTGTATTCTGTAAATTGCACATATCTGCATTCTGCAACCGGTAAATTGCACATATCTGAATTCTTAAATCTGTAAATCGCACATATCTGAGTTCTTAAATCTGTAAATCGCGCATAGCTGCATTCTGAAATCTGCAATTCGCACATATCTGCATTCTGTAACCTGCAAATCGCACATATCTGCATTCAGCAACTTGTAAATTTGAAAAAATTGGGGGTCTATTAGACCCTAGATCTTACCTCTGCCCTCAAAGCATCTGACCACACCGTTCGATGTGATAAAATGCTTTCCCACTGGAAATGTTTATATCCAGGAGGGGGGACAATCCCTCCCACTGCTTGTAAAAGCAGTCTAGAGGCTAATTAGCCACTAGGATTGCTTTTACATGAAAGCCGTTCACTATCTGAAAAGAGTACCAAGATGATACCTAAACCTGCAGGCATCATTCTGGTATAACCATTCAAATTCCAGCAACATACCAGTACGTTGCTGGTCCTTGTTGGACATATATTGTAATTTTTTTTCATGCAGCCTGTTGGCTGAAGGAAAAAAAAGAGATTGATCGGTGGGTATGCCCACCATTAGAATACCTCCCTTCATCTACCCACTTCTAATGGTGGGCATACATGCACCATTTATATATGCCGAAGCATGGGGGCATCCTCCCGCAAAAAAGTTATGCCACGTACACACGGTCGGACTTTTCCATGGGCAAGCCATCTTTCGGAATTTCGACCATATGTATGCGGATTAGGAGCAAAATCGCTCCTCCGTCCCTGCTGCCCCCATGCTTCAGCATATATGCTCTTTTTTTTTTAACTGTGGTGTTGAAATCACCTCCTACAGCACTGGAGTCACAGCTTTATGTATCGTGAGGGCAAATGCTGCTGCTCTCAAGATAAATAAATCTGCGCTGCAGCTGAATGGCGCATCTGAAAACAAAAAAATGGTAAATCGCACATATTTGCATTCTACAAGCTGTAAATCACATATCTGCATTCTGCAACCTATAAATCGCACATAACTGCATTTTGAAACCTGTAACTTGCACATATCTGCATTCTGCAGCATTTAAATCGCACATATCTGCATTCTGAAACCTATAAATCGCACATAACTGCATTCTGCAACCTGTAAATTGCACATATCTGCATTCTGTAAATCGCACATAACTGCATTCAGCAACCTGTAAATTGCACATATCTGCAACATGTAAATAGCACATATCTGTATTCTGTAAATTGCACATATCTGCATTCTGCAACCGGTAAATTGCACATATCTGAATTCTTAAATCTGTAAATCGCACATATCTGAGTTCTTAAATCTGTAAATCGCGCATAGCTGCATTCTGAAATCTGCAATTCGCACATATCTGCATTCTGTAACCTGCAAATCGCACATATCTGCATTCAGCAACTTGTAAATTTGAAAAAATTGGGGGTCTATTAGACCCTAGATCTTACCTCTGCCCTCAAAGCATCTGACCACACCGTTTGGTGTGATAAAATGCTTTCCCACTGGAAATGTTTATATCCAGGAGGGGGGACAATCCCTCCCACTGCTTGTAAAAGCAGTCTAGAGGCTAATTAGCCACTAGGATTGCTTTTACATGAAAGCCGTTCACTATCTGAAAAGAGTACCAAGATGATACCTAAACCTGCAGGCATCATTCTGGTATAACCATTCAAATTCCAGCAACATACCAGTACGTTGCTGGTCCTTGTTGGACATATATTGTAATTTTTTTTCATGCAGCCTGTTGGCTGAAGGAAAAAAAAGAGATTGATCGGTGGGTATGCCCACCATTAGAATACCTCCCTTCATCCACCCACTTCTAATGGTGGGCATACATGCACCATTTATATATGCCGAAGCATGGGGGCATCCTCCCGCAAAAAAGTTATGCCACGTACACACGGTCGGACTTTTCCATGGGCAAGCCATCTTTCGGAATTTCGACCATATGTATGCGGATTAGGAGCAAAATCGCTCCTCCGTCCCTGCTGCCCCCATGCTTCAGCATATATGCTCTTTTTTTTTTAACTGTGGTGTTGAAATCACCTCCTACAGCACTGGAGTCACAGCTTTATGTATCGTGAGGGCAAATGCTGCTGCTCTCAAGATAAATAAATCTGCGCTGCAGCTGAATGGCGCATCTGAAAACAAAAAAATGGTAAATCGCACATATTTGCATTCTACAAGCTGTAAATCACATATCTGCATTCTGCAACCTATAAATCGCACATAACTGCATTTTGAAACCTGTAACATGCACATATCTGCATTCTGCAGCATTTAAATCACACATATCTGCATTCTGAAACCTATAAATCGCACATAACTGCATTCTGCAACCTGTAAATTGCACATATCTGCATTCTGTAAATCGCACATAACTGCATTCAGCAACCTGTAAATTGCACATATCTGCAACATGTAAATAGCACATATCTGTATTCTGTAAATTGCACATATTTGCATTCTGCAACCAGTAAATTGCACATATCTGAATTCTTAAATCTGTAAATCGCACATATCTGAGTTCTTAAATCTGTAAATCGCGCATAGCTGCATTCTGAAATCTGCAATTCGCACATATCTGCATTCTGTAACCTGCAAATCGCACATATCTGCATTCAGCAACTTGTAAATTTGAAAAAATTGGGGGTCTATTAGACCCTAGATCTTACCTCTGCCCTCAAAGCATCTGACCACACCGTTCGGTGTGATAAAATGCTTTCCCACTGGAAATGTTTATATCCAGGAGGGGGGACAATCCCTCCCACTGCTTGTAAAAGCAGTCTAGAGGCTAATTAGCCACTAGGATTGCTTTTACATGAAAGCCGTTCACTATCTGAAAAGAGTACCAAGATGATACCTAAACCTGCAGGCATCATTCTGGTATAACCATTCAAATTCCAGCAACATACCAGTACGTTGCTGGTCCTTGTTGGACATATATTGTAATTTTTTTTCATGCAGCCTGTTGGCTGAAGGAAAAAAAAGAGATTGATCGGTGGGTATGCCCACCATTAGAATACCTCCCCTCATCCACCCACTTCTAATGCTGGGCATACATGCACCATTTATATATGCCGAAGCATGGGGGCACCCTCCCGCAAAAAAGTTATGCCACGTACACACGGTCGGACTTTTCCATGGGCAAGCCATCTTTCGGAATTTCGACCATATGTATGCGGATTAGGAGCAAAATCGCTCCTCCGTCCCTGCTGCCCCCATGCTTCAGCATATATGCTCTTTTTTTTTTAACTGTGGTGTTGAAATCACCTCCTACAGCACTGGAGTCACAGCTTTATGTATCGTGAGGGCAAATGCTGCTGCTCTCAAGATAAATAAATCTGCGCTGCAGCTGAATGGCGCATCTGAAAACAAAAAAATGGTAAATCGCACATATTTGCATTCTACAAGCTGTAAATCACATATCTGCATTCTGCAACCTATAAATCGCACATAACTGCATTCTGAAACCTGTAACTTGCACATATCTGCATTCTACAGCATTTAAATCGCACATATCTGCATTCTGAAACCTATAAATCGCACATAACTGCATTCTGCAACCTGTAAATTGCACATATCTGCATTCTGTAAATCGCACATAACTGCATTCAGCAACCTGTAAATTGCACATATCTGCAACATGTAAATAGCACATATCTGTATTCTGTAAATTGCACATATCTGCATTCTGCAACCGGTAAATTGCACATATCTGAATTCTTAAATCTGTAAATCGCACATATCTGAGTTCTTAAATCTGTAAATCGCGCATAGCTGCATTCTGAAATCTGCAATTCGCACATATCTGCATTCTGTAACCTGCAAATCGCACATATCTGCATTCAGCAACTTGTAAATTTGAAAAAATTGGGGGTCTATTAGACCCTAGATCTTACCTCTGCCCTCAAAGCATCTGACCACACCGTTCGGTGTGATAAAATGCTTTCCCACTGGAAATGTTTATATCCAGGAGGGGGGACAATCCCTCCCACTGCTTGTAAAAGCAGTCTAGAGGCTAATTAGCCACTAGGATTGCTTTTACATGAAAGCCGTTCACTATCTGAAAAGAGTACCAAGATGATACCTAAACCTGCAGGCATCATTCTGGTATAACCATTCAAATTCCAGAAACATACCAGTACGTTGCTGGTCCTTGTTGGACATATATTGTAATTTTTTTTCATGCAGCCGGTTGGCTGAAGGAAAAAAAAGAGATTGATCGGTGGGTATGCCCACCATTAGAATACCTCCCTTCATCCACCCACTTCTAATGGTGGGCATACATGCACCATTTATATATGCCGAAGCATGGGGGCATCCTCCCGCAAAAAAGTTATGCCACGTACACACGGTCGGACTTTTCCATGGGCAAGCCATCTTTCGGAATTTCGACCATATGTATGCGGATTAGGAGCAAAATCGCTCCTCCGTCCCTGCTGCCCCCATGCTTCAGCATATATGCTCTTTTTTTTTAACTGTGATGTTGAAATCACCTCATACAGCACTGGAGTCACAGCTTTATGTATCGTGAGGGCAAATGCTGCTGCTCTCAAGATAAATAAATCTGCGCTGCAGCTGAATGGCGCATCTGAAAACAAAAAAATGGTAAATCGCACATATTTGCATTCTACAAGCTGTAAATCACATATCTGCATTCTGCAACCTATAAATCGCACATAACTGCATTCTGAAACCTGTAACTTGCACATATCTGCATTCTACAGCATTTAAATCGCACATATCTGCATTCTGAAACCTATAAATCGCACATAACTGCATTCTGCAACCTGTAAATTGCACATATCTGCATTCTGTAAATCGCACATAACTGCATTCAGCAACCTGTAAATTGCACATATCTGCAACATGTAAATAGCACATATCTGTATTCTGTAAATTGCACATATCTGCATTCTGCAACCGGTAAATTGCACATATCTGAATTCTTAAATCTGTAAATCGCACATATCTGAGTTCTTAAATCTGTAAATCGCGCATAGCTGCATTCTGAAATCTGCAATTCGCACATATCTGCATTCTGTAACCTGCAAATCGCACATATCTGCATTCAGCAACTTGTAAATTTGAAAAAATTGGGGGTCTATTAGACCCTAGATCTTACCTCTGCCCTCAAAGCATCTGACCACACCGTTCGGTGTGATAAAATGCTTTCCCACTGGAAATGTTTATATCCAGGAGGGGGGACAATCCCTCCCACTGCTTGTAAAAGCAGTCTAGAGGCTAATTAGCCACTAGGATTGCTTTTACATGAAAGCCGTTCACTATCTGAAAAGAGTACCAAGATGATACCTAAACCTGCAGGCATCATTCTGGTATAACCATTCAAATTCCAGCAACATACCAGTACGTTGCTGGTCCTTGTTGGACATATATTGTAATTTTTTTTCATGCAGCCTGTTGGCTGAAGGAAAAAAAAGAGATTGATCGGTGGGTATGCCCACCATTAGAATACCTCCCTTCATCCACCCACTTCTAATGGTGGGCATACATGCACCATTTATATATGCCGAAGCATGGGGGCATCCTCCCGCAAAAAAGTTATGCCACGTACACACGGTCGGACTTTTCCATGGGCAAGCCATCTTTCGGAATTTCGACCATATGTATGTGGATTAGGAGCAAAATCGCTCCTCCGTCCCTGCTGCCCCCATGCTTCAGCATATATGCTCTTTTTTTTTAACTGTGGTGTTGAAATCACCTCCTACAGCACTGGAGTCACAGCTTTATGTATCGTGAGGGCAAATGCTGCTGCTCTCAAGATAAATAAATCTGCGCTGCAGCTGAATGGCGCATCTGAAAACAAAAAAATGGTAAATCGCACATATTTGCATTCTACAAGCTGTAAATCACATATCTGCATTCTGCAACCTATAAATCGCACATAACTGCATTTTGAAACCTGTAACTTGCACATATCTGCATTCTGCAGCATTTAAATCGCACATATCTGCATTCTGAAACCTATAAATCGCACATAACTGCATTCTGCAACCTGTAAATTGCACATATCTGCATTCTGTAAATCGCACATAACTGCATTCAGCAACCTGTAAATTGCACATATCTGCAACATGTAAATAGCACATATCTGTATTCTGTAAATTGCACATATCTGCATTCTGCAACCGGTAAATTGTACATATCTGAATTCTTAAATCTGTAAATCGCACATATCTGAGTTCTTAAAACTGTAAATCGCGCATAGCTGCATTCTGAAATCTGCAATTCGCACATATCTGCATTCTGTAACCTGCAAATCGCACATATTTGCATTCAGCAACTTGTAAATTTGAAAAAATTGGGGGTCTATTAGACCCTAGATCTTACCTCTGCCCTCAAAGCATCTGACCACACCGTTCGGTGTGATAAAATGCTTTCCCACTGGAAATGTTTATATCCAGGAGGGGGGACAATCCCTCCCACTGCTTGTAAAAGCAGTCTAGAGGCTAATTAGCCACTAGGATTGCTTTTACATGAAAGCCGTTCACTATCTGAAAAGAGTACCAAGATGATACCTAAACCTGCAGGCATCATTCTGGTATAACCATTCAAATTCCAGCAACATACCAGTACGTTGCTGGTCCTTGTTGGACATATATTGTAATTTTTTTTCATGCAGCCTGTTGGCTGAAGGAAAAAAAAGAGATTGATCGGTGGGTATGCCCACCATTAGAATACCTCCCTTCATCCACCCACTTCTAATGGTGGGCATACATGCACCATTTATATATGCCGAAGCATGGGGGCATCCTCCCGCAAAAAAGTTATGCCACGTACACACGGTCGGACTTTTCCATGGGCAAGCCATCTTTCGGAATTTCGACCATATGTATGCGGATTAGGAGCAAAATCGCTCCTCCGTCCCTGCTGCCCCCATGCTTCAGCATATATGCTCTTTTTTTTTAACTGTGGTGTTGAAATCACCTCCTACAGCACTGGAGTCACAGCTTTATGTATCGTGAGGGCAAATGCTGCTGCTCTCAAGATAAATAAATCTGCGCTGCAGCTGAATGGCGCATCTGAAAACAAAAAAATGGTAAATCGCACATATTTGCATTCTACAAGCTGTAAATCACATATCTGCATTCTGCAACCTATAAATCGCACATAACTGCATTTTGAAACCTGTAACTTGCACATATCTGCATTCTGCAGCATTTAAATCGCACATATCTGCATTCTGAAACCTATAAATCGCACATAACTGCATTCTGCAACCTGTAAATTGCACATATCTGCATTCTGTAAATCGCACATAACTGCATTCAGCAACCTGTAAATTGCACATATCTGCAACATGTAAATAGCACATATCTGTATTCTGTAAATTGCACATATCTGCATTCTGCAACCGGTAAATTGCACATATCTGAATTCTTAAATCTGTAAATCGCACATATCTGAGTTCTTAAATCTGTAAATCGCGCATAGCTGCATTCTGAAATGTGCAATTCGCACATATCTGCATTCTGTAACCTGCAAATCGCACATATCTGCATTCAGCAACTTGTAAATTTGAAAAAATTGGGGGTCTATTAGACCCTAGATCTTACCTCTGCCCTCAAAGCATCTGACCACACCGTTCGGTGTGATAAAATGCTTTCCCACTGGAAATGTTTATATCCAGGAGGGGGGACAATCCCTCCCACTGCTTGTAAAAGCAGTCTAGAGGCTAATTAGCCCCTAGGATTGCTTTTACATGAAAGCCGTTCACTATCTGAAAAGAGTACCAAGATGATACCTAAACCTGCAGGCATCATTCTGGTATAACCATTCAAATTCCAGCAACATACCAGTACGTTGCTGGTCCTTGTTGGACATATATTGTAATTTTTTTTCATGCAGCCTGTTGGCTGAAGGAAAAAAAAGAGATTGATCGGTGGGTATGCCCACCATTAGAATACCTCCCTTCATCCACCCACTTCTAATGGTGGGCATACATGCACCATTTATATATGCCGAAGCATGGGGGCATCCTCCCGCAAAAAAGTTATGCCACGTACACACGGTCGGACTTTTCCATGGGCAAGCCATCTTTCGGAATTTCGACCATATGTATGTGGATTAGGAGCAAAATCGCTCCTCCGTCCCTGCTGCCCCCATGCTTCAGCATATATGCTCTTTTTTTTTAACTGTGGTGTTGAAATCACCTCCTACAGCACTGGAGTCACAGCTTTATGTATCGTGAGGGCAAATGCTGCTGCTCTCAAGATAAATAAATCTGCGCTGCAGCTGAATGGCGCATCTGAAAACAAAAAAATGGTAAATCGCACATATTTGCATTCTACAAGCTGTAAATCACATATCTGCATTCTGCAACCTATAAATCGCACATAACTGCATTTTGAAACCTGTAACTTGCACATATCTGCATTCTGCAGCATTTAAATCGCACATATCTGCATTCTGAAACCTATAAATCGCACATAACTGCATTCTGCAACCTGTAAATTGCACATATCTGCATTCTGTAAATCGCACATAACTGCATTCAGCAACCTGTAAATTGCACATATCTGCAACATGTAAATAGCACATATCTGTATTCTGTAAATTGCACATATCTGCATTCTGCAACCGGTAAATTGCACATATCTGAATTCTTAAATCTGTAAATCGCACATATCTGAGTTCTTAAATCTGTAAATCGCGCATAGCTGCATTCTGAAATCTGCAATTCGCACATATCTGCATTCTGTAACCTGCAAATCGCACATATCTGCATTCAGCAACTTGTAAATTTGAAAAAATTGGGGGTCTATTAGACCCTAGATCTTACCTCTGCCCTCAAAGCATCTGACCACACCGTTCGGTGTGATAAAATGCTTTCCCACTGGAAATGTTTATATCCAGGAGGGGGGACAATCCCTCCCACTGCTTGTAAAAGCAGTCTAGAGGCTAATTAGCCACTAGGATTGCTTTTACATGAAAGCCGTTCACTATCTGAAAAGAGTACCAAGATGATACCTAAACCTGCAGGCATCATTCTGGTATAACCATTCAAATTCCAGCAACATACCAGTACGTTGCTGGTCCTTGTTGGACATATATTGTAATTTTTTTTCATGCAGCCTGTTGGCTGAAGGAAAAAAAAGAGATTGATCGGTGGGTATGCCCACCATTAGAATACCTCCCTTCATCCACCCACTTCTAATGGTGGGCATACATGCACCATTTATATATGCCGAAGCATGGGGGCATCCTCCCGCAAAAAAGTTATGCCACGTACACACGGTCGGACTTTTCCATGGGCAAGCCATCTTTCGGAATTTCGACCATATGTATGCGGATTAGGAGCAAAATCGCTCCTCTGTCCCTGCTGCCCCCATGCTTCAGCATATATGCTCTTTTTTTTTAACTGTGGTGTTGAAATCACCTCCTACAGCACT
Source organism: Lithobates pipiens (assembly GCF_037356315.1). Lineage (NCBI taxonomy): Eukaryota > Metazoa > Chordata > Amphibia > Anura > Ranidae > Lithobates > Lithobates pipiens. The sequence continues at coordinate 588,922,874 of NW_027507758.1, read as the reverse complement.
GGAGTCACAGCTTTATGTATCGTGAGGGCAAATGCTGCTGCTCTCAAGATAAATAAATCTGCGCTGCAGCTGAATGGCGCATCTGAAAACAAAAAAATGGTAAATCGCACATATTTGCATTCTACAAGCTGTAAATCACATATCTGCATTCTGCAACCTATAAATCGCACATAACTGCATTTTGAAACCTGTAACTTGCACATATCTGCATTCTGCAGCATTTAAATCGCACATATCTGCATTCTGAAACCTATAAATCGCACATAACTGCATTCTGCAACCTGTAAATTGCACATATCTGCATTCTGTAAATCGCACATAACTGCATTCAGCAACCTGTAAATTGCACATATCTGCAACATGTAAATAGCACATATCTGTATTCTGTAAATTGCACATATCTGCATTCTGCAACCGGTAAATTGCACATATCTGAATTCTTAAATCTGTAAATCGCACATATCTGAGTTCTTAAATCTGTAAATCGCGCATAGCTGCATTCTGAAATCTGCAATTCGCACATATCTGCATTCTGTAACCTGCAAATCGCACATATCTGCATTCAGCAACTTGTAAATTTGAAAAAATTGGGGGTCTATTAGACCCTAGATCTTACCTCTGCCCTCAAAGCATCTGACCACACCGTTCGTTGTGATAAAATGCTTTCCCACTGGAAATGTTTATATCCAGGAGGGGGGACAATCCCTCCCACTGCTTGTAAAAGCAGTCTAGAGGCTAATTAGCCACTAGGATTGCTTTTACATGAAAGCCGTTCACTATCTGAAAAGAGTACCAAGATGATACCTAAACCTGCAGGCATCATTCTGGTATAACCATTCAAATTCCAGCAACATACCAGTACGTTGCCGGTCCTTGTTGGACATATATTGTAATTTTTTTTCATGCAGCCTGTTGGCTGAAGGAAAAAAAAGAGATTGATCGGTGGGTATGCCCACCATTAGAATACCTCCCTTCATCCACCCACTTCTAATGGTGGGCATACATGCACCATTTATATATGCCGAAGCATGGGGGCATCCTCCCGCAAAAAAGTTATGCCACGTACACACGGTCGGACTTTTCCATGGGCAAGCCATCTTTCAGAAATTCGACCATATGTATGCGGATTAGGAGCAAAATCGCTCCTCCGTCCCTGCTGCCCCCATGCTTCAGCATATATGCTCTTTTTTTTTTAACTGTGGTGTTGAAATCACCTCCTACAGCACTGGAGTCACAGCTTTATGTTTCGTGAGGGCAAATGCTGTTGCTCTCAAGATAAATAAATCTGCACTGCAGCTGAATAGCGCATCTGAAAACAACAAAATGGTAAATCGCACATATTTGCCTTCTGCAACCTGTAAATCACATATCTGCATTCTGCAACCTATAAATCGCACATAACTGCATTCTGAAACCTGTAACTTGCACATATCTGCATTCTGCAGCATTTAAAGCGCACATATCTGCATTCTGAAACCTATGAATCGCACATTACTGCATTCTGCAACCTGTGAATTGCACATATCTGCATTCTGTGAATCGCACATAACTGCATTCAGCAACCTGTAAATTGCACATATCTGCAACATGTAAATAGTACATATCTGTATTCTGTAAATTGCACATATCTGCATTCTGCAACCGGTAAATTGCACATAACTGCATTCTTAAATCTGTAAATCGCACATATCTGAATTCTTAAATCTGTAAATCGCACATAGCTGCATTCTGAAATCTGCAATTCGCACATATCTGCATTCTGTAACCTGTAAATTGCACATATCTGCATTCAGCCACCTGTAAATTTGAAAAAATTGGGGTCTATTAGACCCTAGATCTTACCTCTGCCCTCAAAGCATCTGACCACACCGTTGGGTGTGATAAAATGCTTTCCCACTGGAAATGTTTATATCCAGGAGGGGGGACAGTCCCTCCCACTGCTTGTAAAAGCAGTCTAGAGGCTAATTAGCCACTAGGATTGCTTTTACATGAAAGCCGATCACTATCTGAAAAGAATACCAAGATGATACCTAAACCCGCAGGCATCATTCTGGTATAACCATTCAAATTCCAGCAACATACCAGTACGTTGCTGGTCCTTGTTGGACATATATTGTATTTTTTTTTTCATGCAGCCTGTTGGCTGAAGGAAAAAAAAAGAGATTGATCGGTGGGTATGCCCACCATTAGAATACCTCCCTTCATCCACCCACTTCTAATGGTGGGCATACATGCACCATTTATATATGCCGAAGCATGGGGGCATCCTCCCGCAAAAAAGTTATGCCACGTACACACGGTCGGACTTTTCCACGGGCAAGCCATCTTTCGGAACTTCGACCATATGTATGCGGATTAGGAGCAAAATCGCTCCTCCGTCCCTGCTGCCCCCATGCTTCAGCATATATGCTCTTTTTTTTTAACTGTGGTGTTGAAATCACCTCCTACAGCACTGGAGTCACAGCTTTATGTATCCTGAGGGCAAATGCTGCTGCTCTCAAGATAAATAAATCTGCACTGCAGCTGAATGGCGCATCTGAAAACAAAAAAATGGTAAATCGCACATATTTGCATTCTACAAGCTGTAAATCACATATCTGCATTCTGCAACCTATAAATCGCACATAACTGCATTCTGAAACCTGTAACTTGCACATATCTGCATTCTGCAGCATTTAAATCACACATATCTGCATTCTGAAACCTATAAATCGCACATAACTGCATTCTGCAACCTGTAAATTGCACATATCTGCATTCTGTAAATCGCACATAACTGCATTCAGCAACCTGTAAATTGCACATATCTGCAACATGTAAATAGCACATATCTGTATTTTGTAAATTGCACATATCTGCATTCTGCAACCGGTAAATTTGAAAAAATTGGGGGTCTATTAGACCCTAGATCTTACCTCTGCCCTCAAAGCATCTGACCACACCGTTGGGTGTGATAAAATGCTTTCCCACTGGAAATGTTTATATCCAGGAGGGGGGACATTCCCTCCCACTGCTTGTAAAAGCAGTCTAGAGGCTAATTAGCCACTAGGATTGCTTTTACATGAAAGCCAATCACTATCTGAAAAGAATACCAAGATGATACCTAAACCCGCAGGCATCATTCTGGTATAACCATTCAAATTCCAGCAACATACCAGTACGTTGCTGGTCCTTGTTGGACATATATTGTAATTTTTTTTCATGCAGCCTGTTGGCTGAAGGAAAAAAAAAGAGATTGATCGGTGGGTATGCCCACCATTAGAATACCTCCCTTCATCCACCCACTTCTAATGGTGGGCATACATGCACCATTTATATATGCCGAAGCATGGGGGCATCCTCCCGCAAAAAAGTTATGCCACGTACACACGGTCGGACTTTTCCATGGGCAAGCCATCTTTCGGAATTTCGACCATATGTATGCGGATTAGGAGCAAAATCGCTCCTCCGTCCCTGCTGCCCCCATGCTTCAGCATATATGCTCTTTTTTTTTAACTGTGGTGTTGAAATCACCTCCTACAGCACTGGAATCACAGCTTTATGTATCGTGAGGGCAAATGCTGTTGCTCTCAAGATAAATAAATCTGCGCTGCAGCTGAATAGCGCATCTGAAAACAAAAAATGGTAAATCGCACATATTTGCCTTCTGCAACCTGTAAATCACATATCTGCATTCTGCAACCTATAAATCGCACATAACTGCATTCTGAAACCTGTAACTTGCACATATCTGCATTCTGCAGCATTTAAAGCGCACATATCTGCATTCTGAAACCTATATATCGCACATAACTACATTCTGCAACCTGTAAATTGCACACATCTGCATTCTGTAAATCGCACATAACTGCATTCAGCAACCTGTAAATTGCACATATCTGCAACATGTAAATAGCACATATCTGTATTCTGTAAATTGCACATATCTGCTTTCTGCAACCGGTAAATTGCACATAACTGCATTCTTAAATCTGTAAATCGCACATATCTGAATTCTTAAATCTGTAAATTGCACATAGCTGCATTCTGCAATCTGCAATTCGCACATATCTGCATTCTGAAACCTATAAATCGCACATAACTGCATTCTGCAACCTGTAAATTGCACATATCTGCATTCTGTAAATCGCACATAACTGCATTCAGCAACCTGTAAATTGCACATATCTGCAACATGTAAATAGCACATATCTGTATTCTGTAAATTGCACATATCTGCATTCTGCAACCGGTAAATTGCACATATCTGAATTCTTAAATCTGTAAATTGCACATATCTGAGTTCTTAAATCTGTAAATCGCGCATAGCTGCATTCTGAAATCTGCAATTCGCACATATCTGCATTCTGTAACCTGTAAATCGCACATATCTGCATTCAGCAACCTGTAAATTTGAAAAAATTGGGGGTCTATTAGACCCTAGATCTTACCTCTGCTCTCAAAGCATCTGACCACACCGTTCGGTGTGATAAAATGCTTTCCCACTGGAAATTTTTATATCGGGGAGGGGGGACATTCCATCCCACTGCTTGTAAAAGCAGTCTAGAGGCTAATTAGCCACTAGGATTGCTATTACATGAAAGCCGATCACTATCTGAAAAGAATACCAAGATGATACCTAAACCCGCAGGCATCATTCTGGTATAACCATTCAAATTCCAGCAACATACCAGTACGTTGCTGGTCCTTGTTGGACATATATTGTAATTTTTTTTTCATGCAGCCTGTTGGCTGAAGGAAAAAAAAAAGAGATTGATCGGTGGGTATGCCCACCATTAGAATACCTCCCTTCATCCACCCACTTCTAATGGTGGGCATACATGCACCATTTATATATGCCGAAGCATGGGGGCATCCTCCCGCAAAAAAGTTATGCCACGTACACACGGTCGGACTTTTCCACGGGCAAGCCATCTTTCGGAATTTCGACCATATGTATGCGGATTAGGAGCAAAATCGCTCCTCCGTCCCTGCTGCCCCCATGCTTCAGCATATATGCTCTTTTTTTAACTGTGGTGTTGAAATCACCTCCTACAGCACTGGAGTCACAGCTTTATGTATCCTGAGGGCAAATGCTGCTGCTCTCAAGATAAATAAATCTGCGCTGCAGCTGAATGGCGCATCTGAAAACAAAAAATGGTAAATCGCACATATTTGCATTCTACAAACTGTAAATCACATATCTGCATTCTGCAACCTATAAATCGCACATAACTGCATTCTGAAACCTGTAACTTGCACATATCTGCATTCTGCAGCATTTAAATCGCACATATCTGCATTCTGAAACCTATAAATCGCACATAACTGCATTCTGCAACCTGTAAATTGCACATATCTGCATTCTGTAAATCGCACATAACTGCATTCAGCAACCTGTAAATTGCACATATCTGCAACATGTAAATAGCACATATCTGTATTCTGTAAATTGCACATATCTGCATTCTGCAACCGGTAAATTGCACATATCTGAATTCTTAAATCTGTAAATTGCACATATCTGAGTTCTTAAATCTGTAAATCGCGCATAGCTGCATTCTGAAATCTGCAATTCGCACATATCTGCATTCTGTAACCTGTAAATCGCACATATCTGCATTCAGCAACCTGTAAATTTGAAAAAATTGGGGGTCTATTAGACCCTAGATCTTACCTCTGCCCTCAAAGCATCTGACCACACCGTTCGGTGTGATAAAATGCTTTCCCACTGGATATGTTTATATCGGGGAGGGGGGACATTCCATCCCACTGCTTGTAAAAGCAGTCTAGAGGCTAATTAGCCACTAGGATTGCTATTACATGAAAGCCGATCACTATCTGAAAAGAATACCAAGATGATACCTAAACCAGCAGGCATCATTCTGGTATAACCATTCAAATTCCAGCAACATACCAGTACGTTGCTGGTCCTTGTTGGACATATATTGTAATTTTTTTTTCATGCAGCCTGTTGGCTGAAGGAAAAAAAAAAGAGATTGATCGGTGGGTATGCCCACCATTAGAATACCTCCCTTCATCCACCCACTTCTAATGGTGGGCATACATGCACCATTTATATATGCCGAAGCATGGGGGCATCCTCCCGCAAAAAAGTTATGCCACGTACACACGGTCGGACTTTTCCACGGGCAAGCCATCTTTCGGAATTTCGACCATATGTATGCGGATTAGGAGCAAAATCGCTCCTCCGTCCCTGCTGCCCCCATGCTTCAGCATATATGCTCTTTTTTTTAACTGTGGTGTTGAAATCACCTCCTACAGCACTGGAGTCACAGCTTTATGTATCGTGAGGGCAAATGCTGTTGCTCTCAAGATAAATAAATCTGCGCTGCAGCTGAATAGCGCATCTGAAAACAAAAAAATGGTAAATCGCACATATTTGCCTTCTGCAACCTGTAAATCCCATATCTGCATTCTGCAACCTATCAATCGCACATAACTGCATTCTGAAACCTGTAACTTGCACATATCTGCATTCTGCAGCATTTAAAGCGCACATATCTGCATTCTGAAACCTATATATCGCACATAACTACATTCTGCAACCTGTAAATTGCACACATCTGCATTCTGTAAATCGCACATAACTGCATTCAGCAACCTGTAAATTGCACATATCTGCAACATGTAAATAGCACATATCTGTATTCTGTAAATTGCACATATCTGCTTTCTGCAACCGGTAAATTGCACATAACTGCATTCTTAAATCTGTAAATCGCACATATCTGAATTCTTAAATCTGTAAATTGCACATAGCTGCATTCTGCAATCTGCAATTCGCACATATCTGCATTCTGTAACCTGTAAATCGCACATATCTGCATTCAGCAACCTGTAAATTTGAAAAAATTGGGGGTCTATTAGACCCTAGATCTTACCTCTGCCCTCAAAGCATCTGACCACACCGTTCGGTGTGATAAAATGCTTTCCCACTGGATATGTTTATATCGGGGAGGGGGGACATTCCCTCCCACTGCTTGTAAAAGCAGTCTAGAGGCTAATTAGCCACTAGGATTGCTTTTACATGAAAGCCGATCACTATCTGAAAAGAATACCAAGATGATACCTAAACCCGCAGGCATCATTCTGGTATAACCATTCAAATTCCAGCAACATACCAGTACGTTGCTGGTCCTTGTTGGACATATATTGTAATTTTTTTTTCATGCAGCCTGTTGGCTGAAGGAAAAAAAAAAGAGATTGATCGGTGGGTATGCCCACCATTAGAATACCTCCGTTCATCCACCCACTTCTAATGGTGGGCATACATGCACCATTTATATATGCCGAAGCATGGGGGCATCCTCCCGCAAAAAAGTTATGCCACGTACACACGGTCGGACTTTTCTACGGGCAAGCCATCTTTCGGAACTTCGACCATATGTATGCGGATTAGGAGCGAAATCGCTCCTCCGCCCCTGCTGCCCCCATGCTTCAGCATATATGCTCTTTTTTTTTTAACTGTGGTGTTGAAATCACCTCCTACAGCACTGGAGTCACAGCTTTATGTATCGTGAGGGCAAACGCTGTTGCTCTCAAGATAAATAAATCTGAGCTGCAGCTGAATGGCGCATCTGAAAACAAAAAAATGGTAAATCGCACATATTTGCATTCTACAAGCTGTAAATCACATATCTGAATTCTGCAACCTATAAATCGCACATAACTGCATTCTGAAACCTGTAACTTGCACATATCTGCATTCTGCAGCATTTAAAGCGCACATATCTGCATTCTGAAACCTATGAATCGCACATTACTGCATTCTGCAACCTGTGAATTGCACATATCTGCATTCTGTAAATCGCACATAACTGCATTCAGCAACATGTAAATTGCATATATCTGCAACATGTAAATAGTACATATCTATATTCTGTAAATTGCACATATCTGCATTCTGCAACCGGTAAATTGCACATAACTGCATTCTTAAATCTGTAAATCGCACATATCTGAATTCTTAAATCTGTAAATTGCACATAGCTGCATTCTGCAATCTGCAATTCGCACATATCTGCATTCTGTAACCTGTAAATCGCACATATCTGCATTCAGCAACCTGTAAATTTGAAAAAATTGGGGGTCTATTAGACCCTAGATCTTACCTCTGCCCTCAAAGCATCTGACCACACCGTTCGGTGTGATAAAATGCTTTCCCACTGGATATGTTTATATCGGGGAGGGGGACATTCCCTCCCACTGCTTGTAAAAGCAGTCTAGAGGCTAATTAGCCACTAGGATTGCTTTTACATGAAAGCCGATCACTATCTGAAAAGAATACCAAGATGATACCTAAACCCGCAGGCATCATTCTGGTATAACCATTCAAATTCCAGCAACATACCAGTACGTTGCTGGTCCTTGTTGGACATATATTGTAATTTTTTTTTCATGCAGCCTGTTGGCTGAAGGAAAAAAAAAAGAGATTGATCGGTGGGTATGCCCACCATTAGAATACCTCCGTTCATCCACCCACTTCTAATGGTGGGCATACATGCACCATTTATATATGCATGGGGGCATCCTCCCGCAAAAAAGTTATGCCACGTACACACGGTCGGTCTTTTCTACGGGCAAGCCATCTTTCGGAACTTCGACCATATGTATGCGGATTAGGAGCGAAATCGCTCCTCCGCCCCTGCTGCCCCCATGCTTCAGCATATATGCTCTTTTTTTTTAACTGTGGTGTTGAAATCACCTCCTACAGCACTGGAGTCACAGCTTTATGTATCGTGAGGGCAAACGCTGTTGCTCTCAAGATAAATAAATCTGAGCTGCAGCTGAATGGCGCATCTGAAAACAAAAAAATGGTAAATCGCACATATTTGCATTCTACAAGCTGTAAATCACATATCTGCATTCTGCAACCTATAAATCGCACATAACTGCATTCTGAAACCTGTAACTTGCACATATCTGCATTCTGCAGCATTTAAAGCGCACATATCTGCATTCTGAAACCTATGAATCGCACATTACTGCATTCTGCAACCTGTGAATTGCACATATCTGCATTCTGTAAATCGCACATAACTGCATTCAGCAACATGTAAATTGCATATATCTGCAACATGTAAATAGTACATATCTATATTCTGTAAATTGCACATATCTGCATTCTGCAACCGGTAAATTGCACATAACTGCATTCTTAAATCTGTAAATCGCACATATCTGAATTCTTAAATCTGTAAATTGCACATAGCTGCATTCTGCAATCTGCAATTCGCACATATCTGCATTCTGTAACCTGTAAATCGCACATATCTGCATTCAGCAACCTGTAAATTTGAAAAAAATTGGGGGTCTATTAGACCCTAGATCTTACCTCTGCCCTCAAAGCATCTGACCACACCGTTCGGTGTGATAAAATGCTTTCCCACTGGATATGTTTATATCGGGGAGGGGGACATTCCCTCCCACTGCTTGTAAAAGCAGTCTAGAGGCTAATTAGCCACTAGGATTGCTTTTACATGAAAGCCGATCACTATCTGAAAAGAATACCAAGATGATACCTAAACCCGCAGGCATCATTCTGGTATAACCATTCAAATTCCAGCAACATACCAGTACGTTGCTGGTCCTTGTTGGACATATATTGTAATTTTTTTTTCATGCAGCCTGTTGGCTGAAGGAAAAAAAAAAGAGATTGATCGGTGGGTATGCCCACCATTAGAATACCTCCCTTCATCCACCCACTTCTAATGGTGGGCATACATGCACCATTTATATATGCCGAAGCATGGGGGCATCCTCCCACAAAAAAGTTATGCCACGTACACACGGTCGGACTTTTCCACGGGCAAGCCATCTTTCGGAATTTCGACCATATGTATGCGGATTAGGAGCAAAATCGCTCCTCCGTCCCTGCTGCCCCCATGATTCAGCATATATGCTCTTTTTTTTAACTGTGGTGTTGAAATCACCTCCTACAGCACTGGAGTCACAGCTTTATGTATCGTGAGGGTAAATGCTGTTGCTTTGAAGATAAATAAATCTGCGCTGCAACTGAATAGCGCATCTGAAAACAAAAAAAATTGTAAATCGCACATATTTGCCTTCTGCAACCTGTAAATCACATATCTGCATTCTGCAACCTATAAATCGCACATAACTGCATTCTGAAACCTGTAACTTGCACATATCTGCATTCTGCAGCATTTAAAGCGCACATATCTGCATTCTGAAACCTATATGTCGCACATAACTGCATTCAGCAACCTGTAAATTGCACATATCTGCAACATGTAAATAGCACATATCTGTATTCTGTAAATTGCACATATCTGCATTCTGCAACCGGTAAATTGCAAATATTTGAATTCTTAAATCTGTAAATCGCACATATCTGAGTTCTTAAATCTGTAAATTGCACATAGCTGCATTCTGCAATCTGCAATGCGCACATATCTGCATTCTGTAACCTGTAAATCGCACATATCTGCATTCGGCAACCTGTAAATTTGAAAAAATTGGGGGTCTATTAGACTCTAGATCTTACCTCTGCCCTCAAAGCATCTGACCACACCGTTCGGTGTGATAAAATGCTTTCCCACTGGAAATGTTTATATCCGGGAGGGGGGACATTCCCTCCCACTTCTTGTAAAAGCAGTCGAGAGCAGTGGTCATCAACCCTGTCCTCAGGGCCCACTAACAGGCCAGGTTTTATGTATTACCTTGGGGGAGATGCAGACTAGAATACTGCAATCACTGAGCAGCAAATTATATCACCTGTGATGTAGTTCAGTTATCTTGAAACTCAGGCCTGTTAGTGGGTCCTGAGGACAGGGTTGATGGCCACTGGTCTAGAGGCTAATTAGCCACTAGGATTGCTTTTACATGAAAGCCGATCACTATCTGAAAAGAATACCAAGATGATACCTAAACCCGGAGGCATCATTCTGGTATAACCATTAAAATTCCAGCAACATACCAGTACGTTGCTGGTCCTTGTTGGACATATATTGTAATTTTTTTTTTCATGCAGCCTGTTGGCTGAAGGAAAAAAAAAAGAGATTGATCGGTGGGTATGCCCACCATTAGAATACTTCCCTTCATCCACCCACTTCTAATGGTGGGTATACATGCACCATTTATATATGCCGAAGCATGGGGGCATCCTCCCGCAAAAAAGTTATGCCACGTACACACGGTCGGACTTTTCCACGGGCAAGCCATCTTTCGGAATTTCGACCATATGTATGCGGATTAGGAGCAAAATCGCTCCTCCGCCCCTGCTGCCCCCATGCTTCAGCATATATGCTCTTTTTTTTAACTGTGGTGTTGAAATCACCTCCTACAGCACTGGAGTCACAGCTTGTTAGAAAATTTTTGAGGTAATTAATATCTTAAAAGATAAAAGTTTCTGAAAATATATGTAAGTTATATGTTCAGTGGTAAGTGATGGTTTCTGAAGGTCACACAACAGCAGATCATATAGATAGGATTGGATTTGCTGAGTAGGTATTTCTATTTTTGAGTTACTAGTCAGAACAATGGGTGGAGTTATGCTACTTATCTATAGACTGAACCATATTGGGTATATATGCAAATGTGGGTGTTATTAGGATATGCTGACATAACATCTTGAAACAGTATAAGAATGGACTAGGGTTATAGGAAAGGTAGGATTGGTGGGAAGAGAAAGGATTCTACACTTTGGAGAATGTAGATCAGAAGACCCATTCCTCCTTCTGAAGCCATCATCATGCCATATGTTACCAGATGTCAATCTTGTCTTTGCTTGTCTTTCTGAACAATAAACAAACTATTGGACGAACGAAGGATTCTTCAATTTCTACTCCAGAAAGTACGTTTGAAATGCCTTGGATGAAAATTACATATCTCCGCTACACACACCCTTTGGAGAAGGGTTACTGATTCACATATAACACAAAGACTTTGCTATTCATTAAGAAACGCCCCTGTGAGTGAGTATGTAGAGTTTCCATTGCACTACATTTGTATTTACTCTCTACACTTTCACTTTTAACATTGTCGAGCCAGCCGAAATGATCAATTTCTACTCCTTGCCAAAGGGGGACATGAGATTTGTCAAGTTTTGGCAACAAATGATCAAAGAACCTAGAAGTAGGCGTTTGCGTCAGATGCGTAAAACGGTCCAGAAGAAAAGTAGAGGGTGAGTTTTTTTCTCTTTGTTTTCTCACCTCTCTGTACACAGAATAAAAAAAAAAAAAAGATGCAGCCTACGAAGTTGATTGACAAGGCCAGTTGGACGGTATACTTCAAGTTATTTTTGGAAAATCCAGGACTTTGTGAAGACGTAATTTAGTTACGTTCGTGAAGATATCTGCCAAGGTTAGTTCCTAAGAAGGTGAGAGAGTATCACATAAGAAAATATTGGGTTGTTACCCAAGAAGAAAAAAGTGTTGAAATAGGAACAAAGACTTCACGTTATTTGAAAAAGTCACCATTGTTGGTACAAAGGCAAATGTACACTTTGGGTGAGCTAATATGGAAGTCGGATTTTGATGTTTGAAGATGGAAGGTCCAAGCACAAAGGCAAAGAATAGATCAACAGGCAAGACACTACAGCACACTACAGCACATAATTCAAGAAACAAGGCAAGACACTACAGCACAAGGCAAAGAGCAAAGGCAAAGAGCTACAAGAAAAGAACGGAAAAAGAAAGATAAAGCAACGAACAACAAAGTTAAAAGGACATTATTCATCTCTTGTTTTATTTTAAGTACACACAGGACTATCATACTAACAAGGGGTGAGTGTGTTTGTTAATATAAAAGGGTAATATGGCAATGGTTAACATCTCTAGTCTCAGAAGTAAGTCTCAGTATGGTCGGGAAATTGATATATTTCATATGTATGGAATATAGGAATACATGCAGTAGTAAGGTAATTAATTAATTTATGCCAGAGTGTAAAGAAGTTCATTAAGAAGAAAATTAAGTTTAATGCTGCATGTATATCTTTATGTATTAAGCCCTGAACAAAGTTTTCAGAGAAAAATTATTGATTAAGATTGTGGAAAGAACTTTATGAAATTGAGATAATGGAAAAAACATGATGTTTAGTGTTTTACAAAAATTCTACAGATTTGGTTGCAGGAAATAATAAGTTAAGGATTGAGCAATCTTTACAAAAAATTCCAAACTTGGATTTGATTATTAAATTAAAAGTAGTAAATTGTTCTAATTTACTTAAGGTTACCCAGAAAAAATATTAAAATATGAAAGTTTTTGTTCAATCTAAAAAATTTTTAAAAAATAACTATTGTTAAAAGTTCTTGTAAATGAGTATTTCTGGTAAAAGTAAGGACTTTGGTTTGCGGGAGAAGTTTTCTCTGGGAAATGGCCAATCGCAGGTCATGGGCAGGATTCAATCTGTGAGTTTCACGAGATTGTCTTCTAAACAATTTTTTGTCATTATTATAATCAGGGAAGTCATATAACATGGTGTACATGATTTCTCGCAGATGTACAAACAAAATATGTTTAAAAAGTGATAAAAAGGTTAAACATTTTAAAAACGAGAAACAAGATTGTTACCGAATTGTACAGTGTAGGGTGTACAAAGCATGGTAGCCAAGACTGTCAGTAACAGATCATTCTCTGAAGAGTATATGACATGTGAGGAGTGTATTACCAACAGAGAGATGCAGATCAAGTTACAGACTGGTCAGTCATGCCATGACATTTTTTCATTTTTATGGATCAAAGCACAATACATTTTTGTGTTAAATTTTCCAGATACTTGGAAGAGGGTTCATTGATGAGGAAAATATATTTAAAAGGTATCATTACTTACTAAAAGTAATTGTTTTGAAAAATAAGATTTTTTAGGTCTTAATAACTTTTTTCGAGAGTTCATTGAGATTTTTGCAGACAAAGTATCTGTCTGAGTAAATTTTAATTAATTATATAGGCTTACTGTAGGGCAAATATATTTTTAATAACAAAAGATAACTTATATTCAAACATTTGAAGATCGGAAGAAAGCCCTTATGAATTTAGTATTTTTGGTAAATATAGAAATCTCTCCCAGTCATTTTACATTTAAGTGTATGTGGATGATGAGACAATTTCATTGGTATTTATAAATAAATGTGTTAGGCCACGTACACACGGGCGGACTGTTCGCCCAACCTTGTTCGGCAAACAGTTTCATCAAACAGTCCGCTCAAAATTTGCATGAGCGGACTTGCCCACACACGAGCGGACTGTTTGACGAACAAGGTTGGGCAAACAGTTCGCTCAACTTTTGAAATGAACGGACTCGCCCACGTAAGGCGGAGGCAAATCCGCCCATTTCGAGCGCGTGTACAGGTAGGCGGGGCCCGCGAAGGAGACGTCGCGGACTCCGCCGCCTGGAATGGGCTTAAAGGGGAACCCCAACGCCGAAAAAAATCGGCGTGGGGGTTCCCCCCAAGTCCACACCAGACCCTTGTCCGAGCACGCTACCCGGCCGGCCAGGAAAGGGGGGCGAGCGAGCGCGCCCCCCCTCCTGAGCCGTACCAGGCCGCGTGCCCTCAACATGGGGGGTGCCTTGGGGAAGGGGGGGCCGCGCGGCCCCCCCACCCCAAAGCACCTTGTCCCCATGTTGATGAGGACAAGGGCCTCTTCCCGACAACCCTGGCCGTTGGTTGTCGGGGTCTGCGGGCGGGGGGCTTATCGGAATCCGGGAGCCCCCTTTAAGAAGGGGGCCCCCGGATACCGGCCCCCCCACCCTATGTGAATGAGTATGGGGTACAATGTACCCCTACCCATTCACCTGTGAACTAAAGTACAATAAAAAACACAACACAGAGAAAAAATATTTTATTGCACAGCTCCGGGGGTCTTCGGGGGTCTTCTCGCCGGACTCCTCCGCTATGTGTGTGTAGCTCTTTTGCTAGCGGAGGAGCCCGGCTTTCTTCCTCCCCGCCGCCGGCCTCTTCTCCCGACTTCGGGGGTCTTGTCCCCCTCTTCGGTTCTTCTGCCGGGCCACCGCGCCTGGTCCGGTGGCCCGGTCTTCTGTCGCCGTCTTCCGTTCTTCTGTCGCCGCCTTCGGTTCTTCTGCCGGGCTACCGCGCCTTCTTGTAGCTCTTTTACAGGCGGTGGCCCGGTCTTCTGTCGCCGCTGTCGTCGCCGCCGCCGCCTTCCGTTCTTGTTCTTCTTCTTGTTCTTCTTCTTGTTCTTCTTCTTCTTCTCCTGGAGATGTTGACTCGACGATCTCTCCGGCCGGAATGCCAGAGCCGCGCTGTGCGGTCACTTATATAGTGACAATGGGGCGGTGTCACATGGTATATGTCACATGGGTTGGTCACATGGTGACCCCGCCCCCTTACGATGTCATAGTCCCCATGTGACATCAACCCATGTGACCAACCCATGTGACATATACCATGTGACACCGCCCCATTGTCACTATATAAGTGGCAGCGGAGCGTGTCCCTGGCATTCCGGCCGGAGAGATCGTCGAGTCAACATCTCCAGGAGAAGAAGAAGAAGAACAAGAAGAAGAACAAGAACGGAAGGCGGCGGCGGCGGCGACGACAGCGGCGACAGAAGACCGGGCCACCGCCTGTAAAAGAGCTACAAGAAGGCGCGGTGGCCCGGCAGAAGAACCGAAGGCGGCGACAGAAGAACGGAAGACGGCGACAGAAGACCGGGCCACCGGACCAGGCGCGGTGGCCCGGCAGAAGAACCGAAGAGGGGGACAAGACCCCCGAAGTCGGGAGAAGAGGCCGGCGGCGGGGAGGAAGAAAGCCGGACTCCTCCGCTAGCAAAAGAGCTACACACACATAGCGGAGGAGTCCGGCGAGAAGACCCCCGAAGACCCCCGGAGCTGTGCAATAAAATATTTTTTCTCTGTGTTGTGTTTTTTATTGTACTTTAGTTCACAGGTGAATGGGTAGGGGTACATTGTACCCCATACTCATTCACATAGGGTGGGGGGCCGGTATCCGGGGGCCCCCTTCTTAAAGGGGGCTCCCGGATTCCGATAAGCCCCCCGCCCGCAGACCCCGACAACCAACGGCCAGGGTTGTCGGGAAGAGGCCCTTGTCCTCATCAACATGGGGACAAGGTGCTTTGGGGTGGGGGGGCCGCGCGGCCCCCCCTTCCCCAAGGCACCCCCCATGTTGAGGGCACGCGGCCTGGTACGGCTCGGGAGGGGGGGGTGCGCTCGCTCGCCCCCCTTTCCTGGCCGGCCGGGTAGCGTGCTCGGACAAGGGTCTGGTGTGGACTTGGGGGGAACCCCCACGCCGATTTTTTTCGGCGTGGGGGTTCCCCTTTAAGCCCATTCCAGGCGGCGGAGCCCGCGACGTCTCCTTCGCGGGCCCCGCCTACCTGTACACGCGCTCGAAATGGGCGGACTTTCCGAGCGGGAACAGTCCGCTCATTTCGAAAGTACAGCGGACAAGCCCACACACGGGCGGACTGTTCGCTCAAACACAGTTTCAGCGGACAGTTTTTCGGAATTTCCGAAAGACTTTGTCCGTCCAACTGTCCGCTGAAACTGTCCGCTGAAAGCCCACACACGAGCGGACTGTCCGCCCAAACACTGTTCAGCGGACAAGGTTGGGCGAACAGTCCGCCCGTGTGTACGCGGCCTTAGGGGTGCAGTGTCCAATGCTACAGATCTGAGACATTGTGGGTTTAGCACCATTTGTTTTGAAAAACATCTTATGTTACACTAAAGGTGTTATTTCAAGGAAAACAGGAGGTGTCAATACACACAGCTTTGTCTAATGGCAATTGGATGTTAAAAAGATCAGTTGTAGTGTGAGGGATAGAGCCACAGTTGTGTAAATTAATCATGAAAATGTCACTTTTTCAACTTTTAGTGGACGCATTGAAAGCTGAATTTAAGACTGTCATATGTTGGTTTTGCAGTCAGTGACAGAGCAGGTGTGGTTCATTCAATCATATTGTATGCGGGAAATGCTGGGTTCTGAAAAGAAACTTCAACATGATCAAATTTCTTTCAGAAACAGAATATTTAGGAAAGCCCAACCTAAATCAATGTTCTTTTATAAAATTAAAATAAATTGTCAGTGTAGAGGAAAAAACAGTAATCTGGTAGGATTATTCTTTTAGAAGATTTAATATTAGTCACAGGATAAAGAGGGGGACTATGACATGTTGTATTAGTTAGAATCAGTACAGACTGATAAAGGAGATAACATTTATTGTAAAAATAAGTGGATTACAATAATAATGGATAGAGTTATTTTTAAATGAAAATATTTATTTTTGCATATCCAGGTACCTGACTGATTGATTGATTTTTGTTTTAGCTTATGAAAAAATTCTGAACTACTCATTTTAGAACACTTTGTCATCAAACTTCTGAAAATAGTTTTATTTGTTTATAGAATTATCTAAAGTGAAAGAGGCCTAACCTGATACTACAAAGTATTGAGGGATTTGGCAAGTCTATATAGATTGATTATATTAGTTTTTTTCACTTGCTACAGGAGGATTACAAGGATATTGTTTTTTTTTAGTTAATGTTTCTTTTTGATAAATTAATACAGGTAATTCTAGAAAAAAAAATATTTTTTTATAAAAACTAAGTTGTTGTGAACTTATGTCATATTCCATTGGGGTTGGATTTCAAACCATGGAATCAGTTAATGATTTAAAATTTTATAGGACAGGTAGTGAAGGACATGTATGCTATTTTAGGTTTAGTAAAGTTTTTGTTTCTAATCATTTTAAGTACTCAGGTACTGTAGAACGTATGAATAGTATTGGTTAAGATGATAAAGGTAAATATTGGGTGACTTATTTATCTGCTATAGTTAAAAAAAAAAAAAAAAACTTTATTATTTTCTAAACCTAGGTTTTGTTAATTTTTTGAGTTAATGCCAGTCTTTTGAGATTAGCATACTTAGTTTTTTATATTATCTGTTGTATAGAAAGTAGTGTGGTTGCAAATTTCGCAAACAACAAGAATAGGTATTTCAGAAGTTTGTTCACAAAACATGGCTAGGCCTTTGCTAAATTTAAATAGAAATGATGTCTTGAATGAGATTTCTACTTCTAATGAGTATGTTTAGTAATTTATTCCAGTAGCTAAAAGTTATGGTTAAGAATTATAGAGCTGAAGGTACCAAGGATGTCAACAGAGATGTCAACTGGGATATCAGTTGGGAAGATTTTTTTGTTATTTTTAAGGTACATTGGGATTATAGTTTTTGTTTCAAAAGTATTGGTAAAAATAAAAATAATTGGTAAAAATAAAAATAATTAGTAAAAATAAGAATAAAATGGGTAAACACAGAAAGGATTATCATTCTAAAATGGTTTACATTGATTAATGAAAATTATTTAGGAAAACATAATTTTTAAAAGAATTTGATACTTGTTTTCATTTTCTTTTATAGATATATCTTTCGTTTCTAAATGTAAAGAAAACAATTTTATTTTTATTTTTTTATTTAGTTTTTTAAAAATCTTCCATGACAATGCAACAGCATAACAACATTTCTATTTGTTACTATTTCTTGTTTTTTCAAAAAAAATATTATTTTTTGATTATGCTATCAAGAACTATCATTTTTTTGGTGAATTTCAATGATTTATTCATATGGACTTGCATCAAAAGCGACATATTGATCGGTCGATCATTATGTGATAGTAATAAGATAATAGGAAAGACAAAAATGTATAATTAGAAGTATATGAAGAAAAGGATTTCAATGTGTCTAAACAAAGTTATTGTTGAATTTAAATAATTTTGGAATGTTTAAAAAAAATATATATATAAAAAGTTGCTTGCTGGTCATGGATAGATGGATAAATAAATCGAAAAATAAATAGAATGATAGATAAAATATATAAAATATGACAATCAAATAATAGGAAAGTTTTTATGTATTTTGTTTCAAATCTGTATTAGGATTAGAATGAAACAAATTTATGAATTGATTAAGGAAGAAATGAAAAAAAGTGAAAAAAAATTATGACAAGTATTTTTAGTCGGAAAATGACTTCTGGTTTATCTGATCCAGTGATTAGCTATGGTACATCTGGAGCAATTGATTCAAAATGTGTATGAAAGGGCGCCATAAATGAAGTGTAAGTGATTTAGGTAATATCTAAGTTGTGTGAATGTCATTTTGTAACCAGTTGTTCTTTATGTCCAGAGTTTATGACTAAAGGTCAGTAGGTCAGTGGTTTCACAGATAAGAATACACATAGAGAGTGTGTCATATAATGGAATGAAATAGTTAAATATTTTTCATAGAAACATCTCAGAATTTTTGAAAATGTTTATGTACAAATTCTGACTCACTAAAATGTATTAATGAGTATTGTATTAATGTTTATTGTATTGTTTGTATTGGAAAAAAGAGAATCAGAGACATTTATTATTTAAGATGAATGCACTTATTATTTGTTGAATATCGTGCATTGAGGGGGAATATGTTAGAAGTGTTTGAGGTAATTAATATCTTAAAAGATAAAAGTTTCTGAAAATATATGTAAGTTATATGTTCAGTGGTAAGTGATGGTTTCTGAAGGTCACACAACAGCAGATCGTATAGATAGGAGTGGATTTGCTGAGTAGGTATTTCTATTTTTGAGTTACTAGTCAGAACAATGGGTGGAGTTATGCTACTTATCTATAGACTGAACCATATTGGGTATATATGCAAATGTGGGTGTTATTAGGATATGCTGACATAACATCTTGAAACAGTATAAGAATGGACTAGGGTTATAGGAAAGGTAGGATTGGTGGGAAGAGAAAGGATTCTACACTTTGGAGAATGTAGATCAGAAGACCCATTCCTCCTTCTGAAGCCATCATCATGCCATATGTTACCAGATGTCAATCTTGTCTTTGTTTGTCTTTCTGAACAATAAACGAACTATTGGGCGAACGAAGGATTCTTCAATTTCTACTCCAGAAAGTACGTTTGAAATGCCTTGGATGAAAATTACATATCTCCGCTACACACACCCTTTGGAGAAGGGTTACTGATTCACATATAACACAAAGACTTTGCTATTCATTAAGAAACGCCCCTGTGAGTGAGTATGTAGAGTTTCCATTGCACTTCATTTGTATTTACTCTCTACACTTCACTTTTTTACACAGCTTTATGTATCGTGAGGGCAAACGCTGTTGCTCTCAAGATAAATAAATCTGAGCTGCAGCTGAATGGCGCATCTGAAAACAAAAAAATGGTAAATAGCACATATTTGCATTCTACAAGCTGTAAATCACATATCTGCATTCTGCAACTTATAAATCGCACATAACTGCATTTTGAAACCTGTAACTTGCACATATCTGCATTCTGCAGCATTTAAATCGCACATATCTGCATTCTGAAACCTATAAATTGCACATAACTGCATTCTGCAACCTGTAAATTGCACATATCTGCATTCTGTAAATCGCACATAACTGCATTCAGCAACCTGTAAATTGCACATATCTGCAACATGTAAATAGCACATATCTGTATTCTGTAAATTGCACATATCTGCATTCTGCAATCGGTAAATTGCACATATCTGAATTCTTAAATCTGTAAATCGCACATATCTGAGTTCTTAAATCTGTAAATCGCGCATAGCTGCATTCTGAAATCTGCAATTCGCACATATCTGCATTCTGTAACCTGTAAATCGCACATATCTGCATTCAGCAACCTGTAAATTTGAAAAAATTGGGGGTCTATTAGACCCTAGATCTTACCTCTGCCCTCAAAGCATCTGACCACACCGTTCGGTGTGATAAAATGCTTTCCCACTGGAAATGTTTATATCCAGGAGGGGGGACATTCCCTCCCACTGCTTGTAAAAGCAGTCTAGAGGCTAATAAGCCACTAGGATTGCTTTTACATGAAAGCCGATCACTATCTGAAAAGAATACCAAGATGATACCTAAACCCGCAGGCATCATTCTGGTATAACCATTCAAATTCCAACAACATACCAGTACGTTGCTGGTCCTTGTTGGACATATATTGTAATTTTTTTTCATGCAGCCTGTTGGCTGAAGGAAAAAAAAAGAGATTGATCGGTGGGTATGCCCACCATTAGAATACCTCCCTTCATCCACCCACTTCTAATGGTGGGCATACATGCACCATTTATATATGCCGAAGCATGGGGGCATCCTCCCGCAAAAAAGTTATGCCACGTACACACGGTCAGACTTTTCCATGGGCAAGCCATCTTTCAGAATTTCGACCATATGTATGCGGATTAGGAGCAAAATCGCTCCTCCGTCCCTGCTGCCCCCATGCTTCAGCATATATGTTCTTTTTTTTAACTGTGGTGTTGAAATCACCTCCTACAGCACTGGAGTCACAGCTTTATGTATCGTGAGGGCAAATGCTGTTGCTCTCAAGATAAATAAATCTGCGCTGCAGCTGAATAGCGCATCTGAAAACAAAAAAAATTGTAAATCGCACATATTTGCCTTCTGCAACCTGTAAATCACATATCTGCATTCTGCAACCTAAAAATCGCACATAACTGCATTCTGAAACCTGTAACTTGCACATATCTGCATTCTGTAAATCGCACATAACTGCATTCAGCAACCTGTAAATTGCACATATCTGCAACATGTAAATAGCACATATTTGTATTCTGTAAATCGCACATATCTGCATTCTGCAACCGGTAAATTGCACATAACTGCATTCTTAAATCTGTAAATCGCACATATCTGAATTCTTAAATCTGTAAATCGCACATAGCTGCATTCTGAAATCTGCAATTTGCACATATCTGCATTCTGTAACCTGTAAATCGCACATATCTGCATTCAGCCACCTGTAAATTTGAAAAAATTGGGGTCTATTAGACCCTAGATCTTTCCTCTGCCCTCAAAGCATCTGACCACACCGTTCGGTGTGATAAAATGCTTTCCCAATGGCGATGTTTATATCCGGGAGGGGGGACATTCCCTCCCACTGCTTGTAAAAGCAGTCTAGAGGCTAATTAGCCACTAGGATGGCTTTACATGAAAGCCGATCACTATCTGAAAAGAATGATACCAAGATGATACCTAAACCCGCAGGCATCATTCTGGTATAACCATTCAAATTCCAGCAACATACCAGTACGTTGCTGGTCCTTGTTGGACATATATTGTAATCTTTTTTTCATGCAGCCTGTTGGCTGAAGGAAAAAAGAGATTGATCGGTGGGTATGCCCACCATTAGAATACCACCCTTCATCCACCCACTTCTAATGATGGACATACATGCACCATTTATATATGCCGAAGCATGGGGGCATCCTCCCACAAAAAAGTTATGCCACGTACACACGGTCGGACTTTTCCACGGGCAAGCCATCTTTCGGAATTTCGACCATATGTATGCGGATTAGGAGCAAAATCGCTCCTCCGTCCCTGCTGCCCCCATGCTTCAGCATATATGCTCTTTTTTTTTAACTGTGGTGTTGAAATCACCTCCTACAGCACTGGAGTCAGAGCTTTATGTATCCTGAGGGCAAATGCTGCTGCTCTCAAGATAAATAAATCTGCGCTGCAGCTGAATGGCGCATCTGAAAACAAAAAAATGGTAAATCGCACATATTTGCATTCTACAAGCTGTAAATCACATATCTGCATTCTGCAACCTATAAATCGCACATAACTGCATTCTGAAACCTGTAACTTGCACATATCTGCATTCTGCAGCATTTAAATCGCACATATCTGCATTCTGAAACCTATAAATCGCACATAACTGCATTCTGCAACCTGTAAATTGCACATATCTGCATTCTGTAAATCGCACATAACTGCATTCAGCAACCTGTAAATTGCACATATCTGCAACATGTAAATAGCACATATCTGTATTCTGTAAATTGCACATATCTGCATTCTGCAACCGGTAAATTGCACATATCTGAATTCTTAAATCTGTAAATCGCACATATCTGAGTTCTTAAATCTGTAAATCGTGCATAGCTGCATTCTGAAATCTGCAATTTGCACATATCTGTATTCTGTAACCTGTAAATCGCACATATCTGCATTCAGCAACCTGTAAATTTGAAAAAATTGGGGGTCTATTAGACCCTAGATCTTACCTCTGCCCTCAAAGCATCTGACCACACCGTTCGGTGTGATAAAATGCTTTCCCACTGGAAATGTTTATATCCAGGAGGGGGGATATTCCCTCCCACTGCTTGTAAAAGCAGTCTAGAGGCTAATTAGCCACTAGGATTGCTTTTACATGAAAGCCGATCACTATCTGAAAAGAATACCAAGATGATACCTAAACCCGCAGGCATCATTCTGGTATAACCATTCAAATTCCAGCAACATACCAGTACGTTGCTGGTCCTTGTTGGACATATATTGTAATTTTTTTTCATGCAGCCTGTTGGCTGAAGGAAAAAAAAAGAGATTGATCGGATCGGTGGGTATGCCCACCATTAGACTACCTCCCTTCATCCACCCACTTCTAATGGTGGGCATACATGCACCATTTATATATGCCGAAGCATGGGGGCATCCTCCCGCAAAAAAGTTATGCCACGTACACACGGTCGGACTTTTCCACGGGCAAGCCATCTTTCGGAATTTCGACCATATGTATGCGGATTAGGAGCGAAATCGCTCCTCCGCCCCTGCTGCCCCCATGCTTCAGCATATATGCTCTTTTTTTTTAACTGTGGTGTTGAAATCACCTCCTACAGCACTGGAGTCACAGCTTTATGTATCGTGAGGGCAAACGCTGTTGCTCTCAAGATAAATAAATCTGAGCTGCAGCTGAATGGCGCATCTGAAAACAAAAAAATGGTAAATTGCACATATTTGCATTCTACAAGCTGTAAATCACATATCTGCATTCTGCAACCTATAAATCACACATAACTGCATTCTGAAACCTGTAACTTGCACATATCTGCATTCTGCAGCATTTAAAGCGCACATATCTGCATTCTGAAACCTATGAATCGCACATTACTGCATTCTGCAACCTGTGAATTGCACATATCTGCATTCTGTAAATCGCACATAACTGCATTCAACAACATGTAAATTGCATATATCTGCAACATGTAAATAGCACATATCCGTATTCTGTAAATCGTACATATCTGCATTCTGCAACCGGTAAATTGCACATAACTGCATTCTTAAATCTGTAAATCGCACATATCTGAATTCTTAAATCTGTAAATCGCACATAGCTGCATTCTGCAATCTGCAATTCGCACATATCTGCATTCTGTAACCTGTAAATCGCACATATCTGCATTCAGCCACCTGTAAATTTGAAAAAATTGGGGTCTATTAGACCCTAGATCTTTCCTCTGCCCTCAAAGCATCTGACCACACCATTCGGTGTGATAAAATGCTATCCCAATGGCGATGTTTATATCCGGGAGGGCGGACATTCCCTCCCACTGCTTGTAAAAGCAGTCTAGAGGCTAATTAGCCACTAGGATTGCTTTACATGAAAGCCGATCACTATCTGAAAAGAATGATACCAAGATGATACCTAAACCCGCAGGCATCATTCTGGTATAACCATTCAAATTCCAGCAACATACCAGTACGTTGCTGGTCCTTGTTGGACATATATTGTAATCTTTTTTTCATGCAGCCTGTTGGCTGAAGGATAAAAGAGATTGATCGGTGGGTATGCCCACCATTAGAATACCTCCCTTCATCCACCCACTTCTAATGATGGGCATACTTGCACCATTTATATATGCTGAAGCATGGGGGCATCCTCCCGCAAAAAAGTTATGCCACGTACACACGGTCAGACTTTTCCACGGGCAAGCCATCTTTCGGAACTTCGACCATATGTATGCGGATTAGGAGCGAAATCGCTCCTCCACCCCTGCTGCCCCCATGCTTCAGCATATATGCTCTTTTTTTTAACTGTGGTGTTGAAATCACCTCCTACAGCACTGGAGTCACAGCTTTATGTATCCTGAGGGCAAATGCTGCTCTCAAGATAAATAAATCTGCGCTGCAGCTGAATGGCGCATCTGAAAACAAAAAAATGGTAAATCGCACATATTTGCATTCTACAAGCTGTAAATCACATATCTGCATTCTGCAACCTATAAATCTCACATAACTGCATTCTGAAACCTGTAACTTGCACATATCTGCATTCTGCAGCATTTAAATCGCACATATCTGCATTCTGAAAAGTATAAATCGCGCATAACTGCATTCTGCAACCTGTAAATTGCACATATCTGCATTCTGTAAATCGCACATAACTGCATTCAGCAACCTGTAAATTGCACATATCTGCAACATGTAAATAGCACATATCTGTATTCTGTAAATTGCACATATCTGCATTCTGCAACCGGTAAATTGCACATATCTGAATTCTTAAATCTGTAAATCGCACATATCTGAGTTCTTAAATCTGTAAATCGCGCATAGCTGCATTCTGAAATCTGCAATTCGCACATATCCGCATTCTGTAACCTGTAAATCGCACATATCTGCATTCAGCAACCTGTAAATTTGAAAAAATTAGACCCTAGATCTTATCTCTGCCCTCAAAGCATCTGACCACACCGTTCGGTGTGATAAAATGCTTTCCCACTGGAAATTTTTATATCGGGGAGGGGGGACATTCCCTCCCACTGCTTGTAAAAGCAGTCTAGAGGCTAATTAGCCACTAGGATTGCTTTTACATGAAAGCCGATCACTATCTGAAAAGAATACCAAGATGATACCTAAACCCGCAGGCATCATTCTGGTATAACCATTCAAATTCCAGCAACATACCAGTACGTTGCTGGTCCTTGTTGGACATATATTGTAATTTTTTTTCATGCAGCCTGCTGGCTGAAGGAAAAAAAAAGAGATTGATCGGTGGGTATGCCCACCATTAGAATACCTCCCTTCATCCACCCACTTCTAATGGTGGGCATACATGCACCATTTATATATGCCGAAGCATGGGGGCATCCTCCCGCAAAAAAGTTATGCCACGTACACACGGTCGGACTTTTCCACGGGCAAGCCATCTTTCGGAACTTCGACCATATGTATGCGGATTAGGAGCGAAATCGCTCCTCCGCCCCTGCTGCCCCCATGCTTCAGCATATATGCTCTTTTTTTTAACTGTGGTGTTGAAATCACCTCCTACAGCACTGGAGTCACAGCTTTATGTATCATGAGGGCAAACGCTGTTGCTCTCAAGATAAATAAATCTGAGCTGCAGCTGAATGGCGCATCTGAAAACAAAAAAATGGTAAATCGCACATATTTGCATTCTACAAGCTGTAAATCACATATCTGCATTCTGAAACCTATAAATCGCACATAACTGCATTCTTAAATCTGTAAATCGCACATATCTGAATTTTTAAATCTGTGAATCGCACATAGCTGCATTCTGAAATCTGCAATTCGCACATATCTGCATTCTGTAACCTGTAAATCGCACATATCTGCATTCAGCCACCTGTAAATTTTAAAAAATTGGGGTCTATTAGACCCTAGATCTTTCCTCTGCCCTCAAAGCATCTGACCACACCGTTCGGTGTGATAAAATGCTTTCCCAATGGCGATGTTTATATCCGGGAGGGGGGACATTCCCTCCCACTGCTTGTAAAAGCAGTCTAGAGGCTAATTAGCCACTAGGATTGCTTTACATGAAAGCCGATCACTATCTGAAAAGAATGATACCAAGATGATACCTAAACCCGCAGGCATCATTCTGGTATAACCATTCAAATTCCAGCAACATACCAGTACGTTGCTGGTCCTTGTTGGACATATATTGTAATCTTTTTTTAATGCAGCCTGTTGGCTGAAGGAAAAAAGAGATTGATCGGTGGGTATGCCCACCATTAGAATACTTCCCTTCATCCACCCACTTCTAATGATGGGCATACTTGCACCATTTATATATGCCGAAGCATGGGGGCATCCTCCCACAAAAAAGTTATGCCACGTACACACGGTCGGACTTTTCCACGGGCAAGCCATCTTTCGGAATTTCGACCATATGTATGCGGATTAGGAGCAAAATCGCTCCTCCATCCCTGCTGCCCCCATGCTTCAGCATATATGCTCTTTTTTTAACTGTGGTGTTGAAATCACCTCCTACAGCACTGGAGTCACAGCTTTATGTATCCTGAGGGCAAATGCTGCTCTCAAGATAAATAAATCTGCGCTGCAGCTGAATGGCGCATCTGAAAACAAAAAAATGGTAAATCTCACATATTTGCATTCTACAAGCTGTAAATCACATATCTGCATTCTGCAACCTATAAATCTCACATAACTGCATTCTGAAACCTGTAACTTGCACATATCTGCATTCTGCAGCATTTAAATCGCACATATCTGCATTCTGAAACCTATAAATCGCACATAACTGCATTCTGCAACCTGTAAATTGCACATATCTGCATTCTGTAAATCGCACATAACTGCATTCTGCAACCTGTAAATTGCACATATCTGCAACATGTAAATAGCACATATCTGCATTCTGCAACCGGTAAATTGCACATATCTGAATTCTTAAATCTGTAAATCGCACATATCTGAGTTCTTAAATCTGTAAATCGCGCATAGCTGCATTCTGAAATCTGCAATTCGTACATATCTGCATTCTGTAACCTGTAAATCGCACATATCTGCATTCAGCAACCTGTAAATTTGAAAAAATTGGGGGTCTATTAGACCCTAGATCTTACCTCTGCCCTCAAAGCATCTGACAACACCGTTCGGTGTGATAAAATGCTTTCCCACTGGAAATGTTTATATCCGGGAGGGGGGACATTCCCTCCCACTGCTTGTAAAAGCAGTCTAGAGGCTAATTAGCCACTAGGATTGCTTTACATGAAAGCCGATCACTATCTGAAAAGAATGATACCAAGATGATACCTAAACCCGCAGGCATCATTCTGGTATAACCATTCAAATTCCAGCAACATACCAGTACGTTGCTGGTCCTTGTTGGACATATATTGTAATCTTTTTTTCATGCAGCCTGTTGGCTGAAGGAAAAAAGAGATTGATCGGTGGGTATGCCCACCATTAGAATACCTCCCTTCATCCACCCACTTCTAATGATGGGCATACTTGCACCATTTATATATGCCGAAGCATGGGGGCATCCTCCCGCAAAAAAGTTATGCCACGTACACACGGTCGGACTTTTCCACGGGCAAGCCATCTTTCGGAATTTCGACCATATGTATGCGGATTAGGAGCAAAATCGCTCCTCCGTCCCTGCTGCCCCCATGCTTCAGCATATATGCTCTTTTTTTTAACTGTGGTGTTGAAATCACCTCCTACAGCACTGGAGTCACAGCTTTATGTATCCTGAGGGCAAATGC
Source organism: Lithobates pipiens (assembly GCF_037356315.1). Taxonomy (NCBI): domain Eukaryota; kingdom Metazoa; phylum Chordata; class Amphibia; order Anura; family Ranidae; genus Lithobates; species Lithobates pipiens. Next base: position 588,894,575 of record NW_027507758.1, on the reverse strand, counting down.
TGCTCTCAAGATAAATAAATCTGCGCTGCAGCTGAATGGCGCATCTGAAAACAAAAAAATGGTAAATCGCACATATTTGCATTCTACAAGCTGTAAATCACATATCTGCATTCTGCAACCTATAAATCTCACATAACTGCATTCTGAAACCTGTAACTTGCACATATCTGCATTCTGCAGCATTTAAATCGCACATATCTGCATTCTGAAACCTATAAATCGCACATAACTGCATTCTGCAACCTGTAAATTGCACATATCTGCATTCTGTAAATCGCACATAACTGCATTCTGCAACCTGTAAATTGCACATATCTGCAACATGTAAATAGCACATATCTGCATTCTGCAACCGGTAAATTGCACATATCTGAATTCTTAAATCTGTAAATCGCACATATCTGAGTTCTTAAATCTGTAAATCGCGCATAGCTGCATTCTGAAATCTGCAATTCGCACATATCTGCATTCTGTAACCTGTAAATCGCACATATCTGCATTCAGCAACCTGTAAATTTGAAAAAATTGGGGGTCTATTAGACCCTAGATCTTACCTCTGCCCTCAAAGCATCTGACCACACCGTTCGGTGTGATAAAATGCTTTCCCACTGGAAATGTTTATATCCGGGAGGGGGGACATTCCCTCCCACTGCTTGTAAAAGCAGTCTAGAGGCTAATTAGCCACTAGGATTGCTTTTTTGTGAAAGCCGATCACTATCTGAAAAGAATACCAAGATGATACCTAAACCCGCAGGCATCATTCTGGTATAACCATTCAAATTCCAGCAACATACCAGTACGTTGCTGGTCCTTGTTGGACATATATTGTAATTTTTTTTTCATGCAGCCTGTTGGCTGAAGGAAAAAAAAAGAGATTGATCGGTGGGTATGCCCACCATTAGAATACCTCCCTTCATCCACCCACTTCTAATGGTGGGCATACATGCACCATTTATATATGCCGAAGCATGGGGGCATCCTCCCGCAAAAAAGTTATGCCACGTACACACTGTCGGACTTTTCCACGGGCAAGCCATCTTTCGGAATTTTGACCATATATATGCGGATTAGGAGCGAAATCGCTCCTCCGCCCCTGCTGCCCCCATGCTTCAGCATATATGCTCTTTTTTTTTAACTGTGGTGTTGAAATCACCTCCTACAGCACTGGAGTCACAGCTTTATGTATCGTGAGGGCAAACGCTGTTGCTCTCAAGATAAATAAATCTGAGCTGCAGCTGAATGGCGCATCTGAAAACAAAAAAATGGTAAATCGCACATATTTGCATTCTACAAGCTGTAAATCACATATCTGCATTCTGCAACCTATAAATCGCACATAACTGCATTCTGAAACCTGTAAATTGCACATATCTGCATTCTGTAAATCACACATAACTGCATTCAGCAACCTGTAAATTGCACATATCTGCAACATGTAAATAGCACATATCTGTATTCTGTAAATTTCACATATCTGCATTCTGCAACCGGTAAATTGCACATATCTGAATTCTTAAATCTGTAAATCGCACATATCTGAGTTCTTAAATCTGTAAATCGCGCATAGCTGCATTCTGAAATCTGCAATTCGCACATATCTGCATTCTGTAACCTGTAAATCGCACATATCTGCATTCAGCAACCTGTAAATTTGAAAAAATTGGGGGTCTATTAGACCCTAGATCTTACCTCTGCCCTCAAAGCATCTGACCACACCGTTCGTTGTGATAAAATGCTTTCCCACTGGAAATGTTTATATCCAGGAGGGGGGACATTCCCTCCCACTGCTTGTAAAAGCAGTCTAGAGGCTAATTAGCCACTAGGATTGCTTTTACATGAAAGCCGATCACTATCTGAAAAGAATACCAAGATGATACCTAAACCCGCAGGCATCATTCTGGTATAACCATTCAAATTCCAGCAACATACCAGTACGTTGCTGGTCCTTGTTGGACATATATTGTAATCTTTTTTTCATGCAGCCTGTTGGCTGAAGGAAAAAAGAGATTGATCGGTGGGTATGCCCACCATTAGAATACCTCCCTTCATCCACCCACTTCTAATGGTGGGCATACATGCACCATTTATATATGCCGAAGCATGGGGGCATCCTCCCGCAAAAAAGTTATGCCACGTACACACGGTCGGACTTTTCCACGGGCAAGCCATCTTTCGGAATTTCGACCATAAGTATGCGGATTAGGAGCAAAATCGCTCCTCCGTCCCTGCTGCCCCCATGCTTCGGCATATATGCTCTTTTTTTTTAACTGTGGTGTTGAAATCACCTCCTACAGCACTGGAGTCACAGCTTTATGTATCCTGAGGGCAAATGCTGCTGCTCTCAAGATAAATAAATCTGCGCTGCAGCTGAATGGCGCATCTGAAAACAAAAAAATGGTAAATCGCACATATTTGCATTCTACAAGCTGTAAATCACATATCTGCATTCTGCAACCTATAAATTGCACATAACTGCATTCTGAAACCTGTAACTTGCACATATCTGCATTCTGCAGCATTTAAATCGCACATATCTGCATTCTGAAACCTATAAATCGCACATAACTGCATTCTGCAACCTGTAAATTGCACATATCTGCATTCTGTAAATCGCACATAACTGCATTCAGCAACCTGTAAATTGCACATATCTGCAACATGTAAATAGCACATATCTGTATTCTGTAAATTGCACATATCTGCATTCTGCAACCGGTAAATTGCACATATCTGAATTCTTAAATCTGTAAATCGCACATATCTGAGTTCTAAAATCTGTAAATCGCGCATAGCTGCATTCTGAAATCTGCAATTCGCACATATCTGCATTCTGTAACCTGTAAATCGCACATATCTGCATTCAGCCACCTGTAAATTTGAAAAAATTGGGGTCTATTAGACCCTAGATCTTTCCTCTGCCCTCAAAGCATCTGACCACACCGTTCGGTGTGATAAAATGCTTTCCCACTGGAAATGTTTATATCCGGGAGGGGGGACATTCCCTCCCACTGCTTGTAAAAGCAGTCTAGAGGCTAATTAGCCACTAGGATTGCTTTTACGTGAAAGCCGATCACTATCTGAAAAGAATACCAAGATGATACCTAAACCCGCAGGCATCATTCTGGTATAACCATTCAAATTCCAGCAACATACCAGTACGTTGCTGGTCCTTGTTGGACATATATTGTAAAAAAAATTTCATGCAGCCTGTTGGCTGAAGGAAAAAAAAAAAAGAGATTGATCGGTGGGTATGCCCACCATTAGAATACCTCCCTTCATCCACCCACTTCTAAAGGTGGGCATACATGCACCATTTATATATGCCGAAGCATGGGGGCATCCTCCCGCAAAAAAGTTATGCCACGTACACACGGTCGGACTTTTCCACGGGCAAGCCATCTATCGGAATTTCGACCATATGTATGCGGATTAGGAGCGAAATCGCTCCTCCGCCCCTGCTGCCCCCATGCTTCAGCATATATGCTCTTTTTTTTTAACTGTGGTGTTGAAATCACCTCCTACAGCACTGGAGTCACAGCTTTATGTATCGTGAGGGCAAACGCTGTTGCTCTCAAGATAAATAAATCTGAGCTGCAGCTGAATGGCGCATCTGAAAACAAAAAAATGGTAAATCGCACATATTTGCATTCTACAAGCTGTAAATCACATATCTGCATTCTGCAACCTATAAATCGCACATAACTGCATTCTGAAACCTGTAACTTGCACATATCTGCATTCTGCAGCATTTAAAGCGCACATATCTGCATTCTGAAACCTATGAATCGCACATTACTGCATTCTGCAACCTGTGAATTGCACATATCTGCATTCTGTAAATCGCACATAACTGCATTCAGCAACATGTAAATTGCATATATCTGCAACATGTAAATAGCACATATCTGTATTCTGTAAATCGCACATATCTGCATTCTGCAACCGGTAAATTGCACATAACTGCATTCTTAAATCTGTAAATCGCACATATTTGAATTCTTAAATCTGTAAATCGCACTTAGCTGCATTCTGCAATCTGCAATTCGCACATATCTGAATTCTGTAACCTGTAAATCGCACATATCTGCATTCAGCAACCTGTACATTTGAAAAAATTGGGGGTCTATTAGACCCTAGATCTTACCTCTGCCCTCAAAGCATCTGACCACACCGTTCGGTGTGATAAAATGCTTTCCCAATGGCAATGTTTACATCCGGGATGGGGGACATTCCCTCCCACTGCTTGTAAAAGCAGTCTAGAGGCTAATTAGCCACTAGGATTGCTTTTACATGAAAGCCGATCACTATCTGAAAAGAATACCAAGATGATACCTAAACCCGCAGGCATCATTCTGGTATAACCATTCAAAGTACAACAACATACCAGTACGTTGCTGGTCCTTGTTGGACATATATTGTAATCTTTTTTTCATGCAGCTTGTTGGCTGAAGGAAAAAAAAAAGAGATTGATCGGTGGGTATGCCCACCATTAGAATACCTCCCTTCATCCACCCACTTCTAATGGTGGGCATACATGCACCATTTATATATGCCGAAGCATGGGGGCATCCTCCCGCAAAAAAGTTATGCCACGTACACACGGTCGGACTTTTCCACGGGCAAGCCATCTTTCGGAATTTCGACCATATGTATGCGGATTAGGAGCGAATTCACTCCTCTGCCCCTGCTGCCCCCATGCTTCAGCATATATGCTCTATTTTTAACTGTGGTGTTGAAATCACCTCCTAGAGCACTGGAGTCACAGCTTAATGTATCGTGAGGGCAAACGCTGTTGCTCTCAAGATAAAAAATATCTGCGCTGCAGCTGAATGGTGCACCTGAAAACAAAAAATGGTAAATCGCACATATATTTGCATTCTGCAACCTGTAAATCACATATCTGCATTGTGCAACCTATAAATCGCACATAACTGCATTCTGAAACCTGTAACTTGCACATATCTGCATTCTGCAGAATTTAAATCGCACATATGTGCATTCTGAAACCTATAAATCGCACATAACTGCATTCTGCAACCTGTAAATTGCACATATCTTCATTCTGTAAATTGCACATAACTGTATTCTGACACCTGTAAAACGCACATATTGGCATTATGCAACCTATAAATCGAACATAACTGCATTCTGCAACCTGTAAATTGCACATATCTGCATTCTGTAAATCGCACATAACTGCATTCAGCAACCTGTAAATTGCACATATCTGCAACATGTAAATAGCACATATCTGTATTATGTAAATCGCACATATCTGCATTCTGCAACCGGTAAATTGCACATAACTGCATTCTTAAATCTGTAAATCGCACATATCTGAATTCTGAAATCTGCAATTGCCACATATCTGCATTCTGAAACGTATAAATCGCACATAACTGCATTCTGCAACCTGTAAATTGCACATAGCTGCACTCTGTAAATCGCACATAACTGCATTCAGCAACCTGTAAATTGCACATATCTGCAACCTGTAAATAGCACACATATCTGAATTCTTAAATCTGTAAATCGCACATAGCTGAATTCTGAAACCTGTAAATAGCACATATCTGTATTCTGTAAATTGCACATATCTGCATTCTGCAACCGGTAAATTGCACATATCTGCATTCTGTAACCTGTAAATAGCACATATCTGCATTCAGCAACCTGTAAATTTGAAAAAATTGGGGTCTATTAGACCCTAGATCTTTCCTCTGCCCTCAAAGCATCTGACCACACCGTTCGGTGTGATAAAATGCTTTCCCAATGGCGATGTTTATATCCAGGAGGGGGGACATTCCCTCCCACTGCTTGTAAAAGCAGTCTAGAGGCTAATTAGCCACTAGGATTGCTTTTACATGAAAGTCGATCACTATCTGAAAAGAATACCAAGATGATACCTAAACGCATCATTCTGGTATAACCATTCAAATTCCAGCAACATACCAGTACGTTGCTGGTCCTTGTTGGACATATATTGTAATTTTTTTTTCATGCAGCCTGTTGGCTGAAGGAAAAAAAAAAAGAGATTGATCGGTGGTTATGCCCACCATTAGAATACCTCCCTTCATCCACCCACTTCTAATGATGGGCATACATGCACCATTTATATATGCCGAAGCATGGGGGCACCCTCCCACAAAAAAGTTATGCCACGTACACACGGTCGGACTTTTCTACGGGCAAGCCATCTTTCGGAATTTCGACCATATGTATGCGGATTAGGAGCAAAATCGCTCCTCCGTCCCTGCTGCCCCTATGCTTCAGCATATATGCTCTTTTTTGAACTGTGGTGTTGAAATCGCCTCCTACAGCACTGGAGTCACAGCTTTATGTATCGTGAGAGCAAACGCTGTTGCTCTCAAGATAAATAAATCTGCGCTGCAGCTGAATGGCGCATCTGAAAACCATAAAATGGTAAATCGCACATATTTGCATTCTGCAACCTGTCAATCACATATCTGCATTCTGCAACCTATAAATCGCACATAACTGCATTCTGAAACCTGTAACTTGCACATATCTGCATTCTGCAGCATTTAAAGCGCACATATCTGCATTCTGAAACCTATATATCGCACATAACTGCATTCTGCAACCTGTAAATTGCACATATCTGCATTCTGTAAATCGCACATAACTGCATTCAGCAACCTGTAAATTGCACATATCTGCAACATGTAAATAGCACATATCTGTATTCTGTAAATTGCACATATCTGCATTCTGCAACCGGTAAATTGCACATAACTGCATTCTTAAATCTGTAAATCGCACATATCTGAATTCTTAAATCTGTAAATTGCACATATCTGCATTCTGTAACCTGTAAATCGCACATATCTGCATTCAGCCACCTGTAAATCACATATCTGCATTGTGCAACCTATAAATCGCACATAACTGCATTCTGAAACCTGTAACTTGCACATATCTGCATTCTGCAGCATTTAAATCGCACATATGTGCATTCTGAAACCTATAAATCGCACATAACTGCATTCTGCAACCTGTAAATTGCACATAATTTCATTCTGTAAATTGCACATAACTGTATTCTGACACCTGTAAAACGCACATATTGGCATTATGCAACCTATAAATCGCACATAACTGCATTCTGCAACCTGTAAATTGCACATATCTGCATTCTGTAAATCGCACATAACTGCATTCAGCAACATGTAAATTGCATATATCTGCAACATGTAAATAGCACATATCTGTATTCTGTAAATCGCACATATCTGCATTCTGCAACCGGTAAATTGCACATAACTGCATTCTTAAATCTGTAAATCGCACATATTTGAATTCTTAAATCTGTAAATCGCACTTAGCTGCATTCTGCAATCTGCAATTCGCACATATCTGCATTCTGTAACCTGTAAATCGCACATATCTGCATTCAGCAACCTGTACATTTGAAAAAATTGGGGTCTATTAGACCCTAGATCTTACCTCTGCCCTCAAAGCATCTGACCACACCGTTCGGTGTGATAAAATGCTTTCCCAATGGCAATGTTTATATCCGGGAGGGGGGACATTCCCTCCCACTGCTTGTAAAAGCAGTCTAGAGGCTAATTAGCCACTAGGATTGCTTTTACATGAAAGCCGATCACTATCTGAAAAGAATACCAAGATGATACCTAAACCCGCAGGCATCATTCTGGTATAACCATTCAAATTCCAGCAACATACCAGTACGTTGCTGGTCCTTGTTGGACATATATTGTAATTTTTTTTTCATGCAGCCTGTTGGCTGAAGGAAAAAAAAAAAGAGATTGATCGGTGGGTATGCCCACCATTAGAATACCTCCCTTCATCCACCCACTTCTAATGGTGGGCATACATGCACCATTTATATATGCCGAAGCATGGGGGCATCCTCCCGCAAAAAAGTTATGCCACGTACACACGGTCGGACTTTTCCACGGGCAAGCCATCTTTTGGAATTTCGACCATATGTATGCGGATTAGGAGCGAAGTCGCTCCTCCGCCCCTGCTGCCCCCATGGTTCAGCATATATGCTCTTTTTTTTTAACTGGGGTGTTGAAATCACCTCCTACAGCACTGGAATCACAGCTTTATGTATCGTGAGGGCAAATGCTGTTGCTCTCAAGATAAATAAATCTGAGCTGCAGCTGAATGGCGCATCTGAAAACAAAAAAATGGTAAATCGCACATATTTGCATTCTACAAGCTGTAAATCACATATCTGCATTCTGCAACCTATAAATCGCACATAACTGCATTCTGAAACCTGTAACTTGAACATATCTGCATTCTGCAGCATTTAAAGCGCACATATCTGCATTCTGAAACCTATAAATCGCACATTACTGCATTCTGCAACCTGTGAATTGCACACATCTGCATTCTGTAAATCGCACATAACTGCATTCAGCAACATGTAAATTGCATATATCTGCAACATGTAAATAGCACATATCTGTATTCTGTAAATCGCACATATCTGCATTCTGCAACCGGTAAATTGCACATAACTGCATTCTTAAATCTGTAAATCGCACATATCTGAATTCTTAAATCTGTAAATCGCACATAGCTGCATTCTGAAATCTGCAATTCGCACATATCTGCATTCTGTAACCTGTAAATCGCACATATCTGCATTCAGCAACCTGTAAAATTGAAAAAATTGGGGTCTATTAGACCCTAGATCTTTCCTCTGCCCTCAAAGCATCTGACCACACCGTTCGGTGTGATAAAATGCTTTCCCAATGGTGATTTTTATATCCAGGAGGGGGGACATTCCCTCCCACTGCTTGTAAAAGTAGTCTAGAGGCTAATTAGCCACTAGGATTGCTTTTACATGAAAGCCGATCACTATCTGAAAAGAATACCAAGATGATACCTAAACCCGCAGGCATCATTCTGGTATAACCATTCAAATTCCAGCAACATACCAGTACGTTGCTGGTCCTTGTTGGACATATATTGTAATTTTTTTTTTCATGCAGCCTGTTGGCTGAAGGAAAAAAAAAAGAGAGATTGATCGGTGGGTATGCCCACCATTAGAATACCTCCCTTCATCCACCCACTTCTAATGATGGGCATACATGCACCATTTATATATGCCGAAGCATGGGGGCATCCTTCCGCAAAAAAGATATGCCGCGTACACACGGTCGGACTTTTCCACGGGCAAGCCATCTTTCGGAATTTCGACCATATGTATGCGGATTAGGAGCAAAATCGCTCCTCCGCCCCTGCTGCCCCCATGCTTCAGCATCTATGCTCTTTTTTTTAACTGTGGTGTTGAAATCACCTCCTACAGCACTGGAGTCACAGCTTTATGTATCGTGAGGGCAAACACTGTAGCTCTCAAGATAAATAAATCTGCGCTGCAGCTGAATGGTGCATCTGAAAACAAAAAAATTGTAAATAGCACATATTTGCGTTCTACAACCTGTAAGTCACATATCTGCATTCTGCAACCTATAAATCGCACATAACTGCATTCTGAAATCTGTAACTTGCACATATCTGCATTCTGCAGCATTTAAATCGCACATATCTGCATTCTGCAACCTGTAAATTGCACATATCTGCATTCTGTAAATCGCACATAAGTGCATTCAGCAACCTGTAAATTGCACATAACTGCATTCTGAAATCTATAAATCGCACAACCTGTAAATTGCACATATCTGCATTCTGTTAATCGCACATAACTGCATTCAGCAACCTGTAAATTGCACATATCTGCAACATGTAAATAGCACATATCTGTATTCTGTAAATTGCACATATCTGCATTCTGCAACCGGTAAATTGCACATATCTGCAACATGTAAATAGCACATATCTGTATTCTGTAAATTGCACATATCTGCATTCTGCAACCGGTAAATTGCATATAACTGCATTCTTAAATCTGTAAATCGCACATATCTGAATTCTTAAATCTGTAAATCGCACATAGCTGCATTCTGAAATCTGCAATTCGCACATATCTGCATTCTGTAACCTGTAAATCGCACATATCTGCATTCAGCAACCTGTAAATTTGGAAAAATTGGGGTCTATTAGACCCTAGATCATTCCTCTACCCTCAAAGCATCTGACCACACCGTTCGGTGTGATAAAATGCTTTCCCAATGGCGATGTTTATATCCGGGAGGGGGGACATTCCCTCCCGCTGCTTGTAAAAGCAGTCTAGAGGCTAATTAGCCACTAGGATTGCTTTTACATGAAAGCCGATCACTATCTGAAAAGAATACCAAGATGATACCTAAACCCGCAGGCATCATTCTGGTATAACCATTCAAATTCCAGCAACATACCAGTACGTTGCTGGTCCTTGTTGGACATATATTGTAATTTTTTTTTTCATGCAGCCTGTTGGCTGAAGAAAAAAAAAAAAGAGATTGATCGGTAGTTATGCCCACCATTAGAATACCTCCCTTCATCCACCCACTTCTAATGATGGGCATACATGCACCATTTATATATGCCGAAGCATGGGGGCACCCTCCCGCAAAAAAGTTATGCCACGTACACACGGTCGGACTTTTCCACGGGCAAGCCATCTTTCGGAATTTCGACCATATGTATGCGGATTAGGAGCAAAATTGCTCCTCCGTCCCTGCTGCCCCCATGCTTCAGCATATATGCTCTTTTTTAACTGTGGTGTTGAAATCGCCTCCTACAGCACTGGAGTCACAGCTTTATGTATCGTGAGAGCAAACGCTGTTGCTCTCAAGATAAATAAATCTGCGCTGCAGCTGAATGGCGCATCTGAAAACCATAAAATGGTAAATCGCACATATTTGCATTCTGCAACCTGTAAATCACATAGCTGCATTCTGTAACCTGTAAATCGCACATATCTGCATTCAGCAACCTGTAAATTTGAAAAAATTGGGGGTCTATTAGACCCTAGATCTTACCTCTGCCCTCAAAGCATCTGACCACACCGTTCGGTGTGTGTCAGGAAAGGTTCCCTCCGCTGGTAATATCAATCATTTGGCATGCAGTACTGCGATCCACCAGCAGGTGTCTCTTGCTGGAATTATGTAATCTTTGGTCCGCAGTACTGGTGTCCACCAGCGGAGGGATCCTGGCAGTGTGGAGCAGGTATTGCCTTCTACAGTCAGGCGTCACATGACTGACAGCAGCCATTATAAATACCCGGCAGGTGCACACACACCTCGCCTTGGTATTGTTCCTTGTGCCCTGACCTGCTGCTGGTGATCCTGAACCTATTCCTGTTCCTGTTCCTGTGTCCTGAACCTGTGACCCGTGGTTCTGATCCTGTTTCCCTGTCCTGGTCCCTACCCTGTCCCACCTGTTACCATTATCCCTGTCCTGCAGTCTGATCCGTCCATCCTCTCCCTGTCCTGTGTTCCTTACCCCATTTGCTGATCTCCCCGTGTATGACCTTGGCCTGGCTTGTGACTCTGATTCTGGACTGCCCTTGTTTATTTGCTGATCCTCTGTGTATGACCCTGGCCTGCCTACCGTTTACGGTCCTTGCATTTCCCATTTATTGTACATATCTGTCTGTTGTTGTTTGGGGTCTTTGTTGGTTGGTTTATTGCACTGTGTGGTTGTATTTATATTATTCACTTTCTTTAATAAATCATATTTCGCTTATACACGTTTGGGTTTCCTCTGTTGCAGTCCACACAGTTCTGGTCTTATCTGATACGTGACAGTGTGATAAAATGCTTTCCCACTGGAAATGTTTATATCCGGGAGGGGGGACATTCCCTCCCACTGCTTGTAAAAGCAGTCTAGAGGCTAATTAGCCACTAGGATTGCTTTTACATAGATTTCAGAATGCAGCTATGTGCGATTTACATGTGGGGACTAAGCCTCTAACACAATAACAGCAAGTAGGGTAAGTCGAATTTAATTAACTATCCTACAAGGCAGAGCAGAGGGGACCCCACAGAGAACAAGTGGCTTGTGCAGATCAAAATGCCTATCAACATCCCAGCTAGGCAACAGGGACCTAAGGGCTAAAGTCGACATGACACTTGATTATGGCCAAAAGGGCTGAGCAGCGATAATGCTGGAATGGAAAAAGTGGTTAGTAGGGTTTTGATCTAGTCTTCCATTAGGCTACTTTCACACTGGGGCGTTGCAGGCGCTGGAGGTAATGCTTTGCTATATTTAGCTGCGCTTTACCGTCGTTTTAGCGGTGCTATTATGCCGCTAGCGGGGCAGTTTTAACCCCCGCTAGTGACTGAATAAAGGGTTAAAACTGCCTGCAAAGTGCCGCTCTAGCAGTGCTTTGCAGGCGGGTATGCAGCGCTGCTCCATTGTTTTCTATGGGAAGGGGCGCTTTAGGAGCAGTAAATATGTACAGCGCTCCAAAGATGCGGCTTTGACCATCCTTCAAGCGCACCGCTCCAGTGTGTAAGCCCTCGGCCCTGTGTGTATGTGTATATATATATATATATATCTACAGCTGAGGCTGCAGAGAAAGGCACAAGTGTTTGAGCTTTGGGGTGCACACACCTATGTATACATTATATATATATATATATATATATATATATAGATATACACAGATAGGTGTGAGGAGCACAAATCAAGCCCATGTCCAGCGGGGAGAGCCTCCTCTGGATACAAAGGAGAGGAGGAGGAGGAGGGGGGGAGCACTCTGTTGCTTCAGCAGCCCCCCCCCCCCTCCCCCACACCTCTGTGCCACCTGGGTGCACTGCACCCATCCTAGGATCGGCCCTATGTGTGTGTGTGTGATATATATATATATATATATATATACACACACACACACACATATACACAGAGGGGAGGGACCTCGTAGAACATGAATATATATATGTATATATATATATATATATATATTCATTCACACACAGAGGGGAGGGACCTCATAGAACAACATATCAATATCTCCAGTGGGGAGAGCCTCCTCTGGACACAGTGGTGCCTGTGTGCATTGCACCCTGCCTAGGATCGGGTGTGTGTATACACAGAGTGGAGGGACCTCATAGAACACCAATATATATATATATATATATATATATATAACTATAAATATATATTTATATATATATATATATATATATATATATACACAGAGAGGGGATGGACCTCATAGAACAACAATATAAATTGTTTAAGTCTGGCCTTTTCTTTTTTGCAGCGTTTCCCTTCCATGTGATCCTGAACAGCAGTGACTGAGCCGCACCTAAAGGCAAGAGATGTTTCCCGACCGAGAGTCAGGCAAAGACTGAGCCGCTCTGGCTCTGCTGACTCTATTTATAGGCGGGCCTTGTGACGTCACGCGTAACGGTCCGCTTGGTAGTGGCTGGTCACGTGTCTGTACCTACTACTGCACGTGATTGTAGGAACTCCGTTAAGCGGGCAGGACTTGTGACGTCACGCGTAACGGTCCGCTTGGTAGTGGCTGGTCACGTGTCTGTAGCTACTCCGACACGTGATTGTAGCTATTCCGTCACGCGATCGTAGCCAATCCGTAGTGACGTGCCTGATTTCCCTTAATTTATTCCCGCCATTTTTACTATTTATTTTCTATTCATTATCTAGTCTGAATATTGTTTTTTTATTATTTATTCCTACTCATAATCAATAAGCTATTACTATTTAATATGTTTTCCTATTTGCTAATGAGTTAGTTGCCTCCGTCTACGGAAAAATGTCTCCTGCACTGCGGACATGGAGGATCAACCAATGAAATCCCGGCAGTGCGGGACGTCACGTGATCGCGCCGTTCAGTCCCCGCCCCCCTAAAGCTGAAGTCACCATGGAGATGCTGTTACAACGTGAGTGTGGGGTGACCGGTGCCCGTTGTGTGTATGTTGTATGGAGGGACTCCTCTGTAGTGCGGTTATTGTGATGGAGATAATGAGCTGTCCCTGTGTGGAGCGCTCTGACCTGTGTCCCTGGAATCATGGAGAGACTTCTGTGTTCTGAGATATATATATATATATATATATAATGGTGTCCTATGAGGTCCCTCCACCCTGATTGATTTATGTATATATCTCATAAAACACCATAGCCCGCCCCCCCCCCCCCCGTTATTTATAATGGTGTGTGTATATATATATATATATATATATATATATATATATATCTACACACACACTGTATCTAACAAAAAAATGGGTATACCTACAATACATGTATAGAGCCACAATAGGTCCTTTTATACTCCTACATACATGTATAGTGCTATGACAGGTCCTCTTTATACTCTTATATACACGTATAGAGCCATGACCGGTCCTTTTACACTCCTATATACACGTATAGAGCCATGACCGGTCTTTTTACAGTCCTATATACATGTATAGAGCTACAACAGGTCCTTTTACAGTCCTATATACATATATAAAGCCACGACAGGTCCTCTTTATACTCCTATATACATGTATAGAACCATGACCGGTCCTTTTACAGTCCTATATACATGTATAGAGCTACAACAGGTCCTCTTTATACTCTTATATTCATGTATAGAGCCATGACAGGTCCTTTTATACTCCAGTATACATTTATAGAGCCATGACCAGTCCTTTTACAGTCCTATATACATGTATAGAGCCATGACCGGTTCTCTTTATACTCTTATATACATGTATAGAGACATGACCGGCCCTTTTATTCTTATATATACATGTATAGAGCCATGACAGGTCCTTTTACAGTCCTATATACATGTATAGTGCTATGACAGGTCCTCTTTATACTCTTATATACACGTATAGAGCCATGACCGGTCCTTTTACACTCCTATATACACGTATAGAGCCATGACCGGTCTTTTTACAGTCCTATATACATGTATAGAGCTACAACAGGTCCTTTTACAGTCCTATATACATATATAAAGCCACGACAGGTCCTCTTTATACTCCTATATACATGTATAGAACCATGACCGGTCCTTTTACAGTCCTATATACATGTATAGAGCTACAACAGGTCCTCTTTATACTCTTATATTCATGTATAGAGCCATGACAGGTCCTTTTATACTCCAGTATACATTTATAGAGCCATGACCAGTCCTTTTACAGTCCTATATACATGTATAGAGCCATGACCGGTTCTCTTTATACTCTTATATACATGTATAGAGACATGACCGGCCCTTTTATTCTTATATATACATGTATAGAGCCATGACAGGTCCTTTTACAGTCCTATATACATGTATAGTGCTATGACAGGTCCTCTTTATACTCTTATATACACATATAGAGCCATGACCGGTCCTTTTACACTCCTATATACACGTATAGAGCCATGACCGGTCTTTTTACAGTCCTATATACATGTATAGAGCTACAACAGGTCCTTTTACAGTCCTATATACATATATAAAGCCACGACAGGTCCTCTTTATACTCCTATATACATGTATAGAACCATGACCGGTCCTTTTACAGTCCTATATACATGTATAGAGCTACAACAGGTCCTCTTTATACTCTTATATTCATGTATAGAGCCATGACAGGTCCTTTTATACTCCAGTATACATTTATAGAGCCATGACCAGTCCTTTTACAGTCCTATATACATGTATAGAGCCATGACCGGTTCTCTTTATACTCTTATATACATGTATAGAGACATGACCGGCCCTTTTATTCTTATATATACATGTATAGAGCCATGACAGGTCCTTTTACAGTCCTATATACATGTATAGAGTCACAACAGGTCCTCTTTATACTCTTATATACATGTATAGAGACACGACTGGTCCTTTTATTCTTATATATACATGTATAGAGCCATGACAGGTCCTTTTAAACTCCTATATACATGTATAGAGCCATGACCGGTCCTTTTACAGTCCTATATACACGTATAGAGCTACGACAGGTCCTTTTACAGTCCTATATACATGTATAGAGCCACAACAGGTCCTCTTTATGTTCTTATATACATGTATAGAGACATGACTGGTCCTTTTATTCTTCTATATACTTGTATAGAGCCACGACAGGTCCTCTTTATATTCCTACATACATGTATAGAGCCACGATAGGTCCTTTTACAGTCCTATATACATGTATAGAGCCTCGACCGGTCCTCTTTATACTCTTATATAAATGTATAGAGCCATGACAAGGTCCTCTTTATATACTCTTACATACATGTATAGAGCCATGACAGGTCCTTTTACAGTCCTATATACATGTATAGAGCCATGACCAGTCTTTTTATACTCCTGTATACATGTATAGAGCCATGACAGGTCCTCTTTATACTTCTATATACAGTATCTCACAAAAGTGAGCACACCCCTCGCATTTTTGTAAATATTTTATTACATCTTTCCATGTGACAACACTGAAGAAATGACACTTTGCTACGATGTAAAGTAGTGAGTGTACAACTTGTATAATAGTGTAACTTTGCTGTCCCCTCAAAATAACTCAACACACGGCCATTAATGTCTAAACCGCTGGCAACAAAAGTGAGTACACCCCTAAGTGAAAATGTCTAAATTGGGCCCAATTAGCCATTTTCCTTCCCCAGTGTCATGTGACTCTTTAGTGTTACAAGGTCTCAGGTGTGATATTGGGCTAACGTTACTGTTTTTTTTTTTTTTTTTTAAAGCACAAAAACTTTCCCAAAAAAAGCGTTAGAAAAATTGCTGCGCAAATACCATGTGAGATAAAAAGTTGCAACAACCGCCATTGTATTCTCTAGGGTCCTTGCTAAAAATAAATTATGTCATGTTTGGAGGTTCTATGTAATTTTCTAGCAAAAAATTTTTACATGTAGGAGAGAAATGTCAGAGTTGTATGCACTAAAGAAGAACAAACACATATTGTGAATTTCTATATATATGATCAGTTATATCTAAAAAAAAAATTATAATAGTGATAATTATCATCATTTTACAAAAAAAAAAAAAATAATCAAATTCTGAATTCCATCCATTGGGCAACAATGTCAAAATAATGTCAAAATCAAACCATGTATCCATAGAACCTCTCGTTTTTTAAGGGTTAATTCTCTATTCCCTCCATGTCTATTGTTAGATATGCCATCTATAACCATAAACTTTCATTGAGAAACAGTATGTCTGTTCTCCAGAAAATGCCCGGCTAAAGCTTATCTAATTTATTTCTAATAGAATACTTGTACCCGGGGCAATCCTATCTTTTAACTTTTTGGGTAGTTTCTCCATCATATAATAACCCACAAGGACATTTTATTATGTATATACCGTAAGACGATTGGCAAGTATTAAGCCCTACTCTGTTTCCCCTGAAAATAAAGTCCTACCCTGAAAATAAGACCTACAAGGACTTTAACTAGGGCTTATTTGGGGGGTAGGGCTTATATTGCAGCCATCACAGACAATCAGGCTAGGTCTTATTTTCGGGGAAACAGGGTAGTACAACAGAGGGGGCATGTACCAAGCAAATAAAGCTTTCTGTAAGTCTACAAAGCATATGCACCATTTGTTTTACATATTTGTGGACCCTGCATCTGCAATTCTGGGCAGCCAACTATAACAGTTTTGTATAGGTCTATGTCAGTATTAACATCACTGACAATCACGCTAGGTCTTATTTTCCGGGAAACGGTAATGATTTTTGATGTCAATGTTGTAACCTTTATGTGGATGGCGAAAAAGATTTCCATTTTTATCATAATTTTACACTGAATGCAACAGAGACAGGGAAAGGAGCCAAGATTGCGTGGTCCCAGAAAGGCGGTAAACGGTGAGGGAAGACGACATTCATCAGCTTGAACCAATCTGTCATATATTGTCCAACCTCGACGGTAGGAAGGTAAAGGAGGAAACTGGAATTTCTGTAGATCATACAGGATAGACCAGTGTTTGTTTTTTTATTATGTTCTAAAGCATGAATAAACAAATTACAATGATAAATAAAAGTATTCTCTATCATGTCCATAAATGCATTGGTGTATATTAGAATTTTTTTTTTTTTTTTTACTAGTAATGGTAATCTGTGTTTTTTTTATTTTTATTTTTTATCGGGACTGCAACATTATAGCGGACAGATCGGACACTTTTGACACATTTTTGGGACCATTGACATTTCTACAGCGATCAGTGCTATAAAAATGTATTGATTACTGCGTAAATGTCACTGGCAGGGAAGGGGTTAACACTAGGGGTGATCAAGGGGTTAACTGTGTTCCCTTGTGTGTGTTCTAACTGTAGGGGGGATGGGACTGACTAGAGGAGATGACAGATCATTGTTCCTAGCTAGTAGGAACACATAATCTGTCTCTCCTCACAGAACAGGGATTTGTGTGTTTACACACACACACCTGTTCTACATAATCTGTCTCTCCTCACAGAACAGGGATTTGTGTGTTTATACACACACACACACACACCTGTTCTTACTCTTGTGCCTGCGATCGCACGTATATTAGTAAAACCTTGGATTGCGAGCATAATTTGTTCCGGAAGCATGCTTGTAATCCAAAGCACTTGTATATCAAAGTGAAATTCCCCAAAAGAAATAATGGAAGCTCAGATGATTCGTTCCACAACCATTTATTCATAAGACCTTCAGTTTATAGTCCATATAAAAAGATTATAGCAATGTGACCAGGTTGTGTATCAATAAAATGTCCATCCACAAATGGAAGCCTCCAAAAGGGGATTAGAAGAAAAATCCAGTAGGAGCTACAGAGCATAAAAGAGAAGAGAGGCGCCTCTAAGTGTAGCAATATGGTTACATTTAACCACTTGCCGACTGGCTCACGCTGATATACGTCAGCAAAGTGGCACGGGTGCGGAAAACGATGTACCCGTACGTTGCTGCGTCATCGGCGGCTAGCGTGCATGTCGCGGGAGCGTACCCGCCTGTGGCCCACAATCGTGACACGGAGAGGCAGATGTAAACAAGGCATTTCCCTGTTCTGCCTAGCAACATGACACAGATCTACTGCTCCCTGTGATCGGAAACGGTGATCTCTGTCATGTTCTAGTGAGCCCATCCTCCCTACAGTTAGAACACGCTGAGAGAACACACTTAACCCCTCGTTCGCCCCCTAGTGTTTAACTCCTTCCCTGCCAGTGACATTTACACAGTAATCAGTGCATTTTTATAGCTTTGATCACTGTATAAATGCTAATAGTCCCAAAATAGTGTTAAAAGTGTCAGATCTGTCTGCTATAATGTTGCATTCATGATAAACTCAGATCACCGCCATTAATAATAAAAAAATAATAAAAATGCAATAAATCTATCCCCTATTTTATAGACGCGATAACTTTTGCGCAAACCAATCAATATATACTCGTATTGTGATATTTTTGGGGGGGGGGGGGGGGGAAATGTAGAAGAATACATATCGGCCTAAACTGAGGAAGAATTTTTTTATTTTATTTTTTTATTTTTGGGGGGATATTTATTATAGCAAAAAGTAATAAAAAAAAAAAGCTTTTTTTTTCAAAATGTGTTCAAAATTAGTTTATTGCGCAAATAATAAAAACCGCAGTGGCGATCAACTACCACCAAAAAAAAATCTCTCTTTCTTGGAAAAAAAAAGGACATCAATTTTGTTAGGGTACAGCATCGCACGACCGCTCAATTGTCAGTTAAAACGACGCAGTGCCGTATTGCAAAAAAGGGCTTGTCAGGAAGGGGGGTAAATCCTTCCGGGGCTGAAGTGGTTAATAAAGGTACAATATTTAGCAACTCACATGGTTGATGAAAAACCAATGAATCACCGGCGCAAAAGGTTTCAACAGATTATGTGTTAGTTTTCTGCAATCAGGTGTAAATGTCACTATATAAGTGGATAAATTTAACATAAAATGTGCATATAATATGGATTGCGCCAACTACCACCACAACTATTTAGTGTCATATATCACTTCCACAATATTTTGTACAAAACCACATAAAGTGCCGTGTCTTCATTAAGGTCCTCACTCTGCTCTCATACCCCTATATAGAGTGCAATTAATATAAATAATGTGGATGAAAAATCCAAACATAAAGAATATCATGACTTCCGGTTCCGGCGCCGCATGGAGTAGCTGTCTCTCCTCACAGCTCCCGCAGACCGCCCTACAAAACGGCATATAAAGTCGGCGTTTTTCGCTCAAAACGTTCCCTGCGACCCTCTCCACGAATCCGATCGCGAGATGGACCGGTTCGTGGAAAAAACCGGGCCGCGATCGTATGCGGCCGCAACCGCGCGGTCGGCCCTGCCGCAAATCGAGACCCCGGCTTCGGCCTACAGGGAACCGGCCTGCGCGGCCTATCCAGCGGAGACGGCCCCAGCCATGGAGGTAGGCGATCAGACAGCTACACATTCTACTCAGAGGGACTCCATGTCTCCACAACCCCATGCACCTCCACAAATCTCTGGCCCTGCAATACCTCAGCATGTGCAGCAGCCTCACATACCTCAGCCATTGCAGGACCACCACACTGAGGTTCTGGCTCAAGCTGTGGCTGCTCTTCTCTCCCCTATGATTGCAGCATCAGTAGAAAAGGCCGTCAGCGCAGGCATGCAAAAGATCCAAGCCCAGCTAGGGGAACATGCTTCCAGATTAAATGAAACAGAACATCGTATATCAAATCTTGAAGATGAACTCTACCAGACGCAATCCTTTGAACATGCCCAAGGCAGAACGAACAAGTTCATTCTGGAAAAACTCGACGACCTCGAAAATAGGTCCAGGAGGAGCAATCTGCGGTTTGTAGGACTCCCCGAATCGCTTCCCTCATCTGCTTTGTCTGACTTCTGTGCCCGCTGCATTCCTGAGGCATTGGGTCTGGGAGGCCCTTACACAGTGGAACGCGCACACCGAGTGGGAGCCTTTAATTCAGAACGCAAATCACCGCGTCCGATAATCGCCAAATACCTCAATTACTCCGACAAGGCCGCCATACTGCAAAAATACCATCAATCCAGATCTGTACAGATTGATGGCATCAAAATTCTAATCTTTGCTGACTACTCGGCGGACGTTTCTAAGAAACGTTAAGCTTTTCAGGACATCTGCGCAGAACTTCATCAATGCCAACTCCAGTTCACCCTGGCATTCCCGGGCGTTCTGCAGATCAAAACACACGCCGGGGAACAACTCTCTTTTCATGATCCTGAGGAGGCGGCGTCCTTCTTGAAATCTTCCCGCTCGGGCTCGCATCTTAGTCCCGCACCCAAAGCCCCGCCAATCAACCGAGCCTTGGATCAACGGAGCCCATGGAAAGACTCTCCCTAGTGGTTTAGGGCTTCCGGCCCAACACAACTTGGCCTAACTGCCCGCTGAGGGGCGAAGCACCTGACGGTGCCCCCCCGGCACACTCTCGTTTCTCTCCCGGAAGGCCTTTCCTGGCCCCCGCCCGACCTGCTCCAGGTGAACTGTTTTTGGACTCTCCTTACTGGACTGTCCACACCTCTCAGGTACTGTTCAACAAAAGTTCTATGGTTATGGGGTTATCCCCAGCGACATTCAGGTTCGTTATGACCTGATACCTCTGCTGTTCTCAGGTGCTATTTCTTTTGCTACAGTTTATGATACGGTTTAGTTTGTCATTATTGATACCTTAGATGCTGTTTCTACTATATGTGTGCTCATGTCTTCCTCCCCTGGGCGCCATTGTGCGGACCTACATCCACGCTCCAATTCTCTGCGGCCGCTGTCACTATCCTATACTTATCATTTGAAGGGCGGAAACCCTCACTTCAGACACAGGGCTGGTTATGGGAGCTGGTCCTCACGGTGACCCCCATGCGGAAAAAAGCGAAGTTGGTTAATGCATATGTTCATTTTTGTTCAATTTACTGTTGGTACACATACCCGTCCTCACCCTCCCCCCTTTTGTCTCTCCTTCTCCCCTTAAGGCCCGCTGATATTTTGAGCCCATTCACTGTTCCCCTTCATAGGCCTTGGGAAGCTAGGTCCTCAGCAGTTTTTAGCTATCTTCCTCACCCAGGCCCCGATGTCTTAGTACCTGCAATACCTTTACAACATCTCCCTAGTATATCCTCACAATGCTACGGATAATCTCGTGGAACGTGAAGGGCCTTTGCTCTCCTTCTAAAAGGATGAAGGTCCTTCGCCATCTCAAAAGACTGAACACAGACATAGCGCTACTTCAGGAAACCCATCTTTCCTCACCCAACTTTGCTCGGATGAGGAAACTCTGGGTGGGCACAGTTGTGGGCTCTGAGGCTCTAGGCCGCAAAGCAGGAGTCCTTGTTCTCATTCACAAACGTCTCCCCTTTAAACTCTTATCCACAGACTCGGACGATCAGGGCAGACTTCTCACAATCCGCGTCCTCATTGGGACAAGGGAACTGACAATATCCAACGTGTATGCCCCTAATAGTCCTACAAAGGACTTTTTCAATATGCTGACCACTTGGCTTCTACGCCACCCACACCTCCCTCAGATTATTGGGGGTGACCTTAACTCTGTTGTCCACCAGATTGATGACAAATCCACGCGACTGCGCCCCACCTCGATCCCTACTTCTTTAAACCCCACGGTACTTGCAGCAACAATGGAAATCCTCCACCTTTGGGACTTATGGCGATTTCACCACCCGACTGAAAGAGAATTTTCCTTTTACTCACACCCACATCATGTCTTTACCAGGATAGATAATTTTTTCTGCTCTGATGATCTACTTCCTCTAATCCCAGAAGCAGAGATACATGATATAGCCATTTCTGATCACGCCCCCATATCCATATCCCTAGAGACCCCAGACATACATCCTAACCCTAGAATTTGGCGTTTCCTCTCCTTCCTCCAACACAACGCGGATTTCCAAACTTACATCACAAAGAATGGCAGTTTTACACGCAAACGAATGCACCACACGCTGACGACCCTAATTTATTCTGGGATGCGGGGAAAGCTTTTCTCAGAGGCCGCATCATTTCGTATGCGTCGTCCTTTAAGAAAAATGCACACCTCAACTACGACTCCTCCAGCTCCAGACTTCACATGGCTCAACGTGCATTGTATGCCCATGACTCCCCCGAAAACCGAGCTGCTTGGCAACTAGCCAAACAATCTTTTGACACCTGGGCGGACACCGTGGAATCGACCAAGAAAGAATACCTAGACGCCACTCTCCACAAATTTGGAAATAAGGCGGGTAAGCTCCTAGCCCGCCTTAGCAAGGGAACCTATCGCCCGACTATCATCCCCTCCATCCGTGAGCCGGATGGTTCTGTCACGAACACGCAAAAAAGGCATAAACTCTGCCATGCTGCGCTATTACTCGACGCTATATGCCGCCGATCCCATTGACAAACCCACGGCGTGCGACTTCCTAGATAAAGTGACTCTAACACCAATATCTCCCTCCCAATTAGAAACTCTCAATGCCCCTATCTCTCTTTTAGAATTCACTGCCACGATACGACAGTTAGCCTCCTCTAAAGCGCCAGGCCCAGACGGTCTGACAGGCGAATTCTACAAATCACTGCATCCTATCCTGGCACCCACTCTTCATAGTGTCTATCAACGTATGTGGTCTGGTGGTTCCTACCTTCCCACGGGCAATCAGGCCATAATTAAACTATTAGAAAAGAAAGGGAAAGACCCCCAGGAACCAGGTTCGTACAGACCCATTTCACTACTAAATCTTGATGTTAAGATTCTCTCTAAAATTATAGCCACGAGACTGGCTGACATCATCCCTTTTCTGATCCATCCAGCCCAATCCGGCTTTGTGAAGGGCAGGACAGCAACGATGAATATTAGAAAGGTGATGATGGCGCTAGAACACGCCAGATGCCATCCAAGGGGAGATTATGCCATTATCACTCTTGATGCCGAAAAGGCTTTTGACAATGTAAACTTTGATTGGCTCGCCATGGTCTTACGTAAAATGGGATTCTCTGGCCCTTTCCTTCATCTAATAAATTCCATGTACACCTCACCGGCGGCTAGGGTGGTAGCCGCTGGCCTCCTCTCCAATGAATTTCGCCTTCACAAAGGCACGAGACAAGGTTGCCCCCTATCCCCACTCCTCTTTAACTTGGCTCTGGAACCACTCTCTAGATATCTCTTAACAGTTGCCCCGCTACATGGCATTCGAATAGGGAACCAAGAGTTGAGGACGTCCCTCTTTGCGGATGATGTCCTCATCTTCTCTGCTGACCCTTCCGCAGACATGCCCACAATAAAATACACTTTTGATTTATTCAGAAAATGCTCAGGGTTGCGCATAAACTACTCCAAAAGCGAGATTATGCCCTTAGGATCCCTCCCCCCACCTGCCTGGGTTCAAAAATCCATCTTTACTACGGCCAAGTCCCATATCACTTACTTAGGAATCAAAATAGGGAAACTCCCGTCCTCTCTCTACCACCTGAATTACCCCCCACTTTTTGCCAAAATCACTCAGGAATTAGACAACTGGATGGATCTGCCCCTCTCGCTCCTGGGAAGATGTAATTTGGTGAAAATGGTCAGTTTCGCTCGCCTGTTATATCCTCTCCAGACAATACCTTTACTGTTAAGACCCAAAGACTCCAAATTACTGAATTCTGCGATCTCAAAATTTATATGGCGAAACAAACGACCACGCATAGCTCTCTCAAAACTTCATCTTCCCAGGACCGAAGGTGGTATTAGTCTCCCGAGCCTTAGAATGTATAACCTTGCTTGTCTTTTAAGGGTAGGTCTGGACTGGATAACCCAAAAATCCAAATGCTCTAACTACCAATTGGAGGCCGCGATGGTCCACCCCTACTCCCTAACAGCCCTTCTCCACTGTAAGTGGAAATCTCTACCAACACCATATCAACATAACCTTCTGTTGAGAGACACTGCTATAGCATGGAGGGAGGTAAGGAAAAGCCTCCGACTCTCTCCTTTCATCTCAAAATTTCTCCCGATACAAGGCAACCCGAGCTTCTCTCCAGGTCTGGAACATAAACCCTATGACTCCTGGCGGCAAAAGGGTCTTTCCACCTTCTTCTCCCTTTGTGATCCTGCTACTGGCCAAGCACTACCTTTTCATACTCTAGCTACTCGATTCTCCCTCACCGCATCCTCCTCTTTTCATCATGGCCAATGTCTCAGCTTTCTCCGCAACACCTGCAGAGTCGCATCCACGAGATTCACGTCGTCATTCCTCGAGACCCTTATACAGAAGGACTCATACAAAATCTCGGATATCTATAAGCCTCTACTCATCCAAACGATGCCTCCCTTGGATTCCTCATCAGTGTCAAATTGGGCAAAAGACTTCCCGAACGACGACATGGTGGACAAGATCCTTTAAGGTCTTCGCACAGTCTACAACTTGGTTCCAAATGAATCCTGGAGGGAAACACAACTCAAAATCGCCCACCGGGCACATATCCCCTTTCTTCCTGCCAAACAACCCCACTCCACCCCGTCTTCACTATGCCCTCTATGCCAACAACCTAAGCCCTCTCGCGCGCATCGTTACTGGACTTGCTCCTTTATCTTGGCGTTCTGGGACCAAATCCTGGCTTTCATCTTTAGGATCACACTACTGAAGCTACCCAAAGACCCTTTACTTCTTATTTTCGGATATTGGGATCCCACCCTACTTCCCTGGTCAAAAGTTACTGGCCCACGAGACAAAGAATGGGCCTTGATATGCCTCCTGATGGCAAGACGGGCCATACTAGCCAATTGGACATCTACTGCTCCACCCTCAGTCGCGCAGGTTAACAGAGATCTCCTGCATCTCCTATTTCGGGACAAAATTAATGCTAATCTAGCCCACAAAAAGGCCGTTCAGTGCTTCCACAGCAGATGGGACTCTTTTGTGAAGTCGCAACTTACTCCTCAGGAACAAGCTCACCTTGCTGAACACTCCTTTATCTACGATGGCCAATGGCTCACCGCAACCCCCTCCATTACTGGGTAGCTACCCACGACAAGACTGCAATTATGCCCGTCCGAGAGCCGAGGGATGGGTCGGCCTCAGGCGGCCGACGTCACGGGCGCCCTGGACAGGTAAGTCGGCTTATTAAGTCAGCAGCTGCTAACTTTAAATTTTATTTTTTATTTTTAAACGGCCCTCCTCTTTAATGAAGGCACGGCACTTTATGTGGTTTTGTACAAAATATAGTGGAAGTGATATATGACACTAAATAGTTGTGGTGGTAGTTGGCGCAATCCATATTATATGCACATTTCACATGGTTGATGATTTAAGGAGGCACATCTAAGTTTTCAGGCATCCGGGGTAAAGCTGTCCACATAGACCGCCTTCCGCATCGCCGGCTCTCACCAATGTCAGTCTGCAATCGTGACCGGGAAGACTACCCTGCGATAGGGTGATCTGAAAGCGAGGCTGGAAGCTCTCGTGGAGCTCAGGGTGGAAGTTGTTGGCCGTGCGGAGGATGGTCTATGTGAACAGCTTTACCCCGGATGCTTACATACTTAGATGTGCCTGTTCTATTCATCAACCATGTGAGTTGCTAAATGTTGTACCTTCATTAAATGTAACCATATTGCTACACTTAGAGGCGCCTCTGTTTTGTTTTATACCCAGTTGTGACCTGATGATACTTGTATATCAAGACATCGCTTGTAGATCAAGTCACAATTTGTTTAAAAAATGTTCTTGTCTTGCAAAACGCTCTCAAACCAAGGTTTGTGTGTGTAATATATATATATATAAAAAATAATAATAATAATAATAAATTATATAATATAAAATCTCTATAATACACACATAGTGTCTGATAGTCTTAGTTCTCTCTCCAGCCCGCAGGAAGCAGAAGTGGTCGGTGGACCCCAGGAACAGCGCCTGGACCAAGGACGACTCCAAGTGCGGGCAGAAGATGCTGGAGAAGATGGGTTGGCCCATCGCCCCCCGTCCTTCTGTGCCCATCGCCCCCCCCCATCCTTCTGCGTCCATCGCCCCTCCCCCTGTCCTTCTGCACCCATCGGCCTACCCGTCCCCTCTGCGTCCATCGGTCCCCCCGTCCCCTCTGCGCCCATCGGTCCCCCCGTCCCCTCTGCGCCCATCGGTCCCCCCGTCCCCTCTGCGCCCATCGGTCCCCCCATCCCCTCTGCGCCCATCGGCCCACCCATCCCCTCTGCGCCCATCAGCCCACCCATTCCCTCTGTGCCCATCGCCCCCGTCCCCTCTGCGCCCATCGGTCCCCCCATCCCCTCTGTGCCCATCGGTCCCTGGAAGTTGTTGCCATGCTCTGCAGGCCTCAGTGCACTAATTAAGGACTTGCACATTTTTTTTTATTCTATCAGTGTTGGTGCATTTACAAAAATTTTGCAAAAGGCAGACTATGCCTTTTAAATTTAGAGGAGAAGGATTAGAAGTTACATCTGTGCCACAAAATAATGTACTTTGAATTGCACCATGGGGGGGGGGTACACTGTGCAGATATGTTCCGGGAAGAGAAGGGAAGGGTGACCCCCATAGGGGAATTGTAGACACAGGTGGTAACATCTCTGGCCAGACCGGCTGTATTATTCTGGAATATTCTAGAACTGATGATTTTACAGTTGGCTGGTGTCACTCCGGCTGTTTCCAATGACAGGATTCCTTTTGGGGTGCAGCCATTGTCTTATCAAGTGGTGATCTGTTTTAACCAATGCCGATGTTCTATTCAAGGGTCTCGGGGCTCAGGAATAAGGATCCACGGAGCACATCAAAGTTCAAGTGAAGAACAACACTCTGGGCCTTGGAGCTTGCAACAATTATGAGGTAATGAAGAAGTTTTGTACCAGACAAGAGCATTGGTGTCCTACAACAACAGCTAATAGTAGGTATAGAGGGCCTCATCTTGGGCACCTAATAGATACAAAGGGCTACACATAACGTTCAGCGTAGACATTGTACAGGAGATGGTCAGGGACTGCCAACATGATACAGGAGATGGTCAGAGAAAAAGGAGATAAGACTGCAGAGGCTCCTGGGCCAGAGGATGGGCACCAGCTCTCTAGGGGCCTTTACACAGCACTCTAATCAGTTGCTTTTGATGGTCATCCAGCAAGGATCCTATAGGGAGAACACTGCAGAGCCCCCCTCACAATCCTCCCTAGTGGCTCCTCTGTGAGCCTAGTATGGCTGCGGAGAATCGAGAAAGTTGCTATGCTGAATAAACCTGAAAGTCCTCGGAGTATTTCTGGGTTTGTGCTTTGTGTACCTTTTATACCTACTGTCTGTAGGAAGCAGAGGAGGCATTGCCGACCAACGTTCTTGATTCCTTGCAGCCATGCTAGGCTCATAGAGGAGCCACTAGGGAGGATGTGAGGGGGCTCTGCAGTGTTCTCCCTATAGAATCCTTGCTGGGTCACTATCAAAAGCATCTGATTAGAGTGCCATGTAAAGGCCCCTAGGGACCTGGTGCCCATCCTCTGGCCCAGGAGCCTCTGCAGTCTCTTATCTCCTTTTTCTTGTCTGCAGTATCTGATCGTCTCCTGTAGCGTGTCTGCAGTCTCTGACCTATCCTGTACTGTGTCTGCAGTCTCTGACCATCTCCTGTACCGTGTCTGCAGTCTCTGACCATCTCTTGTACCGTGTCTGTCAAGTATTTTTTTTTTTTTAATTGATCCATCTCTCGCCGGCGTTTCTCGGCCTTACTGTTTCCACTGGTTCTCCTTGCTGGAGAGGAAGCTGTACCAGAGGATCTGCAGTTCATGGATTTCCCTGCTTCCAAACCTGGTAGCCCCAGGAAATTTGAAGTGAGATTTGGTGATGTCACTACAGTGCTGCTCACTGTTCTCCTTGCTGGAGGGGGAAGCTAAAGCAGGGAGCAGTCCTGACACAAGGAAGCAAAGCCGTTCTCCTCTACCAAGATGGCTGCCTCCGCACAGCGACACAGTATAGAACATGGCATGGTAAGTCAGTAATGGGGAGAAGTTCAGCTATAGGGAGACCACAGGCAATACTGGTGACTAGTATTTCACCCTCTACTTGCTTTTTGTGCAGTTTCCATCTCTGAACCTCTTAGAAGTGTGTGTGTGTGTGTGTGTGTGTGTGTGTGTGTGTGTGTGTGCGCGCGCGCGTGTGTGTGTGTGTGTGTGTGTGTGTGTGTGTGTGTGTGTGTGTGTGTGTGTGTGTGTGTGTGTGTGTGTGTGTGTGTGTGTGTGTGTGCAGGTTTTTTTTTTTTTTGCTGGGTCCAAAGTGACATCTCAAAGGGCCTCCAACCCCTTTTACTCACCTGACTTTCTCACCGCGCCTTCCTTCTTCACAGCAGTTGAGACTAGGTATGGGGGAGCCTGTGACCACCTCTCCTCTGTCTGTGCTCAGGACTAATAACCACTTTATAGGGTCCAGCACTGTCACATGACCAAGAGAGTGACATCTTCTTTCCCCTGGTTCCCCAAGACCGATAATTTCATCACCGGCTGCATTGGAGGTAGGAGCTGTAAAGGAGTCCATATAAGGGGAGTATAGGTGGGTCATTAGGGGCCCTTTGCAGATACGCTGTTCCTCTTTTCTCATGGTCAATATGTCTGTGTCCATTTTTTAAATGCTTTTTAATCAGAATCCCTTTTATTTGTTTTTTTTATTTCAGGATAAATGGATCGCCCATCAAGATGATTTCAACCAACTTCTGGCCGAACTGAACTTTTGCCATGGCACAGCAAGCTCTGGTAAGATCCGTGGATGCAGAATTTGGACATATTATTGTCATCATAGTGCACTGATTGTCCACTGATTGCTTTAAATGCCACCTTTTTGCACCATATTACACCCGTATTTAGGATGTAACATGGTGAAATGTGCTGTACAGATGATGACCCCTGGTTTGAATGGGTGTAGAGGTGCACTTGATATGGATGGTCGTCACAGTGTGTTTCAGGGGTGATGCCTCCCACTTTGTTAGGGCTGTGATGGTTGATGTGGTCGAGATTGGCCTTGGACCCAGGGGTCAAATAAGAATGGAGCCTTTTAGGTGCTGTAAAATGATGGAGGACTGTATTTGACCTTCAAGTCCAGACCAGTTCCAACCATCACAGCCCTGACAAAGGGGGAGGCAATTCCCCCGAAACACATCGGCTACTATCATCACTTGTGAACCCGTGAATTTCAATAAAATTTTTTAAAAGCAACCTCAAGTGTGATGATCTTCCATACCAAGTACACCTCTACACCCAACCGAATCTATCTTGCTTGGCACTTTTCCGTCTCTACCAGAGAGGTAGCAGCCGAAACGCCAATGATGATCACCCACATCTTGCCTTCAACCACCATGTATCTCTGTGATGGAACAGACAACAAAGGTCCTGTGCGCTGCACATCACCGCAAGACCCTGTGAATGTGTTAAATTACAGCCTCGGCCAAGCCACTCCCCCAATACACACACACACACACACACACACACCCCCCCCTGTGACCAGACTATAGCAAATAAGTTACTTATCCAAGCACAATCCTTTAACCAGTTGTGGACCCTGGATTCTGTACATACACTAAAACTTTATCATGTATAGGGTGTGTAGTCCCTTCTCCCACTAGCTGAAGATTCCCAGCTGTCATAATGACAGTTGCTGCGTAAATATAGAAGCTGCTGCTGTCGAAAGAAAGAAAGGATCCCATGGCACAGTGTTTATAAACGTTGTTACTTTTGTATCTAATCTCATTCATCTGCAGATCAAAGCGATGCATAGTAGTCCATTATGCTTTGCCTTTGCAGGGAATGAAAGAGGAAGTAACACCCATCTGGGTTTACTTCCTCTTTAACCACTTCAATACAGGGCACATAAACCCCCTCCCTGCCCAGGCCAATTTTCAGCTTTCAGCGCTGTCACTCTTTTGAAAGACAATTAAGCGGTCATGTAACACTGTACCCATATGACATTTTTATAATTTTATTCACACAAATAGAGATGTGATTGATTGGACACAGCCGATCACATGGGTAAAGAGCCATGTCATTGGCTCTTTACAAGATCAGGCGCTGTGAGACTGGGACAACGTCATGTGAACTATTAATATTCATATGCTAAAAAATCGCCTCCCACCCGCCGTATAGACAAATGACAGCAGGTGGGAGGTGGTTAAACTAGTGTTTTTCAGCATGTCAATAATTGTAAAATATATGATGTGGCCCTTCCACTGAAAAAGTTTGGAGACCCTTGCGTTTTTTTTAAATATATAATGGAAACAATATCACCATTCCAGAAAGCAAATGGCAAATCATATCTATCACAATTCAAACAATGCAGTGTATTCGTAGGGCCCACATATTGTGCTCCTAAGTACACATCTATTCTTTAATACAATCGGCATAGAGAACATTATGTTTGACTCATGCCGCTTTCGTCGGCAGGCAACACTATTCCTCCTTTAAGGCCTCTTCCCCTGCTCCGGTTTGGGAACTTGTCAAAATGAGCATTTTGACAGGTACCTGCTTATACTTCCGTACTGACCGCCTAGGCCAGTGATGGCGAACCTCGGCACCCCAGATGTTTTGGAACTACATTTCCCGTGATGCTCACCTACACTGCAGAGTGCATGAGCATCATGGGAAATGTAGTTCCAAAACATCTGGGGTGCCAAGGATTCTCCATCACTGGCCTAGGCGGTCAGAGCGGAAGTTCTCTCTGAAAAATTTATTTTTTCTTGGCTTATGTCAGAAATATTTTTAAATGAGTCATTTTTCTCCTCCACTGATATGCGCTGATGCGGCCGCAATGATGGGCTAACACTGAAGAGGCACTAATATGCAGCACTGAAGGGTGGGACTGATGGGCAGCACTTATGGGCAATGATAAGTGGCACTAGTGGGCACTGAAAGGCAGCACTGATTGGCCTCACTGATGGGCACTGTTGGGGCTTTACTGTAATCATGTCCCTGATGATGTATACAGGTCTCCCCTGTAAGGAGCTGCCGCTGATTGGCTCTCCTCTCCTCCCTCTGTCAGTGTGAGGCTAGGAGAGTCGATAAACAGCATCTCCTTGTTTACATTTTATCAGCTGTGATTGGACACCACTGCTGATCACATGGGAAAGGAGCCGCGGCTCTTTACCGAGATCAGGGTCACCCTGTGTCCCCAGGGACACGGCGAGCCCACGATTGCCGCGTTGCGTACCAAGACTGGGTGCAGTCATATGAAGGTGTCCCAGAGCTGCCCCACTCTGCCATTTATTTGTCTATATACGGCGGGCGGGAGGCAATTCAAGAACCTAACTTGGCCCAAACTGGAAAAAGCAAAGAGAGAAGCTAGGAAGATGCATAGAAAAGAGAGAGAAAAAAGGGTTGGGGGGAGTATTATGGGAGCATCCTGATCAATCGCCCCCCTGGCCCCCCTGCCCACCCTGAGGGAGGTCTGTTATAGCTGCAAAGAGCGGGCCAACTCAATATTGAACCCTACAGTCTAATGCTCTGTACACGCGATAGGATTTTCCTATGGAAAATGTTCGATGGGGGCTTGTTGTCGGAAATTCCGACCGTGTGTAAGCTCCATCACACATTTTCCAATCGGAATTTTCATCACACAAAATGTGAGACCTGGATCTCAAATTTTCCAACAACAAAATCCGTTGTCAGAAATCCGGACGCACAAAGTTCCACGCACGCTCGGAATCAAGCAGAAGAGCCGCACTGGCTATTGAACTTAATTTTTCTCGGCTCGTCGTACGTGTTGTACGTCACTGCGTTCTTGACGTTTGTAATTTCCAACAAACTTTGTGTGACCGTGTGTATGCAAGACAAGTTTGAGCCAACATCCGTCGGAAAAAAAAAAAAATCCATGGATTTTGTTGTTGGAATGTCCAATCAATGTCCGATCGTGTGTACGGGGCATTAGACGCCTTTTAAAGTTCATGTGCGTGTAAAGGCAGGTGTCGCAATACTTTTGACAAAATTGTGTATCTCCAGTAGACAGGTTCTCTTGAACCGACAAAGCTCCCACTACATCTGTAAACAGACATGTTGTTGTGACGGGAACATGCAAATTCTTGTCGGCTATTCCGATTCTTCTGGGCAATCCGCAGTTTTTTTTCCACAAAAATTTTTTATTATTCAAAGATAAAGTAATCACATACATGTCATAGCAAACGGGTACAGAAAGGTAACATCAATTACTGTGCGGTACAATGACAAATCACATTGATGCAAAACATTTGAGTTACTAGACATGAAGAGATAGAGTACACAATGTACTATGTAGATATAACTAATAAACGGATAGAATTCGTGTATTTACTACCAACAGTTACGTGCTCCCGGGAGGCTCCAGTCTAGTGGTGGCTAGTTTAATCAAGAGTAGACAATGACCACGGGGACCACCAATGCTCGGCCCTCTCGTGGCCTCGAAGGGATCATGAAACTTGCATATAGGTTCATGAGGTGTGACGTGCCTCCCGGTATCATTACTTCACGGGGTGAGGGGCATTCTCGTTGGGTAGTGTGCTAATGAAATGGAGTATACCTATGGGGAGTTGAAAGAAAAGAGGGTAAAAGTGGGGAAGGGAGGGGAAGACATGGGGAAGAAGGGAGCAAGGGGGTCCATAAGGGGGACCCTAGAGGGGCATCTGTGTAGGGTTAGGGGGAAGGGGTGGAGTATAGGGAGTAAAGGGAGGATGGGGGGGGCCGCTCCTCTTCCCGGCCCCATTACAACATTCAGGCCCAGCCAGGGTTCAGCTCTGGTGACTTACAGTTATAACTGTCAATGTGGAAAGTAAGATTTGTATCTTCCCGTGGACTTAAAATGCGTCCAGCAGGCCCACGTGGTGGAGAATTTCTGCATGCGGTCCTGGGAGGTATAGATCAGTTCCTCTATCTCCTCAATTTTAGCGATCCTTGTCAGCCAGTCTCTAATAGTTGGGGTCTTATTGGAGCGCCAAAGCGCAGGGATGCAAAGTCTAGCGGCATTTACCATGTGCATGGCCAGAGATTTGTGATATGACCGTTTGGTCAAAGAAGTGTGATGGAGGAGATACTGAGCAGCATTAAAATCGAGGGTGTATGTGGTGACTTGTGCTATAATGGCGTGAACTTCTTTCCAAAATGGTTGTAGCATGGCGCATTCCCACCATATGTGGAGCATAGAGCCTTCTTCTTTATTACACCTCCAACAAATGTTTGGGATTGAGGGAGAGAATTTATGTAAGCGGGATGGTGTCCTATACCATTTTGTGATAATCTTGTAGCCGTTTTCTTGAATGGCTACATTCAGTGAGCCTGTATGTGCATAAGTGGCAATAGTACCCCAGTCATCGTCTGTGAATGAGATTTGCAGGTCGCTACCCCATGATGCTTTAGGGGGATCAGTCTGAGGAGTGTGGGATTCTTCTTGAAGGATAGAATAGATCTGGGATATGAGATGTCTTTGTGGTGTGGTTTGGGAATGAAGAGATTCGAATGGGGTGAGTTGTCTTGTCCAAACGTCGGTATGATTCTGGGAGGTGAAGAAGTGCATTAATTGTCTATAGGTCCAAAAGGGGAACTCCTTCGTGAGTGAGGTAGTCTTAAGTGCGTCATAGGATCTTAGTCGTCCTTTGTGAAAGAATTGCTGAGCTAAGACGTCATCATGTGGCCATTCCTGCATAAGAAACGTGGTCGACTCCCCTGGAGAGAAG
This sequence comes from Lithobates pipiens, assembly GCF_037356315.1. Taxonomy (NCBI): domain Eukaryota; kingdom Metazoa; phylum Chordata; class Amphibia; order Anura; family Ranidae; genus Lithobates; species Lithobates pipiens. The sequence continues at coordinate 588,860,071 of NW_027507758.1, read as the reverse complement.
TCAGGGTTTCCCCTCAAGGGGGTCAATGGGCCTAAGTATGAGGAGAGATGGTGGGAGGCCACCATTTTCTTGAAGGCCAGCAGTGAGGTGTGAATGAGCGGATGGGTCTTAACGGAGTGAGGCCAGTGCTTCGGTGAGAGCCAGGGAAGAGTGTGCAATGGGTAACCTGAGAAAGAACTTTCCAAGGCCACCCAAGTCTTTCCTCTCCTATGAGCTTTCCAGTCCACCAGTCTCGTCAGGTGGCATGCTAGGTAGTAATGGTATAAATCAGGTAAGGCAATGCCACCCTTGGTCTTAGGGCGCGTCAGGCGAGCGTATTTAATACGGGGAGCGTTGCCTCTCCAGATAAACAGTGTGCATAACTTCTTGTATGCTAGAAAAAAAGATGGGGGTAATTGGATTGGGATTGTCTGTAGGAGATATAATATGCGTGGAAGGATTATCATTTTTATTAAGGCAGAACGGCCAAACCATGATACATTAAGGTTTGCCCAGTTCTTCAAGTCAGTTTGGATTCTGGCTAGAGCCGACAGGTAATTGTGGGCATAAAGACCCACCGTTCCCTTGGTGAGTTGAATACCAAGATAGGTGATCACTTCCCTCTTCCACTGAAAGGGGAAGGAGTCTTGGCAGTGAGATACGTCCTGTGGGGGAAGAGAGATGTTGAGGGCGTGGGATTTAGAATAGTTGATTTTGAGGTTGGATAAGAATCCAAAAGTCTTAATGTCCTTTAGGAGGTTAGGTAAAGACGTCCGGGGCGTTTGGAGGGTCAATAAAATATCATCCGCGAATGCGGCAACCTTGTATTCCCTACAGTTAATAAGGATCCCTCGGATGTCTGTGTTGGCACGTATTCTGTTGAGAAGGGGTTCCAATGTTAGTACAAATATCAGGGGGGATAATGGGCATCCTTGTCGAGTGCCGTTACTGATGGGGAAGGCGTTTGACAGGAGGCCGTTGGCTCTCACCCTTGCGGAAGGATTTGTATAGAGAGCATTGATATACGCGAGCATACAGGGGGGAAGGCCAATGGCCCTCAAAACCTCCCGCATATAGTCCCAGGCCACCCTGTCAAACGCCTTCTCTGCGTCAAGCGAAAGAAGGAATCCCTCAGTCTCGCTTGTAGAGAGCCAGTGTTGGATATTTAAAGTCCGGATCGTATTGTCCCTAGCCTCTCTCCCCGGAACAAAACCCACCTGGTCGGGGGAGACGAGGCCAGGGACAAGAGGTGAGAGTCTATTTGCTATCATCTTCGCATAGAGCTTGATATCCATGTTCAGTAGAGAAATAGGCCTGTAGTTAGAGACCTGAGAAGTGTCTTTACCCTCCTTGGGGATGACGGCTATATGGGCTCCTAACATATGCCCCGCAGGGGTAGCGGGGTTCGCAAGAGAGTTCAGAGTCGTCAGCAAGCGCGGAGAGAGTATGTCGGAGAAGCTTTTATAGTAGGTAAGGGGGAAGCCATCAGGGCCCGGACTCTTGCCCGGCTTCATTTGTTTGATGGCGAGGGATAATTCCTCGGTGGAGAACGGTTGGTCTAAGGTCGTGGTCTGCTGTGGGGTAATTGGGTTGGGGCTATATTGAGATAAGAAGTCTCTTATTTGTGAAAGTCGGTCAGGTGCGTCAGGAGGCCCTGCGTTGGCCTCTGGTAGGTTATAGAGTGCAGAATAGAATTTTTCAAAGTGCGATGCTATGTCTTCATTTTTAGAGAGGAGAGAGCCCTGATTGTCCCGGAGAGTGTGAATTATAGACGAGGTTTTAGCTGTTTGAATCGTGCGTGCTAACAGCCGCCCACTCTTATTGCCGTGTTCATAGAACACTCTATGTTGAAGGACATATCTACGTCTGGTTCGTTTGCCCAGTTCATCTAACAGAGAAGAACGGGCGTATAAGAGGTCTTGCAGTGTGGCTTGCAGGGTCGATTGTTTATGTGCTGCTTCAAGTCTCTTGATTGTGCTAATAAGGGACACGATCCTTTCTTGGTGTTGTCGTTTGGCCTTTGCAGCCATGGAGATAAGTTCCCCCCTCAATACGCATTTATGTGCTTCCCAGAGAGAGATGGGTGAGACTTCAGGGGAGGTATTTTCCTGAAAGTAAAGGCGTAATTTGGCGTTTAGGTGTTGTAAATTTTCTGGGTCTTTTAAAAGGGAAGGGTTTAGCCTCCAGATCTTGGATACCGTTTTAGAGTCGAGGAAAGTAAGGGTCATTGTTATGGGGTGGTGGTCGGAAAGGAACATTGGTTCTATCGTAGCTTGGGAGAGGAGTGAGAGGTCGGTCTGGGAAAGAAATATGTAATCTATTCTGGAATATTTCTGATGTGGGTGGGAATAAAAGGTGTAGTCCTTGTCCGTCGGGAACATGGTGCGCCAAGTGTCGTGGAGAGTCAAGTTCTGTAGTTGAACTTTAATCTGTCTTAGAGCTCGGTAAGGCAGTGTCGAGGCTCCCATAGAGGAGTCCAGGGCCGGATTGAGTGGGACATTGAAGTCTCCCCCCGGGATTAGGATACCCTCCTTAAATGAAGACAAAAGATCACACGCCTTCCTAAAGAAGGCCACTTGGTGTTCATTCGGACAGTAGATATTAGCCACCGTAATAGGCTTGGAAGCGTATGTGCCTTTGATAAAGATATATCTACCATCCTGATCACTCAAGGTATCAGTTAGTTGGAAATCAGCAAGTTTGGAAATAAGTATAGATACCCCCTTAGTCTTGGAGGCAGGGTTGGTGGAGTGAAACGTGCGTTTGTACATATGATTCGTCAGCTTAGGGATCGCATCGGAGCGAAAGTGTGTTTCCTGTAGCATGAGAAAGTGTGCTTTATGTTTAGACAAGGCCGAGAGAACCTGTGATCTCTTCTCCGGAAGGTTCAGACCCTTTACATTAAGAGAGAGGCATTTCAGGGAGAGCTGTGTCTGCGTGTTCGAAACTTCCCGCATTGTGCTAGACTGTAAGGACCTGGGATTATGATCGTGAAGAGAGGTAATTATAACGTAAAAATAAAAAAGTAAAAAAAGTTTTTCTTTCTTTTCTTATATTAAGTGGGGATTGACTGTATGTCTCAAAAATGGGGGAGTAGGGAGAGGAGCGGCCCCGCGTAAGAAGGGGGGGAAGAGGCGCAGAGAAGGGGGAGGGGGGAAAGGGAAGGGGGGGTAAGGGCAGAAAATGGAACAGAGGGTAAGGAGGGGGAGAGGAGGGAAGGTAGGGGGAGAAAGTATTCAGGAATCCAAGTAGATTTCTGACGGGGATTTATACCGGAGGTGGGCGTAGGCATGCCTATCCACCTAATGGGGGAGAACCGGGTTGTCAGCTCGGGTCAATGTAACCGTCTGTGTGGAGTCAGTGAGCTTGGGGAGGGTCAGGAGAAGTAGCACCGAGAAGGACAGGTATAGCAAACAGATAAGACAGAGGAATGTGCGTACTGTACAGGGCAGTACTCAATAATAGACATTAGCATGGGGACTAACTCGCAGTGTAGGATGCTTAGCTTAGCCGACACCTGCTGTGTGTAAGAGCAGTCCTCCAAAACCAGAGACGAGGGCCTACTAAGTATACAAAGGTGGAGGGAAGCCTTCGTATAAGCATGCGATGTGTGGTAGTACAGGGAACACATATAAATAACCAGTGTTGAAACTCAATTGCATCCTGAATATAAACAAATAGAGGCATAATACCAAAGGCATAAATAACATAAAGTACGCCTATTTCAGGCCTCATAAATATGAGGAGAGAAAGAGAGCGTGAACCGATAGCCTAGCAAAGTGGCAACATATTCGTGCGCCGTGCCGTCTAAGGAGCAACACGACAGCCGTGCAATCCCACACAAAAAACAAGCAAAAACAAAACAAAATAAAACCAGAGAAGGGGGGGGGGGGGTGGAGGAATGCAGGTAGAGGGGTCTACAATTACCATTACTGGAAGAGTCCTGAGAGTGAAATAGATGGTGGCATAGCCCCGTTAAGGGGACAGGATTCCATAATACAGTGGTGTGAAAAAGTGTTTGCCCCCTTCCTCATTTCCTGTTCCTTTGCATGTTTGTCACACTTAAGTGTTTCGGAACATCAAACCAATTTAAACAATAGTCAAGGACAACACAAGTAAACACAAAATGCAATTTGTAAATGAAGGTGTTTATTATTAAAGGTGAAAAAAAATCCAAACCATCATGGCCCTGTGTGAAAAAGTGATTGCCCCCCTTGTTAAAACATACTATAACTGTGGTTGTCCACACCTGAGTTCAATTTCTCTAGCCACACCCAGGCCTGATTATTGCCACACCTGTTCACAATCAAGGCATCACTTAAATAGGAGCTGCTTGACACAGTAAGGTCCACCAGAAGATCCTTAAAAGCTACACATCATGCCGAGACCCAAAGAAATTCAGGAACAATTGAGAAAGAAAGTAATTGAGATCTATCAGTCTGGAAAGGGTTATACAGCCATTTCCAAAGCTTTGGGAATCCAGCGAACCACAGTGAGAGCCATTATCCACAAATGGCGAAGACATGGAACAGTGGTGAACCTTCCCAGGAGTGGCCGGCTGCCCAAAATTACCCCAAGAGCGCAGCGACGACTCATCCAAGAGGTCACAAAAGACCCCACAACAACGTCCAAGGAACTGCAGGCCTCACTTGCCTCAGTTAAGGTCAGCGTTCATGCCTCCACCATCAGGAAAAGACTGGGCAAAAATGGCCTGCATGGCAGAGTTCCAAGGAGAAAACCACTGCTGAGCAAAAAGAACATCAAAGCTCGTCTCAATTTCTCCACAACACATCTTGATGATCCCCAAGACTTTTGGGACAACATTCTGTGGACCGATGAGACAAAAGTGGAACTCTTTGGAAGGTGTGTGTCCAAGTATATCTGGCGTAGAAGGAACACTGCATTTCATAAAAAGAACATTATACCAACCGTAAAATATGGTGGTGGTAGTGTGATGGTCTGGGGCTGTTTTGCTGCTTCAGGACCTGGAAGACTTGCCGTGATAAAAGGAACTATGAATTCTGCTGTCTACCAAGAGATCCTGAAGGAGAATGTCCGACCATCTGTTCGTGTACTCAAGCTGAAACGAACTTGGGTTCTGCAGCAAGACAATGATCCTAAACACACCAGCAAGTCCACCACCGAATGGCTGAAGAAAAACAAAATGAAGACTTTGGAGTGGCCTAGCCAAAGTCCTGACCTGAATCCTATTGAGATGTTGTGGTATGACCTTAAAAAGGCCGTTCATGCTCGAAAACCCTCTAATGTAACTGAATTAGGACAATTCTGCAAAGATGAGTGGGCCAAAATTCCTCCAGGACGCTGTAAAAGCCTCATTGCACATTATCGCAAACGCTTGGTTGCAGTTGTTGCTGCTAAGGGTGGCCCAACCAGTTATTAGGTTTAGGGGGCAATCACTTTTTCACACAGGGCCATGATGGTTTGGATTTTTTTTCACCTTTAATAATAAACACCTTCATTTACAAATTGCATTTTGTGTTTACTTGTGTTGTCCTTGACTATTGTTTAAATTGGTTTGATGTTTCGAAACACTTAAGTGTGACAAACATGCAAAGGAACAGGAAATGAGGAAGGGGGCAAACACTTTTTCACACCACTGTATGTCTCTAGCCTGTGAACAGGCAGGTGCCCGAACAGTGACAGTACCTGGGTCCAAGTAAAAGAGGACGTCAGAGTGCTTGCTGAGAGGGTTCTTCCAGAGATGTCGTCCACACGGGGTGGTGAGAGTCAGATGAGTCTTCCAAATAAGCCAGCCTTACAAGGTATGGAGAGTCAACGGCTTTTCTTGCCTAGAGCTGGATGGAGAGAAAAACAAAATGCCAAGAAAGAAAAGAAAAAAAAAAAAGGGGGGAAAAAAAGGGGGGGGGGGAGGAGATAGCACCCGAAACAGGTGCCTGTGAAGGTGGAACTGGTAAGTTCTGTCGCTGTCCTCAGGCGGGGCCTTGAGGAAGAGAAAAAAGGTGTCAAAGCAGGCTAGTTATTTTGGTGATCTCGTCTTGGGGTGTCAGCCAGGTGTGCGCTGCGTGAGGAGAGGTCTCTTCTGGACTGGCGGTCTCCAGGGTAGGTGGGGTCCAATCTGCGGCGTCTGGAGCTTGGTCGCAGGCGATGCGTTAAGGGCCACTGATTTCCAAGGCTCAGTAGGGAAGTAAAAGGCACACCACTCCGGAATATCCACCAACGGTATGTCTAGCTGTTCGCAAAACATAGGTAAGTCCTCTGGGGTCCTGAGCAGTGCGGTGCGCCCTCTGGAGGTGGCTGAAAGACAGAATGGGAACTTCCATCTATACTGGATATTGCGTGTTCGCAGTATGTCCAGCAGGGGGGCGTAACGTGCGCCTGTTCTGCAAAGTTATTTGTGAGAGATCCTGGAAAAGTTTTATCTCTGCTCCGTTAAATAAAATACGTCCCCGTTCTCTCGCCTTCCTGAGGATTTCTTCCTTAAGAGGGAAGTTAACGATACAACAGATAATGTCCCTAGAGGGATCGGAGTCTCGAGGGGGGGGTCTCAGCGCACGGTGGATACGCTCCATCTCAATCGGGGTGTCTGCAGGCCGGTCCAGCAGGTTGTTAAAAATGGCACAGACTGTTTGTGGCATGGCGGCTGCATCTACGCCTTCCGGAACCCCCCTCAGTCTAAGGTTGTGTCTGCGGCCCCTGTTGTCCAAGTCTTCCACTTGGCGATGGAGCTCATATATATGGGGAAGTTGTGAATCAAAAGATCTTTGTACTTGCCTGATAGCTGCAGCCTGTAACTGGGAAGTGTCTTCTACAGCTGCTAGGCAGTGGTTCATAGCATGAATGTCCGTCTTCAATTCGGCAATGGCAGACGTCAGGGTATGTTTAATGTCCAGCGCAACGTTCTGCAGGTCCCTCTGGAGATCCAGGAGGCTAGGCACCGCGGGGCTCTCCGACGTCCGGTCCGCGGCGTATCTACGCGAGTCCGGGGATGCGGCCTGTGAGTCTCGGGAGGCCTGTGAGGCCTCCATCTCCGCGTGCTGGCCCGCCGGGCGGGAGCGGAACATCTCCGGGATGTTGTTCCCAAGTTGCGCCCCGGGGTCTTTAACAGTGCGGGGGGTCGAGGTGCTCCTATTAGACCTGCCCATGGTTGGTGCTCGTCTGGATCCTCTATTTAGGCGTCGTTTTCGTCCTCTCGGTGCGGGAGCTCCCTGTTTAGGCAGCCATCTCGGGTCCCGTCCAAGCCACGCCCCCGGCAATCCGCAGTTATTAAAGGCAGAAATTTTCTGATGAGAAGTTTCACACCTGGAGATACGCTCAGGTGTTGGAGAGATTTTCATTTCTTAGATCTCTTGATTAGTCCTCTTTGAAGTGAATTCCTTTTCATTCATCCATTTATTGTTTTGCTTCTACGTGCTTCACACAAAGTCCCACCCTCCCCGCAAACGAACCCCCCTTTTCTCTCTCGATGTAAATGGGATGGATATTCACGACCTTACCAGGTCCTGATGTCATATAAAGTCCCTAGGGATGGAAATAGATGACCTTACCAGGTCCTGATATCCTATAAACTCCCTAGGGATGGAAATAGATGACCTTACCAGGTCCTGATGTCCTATAAAGTCCCTAGGGATGGAAATAGATGACCTTACCAGGTCCTGATGTGCTATAAACTCCCTAGGGATGGAAATAGATGACCTTACCAGGTCCTGATGTCCTATAAACTCCCTAGGGATGGAAATAGATGACCTTACCAGGTCCTGATGTCATATAAAGTCCCTAGGGATGGAAATAGATGACCTTACCAGGTCCTGATGTCCTATAAACTCCCTAGGGATGGAAATAGATGACCTTACCAGGTCCTGATGTCCTATAAACTCCCTAGGGATGGAAATAGATGACCTTACCAGGTCCTGATGTCCTATAAACTCCCTAGGGATGGAAATAGATGACCTTACCAGGTCCTGATGTCCTATAAAGTCCCTAGGGATGGAAATAGATGACCTTACCAGGTCCTGATATCCTATAAACTCCCTAGGGATGGAAATAGATGACCTTACCAGGTCCTGATGTCCTATAAAGTCCCTAGGGATGGAAATAGATGACCTTACCAGGTCCTGATGTCCTATAAACTCCCTAGGGATTGAAATAGATGACCTTACCAGGTCCTGATGTCCTATAAAGTCTCTAGGGATGGAAATAGATGACTAGATGACCTTACCAGGTCCTGATGTCCTATAAAGTCTCTAGGGATGGAAATAGATGACCTTACCAGGTCCTGATGTCCTATAAAGTCCCTAGGGATGGAAATAGATGACCTTACCAGGTCCTGATGTCCTATAAAGTCCCTAGGGATGGAAATAGATGACCTTACCAGGTCCTGATATCATATAAAGTCCCTAGGGATGGAAATAGATGACCTTACCAGGTCATGGCTTCCTGAAAGTCTCTATTTTTTCCAAAAAACATTTTCAACGCTCTTTGAAGTGAAGGCAGAAAAATTAAGGATTAAAGCAGAACAGCTCGGCACACGGTTCTAATATTATGTGTTATCTGTAGAAGGTACAATATATCTTCAGATTTTCACCCCCTCTCTGTCACAGCCATGCAAGTGACACCCCTATTTCCAGGTCCATTGGTTCAGCTTCCTGTGTCGGCTCTTCATCTCTGACACTGGACTCAAAACAGGATGTGCTTCAGGGTGTCCCCAAGGGTCCCATGCCAAAATGCTTAAAAGTGCCGCTACCTCCACAAGTCCATCAGAAGGAAATACTCCAAACACCGTATGCACATACTCGGGGGTGCCCACTATGGAGTGTAGACAAAGTGGGATTGACGATGTTTAACCACTTGCTTACTGGCCACTTAAACCCCCCTCCTGCCCAGACCAATTTTCAGCTTTCAGCGCTGATGCACTTTGAATGACAATTGCACGGTCATACAACACTGTACCCAAATGAAATTTTTATCACTTTTTCCCCACAAATAGAGCTTTATTTTGGTGGTATTTAATTACAGCTGGGAGTTTTATTTTTTGCTAAACAAACAAAAAAATTGCAAAATAAAAATAAAATAAAAAATCATGTTTAATAGTTTGTTATAAAATTTTGCAAACAGGTCATTTTTCTCCTTCATTGAAGTGCGCTGATGAGGCGGCACTGGTGGGCACTGATAGGCTGCACTGGTGGGCACTGATAGGCTGCACTGGTGGGCACTGATAGGCATAGTTAAGGCGGCACTAATAGGCACAGATAAGGTGGCACCGATAGGCACAGAAAAGGCAGTACTGATGAGCACAGATAAGGCGGCACTGATGGGCACAGATAAGATGGCACGGATGGGTGGCACTAAGGGGCACTGATAGGTACCACTGATAGATGGGACTGATGGGCACTGATAGGTGGCTCTGATAGGTGGCACTGATGGGGGGCACTGGTAGATGACACTGATGGGCACGGATATGTGGCACTAGGGTGCAGCACCGTTGTTAAGGCAGATTGTGGGCACTGATGTGTGGCACTGTGGGCACTGATGTGTGGCACTGTGGGCACTGATGTGTGGCACTGATGGGGGGCACTTTTTAATTACTGAGGTGGCACTGGCAGGGGGCAGGTGGGCACTGGTAAGCTGGTCGTGATCGGGACTGATGTCCCGATCACGGCTGCCGGTGATCGGCTCTTTTTTTTCCGATTACCGGCTCCGTTGTATCACATGATCAGCTGTCTTTGGCTGACAGCTGATCACGTGGTAAGGGGTCGGGATCGACCCCTTGCTTCGATCCGTGATCAGGCGAGTCTCATAGACTCGCTGATCACAGAGCGCGCCGCACGCGCCCCTCAGGGGGCACGCAGTCCGCTCGTGCACGGGACGACGTCAATAGACAAAGTCCCGGCAAAGGAGGTCCGCGCTGTAGCCATCATTTGGCTATAGCGCGGATCTCTTGTGGTTAAATAATTTGCCAATTAATAGGCTGGGAATAAGTTTAAGAGATGTTACAATCAAGAACGTAAATGTATTTTATTGGGATTTTATGTGATAGACCAACAAAAGTGGAAAATACTTGTGAAGTAGAAGGAAAATAATAAATGGTTTTCCACATTTTTTACAAATAAATGTGAAAAGTGTGGGGTGCATTTGTATGGCGCCCCCCGAAGTCAATACTTCGTAGAACCACCTTTCACTGCAATTACAGCTGAAAGTCTTTTTGGGGATGTCTCTACCAGCTTTGTACATCTAGACAGTGACATTTTTACCCATTCTTCTTTACAAAATAGCTCAAGCTCTGTCAGATTGGATGGAGAGCCACAGATTCTCAATTGGATTTAGGTCTGGACTTTGACTGGGCCATTCTAACACATGAATATGCTTCAATCTAAACCATTCCATTGTAGCTCTGGCTGTATGTTTAGGGTCATTGTCCTGCTGGAAGGTGAACTTCCGCCCCAGTCTTAAGTCTTTTGCAGACTTTAACAGGTTTTCTTCTAAGATTGTCCTGTATTTGGCTCCATCCATCTTCCTATCAACTCTGGCCAGCTTCCCTGTCCCTGCTAATGAAAAGCATCCCCACAACATGATGCTGCCACCACCATGTTTCACAGTGGGGATGATGTATTCAGGGTGATGTGCAGTGTTAGTTTCCCACCACACATAGCATGCTGCTTTAACCACTTCCCGACCAGCGCACGACGATGTACGTCGACAGAATGGCACGGGCAGGCATATTGGCGTACATGTACGTCCAATATTCGTTGCCGCCGTGCCATCGGGAGCGCGCTCGCTGGCGGCGCGCTCCCGCGCTGGTCGGGACCCCCGTGAGTCCGGTCGCGGGACCCGCGGACTCGATCGCCGCGGGCATCCCCGCGATCGTCTCACGGAGCAGCCGAATGGAGGAAATGCTGTATAAACAACATTTTTCCATTCTGCCTAGCAACTAGTGACGCTGATCTCTGCTCCATGTGATTGGAGCAGAGATCAGTGTACACTAAATGAAAGCCCAACCCCCCCACAGTTAGTAACACACCCCTAGGAACACTTAACCCCTACACTGCCACCCACTGGTTAACCCTTTCACTGCCAGTGTCATTTACACAGGAATCACTGCATTTATATAGCAGTGATTACTGTATAAATGACAATGGTCCCAAAAATGTGTCAAAAATGTCCGATGGGTCCCCCACAATGTCGCAGTCACAATAAAAATCGCAGATCGCCGCCATTACTAGTAAAAAAAAAAATAATAAAAAATTATTAATAAAAATACTATAAAACTATCCCTATTTTGTAAATGCTATAACTTTTGCGCAAACCAATCAATAATCGCTTATTGCGATTTTTTTTACCAAAAATATGTAGAAGAATACGTATCGGCCTAAACTGAGGGAAAAAAACGTTTTTTTATATATTTTTGGGTGATATTTATTATTACAAAAAGTAAAAAATTATGCGTTTTTTTCAAAATTATCGCTCTATTTTTGTTTATAGCGCAAAAAATAAAAACCGCAGGGGTGATCAAATACCACCAAAAGAAAGCTCTATTTGTGGGAAAAAAAGGACGTTAATTTTGTTTGGGAGCCACGTCGCACAACCGCGCAATTGTCAGTTAAAGCGACGCAGTGCCGAATCGCAAAAAGTGGTCTGGTCTTTGACCAGCAAATTGGTCCGGTCTGAAAGTGGTTAAAGCGGTGTTCCAGCCAAATATATATGTTTCTAAAGTCAGCAGCTGCAAACACTGTAGCTGCTGACTTTTAATAAGGACAATCGTCTGTCCAGGAAGCCTGCGATGTCGGCCTCCTGTACTCTTCGTACTTCCAAAAAAGGTAAGTTAGAAAGTAATTTTTTTTTTTTTAAATATCCAAAAACAAGGGGTGGAGAGGTAGTCTTTTGTTTAAGAGCACTTCGGGAGTCTGTCTGTATTAACCTGCTGTATATGACTTCTTTCCTGGGGGTCATATAAATCCGGTGAGTAGGCTGTGTGACCGGTGTTGGTGGCAGAAGGTCCTAGTCTCTATTGTTGGAAATATGGAAACACATGCACTTTTGTATATCGTTTGATGGGAATTGAATGGACTTTGTTCACTTATTTTTATTTAATATTATTTACTTTTGAATATTTCTCTTTACAAGTTTATAAAGTTTACATAAGTATATTGTCACACACTGGAGAGATTCAGTGGTCACTGTATGTACTTTGTATTTAAAACTTTTGCACTGTCACTTTATAATTAGTAACCTGCTGGGGACACCTAGTGGCTGCAAAATATATTGTATCCTTTTGCATTTATGATGTACATGTTTAATTAGTGAGTAGGGTGCGCTGTTCATATTTTTTTCTTTTACTGTATGTTTGCATCTCTGACCATCTCCTTTATCATGTCTGCAGTCTCTGACCATCTCCTGTATCATGTCTGCAGTCTCTGGCCATCTCCTTTATCATGTCTGCAGTCTCTGACCATCTCCTTTATCATGTCTGCAGTCTCTGACCATCTCCTGTATCATGTCTGCAGTCTCTGACATCTCCTTTATCATGTCTGCAGTCTCTGACCATCTCCTTTATCATGTCTGCAGTCTCTGGCCATCTCCTTTATCGTGTCTGCAGTCTCTGACCATCTCCTTTATCGTGTCTGCAGTCTCTGACCATCTCCTTTATCGTGTTTGCAGTCTCTGACCATCTCCTTTATCATGTCTGCAGTCTCTGACCATCTCCTTTATCATGTCTGCAGTCTCTGACCATCTCCTGTACCATGTCTGCAGTCTCTGACCATCTCTTGTATCATGTCTGCAGTCTCTGACCATTTCTTGTACCATGTCTGCAGTCTCTGACCATCTCTTGTACCATGTCTGCAGTCTCTGACCATCTCTTGTACCATGTCTGCAGTCTCTGACCATCTCTTGTACCATGTCTGCAGTCTCTGACCATCTCCTGTAGCATGTCTGCAGTCTCTGCGGCCCCTTATATCCAATAAATTATCCATCGATGCTTTAAAAAAACGTAATCCAACCTGACCCATCCACCTACTTGCCCATTCTAGCTGTAACCCATTCTATGCTTTATGTGAGCTGATCCAGGAAGAGCAGCCTACCCCATGTGGTGCTCCGATTCTCAGTGAATTCCTACTACGGAGAAGTACTGCACATGTATGGCATTTCTACATAAGCCTTAATGGAATGGCTGTCAACTAGGGGCACAGCACCATGTGGCCCAGGATAGGGACACCAAATGGCATAGGAAGTATCTCTTGGACTGATTTTAAATAAGTTGAAGAGATATATGTAGAACGGCGAAGGGACAGATAGTATTAAGTTGGTCTTCTCTAAAGTACAATTTTCCATCAATTTGTGATGCCAAAATGTCCCATGTTAGCTCTACGCTTAGACAGGAGACAGGTCAGTATCTGTAGAGGGCTTATAACTTGACAATGATCTGGTAGGAGAGAATATAAATAAATAGTAGCATACCTACCTATTGGGGTAGGTGGGTGTGCTTTTATTCAGTTGCATTCTCTCTTGGTAGGGTGGCACAGAAGGGAGGTACAAGCTTGAGGGAGGTCTGGCAAGGCACAAGCTGTTGCCATATTATGTGCATCCTCAGAAATTGACCAACACTGGGGTCAGCTTTTATGTAGTGCTGACCGGAGTTCATCTCTATAGGCAAACAAGTAATTCAGCCGCAGAAATTAGAAATCTTTCAGTCAATATACTGATTGGCGGTCTCTCCAACAAAGCGTGACCAATGTAATTACATGAAATAAACATCTCCAAGAGATTCATGTCATGGGCAATCATTCAATATGAATGATCCTCAGAAGGTCCAGCTTTTGTTGTTCTATCACCCATAAAGATCAATGACCTGGCTCATCATGGCCCAAGTATAGTCACGTTATTGTGACTGCATCCTCCATATTAAAGGGGTTGTAAACCTTCGTGTTTTTTCATCTTAATGCATCCTATGCATTAAGGTGAAAAAACACCTGTCAGTGACCATCCCCCCGTTTTACTTACCTGAACCCTCTAACCCAACTCCCGACGGGGACACGCTGTCTCTCTGCCCGAGGTTCTCGGCTCTTGATTGGATAGATTGATAACAGCACAGCCATTGGCTCCCACTACTGTCAATCGAATCTAGTGACGCGAGCACCGGGGGATGGGGCCAAGTCCTGCATCCAGTGCTTCTCCGAGGGCGTTATTAGATGTGGGGAGGAGCCGCGAGAGCTGCCAGGGGACCCCAGAAGACGAGATTCAGGGCCACACTGTGCAAAACAAGCTGCACAGTGGAGGTAAGTATGATATGTTTGTTATTTTTATTTTTTTTATTTACCTTTGCAATCACTTTAAGCAACTGTGTGCAGATTATCTTTCTAGGGCCCATTTGTTTTTTTTGCGTTGCATTAACATGCATTGTATTAGGGCAGCCCATTGACAATAAGTGACCACCAATGCATCCTAGTGTGACTTAATGCGTAGGCCAGATGTGGCCCTTTGCTTGCCTTTATCCGGCCCCTGGGGCCCTATTTCTCTCATTGATACAAGGCACTATTCCTCCCACTGACACCAACAATTGGGCACTATTCATCCCACTTACACCAACGATTGGGCACTATTCCTTCTACTGACACCAACGACAAGGCATCATTCCTTCCATTGACACCAACAATGGGGAACGATCTCTTTCACCAATACCAACAATTGGGCGTTATTCCTTCTACTGACACCAGCAATGGGGCAGTTTCTGCCACTGACAACAATGGTGAGGCACTAGTCCTCCCACAGACACCTGTAACGGGGCACTATTCCTTCCACAGGCACCAACTATGAAGAACTTTTCTTCTCCCTAACACAAATGATGGGGCACTATTCCTCCCACTGATACATACAAATGGGGCACCATTGCTTCCACCGACACAAATTGGGCACTATTCCTCCCACTGACATTGTTTGAGCGCTATTCCTTCTACTGACACTGACAGAGCACTTTTGCTTTTACCAACACTGATGATGGAGCACTATTTCTTCCACTGATACCAACATTTTGGCACTATTCCTTCTACTGACACCAACAACAGGACACTTTCCTTCCACCAACACTGCTGATGGAGCACTGTTCCTTCCACTGATACCAACAATGTGACAGTATTATTCCCACCGAAAAAAATGATGGCGCACTATTCCTCCTAATGATAACAACGTTTGGGCACTATTCCTTCTACTGATATCAATGATGGGACACTATTCCTCCCACTAGCACCAACATTTGGCACTAGCCCTCCCACTGACACTAACGTTTTGGCATTATTGCTTCTACTGACATCAATGATGGGGCACTACTTTTTCTACTGACACCAGTGATGGGGTACTACTTCTCCTACTAACACCAACAGTTGGGCACTATTCCTCCGACTGACATCAATGATGGGGCACTATTCCTCCCACTGATATCAATGATGGGGCACTATTCCTCCTCTTACTGAACACAGGCACTATATAATGTTTTTACTTCCACTGGTAACCAAGCCCGCAGTTTCTGACAATCTCCTGTAGTATCTCTGCAGTCTCTTACCCTCTCCTATAGTATGTCTGCCGTCTCTGACCCTCTCCTGTATAATGTCTGCTGTCTCTGACCCTCTCCAGAAGTATTTCTGCAGACTGTGACCACCTCCTGTAGTATGCCTGCAGTCTCTGACCCTCTCCTGTACAATGTCTGCAGACTCTGACCATCTCCTGCAGAATGTCTGCAGACTCCGACCCTCTCCTGCAGATTGTCTGCAGGCTCCGACCCTCTCCTGTAGAATGTCTGCAGGTTCCGACCCTCTCCTGTAGAATGTCTGCAGGTTCCGAGCCTCTCCTGTAGAATGTCTGTAGGCTCCGACCCTCTCCTGTAGAATGTCTGCAGGCTCCGACCCTCTCCTGTAGAATGTCTGCAGGCTCCGACCCTCTCCTGTAGAATGTCTGCAGGCTCCGACCCTCTCCTGTAGAATGTCTGATGAGCAGTAGCCTGTAGCAACCAATCTGTGAACAGTAGTGATATGCTTTAATCTCTAGCAACCAATCAGTGAGTGGTAATGTTGCCTTATGAGTTTATGTGAAATCGTCATTAATAGCTGTAAAATATTGTAATTATGAATATATTTAATTTAGCTTGTATCTATGTAAAGCGTGTAACATTGTCTAACAGACACTTTTGTGAAGCTGACAATTTGGTGCCTAAGCTTGTGTATCAAACAATGGGACCCAAACCTCATTGTTCTACACATACTCACTTCAAAGGATCCCATGTTTGAATATGCAATGAGGGGCCATGGCCAGTCCATCATGTATACTTAATTTCCCTGAAAATGTAATCTACTTACAAGGTAAAGTTTCCTGCTCAAAGTAGTCTGGGACAAGGATTTGCATTAAAGGGGGCTGACTTATGCAAAGTATAGGGATTGGAGATGTAGACAGTCCTTACCCAGGATAAGAGAGGCCCACCAATCAGAGCCACGCCATGCCAACCAACGAGGCATCAGCCTGTTATGATATACACAGACTAGATGGGAGGGAAACACACTCTGTGGTGGAGCGGTCCCCCAAATGGAACCTTCGGTTGTGGCTCATAGCCTGGTAACTATTGGAACTAAATATGTTTGTCTTATGTCTTTTCTGTCCTACTGTTTCTAGATTCATGCTTTAAGGAATATACTCTGTAGTCCTTCATGCAATGCATGATTTTTACCCTTTTCCTGTACAATTTAGATAAATTGCTGTGTATTAGCCTAGGCCTACTTTACTATATACCATAGGTAAGGTAAGCTAGCCTGTATAACATTTACTCCAAGTAATGCTGTCATTCAGTGCATAATAATTTGTTCCTCCCTATCCCCTGTTAAATACCCTGTGATTGAATTAATTAGAACATTGTATTTTTTCTTAGATATGTAAGGTCAATCCCTCCTGACGAAGCAAATTTATTTGCGAAACATGTAGAGGATTACACATTGGACCTAAATCTTCGGAGGTCCCACCAAATTGTGGAGTTTCTACTGTTCAAAGTCTGTATTATATTGCCATTGTAAGCAATTATGTTTTATATGTGACTTGTATTAATGTGTACAGTTGTTTTTTCTACAATAAATTACACATTTTTATCAACTGTTTACTTTCTGGGTACCGAGATAGTCCATACAATTTCCTTGTCATAGGGCAATTATTGGAGTAGCCCCTGACATACCATCCCCCCATACCTCTTTACTATATACCAATAATTTTTTTTCAATTTTTGTTATTGTGTTAAAGCTTTCACTCATGGTCAAAGAACTCTCATTTAACCCAAATCATATGTGAGAAATATTAAATATCAAATATAGTAAACTGGTAACAGGTAATGATGTGCTGTAACTCCTAGCAACCGATCAGTGAGTAGCAATGATGTGCTGTAACCTCTAGCAACTAGTCAGCGAGTGGTAATAATTGGCTGTAACCTCTGGCAACCAAGTGCAAACACTGTGTGATTTGCTGCAGTAAACTGATTTTGAGTACCTGCTATTTGTTTGTATGACTCAGAATGGAGGGGGGGGGGGGGGGGGGCAAGAAAATGTTTGCACAGGGTCCAATCAATAGTAAAGACGGCCCTGACGGTGCAGGGGTCAGCAAAATGCAAAGTAGACAAAAAGGGCTTGCAGGGCCCAGTTTGTTGTTGCCATTAAAAGGTGTACCCCACGGGGCGTGGCCGGCGCGTGACTGAAATGGCCGCTTGAGCTCACAGCTCTCCACATTCACGGCGGCAAACAGCTACATACAGCGAACCCCAGCCTTCACAACAGCCTTGTTCGGCAGCGTGAACACCCGCAGCGCCTCAGGAGCATGTCGCTGAAGCGAAAGGAGACCAGGCTTCCCCGCAAGCTGACGGCCTTCATGTATCAGCCGTCCGCGCGGCGAGGCCAAGATGGCGCCGCGGCGGACGGGAGAGTCACAGCAACAGAGCAATCCAGCCCTCCTCATGGCAGAGATGACCGCTCCGTTACAGACGCCGCACGGGTAAGTCCCTGTACCTCAGGGAACCCTCTACAGTCTCCGCCCGGATCTCCTACCTCACAAAGCCCTGCTAAAAGCAAAATGAGGATGGATGCCTCAGAGGCAAAGCAAAAGGGGGAAGATAGTACAGGCCTGTCCTACGGCTTACCCACACAGAGCCCTCAAATGGATGCCATTGCATCCTTTCCCACTATAGGCCAGGCTGTTATGGATACTACCCTAAAGGAAATGCTCATGTCCCTCCGCAGCTCCCTGCAATCAGACATGCTGTCAGTCATGCAGGGATTAGGCAATAACATGAAAGTAATGGACAAAAGAGTCACTCATTTAGAATCTAATGTGGACGCCATGACTGCCACCATAAACGACATAATTGACTCACAAGAAGCACAGGCCCAGGAAACAAAATGGCTAACTGACAAATTGGCAAATTTGGAGGACAGAGCCCGCCGTAATAATTTTAAAATTCGAGGGGTCCCGGAGTCAGTGCAAAATACTGAACTTCCTGCCTTTGCGAAAGGCCTAATTAAATCAGTACTTCCAGAAGCAAAAAATATGGAACTGCTTGTGGACCGTATTCACAGATTACCCAAACCTGCCTTTTTGCCTGACGCCACTCCCAGAGATGTTATTCTCAGAGTGCATTTTTTTCATATTAAAGAGCAATTTATGCAAAAAGTGAGGGCTATGCCAACACTACCTGAACCCTATACTCACCTCCAAATTTTCGCTGACCTCTCCCAGCATACCCTGAGCAGACTTAGACAATTGAACAACATTACTAAAACCTTACGTAACAACCAAATCCAATATCAATGGATTGCTCCTGCCAAAATATCCATTAACCATGCTGGCTCAAAGCATGTGGTCTCCTCAGTCGAACAAGGACTGCGTTTATTGCAAGAGTGGGCCATTATCCCATCCAATAATGATCTGATACCTATGGATCAAAGCACCACAGGTTCCATGATAACCCATCCTCTTCCACAGAGAGGGCGCAGGAGCGCACTACCCAATTAAATGGCTGGGGTACAATATTTCAATTGGCCGTTTGGATGTGACTCCTGATCACACTCGGTCGCATTAGACTGTTACCCCCCTCCAGGGTCCCTTTTTCAGACACTGGTGTGTCGTTCCAGCACCCTGAGAGCTGTTTTTGTTCCAGTTTCACCTTTTCCACTCCTAACATCACTCTCCCCCTGTTGGACTAGTAACTACTTCCTGAGGAGCACCTCTGTCTTGTTCCCTTTTTTTTTTTTTTTGTTTTTCTCTTCCCTTCTCTCCCTTCTCCCTCGTCTTCTACAGGTACTCAAGATCTACTGCTGATTTCTCATCCAAAAGACTGCCTCTGCAACCCTCTTCGGAATCACTCACGCCAATCAATAAGCACTCCATTCCTAACGACACATCTAGACCAGATCCTTGTGAACGAAGCAACCATCATCCTCCTTTCTGAAGTAAGCAACGGTATTTTCATTCACAACAGCTGTCTCTCAAGTTCTTACCATGACCATAACAATTGTTACGATTAATGCTAAGGGTCTGAACCATCCCGCTAAAAGAGCCTCTTTATGGGCTCTAGCTAAACAAACCAAGTGCGACATACTGTGTGCACAAGAGACGCACTTCCTAGCCAGCAACCCTCCCTCCTGCACCAATAGGAACTTTAATACCATCTACACAGCTAACGCGGATCAAAAAAAGAAAGGAGTGCTTATAGCCATTAGCAACTCTTTAACTTTCCAACAAGACCAATGTTTTCTAGACTCAGGAGGACGGTATATTATTCTGAAATGTCGCATTAATGATGCCCCCTATACTATAGTCAATGTATATGTCCCCAATACACATCAATCTCGGTTCCTTCGAAAGCTGCATAACAAAGTTAAAGCAATCCAGCATGGCGCCATCGTATGGTGTGGTGATTTCAACTGCACCCCTGACCCAATCTTAGATACATCATCTCACACCATAAGGAGACGTCCAGAATTAAACTCGCTTCTACATGAGCTGGAACTTTATGATGTATGGCGGTGTACCCACGCAGATGAAAAGGATTTCACATTTTTTTCTCCTTGTCACAACTCTTATTCACGTATTGACCTTTTTCTCACGGATCAATGGACTCTGCAGAAAATATCTGCTTCCAATATACATCTGACCTCCTGGTCTGATCATTCCCCTGTAAGCTTGACCATTGAGGATACCACTAAATGTAATCCGACCTACTTATGGCGATTGAACACCAGAATACTGCAATCCCTACAACATGCACAGGTTCTACAGGACAATCTAATGTCATTCTTTGAAAACAACACTGGCTCAGTGACTGACCCTCATATTCTTTGGTTAGCGCATAAAGCATATATGCGCGGTCTTTTTATTCAACTAGGGGCTAGAGATAAGAGGCAAAGGAGGCAGCGAATGAACACCCTATTGACAGACATCCAAACTACTGATCTCCTTAATAAGCAAACTCCTACACCAGCCCTTAAATCAAAGCTTATTGCCCTCAGATTAGAATTAAGAGCTCTATTGATTGAAATCCATGACAAACACCAAAAACGTTTAAAAATGAAATTTTATGCTGAAAGTAATAAACCAGGTAAACTGCTCTCCCATCAGGTTAAGGGGTACTCCGTTAAATCCCGTATTCCTTACGTCCATCATCCACATACTAATGTTAAACTGACTGATCCGCAAGCCATTGCAAACGCCTTTAGCACTTATTATAGTGATCTCTATAACTTGAAAGATAACCAAGATCAACCCCAACCAACATCCTTGCAAATCCAAACATTTCTAGATGCAATTTGTCTGCCCCGCCTATCTCCCCTCCAACTAGACGAACTAAATGCACCCTTCACGTTAGCAGAAATTACTCATGCCATCCAATCCTTACCTAACAACAAAGCACCAGGGCCTGATGGCTTTGTAGGAGAATACTTTAAACAATTTCATCATATACTTACCAAACACATTACTCCAATGTTCAATTCAGCTGCCTCCTCGGCCTCTTTTCCACATGAAATGCTGAAAGCTTTAATCATAACAATTCCGAAGCCAGGGAAGGAGCCCACCTCAACACAAAACTTCCGTCCTATCTCCCTACTAAACAATGATGTAAAACTCTTTGCTAAGGTAATAGCTAACAGATTATCTGATATGATGCCACAATTGATTCACCCTGACCAATCAGGATTTATTAAAGGTCGCCAGACGTCTGACGCAACCCGACGAATGGTCAACATAATTCACCATGCGGTGGCCCATCGGATGCCTTCTCTTCTTCTATCTTTGGATGCGGAGAAGGCATTCGATCGGGTCCACTGGCAATATCTAAAACAAACCTTGGAGAAATTTGGTTTCCAGGGTCATATATTGATGGCTATTTTAGCATTATACTCTACTCCATCAGCACAAGTCTACTGCTCATCCATGTTATCCACTGAGTTTAATATATCCAATGGCACCCGTCAAGGTTGCCCCCTCTCGCCACTAATCTTTGATTTGTTAATTGAACCCCTTGCGGCTAAAGTGAGATCCCACACACTTATATCAGGTGTTTCGATTGGGGATAAAGAACACAAAATCAGCCTCTTTGCTGACGACGTGATCTTCACGTTGACTAATCCTTCCTCTTCCCTGGCTTCTGTGCAAAATTTATTAGATGATTTCAGTTGTGTATCTTACTATAAGGTAAATGTAACCAAATCTTTCATACTACCTCTAGCCTTGCCTCAATCAACCCAACAACACTTGCGCAACAGATATCAATACGCATGGTCTTCACATTCCCTCACTTACCTGGGTACTAATCTTACATCCACCCCTGCTGCCTTATACAAAGCAAATTTCGTTCCATTCTTAGCTAAACTTCCCGCAGACCTAGCCAACATTTCTAAACTCACCCTCTCCGCATCAGGCAGACTCGCGGCATTTAAGATGCTCAAACTCCCCCAGCTGCTCTATTTATTCCGAGCTCTTCCCATACCCTTACCATCCTCCTTTTTCACACAAATACAATCATTGCTCCGTAAATTCGTTTGGCAGGATAAAAAATCTCGAATAGCACGACATCTTCTTACAAAACACAGAAAAATAGGTGGCATGGGATACATAGATATTAAACACTACTATTACGCGGCAATTTTGGCTCAACTCAAAGCTTGGTTTATCTCTGACCCTGATAATCACTGGAGCAATATGGAAGCTTCCCAAATCTTAGGCAAAAATTTACGAAATTGGCTTTTATCCGCACCAAAAATTAGGAAAACAGATCACCGTCTATCCCCAACCATTAAGGCATCTTTGGCAGCCTTTAATTATCTATTTGACCATTTACCTACCACAGCTCCTACCTGCGAAATTCCTCTCCCCATAGAGACGCTAAACTTACTGATAGCGGACTTACAAACTTCCGCTTGGCGTAACAAAGGTATATCCCACATCTCAGACTTATATGACACTGCTAACGGGTTTATACTCCCCTTCACCTCCTTACAGGAGAAATTCTCCTTGCCGCTCACGGATTACTTTAAATACGTCCAGATATCACATTGTCTTCTAAATACTCCCCTCCTCCAACGTACCATACCGACAGTGGCTTGGCATTACCTCTCCAAAAAATCCACATCGACCAAGGGTATCTCTCTCTTTTACGCTCTTCTGGATGATAAAAACAGCTTTGAGAAATTACCCCCTATGCTAATTTGGGAAAGGGATCTTAATTCCACGTACTCTTCACACCAATGGCACAGCGCATTACGCGCCACTTTTGCAGCGACTAAGTCAGCTAACCTTTGGGATCTCTCCCTCAAATGTAACCTTCGGTGGTACATCACCCCTACACAAATACACAGATTTAGTCCTACCACGGATTCTAGCTGCTGGAGACTCTGCGGCTTTCCTGGTACCCTATATCACGTTCTATGGGAATGCCCTAAATTGGCACAATTCTGGACAAACATCTTTCACCTCATATCGGACATCACACATATCGCCTCCCCCCCAACCCCAGAACTAGCACTCCTTAACATTGGAATTGATAAATACCCACACAACCTTCAAACTATAATCACCCATATTTGCCTGGCAGCAAAACTGACTATTGTACGTAACTGGAAATCCCCTGAACAGTTATCTCACACAGAAGTCATAAGACTAACACATTTACACGGCATGTATGAACGCATGTATGCATCGGCAGAAGGTTCCTTGTCTAAACTGACTCACAGATGGAAAGCTTGGCTAGAATGGTATGACAGGACCAAACCTTTATTTCACTGACAACTTCTGATAATCTATGAGAGAAATATTTTACTCAGTTCCTCAATTGCCTGTACATTCCCTCCCCATCCCACCCCTCTTCCTTTTTTTTTTTTTTTTTCTCCCCACATTGTAACCTATACGCTACTATTGATTACTGCCAACAGGATACCTCAAGTTATTTCCTATGTTATTATTACTGTTCCGATTATTACATGTGTGATTCTGTTTTGTACTTTTCAATAGAACAGTTTGCTAACGCAACACTCGCATAGCATGTACGAACTGCAAAAACTCATCATCATCGATACTTTGGTCGAGGGAGCGGATCCTCGCTCTTGGGCACAGTGTGCTCCCAGTTGGGGTGCCTGGAACGAGGGACTGATCCCCTTACCTTTCAGACTATGTACTGTAACCGACCTACCTTTTCTTCTTTAGTTTGTATTCCCTCTGTTATGTTTGCATACTGAACGTACCAATACTGCATTGTATATTGTCAACGACTAACTGTCATGATTACTTCTTTACCTTGTATATCACTTATTTGATACTCAATAAAAATTTATTGAAATTAAAAGGTGTACCCCACCATTTCACCATTTCTCATTTCTTCGAGTGCACTGAAAACAACCCACTAGGAAACTACTAATCCATTAGACATTGCAAAAAAAGAGGGGGGGATGGTGGGACTTTAGATGAAGTGTGTGGGGTAAAGCCAGACACAACCATATACATATGTAAAGAATTATATTCTTTATTAGACCAAAGATAGAGCATGGATCAACCCATATAAACGCATAATAGCACATTAGTATAGTATCAACATCATATTTATGGTTGAAAGTGTCAACATACATATTGAGGATAGTCACCAACATGTTCTGTTTCTGTGTCATGTGTTTATATGGGTTGATCCATGCCCTGACACAGAAACAGAACATGTTGGTGACTATCCTCAATATGTATGTTGATACTTTCAACCATATATATGATGTTGATACTATACCAATGTGCTATTATGCGTTTATATGGGTTGATCCATGCTCTATCTTTGGTCTAATAAAGAATATCATTTTTTACATATGTATATGGTTGTGTCTGGCTCTACCCCACGCACCTCATCTAAAGTCCCACCCCCCCCCCTCTTTTTTGCAAAAGCAACCGGGGATGGAGGCGTAATATTCCCCGTTGCGTCTCATTTAAAGTCCCAAATATTCCCTTTTTTCTTTGAATCCATTAGACATGTTTAGAGTACAGATGTGTTGTGTAACTATTGATTTACCTATTCTTGCATTGATTTTTATGCTATTGATATAGAGCTGCCTGAGGGCAGTTCTAATCTGCTTGGTGAACTACACTTTAATTGTTATTTTATGCAAGTTCTTAATTATAGTCCATTAGTGTCTACCACTAAGCAGGTGTGTGTTCTTTTATTGCCTAGATCCTACAGTAATGTGAAAGGTACTACACGCTGGTGTTGCTACATGCATCTGTAGTGATTCAATCAACCAGGTGAGTCAGAGGGGCTGAGGGTGTTCTTGGAGTTGAGGCGGAGAACAGGGAACCCAAAATTACCAAGCAGCTCTTTCAGGGGGTAGTGCTACACACATTACCCCAGTTTTGAGGAACAAGGGACCTTAACACTAAAGTGTTCAGGCAGTGTTAAGAACCCTGTCTCATTTAAGCAGGCCTCGTGCTGACTGAACAGTTTATTTGCAGCGTTGACTTTAACCTAATGCCGCGTACATGCAATCGGACATTCCAACAACAAAATCCATGGAATTTTTTCCGACGGATATTGGTTCAAACTTGTCCTGCATACACACGGTCACACAATGTTGTTGGAAATTCCGAATGTCAAGAATGAGGCGACGTACGACGAGCCGAGAAAATTGAAGTTCAATAGCCAGTGCGGCTCTTTTGCTTGATTCCGAGCATGCGTAGAACTTTGTGCGTCGGAATTGTGTACACACGATCAGAATTTCCGACAACGGATTTTGTTAGAAAATTTGAGATCCAGATCTCAAATTTTTGTGTCGGAAATTCCAATGGAACCTACACACGGTCAGAATTTATGACAAAAGGCTCCCATCCAACATCTTCTGTCGGAAAATCCAACCATGTGTATGCGGCATAAGACTTCTGGAGCTCCACCTGTCAGCCAATGAAGAAGTGATGCTGGGTCCGCGCATGTCACCCCTTGCAACCACCGCACGAGGATCTCAAGCTGGGAAGGGCTGCTACGTAGCTGATGGGCAAGAGTGGGGCCTCATGTCCATGTTCATGCCTAAGGCCTCACAAAGCCTAGAGCCGCCTCTGACGACATCATATGAAGCAAAGGGGTTAACCCCTTAGTTTACCCTAATGAGCCCTAATTATCTCATTCCTACCCTGAGCTATATTTTCTTCTGCTGATTTCATCTTTTCTTTTACCTTTTAACCTCATGCCGACCATAACAGATGAATGCTGTGGCAGGACAGGTGGGCCTTAACACCGCACATGCAGTATGCATCTGTGGTGGTTGAAGTTTTTGTTCCCGCTCCCTACACAGTGACCGAGCTGTCACAGACGACTCAAACCATACAGGTCATACGATTAGGAGCATACCAGTTGGTCAATTTTGTAGACTAAAACATATATGCAGTAAAGAATCTGATTTTAGAAGGTATGCCATTCTTATGACCTCCAGATTTGAGGAAAGAGGTTATCCCAGTTCTGTTATTCATAGGGCTTTTAGATACTGCTGAGAAAACCCCAATGAGATATGCTTATGAACAACAAATCTTTGGGCAATACACGCCATATGAATAAAACTTCAAAGTTCGAGAACTCCTATATTCTCAACCCCCTACAGTATCAAGTTTGAAAAATAAAAAAGTTATCAAGAAATATCTTCCATTTCTGTCCAATGATCCCACTTATGCACAGATCTTACCCAATGGGATACAGGTGGTTTCAAGAAGGGCATCCACTTTGGGCAGATGGCTATGACCCAGGCTGTATACAAGTGAATGACCGCCCATCCACTGGTTATAATTTAAGGATACATCTAAATGTGGTGTGAGTGGTTGCTCATATTGTTCCTTCATTAAAAGGGCTGACCGTGTCATTTCACTGTTCACTGGTAAATCCTTTGGGATTAGATCTTTCATCAATTGCAATACACACTATGTGGTGTATGTAATCACATGCACTACATGCCAGGTCCAATATGTAGGAAGGACAACCCGGCATTTGAGGGATCGTTTATATGATCACCTACATGATATAGAAAAGGACCACTCCACCAACGTGGCTAGACATTGGGTTCAACATCATAATAAAACTACATCCAGCCTTGTTATTCAGGGCATGGAGAAAATAAATATACCTACTAGAGATGGTGATAAATTTGGTATTTTATGTAGGAAAGAAGTTTACTGATATTTACTTTACATACAAGAAAACCAGTCGGCTTAAATGTTGATTGGGATGTTTCTTATTTCTATGAATAGTTTTTTGATTGGATTAGTATCGGTAATATATTCATATATTTGATGTCTTGTGATGCACTATTGTATTGATAAACATGGATTCATGGTTTTCTATACCACTATTGTCTATGCAGATCACGCATGTGAATCTGGGGCAAGATATTCATGTATATTTCGTGTATATCATATACATATTGATATATGTTTTTCATAATTCCAAGCATCGCTTGTACATTCATTCGATAGTAATCAATTCTTTATTCTTCTTTTTATCAGTAGAAAAAAGAAAATAACTGCGCTAAGGTTAAGAATGTGAATATGTAAATGTGTAAATATATAAAGAAATTCCTGTGAGGATATTCAGCTGCGGCTTCGCTATGTCACATGCATGCAAATAAGAAAACGAAAAATCATAAGCCGCGCTAAATGGATACCAAAACAAATACAACCAACTATTTGTGCAATAATATAAAAATAAATATTGAAATAGATATTAGTAGATGCAACCAACTGCTAGTGCAAATTATGCAAGTAAATATTGAAATAGATATTATATAGGGTATGGCAACCCTATATGTGTAAATACATATACGTGATACAAAACATATAAGTATTGAAATTTCTGATCCCAAAAACCCACAAATGCTGATGGGCACGTATAATAAGAATCAGTGACATACACCTATGATAAAAATAAACATATAAAGTATAAACACCCAGTGTATGAACAATGAGTCCGTATAAAGAACAAGAAGGGGTTAACGTGAAACCAAAAAAATGTCCTCTGGGTAAAAACCACACTAATCCTGGAAATCCAAATATGGGAGCAGTTATGTTCAATCCACCACCAACACACGATAAGATTTACTGCTTACCAGATATGAATGACCCCCCACTACAGAGGGTCACACGGGGCTTTATAGGGATGGACGTCACTTCCAACCACAAGGTAAAGGGGTTCCTCGATGTCTTCCTGGCTTCGCTCTTTTAGGAACTCTTGGGAAGAAAACTCACTCCCGGACACTCAACTCAGTAGTCCAAACAGACTCAGAGCCAGAGGCATCGAAACCATAGGAAAAAGATAAAGCTCAAAATAGTGTAAAACCCTTTTTATTTTAAAATAAAAATATAAAAATACACTTACAAGTGTGTAAAAGAAAAAAGCGCCTTAAGTCCGTGGCGCTGGCCGGACACACACGGACAAACTCGTTCTCCTGGAACCCGTCACAAAACCGAGGTGAATGTAGCGCACCGCTCAGCCCTACGCGTTTCGCAACAAAATTGCGTCATCCAGGGGCCCCTGGATGACGCAATTTTGTTGCGAAACGCGTAGGGCTGAGCGGTGCGCTACATTCACCTCGGTTTTGTGACGGGTTCCAGGAGAACGAGTTTGTCCGTGTGTGTCCGGCCGGCGCCACGGACTTAAGGCGCTTTTTTCTTTTACACACTTGTAAGTGTATTTTTATATTTTTATTTTAAAATAAAAAGGGTTTTACACTATTTTGAGCTTTATCTTTTTCCTATGGTTTCGATGCCTCTGGCTCTGAGTCTGTTTGGACTACTGAGTTGAGTGTCCGGGAGTGAGTTTTCTTCCCAAGAGTTCCTAAAAGAGCGAAGCCAGGAAGACATCGAGGAACCCCTTTACCTTGTGGTTGGAAGTGACGTCCATCCCTATAAAGCCCCGTGTGACCCTCTGTAGTGGGGGGTCATTCATATCTGGTAAGCAGTAAATCTTATCGTGTGTTGGTGGTGGATTGAACATAACTGCTCCCATATTTGGATTTCCAGGATTAGTGTGGTTTTTACCCAGAGGACATTTTTTTGGTTTCACGTTAACCCCTTCTTGTTCTTTATACGGACTCATTGTTCATACACTGGGTGTTTATACTTTATATGTTTATTTTTATCATAGGTGTATGTCACTGATTCTTATTATACGTGCCCATCAGCATTTGTGGGTTTTTGGGATCAGAAATTTCAATACTTATATGTTTTGTATCACGTATATGTATTTACACATATAGGGTTGCCATACCCTATATAATATCTATTTCAATATTTACTTGCATAATTTGCACTAGCAGTTGGTTGCATCTACTAATATCTATTTCAATATTTATTTTTATATTATTGCACAAATAGTTGGTTGTATTTGTTTTGGTATCCATTTAGCGCGGCTTATGATTTTTCGTTTTCTTTTTATCAGTATTTTTCTTCACCATCATTATTATTTTTTTTTTTTTCGTAGTGTACTATAGGGTCTTTTCTTCACTACAGACATGACAAATGGGAGAACAATCGCATGACTTTAATAAAATCATATATATTATCTTATTGTTCTTTATTAATTGTAAATTAAATATTTTTGATATAGTAAATGTCATAATATGAATTTTGGTCATTTGAGATTCACAACGATGGTCGTATTTTGCTGTTTTTGCTGTCTGTGGTATTTTGATTGCACAAAGCTCTGCAGATATATTTAAATGCATTGTTTAGTGTATTATCATGTTTTTATGTTGTATATAATGTTTGAACATTTTATAATACGGATATTTGCTAGAGCAGTGGTCATCAACCCTGTCCTCGGGGCCCACTAACAGGCCAGGTTTGCAAGAGAACTGAAATACATCACAGGTGATATCATTGTCTGCTCAGTGATTGCAGTATTCTAGTCTGCATCTCCCCAAGGTAATACATAAAACCTGGCCTGTTAGTGGGCCCTGAGGACAGGGTTGATGACTACCATGCTAGAGGACAACTTGTTATTACAGACAATTAGTTCAATTGACTTGAATTAATTTATTACGCCATACACCCAGCATTTGGTACTCTGTGTTTTCCTTTTTTTTATCCTGTTGTCATCTCTTGCACACCAGGTTTCCATTTGAGCTTGATTATATATGGGAGGAGCTGTGGGGAGCGTTTTCTTCCTCAATTGGATCAACATCATTATATATATTTATAGTACTATACTATGGTCACCAGCTACTGTATGATTAAGCATCTACCATGATGTGAAATGCGTTAGCCATTTTTCTGTACCTACCTCAGCCATGATGCGACAGCTTTGGATTTCTAAATACTGTTTTTGCCACAATAAAGGGTGTATATTCGGAATGCGGCCGTTCAGCTATCTTCCTTCATTGTCTACATGGACTCTGTGGGACAGGTTTGCCGATCATGTGACCACTGTGACAGCCAGTCACAGCGCTCGCTCATGTGGCCTGGAAAGCCACCGTGCCTCCAAGCATTAACACCCAGTTAAAGTGCCACTTTGAATGGATGGGAAGGTTTTAATATCCTTTTTTTTTTTTAACCATTTGCTCCAAATGATGGCTACAGCGCAGCCAGCCAGTTCTGGGAGGGCATCATATGATGTCCTCTTGTGATTGCGCCTGCCGCGGCACGCTGTGATCACTGCGACCTCTGGACACAGCTGCTCACAGATCAAAGTAAAGAGCCAATTAGTGTCTTAGCATGTGATCAGCTATTTCCAATCACAGCTGATCATGATGTAAGCACAAGCCGGTCAACAGCATTTCTTTCCTCACGCTGAGAGCATGAGGAGGGAAGAAGAGAGCCGATAACTGGCTTGTGTGAAAGGGACATCTACACTGATAATCAGGCCACTGATTATCTGTTCAGTCCCAGCAGTGCTGCCTATCAGTGCCCACCAGTGTTGCCTACCAGTGCCCACCAGTGCTACCTATCAATGATGCCTACCAGTGCCTCATCTGTGGCCATTGGTGCAGCCTAATAGTGCCCATTAGTAAAAGGAGAAAAATTACCTGTTTGCTAAATTTTATAACAAACTATAAAAAACAACCACTTGACCACTGGGCACTTAAAGAGGAAGTAAACCCTGATGAGTTTACTTCCTCTTTCATTCCCTGCAAAGGCAAAGCATAATGGACTACTATGCATCGCATAGTAGCCCATTATGTGTCACTTACCTGACACAGGAGCCAGCGAAGTCTCCGCTGTCCCCTGTAGTCCGGCGCATCCATCTTGTTGGTGGGGTCTCGCAGCTCCGCCGCTGTCATTCGGCGAAGCCGCGATGACGTCACTCCCGCATGCGCACGGGAGCCGACGCGCACGGCAGCTCCGTCGCTGAGAATGCCGCACTCAGTGCGCCTGTGCGCCGCAGTCTATGGCGCATGCGCCATAGACAGCGGTGCCCGTTTTCGGGCAAATATCTCCTAAACCATATAGGTTTAGGAGATATTGCTTGGACCTACAGGTAAGCCTTAATCTAGGCTTACCTGTAGGTCAAAGTGGTTTGTAAGGGTTTACAACCACTTTAAACCCCCTTCCTAACCAGACCAATTTTCAGCTATCAGTGCTCTCACATTTTGAATGACAATTTCTCAGTCATGCCACACTGTACCTATATGACATTTTTGTCCTTTTTTTCACACAAATAGAGCTTTCTTTTGGTGGTATTTAATAACAAAAAGACCGAACATTGTGTAAAAAAAATGCATTTTTCTTAGTTTCCGTTATACAATTTTGCAGATTAGTAATTTTTCTTTGTAAATTTTGGACAAAAGTTATGCTTCTACATATCTTTGGTAAAAAAATAACCCAAATCTGTGTATATTATTTGGTCTTTGCGAGCGTCCACAAGCTATGGTGCCAATCTCTTAAAATTGATCACGCCTGATGTACTGACGGCCTATCTCATTTCTTGAGACCCTACCAAGCCAGGAAAGTACAAATACCCCCCAAATGAAAGTAGACATTGCAAGGTATTTAGTAAGAGGCATGGTGAGTTTTTTGAAGTTGTCATTTTTTTCACATAATTCTTTGCAAAATCAAGAATTTTTTTTTTTTTCACAAAATTGTTATATTTACAGGTTATTTTTCACACTGCATATGCATACCACATATTACACCCCAAAACACATTCTACTACTACTCTTGAGTACGGCGATACCACATGTATGAGACTTTTACACAGCCTGACCACATACAGGGGCCCAACATGCAGAGAGCACCGTCAGGTGTTCTTGGAGCATAAATTACACATATCATTTCTTGACTACCTCTTATGCTGCGTACACACAACCGGTTTTTCCATCAGAATAAACTCTGGCGGTTTTTCCGATGGAGTTACGACAGAGTTCCAACTGAGTTTCGCTGAAACGGTCTTGCCTACATACGATCACACCAAAGTCCGATCGTCTAGAACGTGGTGACACACAACACGTACGAGGGGACTAGAAAAGGGAAATTCAGTAGCCAGTAGCTGCCCATGCGTCATTTTTGGTCCGTCTGAACGGCTTACAGACGAACGGTTTTCCCGAAAGGAATTGAGTCCGTCTGAAAGATTTAAAACATGTTCTATTTCTAGGTCCATCAGAATTTTTGAAAAAAAGGGTCAGATGAAGCCCACACACAATCGGAATATCCAATGAAATTATTCTGTTGGACTTTTTCTGCCAGAAATTCCAACCATGTATACAGCATTACACTTTTGAAGGCCCAGAAGCCCCAGGACAATGCAAACACCCCAAAAATGACCCAATTTTGGAAAGAAAACAACACAATTTATAATCTGTGGGGCATAATGAGTCGTTTGAACATGTCATTTCTTTCTACAAGTTTTAGGAAAATGTGTAGAGAAAAGGAATGCGTATTTTTTTTGGTCTTTTTTGTTTTTTACACAAAGTTGTCCACTTATACAATATTTCTAACACATAGCATGTACATACCAAAAATGTACATTTTGTACATACCAAAAAATTACACCCCAAAATAGATCCTCCTACTCCTCCTGCGTACAGCGATACCACATGTGGGAGACATTTACACAGCCTGGACACACAGAGAGGCTCAATATGCAGGGAGCATCATCAGGCGTTCTAGGGGCATAAACATCAAATCTAATTTGACTACCTATTACACTTTTGTGAGGCACTCTAGTGGCATGAATGGGGATGGATGAGCCGTGGATGGGGATGGCTGAGTATGAATGAGTATGGCTGAGTAAAGCCGAGTATGGCTCAGTATGGATGGGTAAGGCTGGGTACGGATGAGTACGACTGGGTATGGCCGGGTACAGCTGAGGATGGATGAGCATGGATGAGTATTGCTGATTAGGGATTTCTGGCTGAGTATGGATGGATGGCTGAGTATGGATGGATGGCTGGAGTTGCCACAAATCAGCGCTGTGGGCACTACACATCCAGCCCACAGTGCTGCAGAGCTTGATTTCTCCCCTCACTCTGTACTGATCTGTACAGAGGGGGGAGAGAGAGACCGGACGTGAGACATTTGACAGAGTAATCACGTGGTAAACGGCTGCTGTCAGCACACATTTACCACAATCTGCAATGCGCCGGGTCCTCTGCACCCAGCGGTCATGGATATTCCCGGGTGCATACCCCCAGGGGTCCCGCGGGAGCAAGATTCTGGGAGGACATCTATGGATGCCCTCCCAGAATAAGCCGACCTCGCTGTAGTCGTCTTTCGGCTATGGCCCAGTCAGCATGTGATTAAATACCACCAGCAGAAATCTCTATTTTGCGAAAAAAAATTATGAAAATGTCATATGAGTACAGTGTTGCCTGACCGCGCAAGTGTCATTATGTAACAGCGCTGAAAATTGGCCAGGGCAGTAAGGGGGTGAAATTGCCCGGTAGGCATGTGGTTAATATACTTTTTTCAAAAAATATTTTTTTTTCTCCCTGTTTGCTAATACCTTTGCCAGGCTTTGTACTAGAAACATGATAATTTTAGTGTCATTTTAAAAATTAGACAAAATTATAAAAGAATAATTTTATTTATGGTAAAACTACTTTTTCTCAAATCAAAATACCTTAAAGCAGCGCTAAATTCTCAAATGTACATTATAAACTCACACTATTCATATGTAGAAAGTGTAAGTAAAGTATATAGATATACCCATGTTTTTTTTTTCCCTCAAACAATAGGTGCTGGAACTCAACCACGACTTCCCCCCCCCCCCCCACACCCTCCAAAGCACATCAAATAGTGGGTGTGGTCAGTCAAATTTCACGAACAGTAGGAGGGTCTTAAAGGGGCATTAAATACCAGGATTGCATTACATACAGAGTGCAAAGTTCGGGGGTGGGGGGGGGTTCACACACAGAGTGCAGAGCTGACACTTGTAAACACAGAAATCGGACTTCTATGTGTACACGTGATTGTGCTGAGCCGGCCCCAGCCCTGGATATACCATGCAAAATATAAGGGCAAGTGCATAAGCGTTAAACTAAAGTGCAAGTGTTGCAAAAGTTCATAAGATTTCACTGATTGAACAATCGATAGGTGACACAAATAAAGGCTCACAGGGTAAATCCCTGTGTGCAAATAGCACTTGCAATATAATTAATGAAAAGCAATTAACCAAAATCCTGTGTAGAACAAAGCCAATGATACATTGCCTTGAAAAAGTATTCATACCCCTTGACATTTTCCAGATTTTGTCATATTAAAACCAAACACGTAAATTTATTTTATTGGGCTTTTATGTGATAGACCAACACAAAGTTGCACATAATTGTGAGGTGGAAGGAAAAGGATTTTCAACATTTTTTACAAATAAATATGTGAAAAGTGTGGAGTGCATTTGTATTCAGCCCCCCCCGGAGTCAATACTTTGTAGAACCACCTTTCACTGCAATTACACATATAGACAGTGACATTTTTGCCCATTCTTCTTTGCAAAATAGCTCAAGCTCTGTCAGATTGGATGAAGAGCGTCTGTGAACAGCAATTTTCAAGTCTTGCCACAGATTCTCAATTGGAATTAGGTCTGGACAGTGACTGGGCCATTCTAACACATGAATATGCTTTGATCTAAAACATTCCATTGTAGCTTTTCTTATATGTTTAGGGCCGTTGTCCTGTTGGAAGATGAACCTCCACCCCAGTCTCAAGTCTTTTGCAGGCTCTAACAGGTTTTCTTCTAAGATTGCCCTGTATTTGGCTCCATCCATCTTCCCATCAACTCTAACCAGCTTCCCTGTCCCTGTTGAAGAAAAGCATCCCCACAACATGATGCTACCACCACCATGTTTCACGGTGGGGATGGTGTGTTCAGGGTGATGTGCAGTGTTTGTTCCGCCCCACATAGCATTTTGCTTTTAGGCATTGCTGGCAGTGGAAAAAGTAGAGCGGACCAACCCAGTGAGAGATTGTACCAACAATCTTTCCTGTGGACCTTATATTTCTGTATCAGGCTCCTCAGACGCAGAGACGTTAGCCTCTTCCTGGTCTTTAGAAGGCAAATCATCTTCTCTTGCTCCTCAGGCTCCACATGCTACTTGCTCCAGGCTGCACATGGGGCGTTTGGTGGGGAGAGGACCCCCTCCCCCCAGGCTTACCGGAGGTCTTGCTGCTGTTCGGAGGAGGAAGAGCTTCTGCTTCCAGGCTTACATTGTGGCTTTTTGAGAAGCTTAAGTCGTGTAAGTGCTCAATGCAGCACCCAGTGGTGACTACATAGACATGACAACACTTACAATTATAAAGGAGACATTCATAAGAAATTTTTTTAACATTTCTTAGAAAACTCAACTTACCTTTTCCAGCCGCAGGGTTTTCTGTGGTAAACCAACAGACCCAATCTTCACTCTTCACAGTGGGTTTCCGATAAACCTTCAGGAGCTGGGGATCCTAGAGGAAACCCACTATCCTGGGCCTGCAACAGCACCCTGCCAGTAAAACTTTATGGCCTCACTACCAAAAAGTACTGGATCCCAGGGTCCAGCTCTTTGAAAGAGAAGCATTCGCAGGCAAAACCTTGTTTCTTTGGATACGAGGCCCGGGTACCCTTCAATTTGGCCAAAAGAGACACTTTGGATCCAGTCAGCATGGCTAGCCCCAGCAAGGATTGCTCCAGTGGAGCTCAGCACAGCACATCTTTACTTGTGTCCGACACTGGCGAAAAGACTGAAGTACTCCCACCAGTGGGAGGGGTTCTATAGGGAGGGAACTTTTTAATTTAGGGCATGCCAGTGTCCAGCATCTGAAGGTGGCTTGTTAAACCCACATAGTAAGTACTATGGCTCTGTGTTCCGTGATGTACGATAAGAAAGTTAAATTTTGGTCTCATCTGACCAGATCACCTTCTTCTACATAGCAGAAAAAATAAAATTGGATGGCCACACTCCAATATAATACCTTTATTGATATAAACTGATCCATACAGCTATCACCTGTACCTGTGCCTCTGTTGGTGTATGGATCCGTTTATATAAAAAAAAGGTGTTATATTGGAGCGTGGCCATCCAATTTAATTTTTTCTGCTAATTGCCTCTGCTGAGCTGACACCCTTCATCTCCTAAGCACAAGGTGGTATCAACACAGGTTAAACACCTAGAGCGGTGATCTCTTGCTGTGTTCCCCACATGGCTTCTCACAAACTGCAAACTGAACTTCTTATGGCTTTCTTTCAACAATGGCTTTCTTCTTACCACTCTTCCATAAAGACCAGATTTGTGGAGAGCACGACTAATAGTTGTCCTGTGGACAGATTCTCCTACCTGAGCTGTGGATCTCTGCAGCTCCTCCAGAGTAACCATGGGCCTCTTGGCTGCTTCTCTGATTATTGCTTTCCCTGCCCGGCCTGTCAGTTTAGGTGGACGGCCATGTCTTGGTAGGTTTGCAGTTGTGCCTTTCCATTTTCGGATGATGGATTGAACAGTGCTCCGTAAGATGTTCAAAGATTGAGATATTTTTTTATAACCTAACCCTGCTTTAAATTTCTCCACAACTTTATCGCTGACAAGTCTGGTGTGTTCCTTGGCCTTCATGATGCGGTTTGTTCACTAAGGTTCTCTAACAAACCTCTGAGGGCTTCATGGAACAGCTGTATTTATACGGAGATTAAATACACACATGCACTCTATTTACTAATTAGGTGACTTCTGGAGGCAATTGGTTCCGCTAGATTTTATTTAGGGGTATCAGAGTAAAGGGGGCTGAATACAAATGCCACACTTTTCAGATATTTATTTGGAAAACCATTTATCATTTTCCTTCCACTTCACAATTATGTTTCCCATTTTTGTTGGTCTATCACATAAAATCCCAATAAAATACATTTACGTTTTTGGTTGTAACATGAGCATTTCAAGGGATATGAATACTTTTCTAAGGCACTGTATGTGAAAAAACACAGGGTGAATCTCTATGTACAACTTACAATATAATTGTGTATAACTTACAATAATAATGGACTCCAAATGTATTGTGTATTTTTGAATTTGATATTATCACATCGTTTTGTAATTTTATTTGATATTTTTTTAGTATAGGTCACCAGTTCACTACAGTATCATTTTATGTAGGTTTATATGTCTGGGGGTCCTGACATGTTCTAACCAGACTATCATCTTTAGCGCTACACTTTATACACCTATTTACTTTTAGAAACACGTTTATCTGTTTGTTGTGTTAGCTGCTTGATTTTGCTTATTTTAAGAGCTTTTTAGGCAGCGCAGTGTTCTTTTGAGTGTATTTTTCTAAACTGTTGAGGACAAGCTGAATAGCGCTCAAAAAAAAAAAGTATGCAGAGTCCAAAAGCCACACTAGAGACTCCACCTGATCAACACTGAAAGGGGGAGAAAAATCATCACGGCCCTTTGGAATACAGGACAGGGCTAGCTCTGTACACATTTGAATTAAAGGCTGAACATCCCCAAACAGCATATAGCCCTGATCAACCAGGCAGTGAGCTAATCGAACACTCTCTTGCAGCCCGTCACTGGTCCACTTTTTCAGTGTCTGGGGCAATATTCACCACTCTCTGACGCCAGCAGAGAATAATAAACGATCTTATCGTGCTTAATTTCAGCAAATTAATTTCAGCAAAACAAACAGAACCGAGATGGTCCCTCTTTGCGCAGCCACTTCTGGTCAGGGGTGGCCTTGATATTCTGTCATGAATTAGGTGTGACCAGAACTGTGTGGACAGTAACAGAGCAAACCAAACTCATGTAGAGTGAAAATAATGACATTTATTAGGATGAGTGAAAATATAAATGCAAACACCGACAATACAACCCCAGCAGGTGGAACCATTCCTGACAGTAATGTAGCTGGGGAGCTTGTAAGTTGTTTTGAATTCAATTCATTGGGTGAGCAGAAGCCAGTGGAGGTATTGACAGAGAGGGGTAGCAGACACTGAGCAATTGTTAAAGTGGTTGTAAACCCTTACAACCAACTTTGACCTACAGGTAAGCCTAGATTAAGGCTTGCCTGTAGGTCCAAGAAATATCTCCTAAACCTACACGGTTTAGGAGATATTTACCCAAAGACAGCCACTGCTGTCTACGGCGCATGCGCCGTAGACAGCGGCACGCAGGCGCACAGGGGCAGGCCGCAGATCGCAGCGATATGCCGCGAGTGTCAGCTCCCGTGCGCATGCGCGGGAGTGAAGTCATCGCGGCTCCGGCGAATCACAGCGCCGGAGCCGCGAGACCCGGAAGTCGCTCCGGGATCCATGGCAGCGGCGAAGAGGAAGATGGAGGACGGCTTCGGGGGATTCGTTCTCAGGTAAGTTATTCATAATGAGCTAGTATGCTATGCATACTAGCTCATTATGTCTTTGTCTTACAGGATTTTGTTTTTTCAGGATTTTTTAAAACGGGTTTACAACCACTTTAAGGTGGATGAGTCTGGCAGCAACATTCATGATGGACTGATAGGGGGATAGCCTATGTAAAGGTAAGCCAGTGAGAAGGAAGCTGTAGGAGTCGAGATGAGAGATAACCAGAGAGTGAACTAGGAGCTTTGCGGTGGTGTTGGTTAAGAAGAGATCTATCTGATTCCTCCTGTATTTAATTGTATTGTAACTGTACTGTCTGCCCTCCTGTTGTAAAGAGCTGCGCAAACTGTTGGCACTATATAAACCCTGTATAATATTAAAAAAATCTCCGATGTAGCAGCAGTTGAGGTAGTAAGCTTTTGACAGTAATTGGATGTGAAGCCGAAAGGGTAGTTCGGAGTCCAGAATTACACCTACAACCTTGGTGTGCAGGACGGGTTTGATAGTTAAGCCATTGATTTTAATGGGGAAGTCAGGGGAAGAGGCACGTGGAGGAGAAAATATTCTAAACTTGGTTTTGAATAGATTGAGTTTGAAGAGGTGGTCTAACATCCAGACTGATATGTCTAAAAAAAAGTGTGTCAATGCCACATTTTGAAGCAATATAAACAAACTCTAAATGTTCCCTAAAACATAACAAATCTTCCCTTGAGTTCAGTTCCATAAAGCTTATAGCAGAACTAACCTTCTAAAATAGACAAGAATAAAGGGGCCAGATGTCCTAAATTAGGTGTCAACAGGCATGTACTGGCCATTGGGACTACCGGGAGTTTCCCGGTGGGCCGATGGCTCAGTGGGACACTCTGATGTAAGGGGGCTGCTGATGGGACACTCTGATGTAAGGGGGTGCTGATGGGACACTCTGATGTAAGGGGGTGCTGATGGGACACTCTGATGTAAGGGGGCTGCTGATGGGACACTCTGATGTAAGGGGGTGCTGATGGGACACTCTGATGTAAGGGGGTGCT
This sequence comes from Lithobates pipiens, assembly GCF_037356315.1. Classification (NCBI taxonomy): domain Eukaryota; kingdom Metazoa; phylum Chordata; class Amphibia; order Anura; family Ranidae; genus Lithobates; species Lithobates pipiens. Next base: position 588,820,822 of record NW_027507758.1, on the reverse strand, counting down.
GATGGGACACTCTGGTGTAAAGGGGGGGGTGATGGGACACTCAAAATGTAAGTGGGCTGGTCTGGATGAAGTCCAGGGCCAAATTTCTGTCCCAGTCCAGCCCTGGGTGTCAACACACAAATATATGCTGTAGCTGGCAGTTTGAAACAAATCTTAACTTTTTTTGGCCATTTGATTCTCCCAAGAAGTGTCTGGAAAGAAAATTCTGCCACTCCTATATGGTCAGCATTTTTGCTTGTTGCTGCTTAACTATGGGCCATATAAGCACAGAAGATCTCCTGGAAGAGAGGTCCAACTCTCTTTTGCAGCTTCACAAGTAAATTAGAGAGGACAGAGCTTGCCTGTGGTTGCCTTCCTGGAGGATGCCTCAATAAGGATGGCTCCTGGAGAGCAAAGTAGGTGAAGGCATTGTTAGGGGAAATACACACATGGAAGTGTTACACTAGTCCTTAAATATTTTATATAAAAAAATCCTCATCATGGAAATATTTTATGGTCTGGCCTGATGAGTCTCGATTCCTGCTGTGACATTCAGATGGTTGAGTCAGAATTTGACGTAAATAACATGAAAGCATGGATCCATCTGCCTGCCTAACGGTTCAGGTTGGTGGTGTAATGGTGTGGAGGATATTTTCTTGGCACACGGCCTACCCCACGGCCTACCTAGGTATTGTTGCTGACTCCACCCTTTTGTGACTACGGTGTAGCCATCTTCTGATGGCTCCTTCCAGCAGGATAATACACCATGTCACAAAGCTCCAATCATCTCACCACTGGTTTCTTGAACATGGCAGTGAGGTCACTGTACTCCAGTGGCCTCCACACTCACCAGATCTCATTTCAATAAAGCACCTTTGGGATGTGTGAAACAGAGATTGACATCATGGATGTGCAGCCGACAAATCTGCAGCAACTGTGTGATGCTATCATATCACCATGGACCAAAATCTCTGAGAAACGTTCCCAACACCTTGTTGAATCAATACGGCAAATAATTATGACAGTTTTGGGCAAAAGAGGGTCCAACCCAGTACTAGCAAGGTATACCTAATAAAGTGGCTGGTGAGTGTGTAAATAAAAAAATTAAAATAAAATAATAATGATAAATTAGGAGAATATTTTATCTAAAGAATTAATGAACTAGGGAATTCCATATAGCAAATTAATAGACTAGGAGAATGTTGTATATAAAGAATTAAAAAAGAGAATATGCAATATAAGGAACTAATAAACTAGGGGAATTTGTTATATAAAGAATTAGTGAACTAGGAGAATTTGATGTGGAGAATTATTAAATTAGACTATATAAAGAATTAACAAATTAAGTCAATTGAATGCAATGAACTCATAAATTAGAAGGATAATTCATATAAGGAATAATAAACTAGAGACATAAGTATTTTACATAAACATTTACTAAACTAGGAGAATATTTTATACAAAGAATTAATAAAAAAAAGAGAGAATGTGTTATATAAAAAGAATTGAGGAGAAATGTATGTAAATAATTATTAAATTAGGAGTATATTTTATAAAAAGATTTGATAAACTAGGTAAATTAAATGCAATGGGGGTTATTTATGAAAGGCAAATCGACTTTGCACTGCAAGTGCACTTGGAAGTGCAGTTGCTGTAAATCTGAGGGGTAGATCTGAAATGAGGGGAAGCTCTGCTCATGTCCCCCTCGGATTTACAGCGACTGCACTTCCAAGTGCACTTGTAGTGCAAAGTGGATTTGCCTTTCGTAAATAACCTCCAATGAATTGATAAACTAAAAGGATATTTTGTACAAGGAAAAATAAACTACAGACATTTTATATAGAGAATTAATAAGCCAAACATTTTTTTTATTTTTTTTTTAGATAAAGCAGTTCTAATGAGCAGGGCCCTCTAATTCCTCTTATATTGAATTGTATTGTTACTGTACTGTCTGCCCTCATGTTGTAAAGCACTGTGCAAACTGTTGGCGCTATATAAACCCTGTATTATAATAATAATAATAATAGAGAATTACTAATCTAGGAGAATATTTTATATATAGAATTACTAAACTAAGAGAAATCTTTTATATAAAGAATAAATTAACTAGGAGAATATTTTATATGGAGAATTAATAAACTAGAATTTTTTATAGGAAAGAAAATAATTGATAAACTAGTAGAAATGTGTGTAAAGAATTATTAAATTAGGAGAATTATTAAATTAGGAGAATATTTTACACAAAGAATTAAACTATTGTAGGTACATAGAATACAAAAATGTATAAACTAGAAAGATATTTTCTATAGAGAAAAATAAACTAGAGACATTTTATATACCGTATATTTAAACCAAAATAATATTTTACATAATTAATTACTAAACTAGGGGAATATTATATATACAGAATAAATAAACTAGGATAATATTTTATATGGGGAATTAATAAACTAGGAGATTTTGTTATATAATGAAATTGATAAACTAGGATGCATGTATGTAAATAATTATTAAATTAGGAGAATATTTTATATAAAGAATTATTAAACTAGGTGAATTGAATAAAACGAATTAATAGATTAGACCAGGGGTCTCAAACTGGTGGTCCTCCAGCTGTTGTGAATCTACAAGTCCCATGAGGCATTGCAAGGCTGGCAGTTACAAGCATGACTCCCACAGGCAGAGGCATGATGGGACTTGTAGTTTTGCAACAGTTGGAGGGCCGCCAGTTTGAGACCCCTGGACTGGACTGATATGTTATATAAAATAATATACTAGAGGCATTTTATATAAAGAATTATCAAATTAGGGATTGTTGAAAAAATGAATAAACTGGATGAATATTTGATATAAAAACATCCTAAGCTAGACAAATATGTTTTATAAAGATATAATAAACTAGGGGAAATGTATATACAGAATGAATAAGCTAGAATAATATTTCATATAAATAATAAACTAGGGATTTTTTCATATAACAAAATAATAAACTGAATGAATATTTTACATAAAGAACTAATACATTGGGGATTTTTTAAATATGAAAAATTTATAAACTAGTAGAATATTTTATATAAAGAACAAATACAATTATGGACTCCCCCTGATACATCCTGTTAAGACTTTTTTGTTTTTTACCTTCAATAAAAAAATGTATTAAGAAAATTTATCAAGAAAGAATGAATAAACGAGTGATTTTTGTTTTCATATAAAAATGAATAAACTAGAAGAATATTTTAATATTTTAGTAACTAATAAACTGGGTATTTTTTTAAAATATAAAAAATGAATAAATTAGAAGAATATTTTATATATTTAAAAAAAATCCCCAGTTTATTAGTTAGTGATATAAAATATTCTTCTAAAAAAAATCCCCAGTTTATTAATTAGTGATATAAAATATTCTTCTAATTTATAATTTTTTTATATGAAAAAAAATCCCTAATTTATTCATTCTTTCTTGATCATTTTTTTTTTTTTATTGAAGGAAAAAAAACAAGAAGTCTTAGGATGTATCAGAAAGAAATCCTCCCTCTGGATAAGGGGAGGCAATACGTTTATTCATACTTTATATAAAATATTCTTCTACTTTATTCATTTTTTATATAAAAAATAAATCCCCAGTTTAGTAGTTACTTATATAAAATATTCTTCTAGTTCATTCATTTTTGTATTTAAAAAAAATCCCCATTTTATTAGTTACTTATATAAAATATTCTTCTAGTTAATTTATTTTTTATATCAAAAAAAAATCCCCAGTTTATTTGTTCTTTTGTTATCATTTTTATTTTTTTTAGTTTCAATAGTTTTTATTGTGTTATGCATAACAAAGTGTACAAAGAGTCAAAAGTACAGATCATACAGCTTGTTCAACAGCATATTATAGCATAAGCAACCCCTAGTCCTAGGAGGACCACAACTTTTAAATTTGGATGGTTCCATAAACATATATTAAAAAAGTAGTAGTATAAGGGAAAAACAAGGGATAGAATAAAGAAGGGAAAGCGGGGATGGTAGGTCCCGCCTACAGGCACCCCTGAGGGGAACACGCTGTGCCCAAAGGCGAAGGACCCCCCCCATCACAGTACTTACAACTACCGCTATAGCAGTCTATGCTAGACTGGAAACCGTATATGTAACATGTTCTCATCTAGTTGCATTGAGTTGCAATTGGCAATGAGCTAACCGTTAGTCTATGAACAAAATAAAAAAGAGACAATAGAACGATGAACTGATAGTTAACAAGTACCCCATCTGAGGATACCATTGCGCAGGGTATGACCAATTTGGAGATGAGTCAATGTGGCACACAACATCGGCGCACAGAGAGAGAAGGAGCATATGGGGACAGCGGAGAGAGAAAGATAGAAAAAGGGGGGGGGAAGAAAAAAAAAAGGAGGGGTGGGGGGGAGAGGGGAAGGTGGGCAGGGCTTGTGTCATGTTGCAGGTGATTGAACAGGCAAAGTGGCTAGAAGTGATCAGACAAATTACGGTTGTGGTCGGACATACCAGGAATCCCAATCCTCCCAAAATTTCGCAGTTTTGGCTAGACACCCTTCTGATGTAGCAAACATACGTTCATATGCTCCATGCAGTTGCCCCAAACGCACAATTTCTGTACAAGAGATCTGTTCTGGGGACTTCCAGTGGCGGGCTATCGTCAATCTGGTCGCTAAGAGGATATGTGTAATTATGTAGCGAAGTCTATAAGGGTAGTTGTCTATGCCAATGGTTAGAATTGCCAGTTCAGGTGATGGGCTTATAGGGATATGTGTAATCTCAGATAACAGGCGGAATACATCTGTCCACAGTGGTGCAATTTTGGGGCATTCCCACAATATGTGATAGAGGGTCCCTGGGAAATTACATTGTCTCCAGCAGGAGGCATCTACTGCGGTGTCATATGTAAGTAATTGATGAGGCGTTAGGTACCATCTAAGATTGACCTTGTAGGTAAGTTCCCACAGATTGGCGGATTTTGTAACTGTGTGATTTAAACGCAGCGCACACTGCCATTGGTGTGGAGATATGGGAATTCCAAGATCCTTTTCCCATTTCAGCATGGGGGGGAAGGGTCTCGAAGGTGTTCTTACCCTTGAGTGTAGCGTAAAAAATAGAGATGCCTTTGGTTGGGGAAGTGTGATTAGTGAACTATTGCCAGATTTTCAGGGGGAGGTATAATTGGAGATGTGGGTTTCGGATTAGACAGTGCGAGATTTGAATGTACTTGTAGTATTCCTTCAAGGGGAGTGAGAAAATGTGCTGTAGCGAAGTGAATGAGTGTACAAAATCTTCATTGTATAGATCCGCAATATGCTGTACACCTCTGTCTGTCCAAGAAGATACCTGCATGTTGGAAATTATTAGGTTGAGGACCTCTAATGGAATAGGGACTTGGTAAGTACAAGCGGAAGTAGGTCGATTTTTAAGAAGATACTCAAATGCCCCTACTGATGCATGTAAGGTTGGAGAAATACTGCGGTCAGTTTTTCTCAGTTTGGGAAAACTGAGTAGCCAGTTTTTGAGGTTCTTGCCAGGGATTTGGGAAGCTTCCATAGAACTCCAGTGGTTAGTGGGTTCAGGGAGGAACCATGCTCTCAGCTGTGCTAAGATTGTTGCATTATGATAATCCTGCAAGTTGATGTACCCTATGCCATCTACCGATTTGTGTTTCACAAGGAGTTTTTGAGAAACTCTGTTTCTTTTCCCTTGCCAAACAAATTTTCTAAGAAGGGATTGGAGTTGCGTGAAGTAAGATGCGGGTAACAAGATGGGAAGTGCCCTAAAAAGGTATAGTAGCTGAGGGAGAATGATCATTTTGAATGCCGCTAGCCTGCCTGAGGCAGAGAGTGTCAGCTTGGAGATCTTGTCTAGTTCCTTTGGGAAATTATGCAAGAAGGGGAGAAAGTTGGCATTGTAAAGGTCGTTCGTATCTCTAGTCAATTTAGTACCCAGATATTGGAGAGAATGTGTAGACCATGCCTATTGATGACTGCTTTGCAGGCGTGCCCGTTGTTGCGCTGGCATTGCTAAGGGAAGAATGTAAGATTTAGAGGTATTGACCTTATAGTATGAAACATTGCTAAATTCATCAAGAATAATATGCACCGAAGCCAGGGAGGGAGCAGGGTTGGTCAGCGACAAAATAATGTCATCAGCAAAGAGGCTGATCTTATGCTCAGAAGTTCCAATGCAGAATCCAGAGATGTTTTGCTGGGATCTAATTTTTGCTGCAAGGGGTTCAATCGTAAGGTCAAATATCAGAGGTGAGAGGGGACATCCTTGCCTTGTGCCATTTGTTATGGCAAAGGTTGTTGACAGCATGGACAGGCAGTATACTTGGGCTGAGGGGGAAGAGTATAAGGCTAATATTGCAGTGAGGATAAATCCATGGAAACCAAATTTCTCTAGAGTCATTCTAAGGTATTGCCAGTGAACCCTATCAAATGCCTTCTCCGCATCCAAAGAGAGAAGCAGAGAAGGCACCCGATGGGTCACTGCGTGGTGGTAAATGTTAATCATGCGCCTTGTAGCGTCTGATGTTTGACATCCTTTGACAAAACCTGACTGGTCGGTATGTATTAGCAGAGGCAGGATGTCGTTGAGCCTATATGCAATGACTTTTGCATATAGCTTCACATCGTGGTTGAGAAGTGAAATGGGGCAAAAATTCTGTGGTAGGGTGGGCTCCTTCCCTGGCTTCGGTATGGTAACAAGGCTTTGGGCATTTCTGGAGGAAAGGAGGCGGAGGAGGCAGCAGAGTTAAATAACGGGATTAAATGTTCAGTCAATATAGAGGTAAATTGTTTATAGTACTCCCCAACAAACCCATCTGGGCCTGGAGCTTTGTTATTTGGTAGTGTTTGGATGGCTTTCATGATTTCCTCCTACGTGAATGGGGAGTTTAGCAGTTCTAATTGTTGTGGGGTAAGCTGGGGCAAATTTATTGACTGCAAAAAAGCTTGAATCTGGGAGAGTTGGGGCTTGGGTAAAGTTGCTTCATTATCCAGATTGTAAAGACGACTGTAGTAAACGATAAAGGCGTTTGCAATATCTTGTGGGTTGGATAATCTAGCATTGGTGGTGGGGTGATGCAGGAAGGGAATGGGTGATTTCGGTAGATGACCTTTAATTTGATGGGAAAGCACTTTACCGGGTTTATTGCCTTCAGAGTAAAACTTCATTTTAAAGCGTTTTTGAGCTTTGTCATGGTATTCTAGAAGCAAGTTCAAGTCTAAGGGAGATCAGTTTAGATTTAAGCACCGGATTGGGGAGCTGTTTATTAAGGAGATCAGTAGTTTGGATGGTAGTGAGAATGTTGTCTATCCGCTGCCTCCTTTGCCTCCTGTCCCTCGCTCCATATTGAATGAAGAGCCCCCTCATAAACGCTTTGTGTGAAGCCCACAAGATGTGTGGGTCCGCAACAGAGTCTTTATTCTGTGAGAAAAAAGCTTTCAGGTTATCATTGAGCAACTGGGTATACGGTTCTGATTGTAAAATCCTGGTGTTAAGTCTCCATAGATAATCAGGGGTACTTTTAGTAGAGTCTTCTATAGTGATGCTCACCGGTGAATGATCAGACCAAGTGTTGGGATGTATCTCCAAAGAGGAGATTTTTTGCAAGGTCCAGGGGTCCGTCAAAAAAAAAATCTATGCGTGAATATGAGTTGTGGCAAGGAGAAAAAAAAAAGTGAAGTCTTTTTCGTCCGCATGCTGGCATCTCCAAACATCATAAAGTCGAAATGTTGTCAGTAGAGGGTTTAGGGCTAGTCTATGGCGCTTGGTGTGGGCAGAAGAGTCTAATTCAGAATCAGGAGTACAGTTAGGCCGCGTACACACGGGCGGACTGTTCGCCCAACTTTGTCCGCTGAACAGTGTTTGGGCGGACAGTCCGCTCGTGTGTGGGCTTTCAGCGGACAGTTTCAGCGGACAGTTGGACGGACAAGGTTTTTCGGAATTTCCGAAAAATTGTCCGCTGAAACCTTGTTTGAGCGAACAGTCCGCCCGTGTGTAGGCTTGTTCGTCAAACAAAGTTGCGCGCATGCTCAGAAAGGATTTTCACGCCGAAAGCTATAATGCAGTGTATAGGACGTCGTATTTTTCGTCCCGTCGTACGTGCCGTTCATGTCATCGCGCACGGTTTCAGCAAACTGTTCGTCCGTCGTGTGTGGCCATGTCCGTCCATGCTAAGTTTGAGCGGACTGTTTGCCGAAACTGTTGGACGGACAAAGTTGGGCGAACAGTCCGCGCGTGTGTACGCGGCCTTAAAGTCCCTGCACCAGATTACCGCTCCCTGCTGAATCTCGGCAACTTTCTTATGGAGCTTGCATAGAAATCGAGCTTGGTGGACATTAGGGGCGTATAGAGAGACTATTGTATAGGGAGCACCATTGATTGTGCAGGTCAGAATGATGTAACGGCCTTCTGGATCTTGGACACAAAGGGTGGATTGGAATGCTAAAGAGTTGTTGATGGCAATTAATACTCCTTTTTTTTTGTCTTTGCGTTAGCAAAATAGGTGGTGTTAAAATATTTGTTGGTGCAGGTAGGGGGGGGTGGGGGGCTGGCTAAGAAATGTGTCTCTTATGCGCAGATGATGTCACATTTGGTTTGCTTGGCCAGTGACCAGACAAGAGCAGCAGTAAGGGTGTGTGTTACCTTGAAAATGTTATAGGAGGAGTAGGAGTCCAAAGTGCTGCGCGAAGAAGTCTTCTATAGAGCTGTACGACAGTTATGCAGATCTGACGCTGAGCAAAGTGTTGTTTGAAGGTACAACCTGCAAGAAGAAAAAAAAAGGGGGCTTATGATAGTAGGGAGAGGGAGAAAAAATGGCGAACAGATTAGGTGGATCAGGAGTAGCTCCCTTCAACAGGAATCAAGTAGCGAACGGTCGGAATGGTTCAGATGGGTGAGAAAGGTGCCTGTGTCACAGGCAGAGACTCGGGATGGGTTCTCTAGGAAGAACAAAAGGCAGGAATTAACTGGAGAGTGTTTCCACAAGTATAGTTCTTGGCACAGTCGTGCCAGAAACACTAAGTGGGGGTAAGTAGTCCCTTGAGACCGAGCGTGAACAGAAGACACACTCATACGGCATGAGTTATCATGTTCCCCAGATTACTGTGGAGGGGGGTGGGTTTTTTGGGGTCTCGGTGGAAGAGGATGTGCTTTTACAACTCCCATGTTGCTGTGGCCCATGGGGGTCACATCAGTAGGAATGATATTCCAGTCTTGCAGGAGTCTCAGACCTTGTTGCAGTGAGGTGATTAGGTGTTTCGATCCTCCATGGTGGATGGATATTTTGGAGGGTGCTATCCACTGGTATTGGATCTGATTGTTACGCAGCCCCTTGGTGATCATGTTAAGTTGTCTGCGCCTGCTCAAGGTGTGTTGGGACAAGTCAGCATAGATTTGCAATTGATTGTACTGTTCAGGAAGAGTGTCCAGTGCTCACACCCTATGCATAAATTGCTCTTTGATATGGTAAAAATGCACTCTGAGGATGACGTCCCGGGGCACGGCATCTGGGAGGAAAGTGGGCTTTGGTAATCTGTGAATGCGGTCAACAATAAGCTCGATATTCTTTGCGTCAGGCAGCACAGTTTTAAGCAGATTTTTCGTGAACGTGGGTAGTTCAGCATTTTGAACGGATTCAGGGACTCCGCGGATTTTAAAGTTGTTGCGTCTGTCCCTGTCCTCTAAGTCCGCCATTTTGTCTTTAATCCAGCTGATGTCATGGGCCTGTACTTCCTGGGCATCTATAATGTCATTCACTGTAACAGTAATGTCTCCCACGTTAGCCTCTATATGTGAGGCCCTGTTCTCTAGTGCATGAATGCTGCTCCCAAAGCTGTGCACAAGGGAGAGCATGTCCGCCTGTAAGGAGCTTCTGAGGGACATTAACATGTCCTTGAGAGTGGTGTCCATGACTGCTTGTCCCGCTGTGGGAAACGCTGCTATAGCGTCAGGCTGTGGGTTCTGCTGGGGGAGGATGCATGGCATAGTGGCAGTCTGTGTGTCATCCTGCGATCCCCCTGCAGTATCCAGGCACATTTTGGATTTAGCTGGGCTGCGGGAGATTGGTGTTCCCGGAGGTGATACACAGGGGCTTCCCCCTCCGTTTGCACTTACCAGTGCAATGTCCCGAGCGGGGATGTTTCTGTCTCGGCGGGGAGAAGCCGCGGCCTCCTTCAGCGTGTGCAGGCCTGATGCTGCGGCACCATCTTGGCCGCGCCGCGCGGACGGCTGGTACATGTAGGCCGTCAGCTTACGAGGGATTCGGTCCTCTTTCCGCTTGAGGGACATCTCCCCTACGATGAGTGGATGTCTGCGGTGATCCACCGGAGCTAAAAAATCACCGGGGAAGGCTGGAAGTCGCTTGTGAAGGCCATCAGAGTGAGGAGCTCTGTCTTCAAGCAGCCATACTAGTCACGCGCCGGACACGCCCCATTTTTTTTTTATTGAAGGTAAAAAAAAACAAGAAGTCTTAGGATGTATCAGAAAGAAATCTTCCCTCTGGATAAGGGGAGGCAATACGTTTATTCGTACTTTACATAAAATATTCTTCTAGTTTATACATTCTTTATATTAAACAAATAAGCATTTTATTAGTTACTTATATAAAATATTCTTCTGGTTTATTCATTTTTATATGAAAAAAAATCCCCAGTTTATTAGGTACTTAAATCAAATATTCTAAAAATCCCTAATTTATTCATTCTTTCTTGATCATTTTTTTTTAATTGAAGGTAAAAAAAACAAGAAGTCTTAACAGGATGTATCAGAAAGAAATCTTCCCTCTGGATAAGGGGAGGCAATAAGTTTATTCGTACTTTATATAAAACATTCTTCTAGTTTATTCATTTTTTTTATATTTAAAATAATGCCCAGTTTATTAGTTACTTATATAAAATATTCTTCTAATTTATTCATTTTTTATTTGAAAAAAATCCCTAATCTATTCGTTCTCTCTTGATCAATTTTTTTTTATTGAAAGTAAAAAAACAAGAAGTCTTAGGATGTATCAGAAAGAAATCTTCTCTCTGGATAAGGGGAGGCAATACGTTTATTCGTACTTTATATAAAATATTCTTCTAGTTTATTTATTCTTTATATACAGTGCCTTGCGAAAGTATTCGGCCCCCTTGAACTTTTCAACCTTTTGCCACATTTCAGGCTTCAAACATAAAGATATAACATTTTTATTTTTTGTGAAGAATCACCAACAAGTGGGACACAATTGTGAAGTGGAACGAAATCTATTGGATATTTTAAACTTTTTTAGCAAATAAAAAACTGAAAAGTGGTGCGTGCAAAATTATTCGGCCCCTTTACTTTCAGTGCAGCAAACTCACTCCAGAAGTTTAGCGAGGATCTCTGAATGATCCAATGTTGTCCTAAATGACTAATGGTGATAAATAGAATCCACCTGTGTGTAATCAAGTCTCTGTATAAATGCACCTGCTCTGTGATAGTCTCAGGGTTCTGTTGAAAGTGCAGAGAGCATCATGAAGACCAAGGAACACACCAGGCAGGTCCGTAATACTGTTGTGGAGAAGTTTAAGGCTCGGTTCACACAGGACGCGGCGCGACTTGCCGCGACCTGCCGCGACCTCAGCGGCGACTTGCAAACGACTTCTGTATAGAAGTCAATGCAAGTCGCCCGAGGTCGCCCAAAAGTAGTACAGGAACCTTTTTTCTAAGTCGGAGCGACTCGAGTCGCTCCTCTTAGAACGGTTCCGTAGTACAAAACGGGGGTGACTTGTCAGGTCGCGGCGCGGCAAGTCGTGCCGCGTCCTGTGTGAACCGAGCCTTAAGCTATTTGGATACAAAAAGATTTCCCAAGTTTAAACATCCCAAGGATCACTGTGCAAGCGATCATTTTGAAATGGAAGGAGTATCAGACCACTGCAAATCTACCAAGACCTGGCCGTCCCTCTAAACTTTCAGCTCAGACAAGGCGAAGACTGATCAGAGATGCAGCCAAGAGGCCCATGATCACTCTGGATGAACTGCAGAGAACTACAGCTGAGGTGGGAGAGTCTGTCCATAGGACAACAATCAGTCGTACACTGCACAAATCTGGCCTTTATGGAAAAGTGGCAAGAAGAAAGCCATTTATCAAAGATATCCATAAAAAGTCTCGTCTAAAGTTTGCCACAAGCCACCTGGGAGACACACCAAACATGTGGAAGAAGGTGCTCTGGTCAGATGAAACCAAAATCAAACTTTTTGCCCACAATGCAAAACGATATGTTTGGCGTAAAAGCAACACAGCTCATTACCCTCAACACACCATCCCCACTGTCAAACATGGTGGTGGCAGCATCATGGTTTGGGCCTGCTTTTCTTCAGCAGGGGCAGGGAAGATGGTTAAAATTGAGGGGAAGGTGGATGCAGCCAAATACAGGACCATTCTGGATGAAAACCTGTTGGAGTCTGCAAAAGACCTGAAACTGGGACGGATATTTATCTTCTAACAAGACAATGATCCCAAACATACAGCAAAATCTACAAAGGAATGGTTCACAAATAAACGTATCCAGGTGTTAGAATGGCCAAGTCAAAGTCCAGACCTGAATCCAATCGAGAATCTGTGGAAAGAGCTAAAAACTGCTGTTCACAAACACTCTCCATCCAACCTCACTGAGCTCGAGCTGTTTTGCAAGGAAGAATGGGCAAGAATTTCAGTCTCTCGATGTACAAAACTGATAGAGACATACCCCAAGCGACTTGCAGCTGTAATCGCAGCAAAAGGTGGCTCTACAAAGTATTAACGCAAGGGGGCCGAATAATTTTGCACGCCCAACTTTTCATTTTTTTATTAGTTAAAAAAGTTTCAGAAATCTAATAGATTTTGTTCCACTTCACAATTGTGGTGATTCTTCACAAAAAATTAAATTTTTATATCTTTATGTTTGAAGCCTGAAATGTGGCAAAAGGTTGAAAAGTTCAAGGGGGCCGAATACTTTCGCAAGGCACTGTATATATAAAAATCCCAATTTTATTAGTTACTTATATAAAATATTATTTTAGGTTATTCATTTTTTTTTATATATAAAAATTAATAAATGCATTTCCTCCCCTTATTCAGAGGGAAGATTTCTTTCCGATACATCCAATACTTTTTGTTTTTTTGCCTTCAATTAAAAAAAAATGATCAAGAAAGAACGAATAAATTAGGGATTTTTTTTTCATATAAAAAAATGAATAAATTAGAAGAATATTTTATATAAGTAACTAATAAACTGGGGATTTTTTAAAATATATAAAATGAACTAGAAGAAAATTTTATATAAGTAACTAATAAAATGGGAATTTTTTTTATATAAAAAATGAATAAACTAGAAGAATATTTTATATAAAGTATGAATAAACGTATTGCCTCCCCTTATCCAGAGGGAAGATTTCTTTCCGATACATCGAGTCACAATTGCACTAATATGGCTACAATCACTTCAAGTATTTCTCATACATCGTAAGACCTCTTGTTTTTTACCTTCAATAAAAAAAATTGATCAAGAAAGAACGAATAAATTTGAGATTTTTTTCATATAAAAAATGAATAAATCAGAAGAATATTTTATATCACAAACTGGGGATTTTTTTAAATATATAAAATATTGTTCTAGGTTATTCATTTTGTATAGTTAAAAAAATCTCCAGTTTATTCGTTACTTATATAAAATCTTGTTCTAGTTTATTCATTTTTTATAAGTAACTAATAAAATGGGGATTTTTTTATATAAAAAAATGAATAAACTAGAAGAATATTTTATATAAAGTATGAATAAACGTATTGCCTCCCCTTACCCAGAGGGAAGATTTCTTTCTGATATATCCTAAGACTTCTTGTTTTTTTCCTTCAATAACAGAAAAAATTAAAAATTGATCAAGAAAGAACGAATAAATTAGGGATTTTTTTTCATATACAAAATGAATAAATTAGAAGAATATTTTATATCACTCACTAATAAATGGGGGATTTTTTTAGAAGAATATTTTATATCACTAACTAATAAACTGGGGATTTTTTTTTAATATATAAAATATTTTTCTAGTTTATTCATTTTTTATGTTTAAAAAAATCCACAGTTTATTATTTACTTATATAAAATATTATTCTAGTTTATAATTTTTTATAAGTAACTAATACAATGTTTTTTTATATATATACATATATATATATATATATATATATATATATATATATATATATATATATATATATATATATATATATATATATATATATATATATATATATATATGAATAAATTAGAAGAATATTTTATATAAAGTGTGAATTTCTTTCTGATACATCGAGTCACAATTGCACTAATACGGTTACAATCACTTCAAGTATTTCTGATACATCCTAAGAAGAATATTTTATATCACTAACTAATAAAATGTTTTTTTTTTTTATATATAAAAAAATGATATAAAATATTCTTCTAGTTTATTCAAGTACAAATAAACATATTGTCTCCCCTTATCCAGAGGGAAGATTTCTTTCTGATACATCCTAAGACTTTTTTTTACCTTCAAGAAAAAACAAACAAAAAAAATGGCTTTTTATTTTAGTACATGTTATATGTGGCTACATTTTACTGTGTTGTGATGCAAATAATTCAGAGGATTGTATATTGTGTGCACTGTGCAGGCAGCTGTGGCCTAGCAGTTGCATTGTGCTCTGTCTATCAGGCGGTGTATTGTTGCTCTGAGTGTTCACCAGCCTCAGGTTAATGGATATTTGTATTCATTTATTCAGGCAGGAGAGTCCAGGAAAACTACATCTCCCAGAATGCCTCAGTCAGGCAGGGCTTTGTTCAGGAAACTGGCTCCTGGGTTGGGTGGTTCTTCCTTTTCTGGCACATGCACAAGTCAGTGTCCCCTGTGCCTCTGGAGACCCCCCAGACCCAGGAGCCCCACGTCCCCCCTGTGAGTGCCTCTGGGGTGTGCAGGGCAGGTGAGGAGGGAGGGGGGGGGATGCATGCAATGTGTGCAAAGGAGAGGAGGGGAGGGGGGCTGCAGATCCTGCATGGGAGAGGAGGGGGGGGGGGGATTAACCAATGCAGCCCCAGACAGAAGTGCAAGGTGTCTGATTGGCAGCCTGCCATGTTTCTTTATACAATGTTGCCCTTTTGTATTTATTTGTTGCTCTTTGTATTTGTTGTTTTTTGTATTTATTTGTTGCCCTTTCTATGTTATTTGTTTCTCTTTCCATTTGTTATTTGTTGCTCTTTGTATTTATTTGTTGCTCTTTGTATTTGTTGTTTTGTAATATAAACAAAGTATCAATTGCAATGCGATGTGCAAAGTGTGTAAACCTGCGGTAGCCAATCAGCATCTGAGTACACTGCGTTACCTGTTAGTGGATCATGGCTGTGGTCACATGTGCTCATGTCTCTGTTTTTATCCAATGTCCAAGCGCTGCTGCGTCTGCATGCGAAAACGCGCGTTGCGTTTAGTTGCGCAGAAAAAAAAAAGAAGCAGGACACATCTCAGTTCAGGGCCGTACAGATGGGCAGATTTTATGCACAGCCATTTTTTTTTTAATCGCCGCAAAACGCGATTTGTGATGCCATTATCTCTTCATAGCACCCTAAATGTGGTGTGATTTTATTTTTATTTTTTTGCTGCGCAAACAAAATTTCGCAATGTGCGTCGCCCTCAACAGAAGTTACAGAACTTCTGTTGGGGTGACGCGCGCCACACGGTTTTTGTGTGATTGCAACGTGGCAAACTTGCACCACAGTTAGGGCGCCATTAAGAGATCATCGCATGGATGAACGCGTCCCGCGTTTTGCCGCGGTTCCACCTGCCGTTTCAAAACGTGCTGTTTAAAATGTCAAATCGCACATCGGCGTGTTCAGGTAGCGTTCATTTCAAAGGCACTTAAAAATGTGGTTGTGATTCTGCTGCCATTGTCCTTAAACAAATCGCCCTGCAAATGCCCAACCCAATCGCGTGATGCCCAAAAGAAGTTCCAGAAAATGCGAATCATCATGGCAGAATTGCACCGTGTTTTCACCGGAACACGCTGAGATGCGATTTGACTGTTTTTAACAGTGTGTTTTGAAATTGCGGTAATTGCACCTAAAGGCATTTTTTTTTGGCCCGTGTGAATGAGCCCTAAACACAGATTTTTCTTTTTTTTTTTTGTCTGTGTGAATGAGCCCTAAATGCATATTTTTTTCCTACCCATGTAAAGGTGCCCTAGACGCAGATTTTTTTTTTCTGCCTGTGTGAATGAGCCACAAATGCGGCTTTTTTTCTGCCCATGTAAATGAGCCCTAACGCAAGATTTTTTTTTTCTGCCTGTGTGAATAAACACAGCTTTTTTTTTCTGCCTGTGTGAATGAGCCACATATGCGGCTTTTTTTCTGCCCATGTAAATGAGCCCTAAATGCTGATTTTTTTTTTTCTGCCCATGTAAATAAGCCCTAAACACAGAATTTTTTTTCTGTCCGTATGAATGAGCCCTAAATGCAGGTTTTTGTTTTGTTTTTTGCCCGTGTGAATAAACCCCAAACGCAGTTTTTTTCTTTTTTGCCTGTGTGAATGAGCCCTAGACGCAGCTTTTTTCTGTCCATGTAAATGAGCCTTAAACGCAGCTTTTTTTTTTCTGCCCATATGAATGAGCCCTAAACACAGCTTTTTTTTCTGCCCATATGAATGAGCCCTAAACACAGCTTTTTTTTCTGCCCATATGAATGAGCCCTAAACACAGCTTTTTTTTTTCTGCCCATATGAATGAGCCCTAAACACAGCTTTTTTTTCTGCCCATATGAATGAGCCCTAAACACAGCTTTTTTTTTCTGCCCATATGAATGAGCCCTAAACACAGCTTTTTTTTTCTGCCCATGTAAATGAGCCCTAAACACAGCTTTTTTTTTCTGCCCATGTAAATGAGCCCTAAACACAGCTTTTTTTTTCTGCCCATATGAATGAGCCCTAAACACAGCTTTTTTTTTTCTGCCCATATGAATGAGCCCTAAACACAGCTTTTTTTTCTACCCATATGAATGAGCCCTAAACGCAGCTTTTTTTTTCTGCCCATGTAAATGAGCCCTAAACGCAGCTTTTTTTTTCTGCCCATGTAAATGAGCCCTAAACGGCTTTTTTTTTCTGCCCATGTGAACAAGCCCTAAACGCAGCTTTTTTTTCTGCCCATGTGAACGAGCCCTAAACACAGCTTGCTTTTTTTTCTGGCCGTGTGAACGAGTCCTAAACACAGCTTGCTTTTTTTTCTGGCCGTGTGAACGAGTCCTAAACACAGCTTGCTTTTTTATTCTGCCCATGTAAATGAGCCTTAAACACAGCTTTTTTTTCTGCCCATGTAAATGAGCCCTAAACACAGCTTTTTTTTTCTGCCCATGTAAATGAGCCCTAAACACAGCTTTTTTTTTCTGCCCATATGAATGAGCCCTATATGCAGCTTTTTTTCTGTCCATGTGAATGAGCCCTAAACGCAGGATTTTTTTTTCCCCGTGTGAATGAGCTCTAGCTTTGACAGCAAGAACCTTTCTTTCATGCAGAAAATACACATGTAAATTTAAACAGCTTTGTTTTTGCCCGTGTGAATGACCCCCTAAACGCTGTACGCATTTAAACCCATCTAAACACAAAGTACGTTAGGCACATATTTTCTGCAGGATCTTCTGCTAGCAAGAACCTGCATTCCATGCAGAAGATACACATACAGTGGGGAAAATAATTATTTGATCCCCTGTAGATTTAAAGTTTACCCACTTACAAAGAAATCAAGGATCTATAATTTTTATCATAGGTGTATTTTAACCACTTCCTGACCGGCTCACGCCGATATAAGTCGGCACTTTGAAGAGGGATATGGTTGTTATGGCAGCAGCTAGCTACCATAACCCCTGTATCCTCTTCTTCAGTAAGCAGTCCAGTTTCAGATAAAAGTGGTCTCTGCGGCGGATTCACTGCAAGATCACTTTTATCGGTGGCGAGAGAGGGACCCCCTCTCTCCCGCCGTTCTCCGGTGCCCTCCGCTGCTTACAGGAGCCGTCGGTAGCGGCGGAGGCAATTGAGTCTCCTTCCTGGCTTGGTATGGAGATGAGTGAGGAGAAGATGGCCCCCACCCATCTCCATATCAATGCAGGGCAGAAGAGACATCAAAACGTCAATTCCGCCCATAGCTCTTAAAGCAACATTTTTTTTTTTTAACCACTTCCCGACCGCCGCACGACGTTGTACGTCGACAGAATGGCACGGGCAGGCATATGGGCGTACCTGTACGTCCCTGCCTTCCCGTGGGTCGGGGGCCCGAACGGGCCCCCGCCCGGTGCCTGCGGCGGTCGGTATTCGTTCGCGAGCGATCCGGGATGAGGGGGCGGCCATTCATTCATGGCCACCCCCTCGCGATCGCTCCCGGCGAATAGAAATCCTTCGTGACATCACTTCCTCTCCTGTAATGTAAACACAGGAGAGGAAGTGATGTAATCTCTCCTCCGTGTCGGTATTTTTCGTTCCGACACCGAGGAGAGCGGATCGGTGAGTTGCACCAACACGACACTTCACAGTAGAACATGCCAGGCACACTCACACCCCCCCGATCACCCCCCCAATTACCCCTGCCCCCCAGTCACAGTGACACCAATGTCATTTTTTTTTTTTTGCATTGGTGTCATTTGTGACTGTAATAACTGTTAGGGCAGTTAGGGTTAGCCCCCTTTAGTTCTAATGTACCCCTCTAACCCCCCCAATAAAGGTTTAACCCCGTGATCACCCCCCGTCGCCAGTGTCACTAAGGCTGGGTTCACATTGCAGCGGTTTATGAGAACGAATGTGATTCGCACCGCACTGCAGTGCAAATCACATCCGATCTCTGTGCGATTCGAGTTCAGCCATACAGATAGTATGGCTGAATTCGCATCGCACCCGCCGCACCCGCCGCAAATTCGCACGGGACCCTTTTTTTGGCCCGCAGCAGAATCGGATCGCATGGGTGTTCACACCATGCGATCCAAGTTTGCAGATCGCACTGCGATATGCGAACTGATCTGGGGGTGTCATTAACATTTCACTGACACTCCCAGCAGTTTGCATAGGGCAGTGTGAACTGCCGCCGGGAGGCATGTGATGCGGGAACCCGCCGCGGATTCGTGGCGTTCCCGCATCGCTCCAGTGTGAACCCAGCCTAATAAGCGATCGTTTTTCTGATCGCTGTATTAGTGTCACAGGTGACGCTAGTTAGGCAGGTAGGTATTTAGGTTCGCCGCAGCTTTTTATAGCGCCAGGGACCCCCATATACTACCGCATAAAGCCCCCTGATTGCCCCCTAGTTAACCCTTTCACCAGTGATCACCATATAACTGTTACAGGTGACGCTGGTTGGTTAGTTATTTTTTTATAGTTTCAGGGCACCCGCCATTTATTACCTAGTCTCACTAGTGTACCCCTAAATTTAGGGGTGTCTACTTTCCAAAACGGGGTCATTTGGGGGGGTTTGTGCCATCTTGGCATTTTATGGCCTTCAAAACTGTAACGCCCTTAGAAAGCCTGAAGGCGGTGCTTGGTTTTCGGGGCCCCGTACGCGGCTAGGCTCCCAAAAAGTCCCACATATGTGGTATTCCCGTACTCAGGAGAAGCAGCAGAATTTATTTTGGGGTGTCATTTCACATATGCCCATGGCATGCGTGAGCAATATATCATTTAGTGACAACTTTGTGAAAAAAAAAAAAAAAAAGTTTGTAATTTTCCCGCAACTTGTGGCAAAATATAAAATATTCCATGGACTCAACATGCCTCTCAGCAAATAGCTTGGGGTGTCTACTTTCTAAAATGGGGTCATTTGTGGGGGTTTTGTGCCATCTTGGCATTTTATGGCCTTCAAAACTGTAATAGGTAGTGAGAAGTGAAATCAAAAATTTACGCCCTTAGAAAGCCTGAAGGCGGTGCTTGGTTTTCGGGGCCCCGTACGCGGCTAGGCTCCCAAAAAGTCCCACATATGTGGTATCCCCGTACTCAGGAGAAGCAGCAGAATTTATTTTGGGGTGTCATTTCACATATGCCTTAGCATGTGTGAGCAATATATCATTTAGTGACAACTTTGTGTAAAAAAAAAAAAAAATTTTTTTTTTGTCATTATTCAATCGCTTGAGGCAAAAAAATAAAATATTCAATGGGCTCAACATGCCACTTATCAATTTCCTTAGGGGGTCTACTTTCCAAAATGGGGTCATTTGGGGGGGTTTTGTACTGCCCTGCCATTTTAGCACCTCAAGAAATGAGATAGGCAGTCGTAAACTAAAAGCTGCGTAAATTCCAGAAAACGTACCTTAGTTTGTAGATGTGACAACTTTTGCGCAAACCAATAAATATACAATTATTTACTTTTTTTTTTTACCAAAGACATGTGGCTGAATACATTTTGGCCTAAATGTATGACTAAAATTGAGTTTATTGGATTTTTCTAATAACAAAAAGTAGAAAATATCATTTTTTTTCAAAATTTGCGGTCTTTTTACGTTTATATCGCAAAAAATAAAAATCGCAGAGGCAATCAAATACCATCAAAAGAAAGCTCTATTTGTGGGAAGAAAAGGACGCAAATTTTGTTTGGGTACAACATTGCATGACCGCGCAATTACCAGTTAAAACAGCGCAGTGCCAAATTGTAAAAAGACCTCTGGTCATTTACCAGCAAAATGGTCCGGTCTGAAAAGTGGTTAATTACATTTTTTGTTTTTTGCATTTTAGTGTAAATATGAGATCTGACGTCTTTTTTACCCCAGATTTCATATTTAAGAGGTCCTGTCATGCTTTTTTTTTCTATTACAAGGGATGTTTATATGCCTTGTAATAGGAATAAAAGTGACACAATCCTTCTTTTTTTTTTTTAACACTGTTCTTTAAAAAAAATAAAATAATAATTCTCGTGCCTCCGAGCTCACATGCAGAAGCGAATGCATACATGAGCATATTTAAGAGCTCCTGTCGTGCTTTTTTTTTCTATTACAAGGGATGTTTACATTCTTTGTAATAGGAATAAAATTGACACCATTTATTTTAATTTTTTTACAGTGTAAAAATAAAAGGTAAAATAAAAAAAAAAAAAAAAAATTCTCATCCCACCGAGCTCACGTGCAGAAGCGAATGCATACATGAGCATCGCCCACGTATGAAAACGGTGTTCAATCCACACATGTGAGGTATCACCGCAATGGACCGTTGTGGCTCTGAGGAAGAGGGTTCACCCTTGTAACGTGTAAGCCGTTTGCAATGCCATCTGGTTCCTCCAAATATCTGGTCCAGGTTGTAGGCGTCTAGAGATGCTGCTTGCAACTGCCGGAAGTATTGATAAGCCTTGTTTTAAAGCTCTGGCGAAAGAAAGAACTGCGTTATTATGTATAATACTAAAGCTGCAATTCAAAGTGAAAAACAACACAAAAACTAAACTATGGGACAAAAGGAGCTGCACAAATGGTGAACTATAGGTTATGCTGTAAAAATAAAAAAAGAAAGGAATACATAAACATAAGCATGTATAAATGTGCATCACACCAAGAATGTCATACCGTTGAGAAGACCTGCAAACACAAAATCAAAAAATGCTAAAAGTTCAAAAAATAAATGTGCACAAATACAGGAAACAGACAACGTCTATAATGGTTAAAATCAACACAAATGATAATGTTGCAACACCCTGTGACAAATCTTCATGGAATATGAAACGGTGCGATTCTGCCACCTTAAGAAGTGCAGGCTTAACAGATAGCCAATAAGATAAGCATATCGCCCACTCCTGGGTAGTGAAGATCTCCCGCTGCTGTATACGACCACTATGAGCGGCTCACCGACCTGGCCAGGGGCGTTGTTAGGTGGCAAAAAGACCAGGGGCTTCAGCCCATAGTCTAAGGCCGGAAACGGGGCGGGGGGGGGGGGGTGTATGTGACGCTGCCTTTATTTTTGGCTGGGCCGTAACCTACCTGACCTACATACACTGATGGTAGTGACCTACATACACTGATGGTAGTGACCTACCTACACTGAACTACATACACTGACCTGCCTACACGGAGCTTTACATACGCTGTCTGACCTACCTCAGCTTAGAGAACTGCCCGCCCGAGCACCGAGCGGGGATGTGGAGCAGCGGCTGCATTGTAATTCTCGCCTTCTGGAGCCTGCATCGTCTATGGTGGACGTCACACGTCCCGCGGTCCCGGCGTTGGAACAGTGGGACGTCCATCATAGGCGTTGCAGGCTCCAGAAGGCGGGACCTGCTATGGCACTCGGCAGGACTAATCGGCACTCGGCCACACTCATCTGTCCATCATGACTGCGCAATGCCTATGATGGACCGTCTATCATGGGCAACGGACGCAGGCGGACGCTCGCTCATTCTCGCTCATGCATAGTGCGGCGCCACACTTTCATGGGGGACTCAGGGCTAGTCATTTTAAAATAAATGGCCGAGACTCTGGGCTTTTCTGGGTCACATTCGGGGCTTCGCCCCCCCCCCCCCCCCTCCCAACGCCCCTGGACCTGGCGTTCTCATGGACTTCTGACACAGGAGATCCGGGCAGTATCGGTATGACAGTAACAGCTGGCAGGCTCAAAAACTGGTAATGCAGCACTCAATCCAGGGAATGGGAAGTTGATGGGGGTGGACAATCACTAGTCTCTCGGTCCCACACTAGAGTTTAGGGTTCCCACTTGCTTCAGGTTACAAGACAAGATGCTGGAGCTTAGCAAAATCAGTGTCCAGAGTCCACCCTTGTTCGCAGCTGTGAACCGCTCCAACCTACCTCACTTAGTGTCTGTGAGGTAGGTTGGAATGGTTCACAGCTGCGAACAAGGGTGGACTCTGGACATTGAGACACTGATTTTGCTGAGCTCCAGCATCTTGTCTTGTAACCTGAAGCAAGTGGGAACCCTAAACTCTAGTGTGGGACCGAGACACTAGTGATTGTCCACCCCCATCAACTCCCCATTAGCTGGATTGAGTGCTGCATTACCAGTTTTTTTTTTTTATGCGTAACATTTTTAACTTGTAAACACCAAATCTCAGAAAGAAGCTCAGTCCTTAAAGCGGGAGTCTGCGTTTTTTTATTTTTTTTAAAAGCCAGCAGCTACAAATACTGCAGCTGCTGACTTTTAAAATAGTGACACTTACCCGCCCAGCGCGCCCGTGATGTCGGCACCCGAAGCCGATCTCTCGATCGTCTCTCGGGTGCTGCCACCGCCATCTTGGGTATGGGAATCAGGAAGTGGAGCCTTTCGGGTTCATTTCCCGGTTCCCTACTGCGCATGCGCGAGTCGCGCTGCGCAATAAGGATAGTCCCCGCTGTCTCTGGGATCTGTGTGTTTCCCAGCAGGCAGCGGGGGAGTTTCAGAAAGGGCAGTCGATTCTGCGGAAAGGGGCGTGCCTTCTGCAGAATCTACGCCGGAAGTACCTGTACAGTACAGGTATCTGTACCCCCCCTCCCCCCTGAAAGGTGCCAATTGTGGCGCCGGAGGGGGGGAGGATTCCAATGAGCGGAAGGTCCACTTTAGGGTGGACCTCCGCTTTAAGATGTTTAACTTCTTCTTTAACTTCTTCCCGCCTGCACTATAGCCGAATGATGGCTATAGCGCATGCCTCGATTGCCGGGAGGGCATCAATAGAAGTCCTCCCATGCTGCTGCCTGCACGCCCCCTGCGGGCTTTGTGATCACTGAGTCAATGAGACTTGGTTGATCAGAGTAAGGGGCTGGCCCCTTACCACGTGATCAGCTGTCAGTCAATGACAGCTGATCACGTGATGTAAACAAAAGATAATCGCCTTTTTCTTTTCCCTCACGCTAAAAAAAGCTGATCACAGGCCTCTGACAAAGGAGCATCTGTCCTGAACAGGGAGAGGCACTGCTGCTATGCAGTTCCCTCCAGTTCCACCTGCCAGTGCCCAACAGTGCCACCTACAGATGCATATCAGTGCTGCCAACCAGTGCCTCATCATCGGTGCCACCTACCAGTGCCCATCAATGCCCATCAGTGCCGCCTCATAAGTGCAACCTATCAGTGCCCATCAGTGCAGCCCCATCAGCACACATCAATGAAGGAGAGCAATTGCCTGTTTTCCAAATTTTATAACAAACTACGAAAATGTTTTTTGTTTTTTTTGTTTTGATTTTCTATCCTTTTTCGTTTTTTTGACAAAAAATAAAAAACCCAGCAGTGATTAAATACCACCTAAAGAAAGCTCTCATTTGTGTGAAAAAAAATGATAAAAATTTAATTTGGATAGCGTTGCATGACAGCGCAATTGTCATTCAAAGTTTTACAGCGCTGAAAGTTGAAATTGGCCTGGGCAGGAAGGGGATTTAAGTGGCTGGTAAGCAAGTGGTTTAATAGAACCTGTCACCAAAAAGAAAAATTGTAAAAATCTTGTTTGGAGCCCCCACATACACACATGTACAAATGTAAACGCATGCATTGGGAACACCTAGACATGAATAAATTGATTGCGATACACATGCTACATATCCAGCACCAGACCTCCTGCGCAATGCTAAACTGATGACCTTAGAGGCCTTTAAAACTAAAGTCTGTTGCCATTTCATGGGGTCACGCAAAGTTGGACATGCTGGGTACCTATTTACTTGTACACAACCTTATTTATTTTTTTGTATATAAGAAGCATACTTTACTGACTTACACTGCAGAAGTTACTGATTTACATTGGTCTGCTAACACAAGGACTCATGCAGCAGTGACCAG
The DNA here is from genome assembly GCF_037356315.1 of Lithobates pipiens. Lineage (NCBI taxonomy): Eukaryota > Metazoa > Chordata > Amphibia > Anura > Ranidae > Lithobates > Lithobates pipiens. Next base: position 588,796,111 of record NW_027507758.1, on the reverse strand, counting down.
GAGCACTGTTGCTGGCTATACCAGTCTGGGGACACTGTGACTGGTGTGACATTGGGGACACTGTGACTGGTGTGTAGGGATGAGCCGAACACCCCCCTGTTCGGTTCGCACCAGAACTTTCGAACGGACCCCAAATTCGTACGAACTTTAGAACCCCATTGAAGTCTATGGGACTCGAACGTTCGAAATTAAATGTGCTAATTTTAACGGCTAATATGCAAGATACTGTCCTAAAAAGGGTTTGGGGACCTGGCTCCTGCCCCAGGGGACATGGGTCAATGCCTAAAATGTTTTTAAAAATGGCCGTTTTGGCGGGAGCACTGATTTTAATGACGATTAAAGTGGAAAAAAAAAGTGAAATATTCCTTTAAATATGGTGCCTGGGGGGTGTCTGTAGTATGCCTGTGAAGTGCCACGTGTTTCCCGTGTTTAGAACAGTCCCTGCACAAAATGACATTTAACGGAAATAACGTCATTTAAAGCTGCTTGCGGTTTTAATGTTATATCTGGTTCCTGCAATATGGTTGAAAATCATTGAGAAAAATGGCATGGGTAGCCCTCCCTGCCCATTACCAGCCCCTTTGGGTCTTGTACGCATATTAAGGGGAACCCCGTACCCATATTAAAAAAAGGAAATGCGTGTGGACCCCAGGCCCTATATACTCAGAACAGCAGTATACAGGCGGTGCAAACAAGACAGGGACTGTGTAGGTTTGTTGTGTTAAGTTGAATCAGTTTGTAATTTTCAACTGGTACATTTTTAAAGTGTAGCTCCAGTCAAAAAAACTATTTTTAAGCTTTTTGGAAAACATAGGGAAGGGTTATCACCCCTGTATAATTTGTTTTGTCGTCCATCTTTTTTCATCTCACTTGCCGTTGTCTCCTTCCGTTTGCAAGTAGGAGATGTTTGTAAGTTGGATGTTTGAAAGTAGGGGCCTGCCCTATATGCTCTGCAGAAATGGCGGAACAAGGTGTTGGTTTTGCCACAACATTGTAAGCCCTCAAAGTGACTCTTGGTGGGCGCTGGAGCGCCCTGCTGTGAACAATTATATCAAGAACTGTAATTACATGCCATTGTTGAACAGTGGTAGAAAAATTTACCTTTGGTGGTTGTGGTGCTGGTGCCACAACACTATAAGTCCTCACCGTTACTCTGGGTGGGCACAGGAAGGGGCCCTCCTGTGAAATATTATATCAAGAATTGTAATGACATGTCCCTGTTAAACAGGGGCAGAAAAATTGGGCCTTAGGCACTGGTGCTGGTGCCACCACACTGCAACCTCTCCCATATACTCTTGTTTTATTGCAGGAATTAGCCCTGCTGCAAAGCATTGCATCAAAAATTGTACTTAAACGCCCCTGTTAAACAGGGGCAGAAAAATTGGGCTGATGGCATCACCCAGAAGCAGAAATGTTCTTCCAACATATCATATTCCAACATATCAGCGGAGGAAGAAGAGGATAGACAATCAACATAACAGGACAGTCACTCAGCATCAGCATAGGCAGTCTTGAAGGGATGTGATATTTCAAAAAAAATTATTCGGTTACATCAGCTTCAGGTGCTTGGTAGCTGTGGGTTATCCAAGACTGATTCATCTTGACCCTGTGATCGGTAACAAAGCCACCAGCAGCACTGAAGGTGCGTTCCGAAAGAACGCTGGATGCAGGACAGGCCAGTAGCTCAATTGCATACTGTGCAAGCTCTGGCCAGTGATCCATCCTCAAGACCCAGTAAGCCAGAGGATTTTCGGTGGGAAAGGTGTCCAAGTCTGACCTTGCCCCTAGGTATTCCTGCACCATGTAAATCAGATGCTGGCGATGGGTGCTGGAACCGATCATACCTTGGGGCTGCAGACTAAAAAATTGTCTGAAAGCATCAGTCAGACGGCCACCTTCTCCACCGCTCCTTCTGACCGATGCCTCAGCAACACGTTGTCCAGGACCAGGAGTTTGTAACCTCCCAGTCTCTGGGAACGCGTTGCACAGACCTTTCTGCAAGGCCTCCCGGAGATGTCTCATCCTCTGCTCCCTCTGCGATGGCAAGATAAGGTCGGCAACCTTACCCTTGTACCGTGGATCAAGGAGAGTGGCCAGCCAGTAATGGTCCCTCTCCTTGATCCGAAGAATACGAGGATCCTTCCGCAGGCTTTGCAGGATCAGGGAGGCCATGCAGCGTAGGTTAGCTGAGGCATTCGGTCCGGAGTCCTCTGGGTCACTAAGGACAACATGATCCGCAGCTGCCTCCTCCAAGCCACGTACAAGTCCACGTGTTTCTTGGGACTGTAAATCATTCCTACAAGACTGCTGCCTCCACCTCCATGCTGACACAATCATCCTCCTCCTCCTCTTCCTCCTCCTCATCCTCTTCCTGTGTGATGGATGGCACAGCAGGAACACTGTCTGGATAAAGGGGGCCTTGAGAGGCAAGGAAGTCCTCCTCTTCCTGCCTCTGTTCTGCCTCAAGTGCCCTGTCCATTATTCCACGCAGCGTATGCTCCAAGAGGTGGACAAGAGGTACAGTGTCACTGATGCATGCACTGTCACTGCTCACCATCCTTGTGGCCTCCTCTAACGGTGACAGGACAGTGCATGCATCCCTGATCATGCCCCACTGGTGTGGTGAGAAAAAACCGAGCACCCCTGACCCTGTCCTGGTGCCGTAGTCGCACAGGTACTCATTGATGGCCCTCTGCTGCGTGTGCAGCTGCTGCAGCATGGCCAACGTTGAGTTCCACCTGGTGGGCATGTCACATATAAGGCGGTTCTTGGGCAGGTTCAACTCCTTTTTGGATCTCAGCCAGCTGAGCACAGGCATTAAATGATCGGCGGAAATGCACACAGACTTTCCTGGCCTGCTTCAGGACATCCTGTAAGCCCGGGTACCTGCCCAAGAACCGCTGCACCACCAGGTTAAGGACGTGAGCTACACAGGGCACATGGGTCAGTTGTCCCTGTCGGAGGGCGGAGAGGAGGTTGGTGCCATTGTCGCAAACCACCATTCCTGGCTTAAGCTGGCGTGGCGTCAACCACCTCTCGGCCTGCCCCTCCAGAGCTGACAAAACATCCGCCCCAGTGTGGCTCCTGTCCCCCAAACAAACCAGCGCAAGCACCGCATGGCATCGTTTTGCCTGCGTACTTGCGTAGCCCCTGGAACGTCTATGGAGCACCGCTGGTTCTGAGGACAGAGCACTGGAAGAGGCCATGGAGGAAGAAGAAGAGGAGGGGGCGGAGGAGAGAGGTGTGCCACAACCAATAGTAGCATTTTGGAGGCGTGGTGGCGGAACAACCTCCAACACTACTGCACCTTGTCCTGCATCCTTCCCAGCTGCCAGAAGAGTGACCCAATGGCCCGTGAAAGACAGGTAACGTCCCTGTCCATGCCTGCTGGACCATGAGTCAGCGGTAATATGCACCTTACCGCTGACCGCCCTGTCCAGCGAGGCAAGGACATTGCCTTCCACATGCCGGTAGAGAGCCGAAATCGCCTTCCGTGAGAAAAAGTGGCGTTTGGGGACCTGCCACTGAGGAACCGCACATTGTACAAACTCACGGAAGGTGGCCGAGTCTACCAACTAAAAAGGCAGCAGTTGAAGTGCTAGCAATTTAGCCAAGCTAGCATTCAACCGCTGGGCATGTGGATGGCTGGGAGTGAACTTCTTTCGCCGCTCCAGTAGCTGGGGCAGGGACATTTGCCTGCTATAATCGGACGTGGGTGTACTGCTAGCAGAGTGCCCGGAAGCACTTGACTGTGACACACCTAATTCTACACCTTCATTCCTCTCAGAGCAGGTTTCAGAGAGGACTGAAGGTCTAGTGGAGCTGGAGATGCCAGCTGATGAGGAGCAAGGAGAGGTCCGCTTTGTTCTTTGGTGTGGGTCTTTGAGGTACGCTTGCCAACGAGCTGCATGGCAGGTCAACATATGTCTGGTCAAGCATGTGGTGCCCAAGCGGCTGATGTTTTGGCCACGCGAGGTACGCTTGAGACATATGTTGCAAATAGCAGCGATCTGATGCACTCGTCTCAAAAAAGGCCCACACCAAAGAACTTTTAGAATAACGCGCAGAGGAAGCGCCCTGCACAGGCGGAGCTCTGCGGTGTGATTCAGTCGGTGTACTGCCCCTAAGCTGGCCCCCGGAGGGCATCCTGCCTTGTTGGACATGTGCCGCCTCCTCCTCCTCTCTCCTACCAGGCACCCACGTGGAGTCAGTGCCCTCATCATCCCCTCCCTCTTCATCGCTGTAGCAAACCTGGCAGTATGCTGTAGCTTGTGGAACATGACTGCCAGATTGCTGTCCTTCTTGAGCATCCCCTCTCTCTGCATTCACGCTACTGCCTTCCTCTAGCTGAGTGTCATCATCAGAGCCTACAAAACACTGGGCATCCTCCTGGAGCATGTACCCAACACTGTGCTCAAAGAGTTCAGGAGACTCCTCAGGAGGACGTGGTGGGTCTAGGGAAGGAGTCGCTGATGATGACATTGAGACGAGGGAAGACAATGCGTTGGCAGCTGCTTTGCTAGTACCCTGAGACTGGGTGAGAGAGGATGAGGAGGATGAAGAGGGCTTGGTCATCCACTCTACCAAGTCGTTGGCATGTTGCGGCTCAACATGTCCAGCTGCCGAAAAGAAGGACAAGCGTGTCCCATGGCCACGTGCTGATGACAATGCACCGCGTCCACGACCAGCACTGTTGTCTCTAGGCACAGAGCCTGCTTGCCCTCTTTTATCGGCTCGTGCCTGTCTGCCTCTCCTTGCTGGCCTTCCAGACATGGTAATGGCCTGAAGGGAGTTGGGTAAAACAGCAGTTGGTTAGTGTATATTGTGCTGGAGGCACACAACACCCACTAACTCCTGCAGATGCCTTTATTATAGAACACCAGAGATAAAGGGGTATACTGTACTGGAGGCACACAACACCCACTAAGCCCTGCAGATGGCTCTATTAGAGAACAGCAATAAAGGGTAGATACAGGTGTATATTGTGCTGGAGGCACACAACACCCACTAACTCCTGCAGATGCCTTTTTTATAGAACACCAGAGATAAAGGGGTATATACAGATGTATACTGTGCTGTGCTGGAGGCACACACAACTTCTAATAACTCCTGCAGATGGCTCAAATAGAGAAGAGCTATGTAGGTGGATATAGCGGTGTATACTGGGTACAGAGCACGCAGACAGCATGCACAAGCTCCTAACACTACTGACTGCAAGCTCTATTATAAAAGATAGATCACTAGCTATATAGGTGAGGTGAATATAGCGGTGTATACTGCGGTCAGGGCACGCAGACAACAACCACTACAGAAGAGCAAGATTGGTGTATACTGTGTTGAAGGTACACAGAACACCCACTAACTGCTTCAGACGCCAACACACTACACAAGGCCGCCGCGCTGGCGGCCTTATATAGTGTGGGGCGTGTTCTACACAGCCTGAGCTATGATTGGCCACAGGCATCCTGCCTGTGGCCAATCATGGCTCTCCTCGCTGCTGGCGCTGTGATTGGCCAAGCATGCGGGGTCACAGTGCATGCTTGGCCAATCATGAGCCAGCAATGCACTGCGCCATCGCAGTGCATTGTGGGCCGTGAGTGCCACACGAATTTGACGCGAACGGCCCATAACGTTCGGAATTCGCCGAACGGGCGAACAGCCGATGTTCGAGTCGAACGTATGTTCGACTCGAACACGAAGCTCATCCCTACTGGTGTGACATTGATTGGGGACACTGTGTTTGGTGTGACGTTTGGGGACATTGTGATGATCGTGGACACTGTGACTGGTGTGACATTGATCGGGACACTGTGACATTGGGGACGCTGTGACTGGTGTTATATTGATCGGGAACACTGACTATTGTGTTGCTAATCGGGGACACTGTGACTGTTGTGTAGGTAATCGGGACATCATGACTGGTGTGACATTGATTGAGGACACTGTAACTGGTGTGACATTGATTGGGGACACTGTGACTGGTGTGACATTTGGGGACATGGTGACTGTTGTGACATTGATCGGGGACACTATGACTGTTGTGATATTGATTTGGGACACTGTGACTAGTGTGATTTTAATGGGGGACACTGTGACTGTTGTGACAGTTTTAGTGGACACTGTGACTGTTATGATGTTGATAGGGGACACTGTGACTGGAGTGATGTTGATAGGGGACACTGTGACTGGTGTGACATTGATAGGGGACACTGCAACTGTTGTGATGTTGATCGGGACACTGTGACTGTTGTGATGGTAATCAAGGACATTTTGACTGGTATGACATTGATAGAGGACACTGTGACATTGATAGGGGACACTGTGACTGATGTGATGTTGATCAAGGACACTGTGACTTGAGTCACATTAATAGGGACACTGAAACTGGTATGACATTCATCGGGGACAATTTGACTGGTGTGAAATTGATAGGGGTCATGGTGACGTTGATCGGGGACACTGTGACTGGTATGATGGTAATCAGGGACACTGTTACTGGTGTGGCATTGATAGGGGGACCTTGTGACTGTTGTGACATTGATCGGGAACACTGTGACTGTTGCAATGGTAATCAAGGACATTGTAACTGGTGTGACATTGATAGGGGAGACTGTGATTCATGTGACATTGATTGGGGGCACTGTGACTGGTGTGACATTGAAAAGGTACACTGCGACTGGTGTGACATTGATTGGAGACACTGCAACTGGTATGACCTTTGGGGACACGGTCACTGGTGTGGCATTGATAGGGGACACTGTGACTAGTGTGGCAATGATAGGGGACACTGTGACTTGAGTGACATTGATAGCGGACACTGCAACTGTTATGTCATTAATCGGGGATACTTTGGTGTGACATTGATTGGGAAAACTGTGACTGTTGTGATGGTAATTGGGGACACTGTGATTGATGTGACATTGATCGGGAACCCTGTGATTTGTGTGACATTGATAGGGGACGCCGTGACTGGTGTTTAGACAAAATGAAAAAAATAAAAAATAAAGACAAATGGGACTTTATATGAGCTGTGACCATCCAGTACACAAGACTCCATCCCCAATATTTGATAAGAAAAAGGGAAGGGAGCAAAAAATGGACAGCGGGACTTTGTGTGAAACAAATTGCTTGGGGTGAATTACTTCAATCAATATAATATAGTAAATTGCTAGTTTATTGGAGACACATCGAGAGGTAGTACAATAGGTATATTAATAGTAATCAAATATATGATATACAAAATTAAATAGTATAATTAATATAATGATCGCATAGTTCAATAAAATTCATGATACAATAATAATAATGAACATGACACGGTAAACAGTAAACCAGCAGTACATTCCAAAGTGTGTATATAATAGCCAATAAAATGGATTAATGATTGAAGTAGACCAAACCCATAATGGAATCATGGCCGCCAGGGCATGGCGTTCATTGGTAAAGAGCTCGACGCGTTTCGTGGATCGTCTCCACTCATCAGGAGCAGCTGTATATTGGAACACCTATGATAAATCATATATTAGAACAATAATCAATGGTAATTGATTATATACATAGGCAAAGAGGGGGAGCATGACAATGGTCCTAGTCACTCTTACCTATGGATGACGGATAAAGTATATAGTGAATAGTAATGGTAGTTTGCATCAGAAGCACTGGAAGGGGTATAATAGCCTCCCCGGGAGCTGGGGTGACAACCTGGATTTAGCAAACGGGCCATAGAGATTAATTGAAAGGTCCTTGTGGATAGGGTTCATTCGGCCAAGTAGCACTCATAAGAATGAATCCAGAAACACTAGTGAAAGACAAAAAATAGGACTAATGTTAGTCAAATGTGAAGTCAGGAAAGTAGAATAGACAGATAAGAAAAGACAGGAATGGGTGGGGGATACCGGAAAAAGCCGTGATAGTCACCAAAAAGGAAACAGAACAGATGTGCAATTTTGTGCATTGAGGTAAAGAACAAACAAAAAAGTGACACACCACCATGAAGAACCCCCAGGGAGCCCGACACAGCAGTTGGGTTTACCTGGGATTACACAAAACAGTGTCCAATAAAGGAGTGAGAAATAATTGTAAGGGCAATTAAAGCCGAAATTAAACACTTATAGAGACAAAGCAGTGTAGAGAAAAGAGGGTCCGCAGCACCACCAAGGATGTACACCGACGTCACGCAAAAAATATGTCCAATTTGACGGAGTAGAAGCATCCACCTCTGAGCGACTGGCGCTCATATAGGGGAGCTCAACGTCCCTCGTGTTTGGACGTGATTGAAAAGACAGCGTCCGTCGTGCGGACACTTTGCCTATGTATATAATCAATTACCATTGATTATTGTTCTAATATATGATTTATCATAGGTGTTCCAATATACAGCTGCTCCTGATGAGTGGAGACGATCCACGAAACGCGTCAAGCTCTTTACCAATGAACGCGAGTGAGTTGGAAATATTTGGAGAGGCTTTAAAGGGCATCCAGTTTCCAGACATTATCTTGAGGTCCATAATCAAAACCCTAAAAGATACCTCTTTTATGGGGATGGACAAACTTAGACTACATAGGAGAGGGGGACCGAAAAGACGTGCGATTTCCAAACTCAAAATGAGTTGGATATAAAGGGTTAAATACCTTAGCTCATTAGGCATAGCTCCCAACTGTCCCTGATTTATTTTTTATTTTTTGTTAAGGGGATGTGTCCTATGCCTACATACATTTGCTAGTAGGTGTCCCTCATTTCCATCTCAAAATGTTGGGAGTTATGCATTAGGCCTGAATGCTGATGTGGAAATGAATGCCTTTATTGATAATGCATAAATGATCTAGGTAAATGACAGTTCATGGCTAATGATTTATACTTTTTACCTTTTATTATTGTTGGCTGTGTTATGCAATTAGGCTTGGATTTGTCATCTGGATACAGTAAAACCTTAGATTATATGGAGCGTAATTCCTTCTGGAAGCATGCTTGTAATCCAAAGCACTTGTATACCAAAGCAACTTTCCCCATAAGAAATAATGGAAACTCAAATGATTCGTTCCACAGCCATTTATTCATAAGTCCTTCAGTTTATAGTCCATATAAAAAGATTATAGCAATGTGATAGATTTTGTAACTATTAAATGTCCATCCACAAATGGAAGCCTCCACAAGGGGATTAGAAGCAAAATCCAGCAGGAGCTACAGCAGGGGTGCCCAACCTTTTGAAGAGCGAAGGCCACTTAAACGACTTGGTAACCGGTCGCGGGCCACAATCAGTGGATTGAGCAGATAACAGGTCTGTGTCCACTCCACATATGCTGAGCGGAAATGGACACAGCCCGCTCTACTCTATGGGCCCTCCAATCCACCCAGACTGAAGGGGATGAATCTCTTTCTGTTTTCTTAGCGGATCTAATTGGAGATAGGTGGGTGTAAATGGACACAAGTCCATTTACATTTTCCGCTTCATAGAGGTGAATGGAGGGTCCAATCGGGTCAGACCGATCGTGTGAAAGGGGAATAAGGCTGCTTTCACACTAATGTGCTGTGGTTTACCCAGCACAATATATCTGTAGCTTTCCTGTGGGTTAGTTGCGTGTTACCATGGAATTCTATTATATCCTGCAGGTGTGTTGCACTTTCCGAAAGCATACCAAACACGCAGGTAGTAACAGAAGTCTATGGTTCAGTGCAGGTAACCCGCAGGCACCTGCGGATCAGTTGGAAAGCAGCCCAGTAACCACCGCAGAACAGATATGCCCATATATACACTGTGATTTCAGTAATGAACTTACCTTTAATAACTGTCATCCATTCAGGTATCGCTAGCTGTTGCTGTCCCAGGCAGAAGGTGCATTTGGTATCACTCCACCTCTGACAGGAGCTGCCGCTATACAGGAAGCATCATCTTATGCAGCTCTGCTCCGCAGCCGCTTGCTTTCTTTATCGCCGGCATCAATCACAGCACTGATGCTCTGGGATGACGGGATTTGGGGTTGCCAACCCGCCATCCCAGAACAGGTGGTCGCAGGCCACATCAGAGGGCTCCGTGGGATACTGGTTGGACACCCCTGAGCTACGGAGTGTAAAAGAGAAGAGAGGTGGCTCTAAGTGTAGCAATATGGTTACATTTAATGAAGGTACAACATTTAGCAACTCACATGGTTGATGTAAAAAAGAGGCACATCTAAATATGCAAGCGCCTGGGGTAAAGTTGTCGTGATCGGGAAGACTACCCTGCAGTAGAGCGATCTGAAAGCGAGGCTTGTGAAGCTCAGCGTGGAGGGGGCAACGTCAATGGTGGTGAGGAGAATGGTCTATGTGGACATCTTTACCCTGGATGCCTGCATACTTAGATGTGCCTGCTTTAATCATCAACCATGTGAGCTTCTAAAGGTTGTACCTTTGTTAAATGTAACCATATTGCTACCCTTAGAGGCGCCTCTCTTCTCTTTTATGCTCAGTTGTGACATGACGCTACTTGTATATTAAGACATCGCTTGTATATCAAGTTAAAATTTATTAAAAAAGGTTGCTTGTCTTGCAAAACATTCTCAAACCAAGTTACTCTAAAACAAAGCCTTTGCTGTATGTCCTTTTTGACAAGTTCTTATCCATTTTCTATTATTGTCACTAGAGGTCCTCGTTTCAAAATGACGATTGTAGATATTCAAATTTAGTATAACAGATTGTTCTTCGCCTTTATATATTTAGCTTCTAATCATTTTTTTGGATTGAATCCTTGGATACCTTTATCAATTTTTTTCTCACTGAATTTGCAATTTTATTTGTTGTCAAAAATTGGCCAATTTTCTAAAATTGGCTCATTGCGTGGAATACTAATCCTTGAGTCATATTGAGGCTTGGTTTCCCCCTTCCTCTCTTACCTATATGCAATAGAAGGCAATTAGATGCATATTCATTGCAATATGGAGGCCAGGTGAAAATGAGGCTTGGTTTCCCATGTTGTCATATAAATGGTGATGGCTCGGCGCGTCGCCCGTGCCCCAGTAAATGTCACATATGACGAAACATGATGGGGGGGATTTTTAGTTTTTTTATTTTCTGTATTCAAAACTGCACTTTATTCTACTAGAGACATTTATTCAAATATTTATCCTTACTATATGTTTTCAACTACCCATGTCACTATAGCATTATTTCACTTGTATTGTTCCAATCACTGGATCGCTATTCAGACACGTTTTACTGGTTTCATTTGAATAAGCGCAACTTTTTGTATTTATATGTCACTAAAGGATCCAACCGTGATTTGGGATTTAAAAGAAGGAACCACATCGTGAGGGCATATCCACCCGACACTCCAGGAAGTGTCAAAATACTCAAGGAGGATAGAGGGAAGGTAAGAGACACAGAACACCATAAGGATGTATATGATCCCTCTGCCATTGTTATTTAATTTCAGATCTGATATGGTGTCTTTAACCACATACTTCACAAAGTGGATAAAAACATGACATGTACTGGGATTCCCCTCCAAATAATACTTTTTACTGCTTTAGTGAGTAGATTTAGATTTTTTCCTACTTTTATCAAATACATAATATTTAACTACTACGCAACTGATGGGACTGGTGTAAATGTCTCCAGTGATGCTATTATCAGTGTACAATCCATGGTAATAACAGACCACGTCCCTTTCAGCAGGATTTCCACCTATGACTGGGTGAAGGATGGCGGGGGTGTCACCTTGTGAGATCCTGGACGACAGTTCGTCAGACTCCGATGTCTGCTGGTAAGTTGCTGCATCTAAAGAGAATCAGTTACAGGGACCATCTACAATAAAGGACAATGACACCTATAGGAACACATACGTGGACTTCTAATAATATAAGCCGATCAGTCTCACATCCCAAACCTATCCCTGACCTATCCATGGAGAGTCTTCCAACTCGCTCATCAGCATGACAATCAAAATCTATCCCACTAACAAGGAAGGCAGACTGAATCTCAGTGACGGGGTCTGTATACATACAAAAAAAATTGTTAAGCTACCCAGTCTATAAAGGGATGGACGGATGGATGGCTGGATGGATGGGATGCTGGCAGGCTGATCTCAAACCTGTGGCAAACAGTAGTTTAGCTACTCGGTCTATAAAAGAATGGATGGATGGGATTAGATTGATGGCATAATAGACATTGTCTGGCAGGTCTCACCTATGGCAAACATGAGTTTAGCTACCCAGTCTATAAAGAAATTGATGGATGGGATTAGATAGATAAACTGATAATCCTTATTTGTCAGACTGATCTCACATATATTACAAAGGCTAGTTTAGCCTTTAGTCTCTAAAGGGATGGATGGATGGGACTGGGTGGGCTGGATGGAATGGATATGTGTGGATGGATGACTGGATAGGTTGGATAGATGGATGGATTATGGGTTAATAAGCCTTGTCTGGCAGGCTGACCTCACACCCATGGCAAACAAAAGTTTAGCTACCCCGTCTATAAAGGGATAGATGGGATGGATGGATGGGATTAGATAGATTAAATTATAATCCTTGTTTGGCTGGTTGACCTCACACCTAGGGCAAACATGAGGTTAGCTACCCTATTTATAAAGGGAGGGATGGATGGATGGATGACTGGGTAGGTTGGTTGGAATGGATAGGTGGATGGGTGATTGGATTGGATGGATGAATGGAATCAATGGATGGAATTGGATGGATGGGATGTTAATCCTTGTCAGATAAACCATACACCTATGGCAAACACTAGTTTACTGACCCAGTCTATAAAGGGATGGATGAATGTATGGGACTGGGTGGGTTGGATTGAATGGTTATGTGAATAGATGACTGGATAGGATGGATGGATGGGATGGATAGATCATGGGATAATCCTTGTCTGGCAGGCTGAACTCACACCTATGGCAAACACATATTTAGGTACCCAGTCTGTAAAGTGATGGATGGATGTGATTAGATAGATGAGATGATAATCCTTGTCTGGAAGGCTGACCTTACATCTATGCTAAACACGAGTTTAGCCACTTAGTTACTAAAGGAATAGATGGATGACTGGATGGGTTGAATGGATGAGATGATAATCCTCATCTTGCAGGCTAACCTCACACCTATGGCAAACATGAGTTTAGCTACCCAGTCTTTAAAGGGATGGATGGATGGGAATAGGTAGGTTGGATGAATGACTGGATGGGATGTATGTATGGGATAAATGGATGGAATGACTGGATGAAATTGATCAGGATTATCAAGGATGATAATCCTTGTCTGTCAGATTGATCTGACACCTATGGCAAACACGAGGTTAGCTACCCAGCCTATAAAGGGATGGATGAGATGATAATCCTTGTCTGACAGGCTGACCTTACACCTATGATACACACACATGTTTAGCTACCCAGTCTATATAGATGGATGAGTTGATAATCTTTGTCTGTCAGGTTGACCATACACCTATTGCAAACATGAGTTTAGCTGCCCAGCCTTTATTGGGATGGATGGGCAACTGGATGGGATGGATGGATGGATGGAATTGGATGGGATGATAATCCTTGTATGGCAGGCTCACCTCGCACTTATGACAAACAAGAGTTTAGCTTCCCAATCTTTAAAGGGATGGATGATGGGATGGACAGATGGATGGGTTGATAATCCTTGTCTGGCAAGCTGAATTCACACCTATGGCAAACACAGGTTTAGCTACGCAGTCTATAAAGGGATGACTCGATTGGATGAATATCCTTGTCTGGCAGGCTGGCCTCACATCTATGGTACATATGAGTTTAACCACTTTTAGTTACTAAAGGGATGGATGGGACTGGGTGGGTTGAATGGCATGGATATGTGGATGGTTGGATAGATGGATGGGACTGGGTGGGTTGAATGACATGGATATGTGGATGGATGGCTGGATAGATAGATGGATGGGATGGATGGCAGGCTAACCTCACATCTATGGTAAACACGGGTTTAGCTACCCAGTCTATAAAGGGATGGATGAGTTGATAATCATTGTCTGGCAGGCTGACCTCACATCTATGCTAAACATGAGCTTAGTCACCAAAGGGATGTATGGAACTGGGTGCATTGAATGGAATAGATGGGGGGGGAGGAATGGATGGATGCCATTTACTTAACCCTCTTATGATTTACAATATACAGTTGGGGGGTCAGACAGCCAGCACTCCCTGTGCTTCTAGTGTGGATGGTGGCTGAGTATTATGATCAGGCAGAAAGTGAAGGAGGCACTCTACCCAGCAGCCCTCAGATGTTAAATCCAGGAGACATCGGGACATCAGATCAAATCCCTCCCACATCTCACCTGTCATAGAAATGAGCCGTGTCTTCATCACAGGCCCTCCCCCCCCCCCCCATTTCACCATCCCACCCACATCTAGTATAAAAGTGACCCACATCTCTTTCTTATACATGTGGTCAGCACTGTGGCTTAGTGTTTAGCACATTAGCCTTGCAGTACTGGGGTCATGGGTTCAAATCCCAGCCAGGACACCGCCTGCATGGAGTTTTCATGTACAACATGTCTGCTCCCTCTTCATACCAATGTTTTTATGTTTTGTTTTTTTAGGTTGGGTCCTGCGGATTTCCAGCACCTGTCCGAAATCAAATCAGAAGATATCTGGCATGTGTATTCCCCTACAAGCACTTTCAACAGAAAGCTAAGTACAGGTAAGTTAACTTTCTTGCTCTGGATTTGGGCATTAAAATAAAGGCATTTGTCTATGGTGGTATGTGCAGTTTAAAGCAGTATTAAACCCAACAGCAAACATTTATTATATTGCAGCTTACAAATTCTTAGACGTGACGGATGCATTCATTCATTCTTAGCCTTTATTTCTTCTATTTTTGCCTTGTGATCTGGCCAGTAAGTCTGTTGTTTTTCAAAAGAACAAGCTCTCCTGCAAATATAACAGTTCTAGGAATGGGGAAAACCATTTAACGTTGACGGGTGCTTACAATGATCAGTTTTTGTAAAACCTTTATCCCAAAAAGAACAATCCTGTTTGTTGTAACTGATTATAAAGTGTAAGGTGGAGTTTGGCTTCCATTTGTTAATGGATTTAACCGCTTCCCGACTGCCTCACAGAGATATACTGCAACAGAAGGGCACGTACAGGCAGATTAACGTACATGTACGTGGCCCTTCAAGAGACGGCTTGCGGGCACGCGCCCTCCGGGAGCACTTTGAGCATGATCGCGGGTCTCGTGGAATTGATGTCTGCGGGGACACCTGCGATCATCTCACGGAGAGGAAGAATGGGGAAATGCTAATGTAAACAAGCATTTCCCCGTTCTGCCTAATGACACTGACACTGATCACAGCTCCCTGTAATCAGAAGTGGTGATCGGTGTTGTGTCACACATGGCTCCTCCCCACACAGTTAAAATCACTCCCTAGGACACATTTAACCCCTACAGTGCCACCTAGCGGTTAACCCCTTCACTGCCAGTCACATTTACACAGTAATCAATGCATTTTTAATCGCACTGATTGCTGTATAAATGTGAATGGTTCCAAAATCACGTCAAAAGGGTCCGATCTGTCCGCTATAATGTCACAGTCCTGATAAAAATAGATTATCTGCCTTTACTAGTGAAAAAAAAATATGAATAAAAAATGCCATAAAACTATCCCCTAATTTGTAGACGCTATAACTTTTGCACAAACCAATCAATAAATGCTTATTGCAACATATATATATATATATATATATATATATATATATATATATATATATATATATATATATATATATATATATATATATATATATATATATATATATATATATATATATATATATAAAACATTTTTTATTTTTTTTTTACCAAAAATATGTAGAAGAATAGTGATGGCCGAACGGTTCGCCCCGGCGGTCGTTTCGCAGTGAATTTCGGCTGTTCGCGGTCCGCCCGTTCGGCGGACTATTGGCGCCGTTCGCCCGGCGGACTTCCGTGTTTACTGTGTAAAAGAACATTGACCTATGATGACACATCCATCATGGGGTACAGGACAGCCAATTGAGACATTACAGCACATGGACACTTGGACATTCCCCCTAACTTGTAAATACACCCGATCCGGCGGCCATTTTACATTTTTTCTTCTGTCACTATAGGGAGAGTTTGCTGTGTGGAGCAGGGAGAGATTGCAGTGACCCAAATCGCTAGCTATTTGGTACACAAAAGTTCTTTTCAGGACTGGTATAGGTGTTAGGTGTAGTTCAGGATAGGCAGTGCTGTGCTAGTGATTGTTGCAGCAGCCTGAGTGTCTTTTGTCAGTTTAGAGAAAGGGACAGGACGGTGTGTGCTGCAGGGACAGCCAGTTTAGTCATTAGCTGTTACTATCAGGTCCACAAAAGTGCTATTTCAATTATTGTTCCAGTAGCCTCTGTTTTGCCAGTTTTTATAGGGACAGGCAGGAAGCAGTGTGTGAGGCAGTGAGGGTCAGTTTAATCAGTAGCTGTTACTATATTAGGTCCACAAAGGTTCTTTTCAGGACTGGTATCAGTGGTATGGTAATAGGCTTGTACACGTATAATATTCTTTCTTCCAAATATAGAAAGAATATTATACTTGACTGCTGCCCTTCTGCTGCAGTCTGCTAATCATTCACAACCCACTTGTTCCACAAAGCTCCTTATAAGGACTGGTAACTTGGTCTGTCTAGGGTGCTACAGTACATAGGGTTGAGTGAGGTACAGTCTGCCATTCTATAAGGACTGGTATAGGTCCACAGTACATAGGGTTGAGGTGCACTACTGCTGACCGCTGCCCTATACTGCAGCAGTCCTTCATCGGTATAGGGACTGACGTACAGTCTGCTAATCACTCACACACAACCTACTTGGTCCACAAAAGTCCTTATAAGGACTGGTAACTTGGTCTGTCTAGGGTGCTACAGTACAGTACATAGGGTTCCCTGTGCTATGCTGACATCCTCCTGGGGCTGCTTATTATGAGGGGCTCCCACCATCCCTGTGCTATGCTGACATCCTCCTGGGGCTGCTTATTATGAGGGGCTCCCACCATCCCTGTGCTATGCTCATTATGAGGGGCTCCCACCATCCCTGTGCTATGCTGACTTCCTCCTGGGGCTGCTTACGGTGCAGGTGTCAGTGCTGTATATCACGGTGCTGATGTCAGTGCTCTCTATCACGGTGCTGCTGTTAGTGCTGTATATCACGGTGCTGGTGTGAGTGCTTTATGTCACGCTGCTGATGTTAGTGCTCTCTATCACAGTGCTGCTGTCAGTGCTGTATATCACGGTGCTGGTGTGAGTGCTTTATGTCATGCTGCTGATGTCAGTGCTCTCTATCACGGTGCGGCTGTCAGTGCTGTATATCATGGTGCTGGTGTGAGTGCTTTATGTCACGCTGCTGATGTCAGTGTTCTCTATCACGGTGCTGCTGTCATTGCTGTATATCACGGTGCTGGTGTGAGTGCTTTATGTCACGCTGCTGATGTCAGTGCTCTCTGTCACGGTGCTGCTGTCAGTGCTGTATATCACGGAGCAGGTGTGAGTGCTTTATGTCACGCTGATGATGTCAGTGCTCTCTATCACAGTGCTGCTGTCAGTGCTGTATATCACGGTGCTGGTGTGAGTGCTTTATGTCACGCTGCTGATGTGAGTGCTCTCTATCACGGTGCTGCTGTCATTGCTGTATATCACAGTGCTGGTGTGAGTGCTTTATGTCACGCTGCTGATGTCAGTGCTCTCTATCACGGTGCTGGTGTCAGATGACTCTATCACGGTGCAGGTGTCATTGCTGTATGTCACGCTGCTGGTGATCATCTCCTGCACCCTCTTCTTTGCCTACCCTGGTCCCTGACCTTCCCTCTCCTCCATTGCCTTCATGCGCTCCACAGTCCTGAATTGTCACAACAATTTCCCATATAAAAAAAGAATGCTTGTAGTTGTCAATCCCAGATGCACCTCATACATGTGTTATGTCATTGGCCATGTGGTGGGACTATGTTTGCACAGCTATTAATTTTGTGTTTTCAAATTTGACCTGTAGGTTTGCGAAGTTCGACTCCCATTGAAGTCAATGGGGCCCGCCGCAAACTTTTCCGGTTCGCGAACTATCGGCCGCGTTCGCGGTCCGCGTTCTCGAAACGTCCCGTCGGAAGTTCGTCCATCAGTATAGAAGAATACATATCAGCCTAAACTGAGGAAAAAAGAAAATTATATATTTTTTGGGGATATTTATTATAGCAAAAAGTTGTTTATAGCGCAAAAAATAAAAGCCGCAGAGATGTTCAGATACCCCCAAAATAAAGCTCTATTTGTGGGAAAAAAAAGGATGTCAATTTTGTTTGGGTGCCATGTAGCATGACCGCGCAATTTTCAGTTAAAGTGACGCAGTGCCAAATCGCAAAAAGTGCTCTGGTCTTTGGCCAGCCAAATGGTCCGGGGCTTAAGTGGTTAAATCTGCGAGAATAACACTCCTCTCTCTGAGACGGAGAATTCTGTTTTCCAAGGGTGTCCCTGTTGCCCCTTCATCCAGTGTGAGGACATTCTAATACAGGAGGTTTGTTACTGGCCCGATCACCAGGTGGGAACAAGCCTAAATAATCAAAACAAATGCAGCCATCACATTCGCATTCAGGTGCTGCAGGAGGAAAACATAGGTGATCCACACCTCCTAGAGCCAAGTGCCAGAGCAAGTTCTACCACTTGGCTCCACTAATGTGCCTCATATGGAGGCGCTAGCGTGGTCCCTGACCATACCTGCCCCTCATCTCTTCGCAGCTATTGCATCTTTCTGTGGCAGCTGGCATTTCTCTCCTTGCCGGCTGCCTGTGTAAGCACTTCATGCAGATCGGACTGAAGCCGCCTCTTCCATGGCTCTGATGTTTTATGTACACAGGACAGGAGAAGGAAGGGGGGCAAGATCACTCAGAAGATAGAGGGGAGTTATCGGCAGGTAACACAGTTTCATGCTGACAGGAGTGATTTTATGAAGGGAGGGGGTAAGAGGACATGTACTAGAGGGTGCCTTGGGAGAGAGAGGACTTTGCTTGAATGGGGCATTGGATTTTAAGTCTGACCCCCCACTCCTAACCCCCCCCAACACAAGCTCCCTCCCCTTCCAAATCAGCCTCTAGCACATGTCCTCTTAACCCCCTTCCCCCTCAAATAAAAGAGATTCTGGCTGCCATCATGACATTTGGGACCCCGGCCACCCCACAAGAAATGCAAGGCAATTGTCCTGGGTGCCCACACAAGACACCTACTGACACATCCTCTGCCCTACTGACACATCCACTACCCTACCAACACCATCCTCACACTACCCTACTGACACCAACCTCTGCCTTACTGACACATCCACTACCCTACTGACACCAACCTCTGCCTTACTGACACATCTGCTGCCCTACCAACACCAACCTCTGCCGCACTGACACCAACCTCTGCCGCACTGACACCAACCTCTGCCGCACTGACACCATCCACTGCCCCACTGACACTGTCTTCTGTCATACGGACACTGTTCACACACCATCCACTGCCCTGCTGACTAACAATGTCCACTTTTAAGGTAGGCTCATATTTATCATATTTTCACAATGACATTTGTTTTATTATATTTTTTTCTTACTGTTTGGTTAGGCATTGCTAGTTAATTTCTTTAAAAAAAAAAGGCTGACAAACTCCGGTGATCTTTGATCTCTTTCATGTTGTTCAGGTGGATTGCCACCTCTGATAATTTGCCTTCCCCTGCTTTAGCCACTTGGAGTATCTTGGCATTTGTTGGACGCAGCGGGTGGTAATGGCGGGGCCCCAGGTCAAACTACGCCTCTGATTCATATGTGTCGGAGCTAAACATCCAGTGTTCATGGGGCCTAAGCTTGCAGACTTAAAGTGTAATAAAAAAAAAATATTGCCCAATCCTAAAAAATGCAATGCAATACTCCCCCTATCTATGTCACGTGCAGTAAGTCTTGTCTGTTACTAAATGCTGCTACTTTTCAGGGTAGATTGATGCTGACCAAGTGTCATGGACCCTCCTTCTGGGGGTACATCACATAGCTGCCCTGGATTCACAGAAGAAGGCTGAAGAGAATGGGGGCATGTAGCACCTTTCTCTGCATCATTAAAATATAACAAAAGGTACAACTTTTTATAGTTTTGGATAGAGAGGTGAGAAATTGGAACCAGTGTCAAGTTTTTATTAATACAAAATGCATAACTACTCTCTGTGTGACCACTTAAAAAAATAATTAACTATACATAAAAAATCTCATGTGACCATTCAATTCATAAATCTGATTATTATTATTATTATTATTATTATAAAAGATTTGTATCGCCCCAACAGTTTACGCAGTGCTTTACAATATAACAGGGGACCGTACAATTACAACACTGGTCAATACAGAAGCAATAGGAGGGCCCTGGTCATGAAGCCTTCAATCTAAAGGGAGGGGAAGGTGGTACAAAAGGTAATGGTTGTGGAGATGATCTGAAGGAGGTGACCCAAATACATTTTTGAGGTGGGCTAGGCTTCCCTGAATAAATTAGTTTTCACTGGTCTAAAGGCGAACAGGGTAGGAGCTCACCAGACATACTGGGAGAGGACGATTTAGGCGATATCTGCAGGTGAGGTTGGTGATGTAGCTGGGGGCGATGTTGTGGATGGCCATGTATGTTGTGGTTAGCATTTAGAATTTTATACGATGGAGTAAAGGAACCCAGTGAAGGGATTGCATGTGTAAGGGTAGGCCAGTGAGGAGAGAGTTGCAGTAGTCAAGGCGGGAAATAACCAAGGAGTGAATACGTTGTTTTTTGGTGCTGTTAGTCAGGAAGGGGTGAATTCTGAAAATGTTGCAGAGGTTAAGGTGGCAAGATTTAGCCAGTGATTGGATGTAGGGTGTGTAGGAGAGGTCAGAGTATAGGATTACTTGGTGTGTATGGCGGGACCAATGGTTGTGCCATTAATCTCAATGGTAAAATCACGAGGGGGATCAGGAGGAGGAAATATTAAAAGCTCAGTTTGAGCGAGGGGTTTGACATTCATACTGATATGTTACCCAGTAAATTTGTCATATGTAAGGAGACCAAGGGGGTAGGTTAAGGAGTGGGAGAGATAGATCTGGGTGTCTTTAGCGTAGAGGTGGTATTGGATACCATGGGCTGTTATCAACTGGTATCAAAAATATAATGTGCAAAAGTAAAAATTAATCAATAACTGTACATAAATATATAAATGAGAGATTTAAAACCCTCATGTGACATATAATTTATACATTATAGATTTAATATCAAACATTTCATGTGCAAAAATAATATAGAATGACTGAAATGTCCAGAATTCATCCAAAGTGCAATTTAGCAATAAAAATTGTTATGCCGCGTATACATGAACGGACTTTCTGGCAGACTAGGTCCGACGGGATCAGTCCGTCGGACAATCCGATTGTGTGTGGGCTAACCAGATCGTTTTTCAAAAAAAATAATCAGACGGACCTAGAAATAGAACATTTCAAATCTATCTGACGGAATCCATTCCGACTGACTAAAAATCCTTCGTCTGTGTGCTAGTCCGACAGACAAAATACGGCGCAAGGGCAGCTATTGGCTACTGGCTATTGAACTTCCTTGTTTAGTCCTGTTTACTTCATCACGTTCAAAATGAGCGGACTTTCGAATGGAGTTAGTCCGCTCGTGTGTGGCCAAGTCCGTTCATTCAGAAAGTCAGTCAGAACTCCGCCAAAAGTCAGTCGGGAAGACCGTTGGATCTAGTCTGCCGGAAAGTCCAGTTGTGCGTACGTGGCATTAGCTGTAAGTTCAAGAAAAAGTGCTGGGTTCACATTAGTACATCTCCAAAGTCACAAAATTTCCAGTGCAACTTTAGAGTGTGATTTTGATGCAACTTTCATCCGGCTTTACACTAAATGGATCTAAGTCGCATCAAAAGTCGCACCAGAGTAGTGCAGTCACCTTTTCACTTTACCCGAGATAACAAGCAATTGAGCTGCAAGTTTGAAAATTACTTTCCAAGCTGTTTCTAGACTTTCTGGGCTTCACAATTTTGTTGCACAATTGTAGCAAGTGCGCATTGCATGACTCAACTTTCTTTGCAAACATTCTGCAAGTCTGCTGCAAGTTCTGATTCAGTTGTGTTGTGCAATAATCATACCACCACAGGGGTCACTGTGGCTGAATTTTCATGCTGTAGACTTGCAGAGCTCTTGTTGTAGACTCACCACTGCAACTTTGCTCTTCCTAGAGACCTGCCATGCAAATTTGCTATAAATTGGAAAAGTGTCAACTAAAACTTGTGCTTCAAGATGTTCTGCAAGTGTACAACTTGAAAATGTGCAGTAAGTTAACAAGACATACAATTCAACACTGCCACAAATTTGTGGCAAGTTATACTTGCTATCTGGGAAGATGCACTGATTTGAACTGGTGCCATTGAAAAGAATGGCTTTAAAGTCCAGCATTGCATGACAAACCACACAAGTGTGACTGGAGCCCAAGTTCCAATGTGCTACCAAATCTTCTCTGTGATCAAACTGCACCACTTGGCCTCTCCCAAGTACTGCCTAGAAGCAGATGCAAAACATAATAATAATAATAATAATAAATGTGTCCCACTCACAGCGGCATGTCAACTATTCCAGTACACACATTCCTCTCAAGCCTGACAAAGATCCTCTTCAGCTATGCACAAGTTAATCCTTCTTCCTCTAATAGTCCAGTGCCATCCGCCTCTCTCATGCAGACATCCGGACAGAAAAGATAAGTGCTGATTAATATTAAGGGTTTAAAACCCTTAACATTTATTCAGCCATTCATATAAAATACACTTACAATAGGCGAGTGTCAGCCCAACACTAAAGAATCTGCACTCAAACACTATTAGCACTGTTGGCTCTGGCCGTGTCTCGGAGCCACGAGCGGACAGGCTATGCAGGGTGATGTCACATTCTAGACCTCACCTTACGTGTTTCGACTTCAACGCATGAGGAGTGTGTGTACTGGAACAATTAGACATGTCGCTTTGAGTGTGACACATTTATTATTTGAACGGTTATTTTGTTTTGCATCTTCATGGGTCATGCTGAGTACTTGGAGTGCTCAGGGAAGGGTCAGATGGTGCTGTGTCATCACAAAGAAGATTTATTTGCACATTGAAACTTATTCTTTTTTTTTTGCACCCCAGCACTTTTTCTTAAATTTACAGCTAACACACAGTGTTTGTGCTTTTATTTATTGCCACAATACACTTTGGATGAACTCTGGACATTTTCCTGGACTCACTCTACAGTATATTGATGATTTTTGCACATTTTTTTTTTTTTATATATTAGATCTATTGTATATAAAGTAGATGTAGATGAGGGTTTTAGATCATTCATTTATATATTTATGTACAATTATTGATTAATTTTTACTTTTGTATGTCACAAGAGTTTTTTTTTTTTGTTTTTTTTTGTATAGTTATTTATTTAAAGCGGTAGTAAACCCGCACATTTTTTTTTTTAAACCTGCAAAGCAAAAGGCATAATGAGCTAGTATGCACCGCATACTAGCTCATTATGAAATACTTACCTTAGAACGAGGCCCCGACATCTGGCCCGATCCATGCCGAGGGAGCTGACATGCTCCCTCTGCGTTTCTTCCGGGTATCGCGGCTCCGGCGCTGTGAGTGGCCGGAGCCGCGATATCGTCACTCCCGCGCATGCGCGCGGGAGATTTCAGTCCGGCCGCTCGGCCGCTGCCGGAATTTGACGGCGAGAAACCCCTTGTGCGCATGCGCCGCTGCAGTCAGCGGGCATACCGAGGGGAATATCTCCTAAACCGTACAGGTTTAGGAGATATTTTTTTTACCTACAGGTAAGCCTTATTATAGGCTTTCCTGTAGGTAAAAGTTAAAAATGTGGGTATACAACCACTTTAAGTCGTCACCCAGAGCACAATTACACATTTTGTAGCTTTTAGGCAATTTGTCTTTTAGTAAACTGCAGCTGATATTCTGGTGGTTGATTAGGTTCTCCAGTTAGGCACAAATCCTCTTTTTTTGTATGTTTTTGAGGTTTTTATTCTTGTCTGTGCCCCCATTAGGGAGATTCACCCTCTTTTTTTCCCCCTGTTTACTATTACAAGAATGAAAGTGAAAGAAAATCCCAAATTACGGGTTGTCCCCAGAACAGGGACAGAGAAGAAATCTTCCAATGGGGACAACCATGGATTTCCCCACTCTGGAGGAATTTCCTCCATCTTGTTTTAGCTATGGGACAGAAAGCAAAAGAAAATTTCCTGAATTGGACATTCATAGTGAAAGAAAAAAAATCTGACAAGGCTTATGACTCTACCTTTTTCCATAATAAAAAAGAGCCTTGCCTTTAATTCTACTTTAAAGACCCACCAAGGTATTTTAAAGACCCACCAATAGGTTTTCCTTTAGTTCTACATTAAAGACCCACCAATGTCTTTTAAAGACCCATCAAGGGGTTTGCATTTAGTTCTACTGTAAAGACCTACAGAGGTATTTTAAATACCCATCAAATAGATTGCCTTTAGTTCTACTTTAAAGAATCACCAAGTTCTTTTACAGACCCACTAATGGGTGGACTTGTCCGGTCATGCGGCAGTTCTGAGTTGAGATCTTTAAAAAGGCATCAACTTTACTAAATCAAAATCTGGAAAATGATCCAGGAATCTCTCTACTGAACCATTGAACTCCTGATTCTAGTAGAGCTCAGACAAAATTATTACAGCAACTAATTATAGCCTCTAAGCAAACCATAGCAAAGGGCCTGGAGGACCAGAACACTTTGTACGCTTGAAACAAAAATAGGATGACCCAAGCAGGGGCGTAACTAGAAATCACAGGGCCCCATAGCAAAATGTTGTATGGGGCCCTCCCCCCCCCACAAAAAAAAGATGATAGTCTCCCCCTCCTTTCCTACCTCCTGTTCAGACTCCAGAGCCTCCTCATGTGCTGAAAACGATGTCCCTTCACAGGCGCTCTCAAGCGTTCTGCCTGGCCCACTCTGCTCTCTGCTCCTGCTGTATGCGGCTGCGTGTGTCAGGACATGGCAGGACTCGCGGGGCCTGGGAGGCTTAACAGTAAACTTACATTCCTCATCCTCACCGGGCCCCGGGAGGGTGGGGGGTACCTAGAGCATTTGGCACCCAGGGCAGATCCTATATCTGGCACCCCCCCACTTTAAAATGTAAAAACAACCCCCTGTGCCCCCGCATACCTCTGCATCCCCCAATATCTCTTTGTCACTACTTTGTACCCCCTCGCCAAAACTGGACCCCTTTACATTACACAGCCCCCCTGCACCTCTGGACCCCTTTACATCAAATAACCCCCTGCACCACTGGACCACTTTACATTACACAACCTGCTACACCACTGGGCCTCTTTACATTACCCAACCCCCTGCACCACTGGACCCCTTTACATTACACAGCCCCCTGCACTTCTGGACCTGTTACATTACACAACCCCCTGCACCCCTTTACATTACAGAACCCCTGCACCTCTAGACCCCTTTACATTACACAACTCCCTGAACATCTGGACCCCTTTACATTACACAGCACCCTGCACCTCTGGACCCCTTTACATTACACAGCACCCTGTACCTCTGGACCCCTTTACATTACACAGCACCCTGCACCTCTGGACCCCTTTACATTACACAGCACCCTGCACCTCTGGACCCCTTTACATTACACAGCATCTATGGACCCCTTTATATTACTCAGCACCCTGCAGCCTTTGAGTTCACATTGCTGTCCTGGAGTTTTTCGCAATTCTGGGGTACACGCAGTTTTTTCTGCATTTTATCCCCATTTTTAGCTGCATTCCCACAGACTTCTATTAGTTTGTGTAATGTTACTGTGTTTTCTGAAAGCACACCAAAGTTGCAGTATAGAGGACATTTGGTGCGCTTTCAGAAAATGTTGTCAAAATGTGTAATCTAATAGAAGTCTGTGGGACTGTAGTGGAAATGGAGTTAAATGCGGGAAAAATCTGTATACACCATCACTGCAACTGAACCACAGTGCATCAGTGTGAATCAACTTGAGTCCTGGTTCACATATATGCAATGCAGGAATCAGCGCGATTCTAGTGCGGACTCCTGCATTGCATGTCGCTTTCTGGAGGTTCACACTGCCCTTTGCAAGCTGCTACGGGGGTCAATGTAAAGTTACTCACATCCCCATATCAGTTTGCATATCACAGTGCGAACTGTGAAATGGTGCAGGCATGGGATCGCATAGGTGTGAACACCCATGCGATCCGATTCCAGTGCAGACCAAAAAAGGGTCCTGCACCATTTTGGAGAGAATGCAATGCGATTTCAGCCATACAGTTTGTATGGCTAAACTTGCATTGCACAGACATTGCATGTGATTTGCACAGCAATGTGGTGCGAATCACATGCAATGTCTGTGATTGCACTAGTGAAAAACATGGCTAAAGGAACATGATGTGGCCATCTATTAGTATCGGCTGGTTAAAAGAAAATGCTTTGGATAGAGTTAATGAAAGATTCTGCTGAAGGACAACAGAGGAAAGAGGGGGAGAGAAAGATTTGGGAGAGAGAGGGCAGAGTCTGGACACAGTGACAGTGCTGCAAACTCACTTGGATGTTCCCAGGATGTTCACACACGCTTCTGCAGCTGTCGGCTACTTTTGTAAATGCTCCCGCCCCCACATTCCTTTCAGACACAGCACACGGGCTGCACGGAGCTTGGATGGACACAGGGGGAAGAGGGAGGGAGCAGAGCCGATGCAGCCTCTTCCATTTCTGTGGAGGGGGTGGGGGGAGTTGTACTCGCTGGGCTGTTAGAACGTAATGCACAGCATTGTGTCAAGTACAGCCGACATCCCTATATTTATGCCTGATGGTTCAGTCCACCTGAGCTGGGATCTCCCTGCACACATTGCCACTGCTGCTACCAAGCCTGCCCGTTGTGACTGTTTCATACGCCGTCTGACATCCCTGCAGCGTGTGCCACCCAGTGCGGACCACCCCGCACTCCCAGTTAGTATGCCACTTGCGGGCCCCACTCAGCTGCGGGCCCCATAGCGCCTGCATGGGTCGCTATGGCGGTAGTTCCGCCACTGGACCCAAGCCATGATTCATAGTAAAAACAAAGATGGTATTCTAGACACAATCCTTAAACACCGCAAAGTTTGGCAGCCATGGGTTGACCACTTTTTACCACCTGGCTTTGACTCCTCTCTTCTTGAGCCTTGATACCTTGGAATATGTTGAGGCTGTTGCAAAGAAATGTGGTCCTGTTTGAGTGTCTGACCTCCTCCTTTTCTTCCCTTTTTTATTTTTTTCCCCTTTTCCTCTTCTATTTCCTCTCTCTTTTCTCTTCTTTTCCATGATTTCTTGAAGTATGTTGTTAGGGGGTTTTCCCCTGTGACTCATTTAATCCATATGTATCTGATTATCCCTCTTGCATTATATTTCCAACTACATGTTTGTATGTAACGCATGTAATGATGAAAAAAAAACACTTATATTAGTCCTTAAAGCGGTTCTCCACCCTAAAGTGGAAGTTCCGCTCATCTGATCCCTCCCCCCCTCCGGTGCCACAATCGGCACCTTTCAGGGGGGAGGGGGTGCAGTTACCTGGATAATCCAGGTATCTGCTCCCACTTCCGGGACAGACCGCCGCAGATGCCCCCCCCCCCCCCATTATGTTCTAGGAAACACACAGTTCCCATGACACAGCGGGGACCAGCAGAGACGCGCAGCGCGCATGCGCAGTAGGTAACAGGGCAGTGAAGCCGCAACGCTTCACTTCCCAATTCCCTGACAGAGGATGGCGGAGGGGGCAGGAGAGAGACGAGCGATCACTCGTCATCTGCCGCCGACATCGCTGGACCCTGGGACAGGTAATTGTCAATTTATTAAAAGTCAGCAGCTGCAATATTTGTAGCTGCTGGCTTTTAATATTTTTTTCAAAGGTGCAGAATCGCTTTAAAACAAATCTGTGCTGAGTCAGAGCAATAAATACATGTACCTTTCTTTCACTCCCCTGCCACTCTGTTCAGCTCCGCAAATATGTTGTGACAGTGTTATTAAAGTGACAACCATTGCAACCCTTCCTTACTCTACTAAAAAGTGACCCCCCTGTCACTGAGAACAATCAGAGACACAGTACCCATGACTAGTGTATAACATATATGCATCATGCTGCAACCTTTCCTACTCCTCTTAACCTTCCTTATTAAATAAAAGCCATACCACGTTTTGGAGTAAAATAGGCCATAGCAGCCATTAACTTTATTAACAAAATGGTATATCAAAATAGAAATCTCTTTTAAATAACATAAACCAACAATGTAAACAAATAACACCCAACATTCCTAACGACTCTCAACTCCTAGTGTTGGACTTTGCAGATCCACCAATCATCAACCATCTTTAACCAAAAATGGACACTGTCGTCCCTCTGATGTGGGTTACTAGGCCTCAAGCTGACATGCTTACTCAAAGACGCTCACTTACTGCAATGTCCCCATCCCAATTTCCAGCTAACCTTAGTTAACTGGGTTACCACCCTCAGGACCCGTACCACCACCAGGTCCTGACTCTGCATTCCGAACTCTTTTCTTTTACCCGCAAAGACCAAACACCAGCCACTGCCATGACAATGCCACTCTTGACCTGGAATAAACAAAAACAAGCACACAACACACAAGGAAAGGGACAACCTGCACTACTAATCCAATATTAGCGAGGGAGGGCGGGAACTTTCCTGGCGTTCTGCTGCCTCGTGGAGGGAGGGGTTTCCCTTCCTTAACTTAAACCCCTCCCTGCCTTAACTTTCCACCTATCCCTGACCTTATAACATACACAATCCCTTCTCCAATGACTGTAATGTTACCACAGTCATGCCAACCCTCTGCCTATGTGTTGTGTTAACCCTCTCGGCGCCAGGCTTCTCTTTCTATTCAGTACAATGTCTACAGTATTACTGAGTTTATGTAATCTCAAATCCAGTCTCTGGTCCATATTGGTGGAACAAGATCACTCAGGCCACCTCTAATCTATACAGGAGCACATTCCAAGACCACCCCTAATCTTCACCAAAACCATTCCTGTAAACATATTGTACAGGTAACTCCTCAAAGCCTTATTGCAAACCACCAAGTTTTTATTAAGCCTTCTGATAAATAGTATAAAGACTAAAAGTCACAAATTCCACGTTCTGGTCTACAGGTCCAGCAGATCATGACTGCTCAAGACAAAAAAAAAAGTTTTGACTGGAGCTGAACTTTAAAGCCTATCTAAATGTAAACCCCTCCCAACCCTGCTAAAATACTCCTTTTGACTCACCTGAGACCACTGTCATGTGACCATCCATGGTCACCCACCACTAGACAGTCAGTGGGAAGTGTTCATGTCATGCAAGCAGTTAGGTGGATGACATGAAGAAGAACCCTCCCACTCCGAAGTGATGAAAAGAGAATACTTGGTCAAGTGACCAAGGACTTAGGCAAGTAGAGAGGCATTTTAATATATTTTTTAAAGCTAGTGGTTTGATTGGAGGAAGGTGGGGGATTAAAGGATAATGGATGGATGGGGTTCCCATAAATCAGCTTTATTGTTCTTATTCTACATGTTTCCATTCAACAGGTGAAGATGTAACAAACGCTGAGCTATATGAAGACATTCACATCATCGACACCCATGAGTCTGCACCTCAATCAAACCATAGACCCTCAGAAAGCAATAGAGGCCGCAGAGCCTATAGGCCTCGGACATCTGATAGAACTTCCCCTGAAAAATCCATTGCAAGGGAGAGAAGCACCATAGATTCATCGGGGAACATCACCTTAATGACTGAGACCATCTACAAATGTAACAAGTGTGACAAGACTTTCTACACCCGTTCGGGCTATCGCAAGCACCAGAAAAACCATGCTGAGGATGACAGGAACATCTGCTCTGAGTGTGGCCAAGCCTTCGAAGACCGGACTAGTTTCAATCTACACAAGGAGGTCCACTTGAAGGACAAACCCTGGGCTTGCACTGTATGCAAAAAACGCTTCAGGCTACAGTCACACCTGGCAAAACATGAGAGGACCCACACAGGACAAAGACCTTATATCTGTAAGGTGTGCGGGAACTCCTTTAGTCAAAGCTCCAACCTTGCCACCCATATGAAGACCCACTTTGCAGGAAAGTCTTACGTGCCCACAGATAGTGGCCAGTCATTTAGTTCTGATACTCAGGTGGTTTCAAATTGGACGGTAAAAACTGAGGGGAGGGTTTTTACTTGTTCAGAATGCGGGAAAGAATTCAGAAGAAATGCCCACTTGGCTTCTCACCAAAGAATCCACTCAGGAGAGAGGCCTTATTCCTGCTCTCATTGTGACAAGTCCTTCAGGAGCAAGTCCAACCTCATCTTACATCAGAGAGTTCATACGGGGGATCAGCCATATGATTGTGTCCAATGTGACAGGAGGTTCAGCAGT
Source organism: Lithobates pipiens (assembly GCF_037356315.1). Taxonomy (NCBI): domain Eukaryota; kingdom Metazoa; phylum Chordata; class Amphibia; order Anura; family Ranidae; genus Lithobates; species Lithobates pipiens. Next base: position 588,765,641 of record NW_027507758.1, on the reverse strand, counting down.
GGCTCCAGTTGCCCCAGACACGAGAAGAGGCATTCAGGGCGAAAATCCTTTCCATGTGGAGGCTGTGGCCTAGACTTTAGCAGTTGTGACAGTTATACCAACCACTCATGTGTTCTCATTAGTTAAATTGTTCCCAGTATGTGTGGGCTTCCAGACCAGGATATTATAGTGCTTCTCAAGCCAAAACATTTTTTTCTAGAGTTTTTGGTGGAGTAGGAAGAGGTTGAAATCCCTCTCCATTTATTTGTTGCCATCTTTGTCTCACTGGAGCAGGAGTCCCCATTAGATTAACCTTCATCTCCCTGTTTTGGTGACAACTCCTACATTTTGTATCTCTAGCCATTTTCTGCCTCTATGGCAGTTGGTCACCAGGACAAATGTAAAGGGTTAATCTACTGAGTGAAGACACAGACAGCAATCCAAACTAGACACGGTCTCTAACCCTTCCCTAGTCTAATAAAAACAAAAGAAAAACAAAGTTTTGACTCTATATACTCCTTAACACAATCCCATTGTTTGAAGAGGACCCATTACTTGCCTAACAGCAGGAGTAATTTCTTTCTAGTATGCTGCCATCAAAAGTTTTATGACTCTCCTTTCCCATGCTTGTTCAGTAGTAGAGTTTAAGAGGAACCTATAACATGTTTAGTGTATTCTAAATATAAACATGAAAGCAGTTAGCTTAAAGTGTTGGTTCAGCCAAAACCTTTTTAATTGTTTTTGGATATAGCGGAGAAGGATTTGTATTGGTCTTTTTCATCGCTCCTTAAAGGGGTTGTAAACCCTAGTTTTTTTTTTTAAATAACAAACATGTCATACTTCCTTCCACTGTGCAGTTCATTTTGTGTTAGAGTGGCTCTGGTTCTCCTCTTCTGGGGTCCCTCAGCGGCGCTGGTGGCTCCTTCCCTCACACGAGTGTCTGCGTTGGAGAAGCACTCTCCTTGGTGGACACCCATGCCGGCGTGTTTGCGACTCCCGCATCTGTGTCCATTCACACAGAATGCAGGACTTTGGCCCCACCCCTGGCGGTGTGTCATTGGATTTGATTGATAGCAACGCACCCATTGGCTCCCACTGTTGTCAATCTATCCAATCAGGACATGAGACACCAGCTACAGATGGTGTGCTCTTTCCCAGCCGGACTATGACAGCGTGCAGGTAAGTAAAACGGGGGGCTGAAGCACTACAGAAGGTTTTTCACCTTAGTGCATAGAATGCATTAGGGTGAAAAACCATGAAGGTTTACAACCCCTTTAAGAGAGATTTACCTTCATTTCCTGTCCTGTTGATAATGCTTTCACTAAACAGGGGGACCGCAGAAGTGCCAACGTGTTCTAGCCATTCCCCGCTTAGAAAAAAAATACATTTTAAAATCTGTCTGTGTTACTTTGGTAATTTTCCATCACTTCCAGTCTGGTAAAATCTTTTTTTCCAGGAAATTAGATGGGGGGGATGGGGTAAATCTCTCTAACAAAGCCCCGCATAGCAGAAAAACACAAAAGATGTTCTAATCCTTCTCCACTCTACGAGGTGTGACCATTTAATTTCTGGAATGTACTGTAAAAAAAATGTTTGTGCAGGATCATTGTCATGGTGGAAAATCCACGTGTCACGCTAGAGTTCCAGTCTTTTCCTCTGAACAGTTTCCAGTAACCTTTTCATAATTTCCAAGTGACAATGAAGTAACAATGTTGGTTGACCATTGTACTATGTTTTTTGAACTAGTAGTGAGCTATTGCCCTTGCAATCCAAAAAAGAAAAAACACACCAGCATGAGCATACAAAGGTTTGCACTCTGTCCAGATTTGCATCTATCATTTGATTTTTTGGCTGCCCACTTTTTGCATCATCTTGGACATCTTCCTGGCCCTCCTTAAACTGCCTATGCCAGTGATGGCGAACCTTGGCACCCCAGATGTTTTGGAACTACATTTCCCATGATGCTCCACTACACTGCAGAGTGTATGAGCATTATGGGAAATGTAGTTCCAAAACATCTGGGGTGCCAAGGTTTGCCATCACTGGCCTATGCCATTCAGAAACACTTGATTTCTGCATGGAATGTTCACCACAAGCTTGTTGAAACATATCTAAAGTTTCATTTGCAGGTTTGTCAATTTTCACCCAAAATGTTATGTTAATCTGCTGTTCCAATTTCCTGTCACTCATTTTCGGCCAAGACTGCAACACATACACATTTTTATTTTATTTATTCTATCACTCCGTAAACACCGAGTAAACTGGTCTGCCACCCAGGTGAGTGCAAGTTAAAGCATGTCAGAACACGCATGAGTGTGAATGGATGTGAGACTCACCACCATAGTACTATGCCACGGGCATTTCGGCAAATAAATTGTCGCACCAATAAAACGAAAAAAAGGTAAATATTTTCATTATCAGTAAAGTAAGAGAGTTTTAGAATCTGTCAGGCTTTTTTATGCTATGTGTAGAAATATTGGGGAAATATCTCTTAATTTCCCATCCTAGTGAAAATATTGTCACCAAACAGGTACACAAAAGGAATTAAAACACTTTTCATCCTTGGAGTGCGTCTGTCTACTTTTAAGTGCTGTCCATGTGCCTACTGGGAAGATTTTGTTCCTTAATTTTCTTAATTTTTTCTGTTCACTGAAGGACACAGCTGGATCTTCAGATCCTAAAATATGGGTTAGTATACTTTTATGTATCCCTTTGCCCCTGGGAGGTGCGTGTTCCCTACGTCAGCCAATAACCAAACCCTCCCCTCTCTTTCCCACACATGGCACTTTGCGCCGCTCTGCTTGTTAGCTTCCCAGAGACTTTCCTTCAAGGGGTGCGGACCACTGGATGGCCTTAATTGCTGTACATGACCAGGTGCCTTGGCCATGCTTTTCCATGGTCTATTGGATTGTCTTTCCTGGGCCATGCCATTCTCCAGGGGGTTAAGTATGTTGTGCTACCTACAAGGCCTCCACTACAGCTGTGGGATCTGATTCTGATTGTGTTGGCCCTGTAACATCCTTCTTTCGAAAATATTTACAAATTCCCTCCATTGACCCTATTGCGAAGGCAGTTTCCTGGTGGTTATCACTTGGTGTGGAAGGTCTCTCAATTAGTGGCTTCTTCTTGTAAGCAATTTTTTTCTGGTGCTGCACTCGGCAGTGCTGGATTTAGGCATTGGGAGGCCCAAGGCACTTCAAGTTCAGGGACCTCTCCGCTCAACATAGAACTGAAATTATATTACAGGATTCCAGAAACAAAAAAAAAAAACAATGGTTGAGAGTCAACTTCACTGCTACACTAGATGCATGACACGTAGAGAAGGAAGGTCCTCTACTCTGCTGATTTCGTCCAGCACTCTGCTATGTCATTGTGACCAAATTCAGAACCAGGGCCATGCCTGTCCCGAATTTGACCAATCTCATCATTTTGGGTAAAGCTAGCAAACAAAGTTTTACCCTATTTGAGATTGTGGAGTGTCGGGATTTTCCCCTTGACCCAATCGGGGTAAAGAGAGGTAGTAAGCTTCTCTCTCATGTTTGTCACTGGTCATTAACTTCACTCCCACATGTTGGAGTCGGGGCTACTATTGCCTGACATTTTTTCCAACATTTTTCAAACTTTTCTTAAACCCTTGTCTCACCCACTTGTCTCTTGTACACAAAGCAATACATTCTTCAACAGAGTCATGTTAAAACAAACATCTCAAATACTAAAATATTATGAGAATAAATTGTAAAATTATAAGTTCTGTTGTAAAACATCTGCCAGAAGACTTCACCCCTTTAGTTGCCTCTGAAGTCAGGCTTACCTGTTAAAGTGGTACTCCTGCTTTAATTGTCCATTCTGCCAAAGGTTGTGTCAGTTTCTCACTTGAATGAGGTTATCCTTCGTGTCTTCTACATCCCACACTTTCTCCTCTTCAGGAAGTAGCACTTCATTTTTAGATGTGGTTCAGGTAGTATGAGTTTGCTTATCTTCTACCATTTTCTATTCGGAAGACCTGACCTGTGTAATACAAACCGGGGCAAGGGGATACCTGAAAGTAAACCAGTGCATACATTAGGATCTGAAGCTCTGGCTGTGTCCTTCAATAAACTCAAGAGAAAAGGATTTTCACAGAGTACAAAAATCCCATTTTATTGCCATATTTGCCCTTATTTGATATTTCCTTGTTTCCCCTCCTGGTTACAGTGTTGTGTCCAGGATAGGAAGCAAGAAGAATTCCCCTAAAGCGACACTATACTATAGAAATATTCATGTATGTATTCTTGACTCAGAAAATCCATTCTATTGCTCTCTGCCTCCAAAAAGGTTGGCTATGTTCATTCTCCATGGTCCCACTGTATGTAGGAACACAGGCACCCTCTCGTGCATACTATGGAATATATAATATGCATAGTGAAGTGCACATGATTGCAACCAACATGCACTGCTTGTTCCAAACAAAGTAAGTATGGGGAGGAGGGGGCAAACATTTTCTTGAAAAATAGATGACAGGACCATTAAGTAGTGGATGTGTATGGATTTATTTTGGAGAATAAGGATATTATTTAGCCTCATTTTAAAGGGAACAGAGACGCCAAGAGCCAATACCCTATTCTACTCAAAACTTAAAAAAAAGATTTTTGTCTGAAATTACGTTTTCTTACTAATGATTGTTTCACCAATTCTAATGTTTTAAAAATCTTTATTTTATGTAGTTTTTAACTTTGTAAGGTTCCTGGGGACAGACATATTTATTCAATACCTGTGGAAGTTCTGCCTATATAGTGCCTTACTTCCCCTCTTATTGCATGCCATTCCTGCAGGGGCATTAGACTCTTTGAAGGTATTAATGATGCTAGGTATCATTCAACCAACTGAACTGAGAACATCTTGTGGTTAAAAAAAAGTACTGCGAGGGGCAGCACGGGATTGAAGGTGAATATTGCAACCTTTCTACGTTCATACACTGTCTGGTGGCCTATTTTAGTTATATAGACACGTTGGGCTTTTATTTGTTGCATGAAAAAGTACACAAGGTAACGCCATCATTTTGCAATGGTGCAATGGCAATAGTGAATTTAATAGTAGGTCAAAATAACTATGGCATAAGATTAAGATATGCAACTGATATGAAAATCAGCCAGACATATTTCAAGCCTTAAAGCTTTTTCCCAGGGAAACTGCACTATAGTCTCTGAGTAAACCTGACTTTAGGTACGGAGAATAGGGATGGGCTGAACACCCCCTTGTTTGGTTTGCAGCAGAACTCTCAAACTGGGGAAATGTTCTAACCCCGAACGGCAAACCCCATTGAAGACTTTGGTAGCGGAACAGGAAAAATCAAAAGTGCCAATTTTGAAGGCTTATATGCAAGTAATTGGCCATAAAAGGGGTATAGGGGTCTGGGTACTGCCCTTATGGTTATTACTGCGATACCCATTCACATGGGCATGCGGGATTTGGGGGCCTCCTTGTTGTCGGGAAAAGGCCCTTGTCCCCAGCAACATGGGAAAAGGTGCTTAGCACCCTGCGCCCCATGTTGAGGGCATGTGGCCTGGTATGTTTCAGAAGGGGGCACCGCTCAACCTGCCGGGCTGCATGCTTGCATAAAGGTCTGGTATGGATTTTTCTTTTCTTACATCAGGGGACACAGAGCCAAAGTAATAACTATGTGGCTATATTGGCATATCAGGTGCTGGACACTGGCACGCCCCTTAAGGTGTGAACTTCCCCCATATAACCCCTCCCATTACTGGGAGTCCTCAGTTTTTTTCGCCAGTGTCTAAGGTGTTGGGCACGTGTAAGGATGTGTGTACTGAGCTCCAAGGCAGTAATCCTTTGATGAGAGCCAGCCATCCTTACCGGATCCGTTCTGATGTCTCCGTAATGGACTAAATGAACGGTACCCGGGCCTCGTCATCCCATCGACATGAGGTTTTGCTTGCGAATGCTTTTAAAACGGGGGCCCTGGGATCCAGTACTTTTTGGTAATAAGGCCAATAAAAGTTTACTGGCAGGGTCTTCTTGCAGGTCCAGGATTGCGGGATTACCTGAGTGTACCCCTGTTCCTGAAGGTTTCCTTTCAAGGTCTCGGAGCCCACCGTGAAGAACGAAGATTGTTTTTTTGTTTTTTTTGTTTTTTTTGTGTTTTGTTTTTTTATCTCTGACAAACCCTGCTGCGAGGAAAGGTAGGGGAGATAATCTCTCCTTCCATGTATTGTGTTGTCATGTCTATGTGTCACCACTGGAGGCTGTATTGAGCACTCACCATTCTGACGCTGGAAACAGCAGAAGCTCCACTCTCCTCTCCATTCAAGCCAGCTCAGACCCTCAGGTATGAAGGGGGGTCTGATCACCTCCTGGGCCCCCATATTGGCGATTTTTATCTATTGAATGCCAGCCAGCTGCCTCTCTTTAAAAAAAAAAAAAAAAAGATAAAAAAAAAAAAAAGGAAAAAATATTTTTTTGGGCAAGTTGCGGCCGCTTGCAGAGGGGAGGCGTTTGTCTACTCTCTTACTTAACCCTTTTGTTGCCTGCCGCAGGCTCTTGAGGTATCTATCTCTAATAGGGTTCATTTGAAACTCCCCCACCTGGGGGAGGTTATAGCTTATGTATTCTGAATGGGAACATTTCTATGAAAGAAATGGGGGGGGGGGGGGGTTCCAGCTATTAATGCTACAATTACCTCCATGAGCAGAGTCTTGCATGTCCAGTGGATAATGCACTGATGTTAAAGGATCCAGCAAGTTAAGGTTGCCTTTTCCTTTTAAAGACAAGATGTCTTTTGCAGTTCTGGCTGCAATTGGAGTAGCTCAGTCCATTAACCCTTTTAACGTCTTCTCCCCTATTGTGGTGGAGAGCATTTTGAGTCATGCCAATGCATTGGAATGTGGACTCCAAGGGGTTGAGGAACGGGTGTGAGATACCTGAAAGTTCTGCCTGATCAGCAGGCCCGGCAAGGGGCTGGTGTATTTGACGCACTGTGTCTCACAGATGCTATGAAGGACTTGATCATTTAAGCCCTATGGCTTATACTTGGACTAGTACATTTTTGCAGAGGTCCATGGCTGAAATATTGATCAGCCGAAGCACCAGGTGAAAACCCTTAGCCAGTCTATGTCCCTTCCTGATGTACAACTATTTAAAGTGGATAAGTACATCCAAAAGGGGTAAAGCTCTCTTTACCAATAAAAGGAGGTTCAAACAGTTCTCCTTTAATCGTGTCTCCACAGGGGCAGCACCAGGATCTTGGGGCAGAAAGCCCATGAAGCAGAATGCTAAGGCCTTCTCATGAAGGAGTACCCCCATTCGTTTGAGTGAGGGGAAAGGCCCTGAGATTCTCAAGGTCTGGCAGGAACAATGTTAAGAGCAGAGTGATTTCTGCGATTTTGTTTATTTTCTTTTTTCTAGGTTACATCTAGAGTTTCAAGAACCCGGATGGCCCAGTCGGCTTTTGATCTGAGCATCTGGGGTTCGGGTCCTGTTTGGGTGCTGCCTGTGGGGTCCTTGGGGCTGCTGATGCGGTAGTCTTTATGCAAGAGTGTCCGTCTCCTCAAAGAATGCTCCTATGGTTCCAGAGAAAAAGGGGGAAAAAAAAGAGAAGTGCCTCTTTCTGGTCTCTGGATCAGCTGTTATCCCAGTCAGTGATACCAGAGATTCCCTTAGTGGAACAGGGTTTTTTGGCTCAAACCTTTTAAGGTCCCAGAGCCAAGCAGAGAAGTAAGACCCACTCTAGATCTGGGAGATGTTAATCGGCACTTAAACATCCAATCCTTTCATAATTTGATCGGCTGTGTCCATCCTGCAAGGAGGGGAGTTGCATATCTCCATGTGCCAAAGTTTCCCGCTTACCTGAAATCTCTGCGGTTTGAAATATAAAATTAATTTTTATCAATCGTGGCACTGCCATTCAAATTAGCCACAGCACTATGAGTGTTCTGAAAGATTCTGGCACCTCTTTTAGCCAGGTTAAAGGTTCAAGGCATAGCAGTCCTAGCCTATTATAAGATCTACTTTGAATAGATCATTCAGTCTCAGGTCTAAAATAAGAGTCGGATCTCAGCTGTAGATAGCTGAAATCTCTAGGTTGGATTCTCAGCCTAGGGAGATGCTCCTTAAAACCATCAAGGAGGTTACTTGGGGGCTTGTTATAGATATCATATAGAAGAAAATATTCTTACCCCAGACATGAATCAGTTCCATTGTAGGACTAATTCAACTTATCAGGAAAGGAAAATTCCTTCATTTTGGCTGCAGGAGATTTTTAGGGGAAATGGTGGCCTCCTTCAGGGCCGTCCCTTACGCACAGTTTTATTCAAAGACTGCTTCAAGACACCATCCTGTCGGTCTGGAATAAAGAACATTCAGGCCTTGTTAGTTTTCAATACGCTTGGCTCCCGACATAGGTCAGAGCCTAAATTGGTGGTTATCCAGCAGGAGGGAAAATCTTTACTCTGCAAGGTGTTAACAAAAGATGCCAGCCTTCTAGGCTGGGGAGCAGCCCTGGAAGAAGTTTGTCCAGGGGAGATGGTCCAGGTTAGAGGACCTTGCCTATCAACCTTGTTGGAAGTTTTCAGGCAGTACAGCTGGCCATAGAATCTGGTCAGATTGCGGGACTGTTCTGACAGGATTCAGTCTGACAGAGCCACGGCGGTGGCTTACATCAATGACCAGGGGAGGCACGGGAAGTCGTGCAACCCAAAAAAGAGGTGAATAATGTTATAGCTTTGGGAGAACGTAACTCTCCTTGCCTAGCGGCAATTTTAATATTTTAGGCGTACTACTTAAGACACCAACAATTATTTCCGGGAGAATGATCTCTTCACCCCGTCATCTTCCTAGCGATATGTCAGATGGGGTACGCCGGACATGGACCTATTCGCGTCCAGATTCATTAAGAAGGTTGACAACTTTATGTCAAACAAGGGGTCCGCTAGCAGGCGGAACAGACGCATTAGTCTTCCCAGGGGATCAGTTTTCACTGATCTATGTCTTTCCTCCAGTTCTTCTACTTCTACTTCTGCGCCTTCTCTTCAGGATTAAGCAGGAACAGAAGGAGGTGATTCTGGTGGCCCCAGCCGGGTCCCAGAAGATCTTAATTTATCGATCATAAAGAGGGCAGTAGAAGTCCTTTGGACTCTGCCATTATAGCCAGACCTTCTTGCACAAGGTCCAGTATTTCATCCTTTACGGACAAGGAGTTTAACAGGTTTGACTGTTGATTCCCACTCTATAAAAGATTGTGGGTGATCTCCTTTGGTAGTGTCTACTTTGACTAATGCCAGGAATCTAGCTTCCAGAATCATTTACTATAGAGTCTGGAAGGCATAGGTTTCTTGGTATGGATGCAGGGGTTGGCACCCCAGGAAGTATGTCAATAGGCAGGATTCTTGCATATGGGATCTGAAATGAAGCTGGCCTTGACTTTTATCAAGAGCCAGATCCAGGCCGCGTCAATGTCTTTTCCTACGGCCTCTTGCTTCCCACTCTTGGTGCGTAGCTTATTCAGGGGGTAACATGGTTTATTCCTCCTATCACCTAGGCACCTCTAAATCCTTAGGATTTAAAATTGGTCTTGTCGGCTTTGTTAAATCAGCCGTTTGAACCTTACGAGAAATTCTCTTGGTTCTTTGACAAGAAAGATCATCCTTTTTGCTTTCCAATTCTTCTGCTAGAAGAGTATCGGAACTAACAGCTCTGTCACGTAAGAGCCATATTTCATCATGCAGAAGGATGAGGTGGTTTGATGTCCTCATCCTGAATTCTTACCAAAAGTGGTAACAGGTTTTCATTTAAACCAATATATTATTCTTCCTTCTTTCTCCCCAGAAGCCATAATCTGGGGAAGAGAAAGCACTACAGTCTCTTGATGTAGTAAGAGCGATCAGAATCTATATAAGGGTGACCGCTCAGGTTCGCAAAACACAGGTTTTGTTTGTACTGCCAGAGGGTCCAAGATATGGACAGGCAGCCTCAAGATCCACCATTTTCCAAATGAATTTGTCAAGTGATTGATCAAGCTTCAAAAAGAAAGAAGCTTAAAGAGGAAAATTCTTCCTTCTCATATTAAGAGCACATTCATCCAGGGCGATTAGTGCCTCTTGGGTGGTGCATCATCAGGCCTCTATGGCTCAGATCTGTAAGACCACAACACTGGTCTTTGGTTCAGACGTTTATTTTTTTTTCAAATCGATATTAAAGGTCATGAGGAGATTGCCTTTGGGCACAGCATACACTGCAGGCTGCAGTATGAGTCCTCTGGCCTCCTGTTTCTTTGATTCTGTCTCCGCCCCTTCAGTTGCCATTGCTATGGGACATTCCACATAGTTATTACTATGGCTCTGTGTCCCCTGATGTAAGAAAAGAAAATAGGATTTTTAAAACAGCTTACCTGTAAAATCCTTTTCTTTGATGTACATCAGGGGACACAGAGGTCCCTCCCTTCTTCTTATACAATTTGATTGCTTGGCTACAAAACTGAGGACTCCCAGTAATAAGAGGGGTTATATGGGGGAAGTTCACGCCTTAAGGGGCATGCCAGTGTCCAGCACCTGATATAACGATATAACCACAGTTATTACTATGGCTCTGTGTCCCCTGATGTACATCAAAGAAAAGGATTTTCTAGGTAAACTGTTTTAAAAATCCTATTTTTTTTGGGGGGGGAGGGTTGTGTGTGATAACCCATCAGTTGTTAAAGTGGTTGTAAACCCTTACAAACCACTTTGACCTACAGGTAAGCCTAGATTAAGGCTTACCTGTAGGTCCAAGCAATATCTCCTAAACCTATATGGTTTAGGAGATATTTGCCCGAAAACGGGCACCGCTGTCTACGGCGCACTGAGCGCGGCATTTCCAAGAATGGAGCTCCCGCGCGTGTCGACTCCCGTGCGCATGCGCGGGAGTGACGTCATCGCGGCTTCGCCGAATGACAGCGGCGGAGCTGCGAGACCCCACCAACAAGATGGATGCGGCGGACTACAGGGGACAGCGCCGACTTCGCTGGCTCCTGTGTCAGGTAAGTGACACATAATGGGCTACTATGCGAGGCATAGTAGTCCATTATGCTTTGCCTTTACAGGGAATGAAAGAGGAAGTAAACTCATTAGGGTTTATTTCCTCTTTAAGGATGCCGCGGGTGCAAATTCAGGTGTTCGACGAAAGGCCAAACAGGCAAATGTTTGGCCCGCACTCATGTTCTGGCCAAACTGTTTGCCCATCCCTAATGAAGATATACACTATTGTGCAAAAGTTTTAGGCAAGTGTGAAAAAATGCATAAAGTATGCTTTTATAAATTGAAGTGTTTAATAATTTATTTTAACCGCTTGCTGACCAGCCGCCGTCATTATACTGCGGTGTGTCGGCATGATACAGCGAACCATCGTAGTTGTAGATCGGTCCCTTTAAGCGGGATAGCAGGCACTCACTGCACTGCAGGGGTGCCAATGCACATGGCCGGCGATCATGGGCAGAAGAGCCACAACAGGGACATGTGTGTAAACACACAAATCCTTGTTCTGTGAGGAGAAGAGAGACAGATCTGTCATTTCCTCAAGTCACTCTCATCCACCTACAGTTATAACACAGTTAACCCCTTTATCGCCCCCTAGTGTTAACCCCTTCCCTGCCAGTGACATTTACACAGTAATGAGTGCATTTTTATAGCACTGATTGCTGTATAATTGTCAGTAGTCCCAAAAATGTGTCAAAAGTGTCCGATCTGTCCACCATAATGTCGCAGTTCCGATAACAATCAAATTGCTGCCATTACTAGTAAAAACAAAAAATAATAATAAAAATGCCATAAATCTTTCCCCTATTTTCTAGATGCTATAACTTTTGCACAAACCAATCAATATACGCTTATTGCGATTTTTTTTTATTACCAAAAATATGTAGAAGAATACGTATCGGCCTAAACTGAGGAAAAAATTAGCTTTTTAAAAAAAAATTGGGGATATTTATTATAGCAAAAAGTACAAAATATTGTGTTTTTTAATAATTGTCGCCAGTTTTTTTTGTTTAGCGAGCAAAAAAAAAAAAACACCTAGATGAGCAAATACCACCAAAAGAAAGCTCTATTTGTGGGGAAAAAAGGATGTCAGTTTTGCTTGGGTAAGGTGTCGAATGACAGCGCAATTGTCAGTTAAAGCGACGCAGTGCCGTATTGCAAAAAATGGCCTGGTCATTGAGCAGCCAAATATTCCGGGGCTGAAGTGGTTAATCAATTAACAATGGAAAGTAAATAAATGGAAGAGAAATACAAATCAAGTCAACATTTGATGTGCCCCCCCCCCCTTTTCCTTCAAACCAGCATCAATTCTAGCTACATTTGCACCCAATGTTTGAAGGATCTTGGCAGGTAGGTTGTTGAAAACATCTTCGAGAACTTACCCCAGATCTTATGTGGATGTAGGCTGTCTGACTCTGTGCTGTATTCTCAGAATTTGTGAGACTTTCCTGCCTAGGCCACGCCCAGAATGAAATCCTGATCCCCTCATATATACTCATTTAGGTTGAAAAAAATGTACATCAGTCGTGATTAATCTTAGGGACCTCACACATTCCAGATGTTTTTCTTCCTGTGAGGCAAGTGTATTAGGACAGATGTACTGTTATGCCATGTACACACGACCGGACTTTCCATCAGAAAAGGTCAGACAGTCTTCCCGACGTACGTTCGATGGCGTTACGACAGACTTCCGACCGAACGGACTTGCCCACACACGAACGGCCCAAAGTCCATTTGTTTTGAACGTGATGACGTACGATGGGACTAAAAAAAGAAGTTCAATAGCCAGTAGCTGCCCATGCGTCGTATTTGGTCCTTCGGACCAGCATACAGGCGAACGGTTTTCCCGATAGAAAATGATTCCGTCAGACAGATTTGAAACATGTTCTATTTCTAGGTCATTTTTGAAGAAAAAAATCAGATGAAGCCCCACACATGATCGTAATATCTGACAGAAGGATTCTGTCTGACCGTTTCTGCCGGAAAGTCCGGTCGTGTGTATGCGGCATTAATATAATTAGCGTTTGTGGAGTGTTCCTTTGGAAGCTGAACATCCGTGCTGCAGGAGTATCCTTGTTGGGCTTATCTTCTTCGTGGGATGAATAGAGGACTCTAACCCTTGCAGCTCACTAATTCTGTGTGAGTGGAAATTCTCTTGTGGGGGAAATTTGGAAAGAAGCACAAACAGTAAGACTAGGTTCACACCTGTTCCCGCACACAGTGAAATGTAGGAAATGAGTGCGGGTGCCTTAATGCTGATACCACGCCACGCGCACTGGAAATCGCTTCTGCACTGCACTTGTTGGTTCCCATGAGGGCTGTGATTTCTAAAATGCTGCAGGGACCCAGTGGAGGCTCTTCCAGAGGGGCTGCTGGGGCAAAGCTCCATCAGCTTTGTAGCAGAAAAAAAAAATTATCCTCCTCATCTGTGCTGTCTATCAGAGCCATCTATCAGTGCCCATCAGTGTTACCTATCCAAAAAATCATTAAAGGGTTGTATGTGGAACACTGTAAAATAAGTTCTACACCCTTACTGGCTGGTTCCCAGAATTCTATTCTGTGAATTGTTAGGCGGTTGGTATGGCGGACTGAAATACTGACCCTATTCCACCTAGACTTTGGGCCCTCCATGCCGGTGTCCCATAAGATTAGGCAACCCGTCAGATTTTGTAATGGAAGTGATGTTTTGCGACGACCATCTTGATATACCTCGCACTCCGACCACAGTAAGCCTACAGTCAGAAAATGTCGGCGGATTACATCTTTTTACACCCACCCAAGTCTTTTTTCTTTCACGGTTATTTTTTACCAGTAAACTGAGCTTATATAGTGAAATAGAGGAGATGTCGGGGATGGGAGGAGCCGCTGACACGTAGCAGCCGCCGGAGCGGCGTGCGTCCTCTTCCCTCGTCGTCCCCGCCTCCCGCCTTCCGTGTCGACCGCACCGCCCGCCTGCCATCAGCTGTTCGCCTGCACGAGATAGAGTGGACGCCCCAGGTGAAGACAGCACAGAGAGAGCGGGCAGAGTGAGCGTTCCCCTGTGAAGCAGGGACACAGCGGTAGGACGGCAGCAATGTGCGGAGCCCTGCGCCCCCCCCCCCCTCTCCACTGAGCCGACCTGACTCCACGGACATCTCTACCCCCTCACGCGTAGGTAAGGTCACGGATTAGATAACGGTGACAGAGCAGAGGAGCAGCGGAGCGGTGAGGTGAGCAAGTAATGCGGATGAAAGAAGGGGGGATGGACAGTTGATCTCTTGTATATCGCTACTCACTAAAACTGACTAAAAGTATTAATGAAATGGTTCTTTTTTAAAGTGATAAGGCGAATAGTTATAACCCTCCTAATGAATGCTATCAGTGTGACGCTCACTACCAGACCACCGGATTGTTATTAATCTTGTCTGATCAGTTGGATATAAACCCTGTAGGACGAGAAGTTGTGTGAGGTGGATGGATATATGAAGGGCAGACAAACAGCCATGCAGTGTGGAGTTTTCTCTTTTTTTTACATACATTTCTCATACAGAGGCATAAAGTAGTGAGGCCCGTTAGCGCTCGCTTGCGACTATCTGCCCCTTTGCCTATTCGACAGTGGTCCGGCAGGCAGACACAGGTGGCAAATGCTGGTATTGACGCGGGAATTGAACTACGGCATATACCTGTGACAAAAAGGGAAGTCCACTGCTCGTCAACAGCATCTGCTGTCGCCCGTTGGCAGACTGGCATAAGGGGGAAGAACTACACCATTGTGCGCTGCCCTACTTCGCGAAAGAAGGAACGGGGAAGGGGAAGAAAGGAAAAACTCCTACGCAAAATAATTCTCTTCAGCACCCCTCCCTAACTGATAGAAGTGCCCCGCTCCTAGAAAGTGATGTAAGCAATCTGTACCCCACAAAGAGTTATAGGAAAAGGACCTTAGCTCTGGAAAAGGTCTTGAGTCTCTGGAGCTGACCCACTACAAAAGGAGTATGCGGGGGAAAACGAATAAAAGGGGAGGGGCGGGACCTACTAGTCCTGGGGGGATACAACGATATCTGGTGGGGGAGACAAGTACGATGGAAAACAGCCAGGAAACCCCCAGCCAGAAGACATTAAGAAAATCAGGCGCGGGCATCAGTAAAACTATGGAGACGGGAGAGGGGCGGGGAGCGGAAAAACCTAAGGACTTATGCCCAACTCGCACTAGGATGGGGGGGGTTAGCTCCCGAGAAGATGACAAGGTTAAAAGAAGGGAAGAATCGGGGAGAAAAGGAGAGGCCCCTCCCCAACCCGAAACTCAACCTGAAACTCAATTTGATATAGAAGGAGACCCAGTGCTGGCGGAGCCACAAGCGACCCTGGGCATGTTGAAAGAGATATTTACAGAGGCATTGACTAAAGTAGAAACTTCACTTAAATCCGATATAGCTGGGATAAGGGCGGACATTGGTCTAGTACTAGGCAGGGTGGAGGAAATGGAGGAAAGAATGAATGGGTATGAACAGAAACTGAGGGACCTAAGCGAACAAGTGAAATCAGCCCAAAAAATAAATAGAGCAATCCTATATAAAATCGAGGATCAGGAAAACCGCGGAAGAAGGAAAAACTTAAGGATAAAAGGTTTGGAAGAAAAATTTAAAAATGAAGAACTCCCTAAGGTGATGCGGGACCTGTTTAATCCCATCCTAGGAAGAGCGGAGGATGAAATACTAAAAATAGATAGAGTGCACCGAGTCTTGGGATATCGGCCCCAAGCCACAGAAAAACCAAGAGATGTAATAATCAGATTTAATTTCTATGAGGAAAAGGCGCTAGTACTGGGGAATATCCGAAGGAAGGACAAGATCATGTTCCAGGAATCGGAGATACAGATATTCTCAGATCTGGCGGGGGAAACATTGAGGAGAAGAAGG
This sequence comes from Lithobates pipiens, assembly GCF_037356315.1. Lineage (NCBI taxonomy): Eukaryota > Metazoa > Chordata > Amphibia > Anura > Ranidae > Lithobates > Lithobates pipiens. The sequence continues at coordinate 588,749,767 of NW_027507758.1, read as the reverse complement.
CTTCTTAAACCCCTGACAGATCTGATGAGGTCATTAAATGTTCCCTATCAATGGGGATTTCCAGCATGTCTTAGGGGAAGGAGAGACGGCCGCACTGCAGTATTAAGGTTCCCAGAGGACTTAACGGACTTTTGTAACAGGCTATAAATCCCCCCACCATCAATTCCAGGATGGGAGGAGGGGGGGGAGAATAACGGAAGCAGTGGGGCTATGCAGTGGTCTAGGGTCAGGGACAGGGGGGGGGGAGAGACGGGGTATAATCACCATCATTGGGGAGCGGGGGGTGGGGGCGGGGGGCGGGGGGGGGGCGCGGGTGCTTCGATAGGCTGTGATTGAGGCGGCCCTCCCAAAGAAAGCTAGGCGGGCAAAAGGTGACCTGCGGGTCACCGGGACACCTATGCGAGGAACAAAAATGGAATTTGTTCACTCCTCTGAAGGGAGGAGGGGGGGAGGGGGGTGGGGGAGGGTTAGGGAGGGAGGGGGTCGGGAAGGGGGAGGGAGGAAGGGGGGGGTGGGATGGGGGGCAATCTCTCTCTCAAATAGGGGACATGTACTCTCTCTCGCGCTCTCTCGTCTACCCCTCCTCTCGCTCCCCGCGTTGACCTCCGGCGGGGGGCGGGGGGTGGGGGGAGGGGAGGAGGATGAGTGAGATATGACAAGGTTGAATTTGATAACATACAATGTGAGGGGTATAAGTACTCCCCAAAAAAAGTTTAGAGTAAACAAGGAGCTAGAATTATATGGGGCGAATGTGATCTGTCTGCAGGAAACGCATATGTCACACGAGGCTAGAGGGAAATTGACATCTTGGAAGTTCCCTACATGGTTCTATGGTGACTCTACTACATGCTACGCGAGGGGGGTAGCAATAGGATTCGAGAGGAGTGTCAGGTTCGAAGTTGAGAAACAAATGGCCGATCCGGAAGGGAGATTTTTGTTCATAAGGGGAAGAATCTCGGATGGAGTATACACTTTTGCGAACATATATGCCCCAAATAGGGACCCAGATAAATTCCTAAGGAAGGTCCTGGATTTATTGGCAGAGTTCAGAAAAGGTAAATTGATAGTGGCGGGGGATCTGAATATGTGCATCGACCCTCGGGTGGATTCTTCCGCGGGGTCCCCCCGATGGACGGGGCTCAGATATAAAAAGATAAAGGCTATGCTTTTAGAATTTCAGTTGGTCGACGCTTGGAGGATTAAACATCCAAATAGCAGAGACTATACCTTCTACTCATCGGTGCATGGGACATTTACACGAATCGACTATGTACTGATTGAACATCAAATGCTCCCAGCACTCAAAGATATAGTAATAAAACCTATCTCCCTATCTGACCATGCCCCAGTTATGGTACAGCTGGAGCTAGCAACAGACCAGGCCAAAAGAGAGACATGGAGATTAAATGAAGCGCTAATTCAGGACCCAGAGACTAGAAGTAGGATAGAAACAGAGCTGGAAGAGTTCTTTATAAGAAATGACTCCCCAGAGGTTACGAGGGGTATGATATGGGAGACCCACAAAGCATTTATAAGAGGAATTTTAATAAGCATCGGGACAGGGAAAAAAAAGGAAACAGGGAAAAGGCTACAAGAGTTAAATAAGGAGATTTGGGAATTGGAGCAACGAACAAGACCAAAGGGGATCCCAGAGAGAGTAGAACTAAAAGATAAGAAGCTAGAATTAGAAGGACTTATGGAGAAGGAAAGGGTGCGAGTCAACCACTGGGCAGAGAGTATAAGATACCAGGAGGGGAATAAATCTGGGAAATGGTTAGCAAGAGTAGTGCGGGAGAGAAGAAATGTGTCCTTCATATCAAAAATAAAAAATGAAAAGGGGGAAATGAAGCACTCCACTCCTGAAATCGCAACGGTCTTTCATGGTTATTATAGCCAGCTATATAAGGTAGGACAGGGAAAGGAGAAAAGCAGGAATAAAAAAGATACTATCGAGTACCTAACAGGAATAGAGTTCCCTACAGTTCCAGAGGATGAGTTAGAGAGGTTAGACGCCCCGGTAACGGTAGACGAGGTGGTGCAGGCAATAAGGGGGATGGCAATCGGGAAGAGTCCAGGCCCGGATGGGTTTCCAATCCTTTATTATAAAAAGTTTGAAAAAATACTGGCGCCCAAACTATGCGAGTATATGAACGCAGTCGCAGAAGGGGAAGAACTTAGGGAAGAAGCACTGATGGCTTACATAACTTTGATATTAAAGGAGGGGAAGGATCCAACAACCCCGGGGAGTTATAGACCGATCTCTCTTCTGAATACGGATGTGAAGATATTTTCAAAAGTGATAGCAGAAAGGCTAAAACCATTACTACCCCAATGGGTCCATAGCGATCAAACGGGGTTTGTCATGGGAAGGGAGGGTAGAGATAACTGCCTTAAAACCCTCATGTTGATCCGTGGAGTGGAAAGCAGCGGATCCCCAGTCGCCCTGTTATCAGTGGATGCTGAAAAAGCATTTGACAGGGTCGACTTGGGCTTCATGTTCGAGACCTTAGGATATCTGGGATTAAAAGAAAAAACATTGCGATGGATAAAAGCATTTTACTCCCACCCGACGGCAAAAATAAAAATTAACGGTAACCTTTCCCCAGTAGTAAAGCTATATAATGGAACCAGACAGGGGTGTCCTCTGTCCCCAATGCTGTTTGTTCTGGCCTTGGAACCCTTGTTGGTCTCGATTAGGAAAAATGAAGATATAAGGGGAGTGAGAATTGGTAGAGAAGAGTATAAGGTGTCTGCGTATGCAGATGACATATTATTTTATGCCTCAGAACTCAGGGTGACTCTCCCAAATATAATTAAGGAGATCCATAGATATGGGAGGTTGACAAATTTTAAGATCAACATATCAAAAACTGAAATTCTGAACATAACAGTACCTAAAAAAGAACAAGAGGAACTCCAGGGCTCTTTCCCCTTTATTTGGTGTAGGGAGGAGCTGAGTTATCTGGGGGTAAGAATTACGCCCACATTGTCATCTGTATACTCGGCCAATTATACATATATATTAAATAAGGTCAAAGAATGTTTTAAAAGTATGAGATATAAACCCTTGTCACTAATAGGGAGAGTAAATGCGTTAAAAATGTTCATTTTACCAAAATTGACATATATGTTCCAAATGATCCCAATAAAAGTTCCGCAGGAGTTCTTCACGAAACTTAAAACTCTAACTTTAAAATATATATGGGGACGTAGGAATCCCAGGATCTCTTATGCGACTCTGGAAAGGGGGAAAGTAGGAGGGGGATTAGCAGCCCCAAACTTTAGAAGATACTATCAGGCAGCAGTAATCTCACGAGTGGTGGATTGGGTGTATGACAAAGGGGATAAAGGGTGGGTAAATATAGAGAAAACACAAAGCGGAGTTAATCTAGGAAAAAGGATCTGGATACCAAGGGATTTTCGCGATTTGGGGAGGAGCACTAATCCACTAACTACTAATTTGTTCAAAACATGGGATAAAGTGGGCGAATTAAATCACTGGCAGTATAACTCACCTTTAATTTCTTTATTAGACACAAGTTTTTTTAAACCAGGGAAGGAGGAATTTGTTTATTTCACTAGATGGGCAAAAAAAGATGATATTTTACTGAAAGATGTGATGAACGGGGATAGATTTTGCACTTTAGGAGAAATAAGACAAAGATGGGGAAGTAGGAACTTAGATAGCTGGAGATATGCACAAATTAAACATTTTGTTCAGACTTTGCCTCGGCCACTCCGAGGGACAGGAGATCTCAGACCAATGGAGAGAATGCTCTCGGATTCGAGCTGCAAGAAAAAAAGTATGTCCAAAATTTATAAAATCTTACAGGAGGAAGAGGACCCAGGGGAACCACTATTCCTGAAAAAATGGGAAGAAGAGTTGGGCACCGTGGGCGATAAGGAACGTAGAAAGAAGATCTTAAGAATAGCAGGTACAATATCTAGGGACAATATGTCATTAGAGATGTCATTTAAATTAATGGCAAGATGGTATGTTGTCCCACAAAGAGCGCATAAGAGGAGAGCAGGTATATCAGCACTATGTTGGTGGGGCTGCGATAAGGTGGGAACCTTTGCACACATATGGTGGGAGTGTGGAAAGATTGGCCCATACTGGGAGAAAATTATAGAAAATATTTTCCGAATAACAGGGGAAGAGGTAAAGAAGGAACCATGGACATGCCTGTTTCATGATACTGACAAAACACTGGGGGAATATAAAAACTCATTGACCCCTCACTTATTGATTGCAGCAAAAAGCCTGATCCCAAAGAAATGGGGCACCCCCGAACCCCCATCTATGAGGGAATGGTTAGGCAAAATAGAGTGGGTAAGATCAATGGAGGAATCAATATCCAGAAGAGGGGACCAAGTGGAAACCTACTTCAGTAAGTGGGGAAAATGGCTGGAGTTTAAGAAAACAAGGGAATATCTCAGAATGAGTGGATCCGAGGGGAAATGAGGGGGGGAGCGCGGGGGAGAGATGGAGAGAGAGAGAGGGGAGGGAGGGAGCGGGTTTGGGGGGGGGGGTTGGGGATAGATACGAAAATGGAATGGGTAGCATACTTTTTGTAATATACTTCTTCTCTGAAACCTTAATAAAATAAACAAAGAATTAAACAGAGGAAAATGTTAAAAAAGGTTTGCACGTGATGTGAAAATAGCACTGCCAACAGGCAAAATGGTGGCGATAAGAAGAAGGAACTAAGGTAACAAGGGCGCAAAGTTAGCCACAATTTGATGAAGAGAGATCATGGCGTGCTGTATACTGATGAAAAAAAAAATAAAATATAGTGAAATAGAGTATTTTGAAATCCATCAGACTGTTTTGGTGTTGAATTTTAAAAGCAGCTAATCTGACAGGTTTGCTAATGTGACAGAACACCACTGCTTTTAAAATTCAACATCAAAACAGTAAAAAAGGCATTTGAAAATACTGTATTTCACTATATGAGCTCAGTTTACTGGTAAAAATAAGTGTGACATGCAAGACTTGTGTGGGTGAAAAAAGATGTCCGCTGCCGCCTTCTGACTGTATGCTTACTGCAGACGGGTGTACCAAGATGGCCATCGCCAAATGTCACTTCCGTTACCTAATGTGGCCGAATCTGACGGAACATCTGCAATAGCACAGCTTGGCCTGATGCCTAGCAATGCCCCACCCCCCCGTCTCCAAGTCATACTCCAACACTTGGTCTCTCCTTCTCCAGTCTCCACCTCCGGCCAAGGCCATCTTGTGTGCAGAGGGGAGGAAATCTAAGGCCGCGTACACCTGACTGGACAGACTAGGTCTGATGGATTTTCGGCGGAGTTCCAAATGGACTTGGCCATACACGAACGGACTAAGTCCATTCGAATTCCATTCGTTTTAAACATGATGACATAAACGGGACTAAACAAGGAAAATCAATAGCCAGTAGCCAATAGCTTTCCTTGCATCGTATTTGGTCTGTTGGACCAGCACACGGTTTTCCCAATTTTAGTCCGTTGAAATTGAGTCCGTTGGATAAATTTGAAACATGATCTATTTCTAGGTCAGTCTAAATTTTTTTTTTTTTTTTTTTAAACGATTGGACTAGACCACACACGATCGGATTGTCCAGCGAACGAATCCCTTTGGACATAGTCTGCCGGAAAGTCTGGTTGTGTGTGTGTGTGGCATTAGAGCGAGGAGAGGGAAGACTCACTGAGAGCAGAAGAGTAAAGCCCCATACACACTATCAGATTTTCTGCTGATTTTTGTCTTCAGTTTTACCAAAACCATGTAGTGCAAGGGCCTGCCTGATTGCATACACATTGAAACTCCTAAGGTTTGACCTCATATTATATGGTTTTGGTAAATCTGAAGGAAATATTCAGCTGAAAATCTGATAATGTGTATGGGGCTATAGTGATAGTCCACAGCTTTCTAAACCAAACAGTGCATTTTACTATTCCCCTGCTTATTTTAATCAGCTATAAACTTTAAAGTATACACATTTTTTAACCCTGCTCCCAGTTGTCTGCCCTTCATCCTGGACTACAGCACACTTTCTGTGCTGACTTCTCTAGATGTTAGCACACCAAATTGTAATTTTTTTCCAGCATACCCATAGCAGACATAAATGCAACGAATATACCCTGCAACTCCAAACATCCTTGTTGCTTCTTTATTAGCGAATAAAAAAGTTAGTAAAAATATACAAGAGCTCACGCGTTCTGGCTTAAAAGCCTTGATCACAGCACCCATACCCATAGCAGATCCATGCACCTGTGTTTCTAACCTCCATCCCTGGTTTAAGACGTTACAACCCAATGCTAGTTCCAAATCATTATAGTATCCCTTACTCTGTGTACAGTAAATCCTTCACCCATGGCTCTTTTGTTGGTTGGTTATATTGTATTCTGCTGTTCCTGCACTGATTTAAAGCGGAGGTCCACCCTAAAGTGGACCTTCCGCTCATTGGAACCCTCCCCCCCTCCGGCGCCACAATTGGCACCTTTCAGGGGGGGGGGGGGGTGCAGGTACCTGTACAGTACAGGTATCTGCACCCACTTCCGGCGTAGATTCTGCAGAAGCTACTCCCCTTTCCGCAAAATCTACGCCCCTTTCCGAAGGGAAGGGATTCCAGAGACAGCGGGGACCATCCTTATTGCGCATATTGGGCATGATTCCCATACCCAAGATGGTGGCGGCAGCAATCGAGAGACGATCGAGAGATCGGCTTCGGGTGCCTACATCGTCGGGTAAGTGTCATTATTTTAAAAGTCAGCAGCTGCAGTATTTGTAGCTGCTGGCTTTTAAAAAAAAAAAACGGCGGACTCCCACTTTAAACATTTCTACTTTTGAGTGATACAGCCTACCATGCCCTGTGACCTCCATTTTTTTTTTCTTCCTAAAAATGTACAATCTTCTGACCTCGTGCTTGGTAAAATCTGACGTTGCTTGCAATACTACAGGTTTAGTAAAGTAAAAATGTAGGTGCTACCTTTCTTGTGACTAACCTAATTTATTAAAGGTGCAAGATTTCAAAAGCACTTACTTTCCTTCTTCAGGCATGGTTTACATTACCATAGCTACAGTAAGGCCTGCATTAATCGTTTTCTTCTGCTCTTGGTCTTCCATCATGCTGATTTCCCATGTTTCTGATCCCCTTCTTGCCTTACTATTCTGTTCTAGAAACCTATAACCTACCTTTGTATTTCAGTTCCGCCTATCAGTGCCCATCGCCGCATCCTCATCTATTCAGCCTCATCAGTGCCCATTTGAGTAGCCTCATCAATCAATGCAGCCTCATCAGTACCCATCAATGCAGCCTATAAGTGCCCATCTGTGAAGCCTCATCACTGCATCAGTGAAGAAGAAAAATCACTTATTTGCAAAATTTTATAACAAAAAACAAAGAAAAGAGTTTTTATATCTGTCTCAAAAAATGATAGAAATTTCATACAGTAGCTCACAAAAGTGAGTATACCCCTCACATTTTTGTAAATATTATTATTATTATTTATTATATCTTTTCATGTGACAACACTGAAGAAATGTCACTTTGCTACAATGTAAAGTAGTGAGTGTACAGCTTGTATAACAGTGTAAATTCGCTGTCCCCTCAAAATAACTCAACACACAGCCATTAATGTCTAAACCACTGCCAACAAGAGTGAGTACACCCCTAAGTAAAAAATGTCCATATTGGGCCCAATTAGCCATTTTCCCTCCCCCGGTGTCAGATGACTCATTAGTGTTACAAGGTCTCAGGTGTGAATGGGGAGCAGGTGTGTTACATTTGGTTTTATCGCTCTCACTCTCTCATACTGGTCACTGGAAGTTCAACATGGCACCTTATGGCAAAGAACTCTCTAAGGATCTGAAAAAAAAGAGTTGTTTCTCTACATAAAGATGGTCTAGGCTATAGGAAGGTTGCCAAGACCCTGAAACTGAGCTGGAGCACGTTAACCAAGACCATACAGTGGTTTAACAGGACAGGTTCCACTCAGAATAGGCCTCGCCATGGCCGACCAAAGAAGTTGAGTGCACATGCTCAGCGTCATATCCAGAGGTTGTCTTTGGAAAATAGACGCATGTAGGACTGCTGCCAGCATTGCTGCAGAGGTTGAAGGGGTGGGGTCAACCTGTCAGTGCTCAGACCATACGCCGCACACTGCATCAAATTGATCTGCATGGCTGTCATCCCAGAAGGAAGCCTCTTCTAAAGATGATTCACAAGAAAGCCCGCAGTTTGCTGAAGACAAGCAGACTAAGGACATAGATAGATAGAACTATGTCCTGTAGTCTGATGAGACCAAGATAAACTTATTTGGTTCAGATGGTTTCAAGGGTGTGTGACGGCAACCAGGTGAGGAGTACAAAGACAAGTGTGTCTTGCCTACAGTCAAGCATGGTGGTGGGAGTGTCATGGTCTAGGCTGCATGAGTGCTGCCGGCACTGGGGAGCTACAGTTAATTGAGGGAACCATGAATGCCAACATGTATTGTGACATAATGAAGCAGAGCATGATCCCTTCCCTTCAGAGACTGGGCCACAGGGCAGTATTCCAACATGATAACGACCCCAAACACACCTCCAAGATGACCACTGCCTTGCTAAAGAAGCTGAGGGTAAAGGTTATGGACTGGCCAAGCATGTCTCCAGACCTAAACCCTATTGAGAATCTGTGGGACATCCTCAAACGGAAGGTGGAGGAGCGCAAGGTCTCTAACATCCACCAGCTCTGTGATGTCATCATGGAGGAGTGGAAGAGGACTCCAGGGGAAACCTGTGAAGCTCTGGTGAACTTCGTGCCCAAGAGGGTTAAGGCAGTGCTGCAAAATAATGGAGGCCACACAAAATATTGTAACTTTTGGCCCAATTTTGGACATTTTCACTTAGGGGTGTAATCACTTTTGTTGCCAGCAGTTTAGACATTAATGGCTGTGTGTTGAGTTATTTTGAGGGGACAGCAAATTTCCACTATTATACAAGCTGTACACTCACTACTTTACATTGTAGCAAAGTGCCATTTCTTCAGTATTGTCAAAAGAAAAGATGTAATAAAATATATACAAAAATGTGAAGAGTGTACTCACTTTTGTGAGATATTGTATATGTACAGTGTTGCATGACCGCACAATTGTCATTCAAAGTACAACAGCAGTGAAAATTGGACTGATCAGAAAGGGGGCAGGCGAACGTGCCCAGTAGGCAAGTGGTTAAAGAAGAAGTGTGGGTTTGTAAAAAAAAAATCATATTCACTGTGCTGCATCTGTTCCATGTCAGTTCTAAGCCCAAGAACTGAGCTATCACATGACTGCTCATCACACAGTTCTGTCTGCTCAGAGCGGAGAGCAGTGACTGTCAATAACGCTCCTTGCTCTTCTCCTTTAGCGTTCACTCAAGAGCCGGGCTGGGGAGAGGGCAGGTACAGCTGGCTTTGGCTCTCAGCCACACACTGAGCGATGGAGCCAGCTGTCAATCAGGCAGTAGGGAGAATCCTGAATACTGTCAGGATCCTTTCCAAAGCTTGGAGCTGTTCTGCTTCTAGTAGGCAAAAGTAAGTGCACTCCTCTGACCCAAAAGAGATGTACACCAAAAAAGATTTGGCCATACTTATTTTTAAAGCCAGATTCAGGTATATATATAATAAATTAAAATGCATATTAATTTATTAAACGAGAAGGGCAGACTTTGAAAATATTGCATCTTTACCACGTTGGCTCGAAGACCGAGAACCGAGAGTTCACATGACTACTGGTTGCTCAGTTCTGTGCTCAGAGCAAAGGGCAATATCTGTCAGGCACTGCTCTCCGGTCTGTCCCTCCAGTGCTCACTGGAGCACCATGCAGAGAAGGGGGAAGAAGCAGTTGGCTTCAACTCTGAGAAGTGGATCCAACTGCTGATCAGGCAAAATTGTCAGGATACCCGTGATCATCTCACGGAGAGGAAGAACGGGGAAATGCTAATGTAAACAAGCATTTCCCCCTTCTGCCTAGTGACACTGATGCCCCGTACACACGATTGGACTATCCGACGGACCAGAGTCCGCCGGACAATCCGCCCGTGTGTGGGCTCCGGTTGTACTTTTTTTCCCCAAAAGTCTGGCGGACTTAGAAAGAAATTTTGTCTCAAAATGCACCCGTCTGTGCACTAGTCCACCAGACATTTGAAATGAATGGACTTGCCCACACACGGAGAAAAGTCTGTTCATTTTGAACACAGCTCCAGGTAGTCGAGACTAGTGAAGGAAGTCAATGTCGCCTCCTCCATCATCAAGATTGACACCTCGCTAGCCCCATCACCTGGTATGGACTTAAAGGGAAAGCCCTACGCTGAAATAACGGCACGGGGTCCCCCCCAAGTCCATATCAGACCCTTATCTGAGCACGCAGCCCGGCCGGTCAGGGAAAGGAGTGGGGACGAGCGAGCGCCCCCCCCCCCTCCTGAGCCATACCAGGCCACGTGCCCTCAACAACCCTGGCCATTGGTTGTCGGGGTCTGCGGGTGGGGGGCTTATCGGAATCTGGGAGCCCCCTTTAATAAGGGGCCCCCCAGATACCGGCCCCCCACTCTATGTGAATGAGTATGGGGTACAATGAACCCCTACCCATTCACCTGGGGAAATAAAGTGTAAATAAAAAAACAACACAAGTTTTTAAAATAATTTATTAGACAGCTCCAGTGGCCTTCCGTCTTGGGGGGTCTTTCTCGCTGGACTCCTCCACTATCTATCTGTCTAATAAATTATTTTAAAAACTTGTGTTGTGTTTTTTTATTTACACTTTTTTTCCCCAGGTGAATGGGTAGGGGTACATTGTACCCCATATTCATTCACATAGGGTGGGGGGCCAGTATCTGGGGGCCCCCTTATTAAAGGGGGCTACCAGATTCCGACAAGCCCCCTGCCCGCAGACCCCAACAACCAACGGTCAGGGTTGTCGGGTAGAGGCCCTTGTCCTCATCAACATGGGGACAAGGTGCTTTGGGGTGGGGGGCTGCAGGGCCTCCCTTCCCCAAAGCACCCCCCATGTTGAGGACATGCGGCCTGGTAAGGCTCAGGAGGGGGAGCGCTCGCTCATCCCCACCCCCTTTCCTGACCTGCCGGGGCAACGTGCTTGGATAAAGGTCTGATATGGACTTTGGGGGGGACCCCAGGCCGTTTTTTCGGCATAGGGCTTCCCCTTTAAGTCCATACCAGATGACGGGGCTAGTGATGTGTCAATCTCGCCGATGGAGGTGGCGACATTGACTTCCTTTGCTAGTCCCGTCTACCTGGAGCCTTTTCTCCATGTGTGGGCAAGTCTGTTCATTTCAAAAGTCCGTCGGATTGTCCGCCAGACCTAGTCCGCCGGAAAAGTTTGGTCATGTGTGGGCAGGTCCGCTCGTTCGGAAAGTCCGGCAGACCTCAGCTGCAAAGTCTGGCAGTTTGCCTGCCGGACCGATCGTGTGTACGCGGGCATGACAGTGATCACAGCTCCATGTAATCGGGAGCGGTGATCAGTGTCGTGTCACATATAGCCACTCCCCCCCACAGTTAGAATAACTCCCTAGGACACACTTAACACCTACAGTGCCACCTATTGGTTAACCCCTTCACTGCCAGTCACATTTACACAGTAATCAATGCATTTTTAATCACACTGATCGCTGCATAAATGTGAATGGTCCCAAAATAGCGCCAAAAGTGTCCGATCTGTCTGCCATAATGTTGCAGTCATGATAAAAATTGCTGATCACCGCCATTACTAGTAAAAAAAAAATTATTAATAAAAATGCCATAAAACTATCCCCTATTTTGTAGACGCTATAATTTTTGTGCAAACCAATCAATAAACGCTTATTGTGATTTTTTTTTTACCCAAAATAATGTAGAATACATATTGGCCTAAACTGACTTTTTTGGGGGATATTTTTATAGCAAAAAGTAAAAAATATTTTTTTTCAAAATTTACACAATTTTTTTGTTTATAGTGCAAAAAATAAAAACCGCAGAGGTGATCAAATACCACCAAAAGAAGACATCAATTTTGTTTGGGAGCCACGTCGCACGACCATGAAATTTCAGTTAAAGGGCTTAAGTGGTTAATAAACACAAAGCTGTCTCTTAGGCCCCTTTTACACAGTTGGACCGTTCAGGTCATTTTTTTAGGCGGACCTGAACAGACGCTCCATACAGGTCTATGGAGCAATGGAAGGTGACATGTCTGCTGACAACCGGCCCGCTCCTATCCGCTAAAGTGTGACGGATCGAAACCCTATTTTTCCATCTGTCTCGGATGAAAACGGACACTATGGTCCGTCTTCATCCGATCCCCCATAGAGGAGAGTGGTAATCTGACAGGTCGGTCCCTGTACCGTGTACAGAGACAGACCTGTCATCTGCCTGCTCAGTGGGGATCGACGGAGCGATCCCCCACTGAGCAAAGCAGAGCCCGTATACCTGCCTGGAATTCAGCTTTCAGAAACTATAAATCATTCTAAAATTGCACATGCTGATGGCCTGTATGGTAGTGATTACTCATCCGCTTCTCACAGCTTTAGAGAGTAAAACACATCTACCACAATATCTTGTATGACCTAACCACAAACCTATTTATACTTCACTATTTTCCATATTTTATTCTGGGTAAAGAAGTGTAAAAGTTCTATTACTTCCGCTATGTCTAGATAATGGTCTCTGTTTATTGCCGACAGACTTCTGCAGATCAAATCTCGTTAGTCATTTTGGAGATAAGCGTAAAACTGCTGCCTTAAAGTAGGTACACAGTATAAAAAAATTAGGCGAATGAGCGTCCGGTTTTCCTCGATGTTTCACAGCAAATCAGAACCAAGGATTGAAATAATGTATGGAAATTCTCTGATTTTTCTCGTACGAAAACAGTACGCATTAAACTAATTGTTAAAAAATACACTTGTGCCACCTATATAAAGATCTGCAGCTGCTGTCCCAAACCTTTAGGTTGTGCAATACAAATATACAATCCACAAGAGTATTCTCTGTGCATAAACAGTGCTTTCCTATGTAAATATTATCAGTGTAAACTACATATTAATCCAAAGCAAAAGAAAACAAATAAAATATGTGAAAAGTTCAAATAGTGATGATAATGTGCTTAATCTCAAGAAGGTTGAGCGACATCCGATGTTTCTGTTAGATTCATATCTAGTTTACACTGATAATACAGTTGTAATAAAAAAAAGTATGTGAACCCTTTTGGAATGATATGGATTTCTGCAGAAATTGGTCATACAATGTGATCTGATCTTCATATAAGTCACAACAATAGACAATCACAGTCTGCTTAAACTAATAACACACAAATAATTAAATGTCACCATGTTTTTTATTGAAAACACCATGTCCATCACAGTGCAGGTGGAAAAAGTATGTGAACCCCTAGACTAAAGAGATCTCCAAGAGCTAATTGGAGTGAGGTGTCAGCCAACTGAAGTCCAATCAATGAGATGAGATAGGAGGTGTTGTTTACAGCTGTCCTGCCCTATAAAAAACACACACACCAGTTCTGAGTTTGCTTTTCACAAGAAGCATTGCCTGATGTGATTGATGCCTCGCACATAAAAGCTCTCAGAAGACCTACGATTGAGAATTGTTGACTTGCATAAAGCTAGAAGGTTATAAAAGTATCTCCAAAAGCCTTGCTGTTCATCAGTCCACGGTAAGACAAATTGTCTATAAATGGAGAAAGTTCAGCACTGCTGCTACTCTCCCTAGACGTGGGTTTCCTGTAAAGATGACTGCAAGAGCACAGTGCTGACTGGTCAATGAGGTGAAGAAGAATTCTAGAGTGTCAGCTAAAGACTTACAAATGTCTCTGGCATGTGCTAACTTCCCTGTTAGCGAATCGACGATACGTAAAACACTAAACAAGAATGGATTTCATGGGAGGATACCACAGAGGAAGCCACTGCTGTCCAAAAAAAACATTGCTGCACATTTACATTTTGCACAAGAGCACCTGGATGTTCCACAGCAGTACTGGCAAAATATTCTGTGGACAGATGAAACCAAAGTTGAGTTGTTTGGAAGAAACACACAACACTGTATGGAGAAAAAGAGGCACAGCACACCAACAGCAAAACCTCATCCTAACTGTGAAGTATGGTGGTGGGGGAATCATGGTTTGGGGTTGCTTTGCTGTGTCAGGGCCTGGACGGATTGCTATCATTGAAGGAAAAATTAATTCCCAAGTTTATCAAGATATTTTGCATGAGAACTTAAGGCTATCTGTCCACCAGCTGAAGCTCTACAGAAGATGGATGTTGCAACAGGACAACGACCCAAAGCATAGAAGTAAATCAACAACAGAATGGATTAAACCGAAGAAAATACGCCTTCTGGAGTGGCCCAGTCAGATTCCTGACCTCAACCCAATTGAGATGCTGTGGCATGACCTCAAGAAAGTGATTCACACCAGACATCCCAAGAATATTGCTGAACTGAAACAGTTCTGTAAAGAGGAATGGTCAAGAATTACTCCTGACAATTGTGCACATCTGATCTGCAACTACAGGAAACGTTTGGTTGAAGTTATTGTTGCCAAAGGAGGTTCAACCAGTTATTAAATCCAAGGGTTCACATACTTATTCCACATACACTGTGAATGTTTACATGGTCTGTTCAATAAAAACATGGTGACATTTTCTTATTTGTGTGTTATTAGTTTAGGCAGACTGTGATTGTCTATTGTTGTGACTTATATGAAGATCAGATCACATTTTATGACCAATTTGTGCAGAAATCCATATCATTCCAAAAGGTTCACATATTTTTTATTGCAACTGTATTTACATAGGCAAGCGCTGTTTATGCACAGAGAATACTCTTGTGGATTGTTCTGGGTCTTGAAAAAGTATTCATACCCCTTGAAATTTTCCACATTTTGTAATGTTACAACTAAAAACCTAAATGTATTTCACTGGGATTTTATGTGATAGAAAGTGGCACATAATTGTGAAGTGGAAGAAAAATTATAAATGCTTTTCAAAATGTTACAAATAAATATGTGAAAAGTGCTGTGTGTATTTGTATTCAGCTCAATTCTTTGTAGAACTACCTTCAATTACAGCCGCACGTCTTTTTGAGGATGTCTCTACCATTTTTTGCACAACTAGAGTGAAATTTTTGCCCATTCTTCTTTGCAAAAAAGCTCAAGCTCTATCAGATTGGATGGCGAGCATCTGTGAACAGCAATTGTCAAGTCTTGCCCCTGATTCTCAATTGGATTTAGGTCTGGACTTTAACTGGGCCATTCTAACACATGAATATGCTTTGACCCAACCATTCCATTGTAGCACTGGCTGTATGTTTAGGGTTGTTGTCCTGCTGGAAGGTGAACCTCCCCCCCAGTCTCCCGTCTTTTGCAGACTCTAACAGGGTTCCTTCTAAGATTGCCCTGTATTTGGCTCCATCCATCTTCCCATCAACTCTGACCAGCTTCCCTGTCCTTACTGAAGAAAAGCATCCCCACAACATAATGCTGCCACCACCATGTTTCATGGTGGGGATGGTGTGTTCAGGGTGATGTAGAGTGTTAGTTTTCCGCCACACATAGCATTTTCCTTTTAGGTCAAAAAGTTTGATTTGCTCTCACCTGACCAGAGCACCTTCTTCCACAGGTTTTCTGTGTCTCCCACATGGCTTCTCACAAACTGCAAACTAGACTTCTTATGGCTTTCTTTGAACAATGGCTTTCTTCTTGACACTCTTCCATAAAGGCCAGATTTGTGGCGTGCATGACTAATAGTTGTTCTGTGGATGGATTTTCCCACCTGAGCTGTGGATCTCTGCAGCTCCTCCAGAATTACCGTGCGCCTCTGCTTCTCTGATTAATGCTTACCTTGATAGTAAAAATATATTGAAAATGTATTGCACTTTGATAATATACAACAAAATGAACATGGGGATATACGCAACAAACATAAATATTGGGAACAAAAATGGAAACCAGCTGCAAGGAAAAGCCCAAAACGTCCAACGTGTTTCGAAAAACAAAATGCAGATCTTCTTCAGGGACAGAGGGATTGTGGGTTCAAGATCGGGGGCTTATATCCCAAATGTTGATACTCCACCCATAAAGATGAAGAACATAGCTCAAAAATAAAAAGAAAGCGGTGGGCTCGGCCTGACGCCGGAGCTGAATGAAGGCGTGAGCCCAGAGCTCCATGCGAGCGGAGACTAGATCTGCAGCAAGCAACACAACCAAGCAGCCTTCCAGCCCGAACAGATGGTGGGATAGCTTACACAGCCTGGGGCCATGTCGGGGAAGCGTCGGCCGCAGCGCTTAACAGACTTTTACCCACTGAGCAGCAGAGGGGAGGACCAAGATGGTGCCGAGGCCTACTCGACACAGAAGGCTGCATCCAAGCAAAAGACAGCGGAAAAAGGTACCAGCTCTATAAATAGCGATCCCTCCAATGAGAAATCCCCCTCTCCCTCTACCCCATCCTCTCACAGCCCTGATAAAGCCAGGCCTAGGCTGGATGAGGACGGATTGAGCCCGGCTATAAGTCCAGCCTCTGACTCTGGAGAGGACACGAGGGACTTGCCGGAGTTGTTTGCAACTTATCCTATGCAAAATGAACCTGTACTAGATACAGTTTTAAAAGACATGTTGCTCTCATTACGAAGCATGTTGCAATCAGATTTGGCCACCTGTATACACCAGTTCAATAGTGATATACAAGACCTGGGCAACAGAGTGGACCATATTGAGGCAAAAATGGAGGAATATGCTGCTACCATAAACGACTTAGTAGATGCCCATGATGAGAGGAAGACGGACATTGACTGGCTTAAGGCAAAAATGGCGGACATTGAGGACAGGTCTAGTCGGATCAACTTAAAGATTAGAAGAATTCCGGAATCGGTACAGCAGTCAGACCTGTCCCTCTATGTCACCACCATGTTTAAAGCACTGATTCAAGATCTTAGCGATCTGGATGTCACGATCGATAGGATACATCGCTTGCCAAAGCCATATCACATATCAGAGCAAGCACCTAGAGATGTGCTACTCAGGTTGCACTTTTTCCATATTAAAGAGCAACTTATGGCGATCATGAGGAAGCAAGAAGCAATTCCGTCACAATACCATCAACTACAGTTTTTCAGTGATCTGTTGCAATACACTTTACAAAAGAGGAAAAGCCTCAACACTGTGACAAAGATTTTACACAACCATAAGATCGTTTACCGATGGGGTTACCCCACTAAACTTTCTATTACGAAGGACAATCGTTCTTTCACCGTAATGTCTTTGGATAAAGGCATCGATTTACTTTGAGAATGGGGCATCCTACCAGACGAAGAAGGCGACAAGATGACCACCAGCACCCCTCACAGAGTGGAACAAGCATGGAAACAGGTCACCGCCAAAAATGCCAAATCTTACAATTAGAGGAAGGCTGTACGGATTCTTGACCCTTTGTCCCTGAACAGAGCTAATTTTATTCCAGGACCGAACTAACTCTCCAATTACACGTTGCAGCATAGTGCTGTCTTTGGAAGGTTTTGACACCTCTTAAATGTTGGACAAACATGAGGTGAAGAAAGCCCACCCCATGCGCTGTAGTTTGTTTTGTTTGTTTTCTGTTTTTCTTTTTTTGAACTATATCCATATAGATCCTGCCTACCTTGTGGATGTGGACAATGATAGAAGACACAACAGACTCCGAACAAAGAATGGAAAATTTCGAACTGCAATAAGCAGACTATGTCAACCTATGCCTACTTCTGTGAGTACTAACATACCAAGATATCCCAAATCTTATAAATCTTAACCAGAACTATCCGAACACATATACTGACACTCAAATATGCCACTTAATATAATCTCAATTAACACTAAGGGGCTAAACCACCACGCGAGGTCCCTGTGGAGAGAAGCACTCTTGTACCATAGCGATATTGTGTGCGTGCAAGAAACTCACTTTTGTAAACAGACACCTCCAAGATACATGCATCGGAGTTTCCCTTATGTCTTTACCACTAATGCAGATACCAAGACAAAAGGTGTCTTAATAGCAATCTGGGACACAGTGGCCTTTACATTACTTGAGCAGATCCAAGACCCTCTGGGTAGAGTTATAATATACTGTTATGCAAATTGAATTCTATTGTTTATACCTTAACGAATGTTTATTCTCCTAATAGACGACAGGTACATTTCTTTAACAAGATGATAAACAAGGTTGAAGCATGCAAAAAGGGGAAGTTAATTATGTGGGGATTTTAATATTACTCCAGATCCTCTGATGGACTTGACTACCAACACTACTAGATGTAGATCTCTGTTATAGTCCATCTATAGACAGAACTTTTATCATGCCTAGCGATGTATGCATGGAGTTTACACCAGAATTAATCTTTTTCTGGGAGACCAGCAGGTACTCTTACAGACTGTATCAACTGGTGTAAACTCAATAACATGGTCTGATCATGCATCGATAACTCTGTTTATAGCAGACTCTTCCACCCTGGAAACAAAACCGGTTTGGAGTCTCAATACGTTTTTATAGCAACAGCCAATTTAAAAAAAAAAGATCAAGACCCACTTGTAAAATTTTCTAGCAGATAATGAAGGTTCAGTGTCTAACCCTTTTGTATTGTGGAACGCACAAAAAGCGTATATGGGAGGTATCCTTATACAACTGGGAGCTGGGGTTAAGAGGCAGAGGCAGCAGAGATTTAATGAGCTGGTTAAAACAATTGCAGACTTAGAAAACCAGAATAAACACAAATTCTCCCTATCCATTTCCCAGAAATTAACAACACTAAGATCTGACCTCCGACTGCATTTACTTGAAAACTTTGAAAAAACAACCAAGAGAATTAAGATGAATTATTATACCACAGGTAACAAAGAAGGAAAGCTTTTAGCACAGACCCTTAAAGGACATAGATATAAACATAAAATATAATACATAATCCATCCCAAATCCCATATATTAGGCCTAAGAGTTGATAGTCCCACTAGCAGGAAAGGTAAAGCACAATTTCCCTATATATGAATTACAGAAGGAATTAAATATTTGGGAATTATTCTAACAGAGAGAACAGAACACCTGATAAGAGCCAATTATACTCCGTTCTTAGGTAAGCTTGCCTTGAAACTCCAGGGAATACATAGGATGGAGACAACTTGGTCTGGTCGAATAGCGGCCTTTAAAATAATGTTGCTACCCCAGTTTATTTATCTATTTAGAACCTTACCCATATCAGTACCAAGAAGCTTTTTCCAAGTAGGACAACAAATGATAAATTAATCTGGCAGGGGAAAAAAGCTAGGTGTGCTTTCCAAAAAAGTCAGCGGGAGGGGTGGGTCATATACTCCTCAAAGATTACCATACAGCAGCGATTTTGGCCCAGCTAAAATACTGGTTTCCAGGAAATCATAGTCCAAGATGACGAGAGCTAGAGTCCTGCCAATCCCCCAATTTTAACCACTTTCAGACCGGACCATTTTGCTGGTAAATGACCAGAGGTCTTTTTACACTTTGGCACTGCGCTGCTTTAACTGGTAATTGCGCGGTCATGCAATGTTGTACCCAAACAAAATTTGCGTCCTTTTCTTCCCACAAATAGAGCTTTCTTTTGATGGTATTTGATTGCCTCTGCGATTTTTATTTTTTGCGATATAAACGTAAAAAGACCGCAAATTTTGAAAAAAAATGATATTTTCTACTTTTTGTTATTAGAAAAATCCAATAAACTCAATTTTAGTCATACATTTAGGACAAAATGTATTCAGCCACATGTCTTTGGTAAAAAAAAAGTCAATAATTGTATATTTATTGGTTTGCGCAAAAGTTGTCACATCTACAAACTAAGGTACGTTTTCTGGAATTTACGCAGCTTTTAGTTTACGACTGCCTATCTCATTTCTTGAGGTGCTAAAATGACAGGGCAGTACAAAACCCCCCCAAATGACCCCATTTTGGAAAGTAGACCCCCTAAGGAAATTGATAAGAGGCATGTTGAGCCCATTGAATATTTTATTTTTTTGCCTCAAGCGATTGAATAATGACAAAAAAAAAATTTTTTTTTTTTTTTTACACAAAGTTGTCACTAAATGATATATTGCTCACACATGCTATGGGCGTATGTGAAATGACACCCCAAAATAAATTCTGCTGCTTCTCCTGAGTACGGGGATACCACATATGTGGGACTTTTTGGGAGCCTAGCCGCGTACAGGGCCCCGAAAACCAAGCACCGCCTTCAGGCTTTCTAAGGGCGTCAATTTTTGATTTCACGCCTCACTACCTATTACAGTTTTGAAGGCCATAAAATGCCAAGATGGCACAAAACCCCCACAAATGACCCCATTTTAGAAAGTAGACACCCCAAGCTATTTGCTGAGAGGCATGTTGAGTCCATGGAATATTTTATATTTTGCCACAAGTTGCGGGAAAATTACAAACTTTTTTTTTTTTTTTTTTTTTTTCACAAAGTTGTCACTAAATGATATATTGCTCATGCATGCCATGGGCATATGTGAAATGACACCCCAAAATAAATTCTGCTGCTTCTCCTGAGTACGGGGATACCACATATGTGGGACTTTTTGGGAGCCTAGCCGCGTACGGGGCCCCGAAAACCAAGCACCGCCTTCAGGCTTTCTAAGGGCGTAATTTTTTGAGTTCACTTCTCACTACCTATTACAGTTTTGAAGGCCATAAAATGCCAAGATGGCACAAAACCCCCACAAATGACCCCATTTTAGAAAGTAGACACCCCAAGCTATTTGCTGAGAGGCATGTTGAGTCCATGGAATATTTTATATTTTGCCACAAGTTGCGGGAAAATTACAAACTTTTTTTTTTTTTCACAAAGTTGTCACTAAATGATATATTGCTCACGCATGCCATGGGCATATGTGAAATGACACCCCAAAATAAATTCTGCTGCTTCTCCTGAGTACGGGGATACCACATATGTGGGACTTTTTGGGAGCCTAGCCGCGTACGGGGCCCCAAAAACCAAGCACCGCCTTCAGGCTTTCTAAGGGCGTTACAGTTTTGAAGGCCATAAAATGCCAAGATGGCACAAACCCCCCCCCCCCAAATGACCCCATTTTAGAAAGTAGACACCCCTAAATTTAGGGGTACACTAGTGAGACTAGGTAATAAATGGCGGGTGCCCTGAAACTATAAAAAAATAACTAACCAACCAGCGTCACCTGTAACAGTTATATGGTGATCACTGGTGAAAGGGTTAACTAGGGGGCAATCAGGGGGCTTTATGCGGTAGTATATGGGGGTCCCTGGCGCTATAAAAAGCTGCGGCGAACCTAAATACCTACCTGCCTAACTAGCGTCACCTGTGACACTAATACAGCGATCAGAAAAACGATCGCTTATTAGGCTGGGTTCACACTGGAGCGATGCGGGAACGCCACGAATGCGCGGCGGGTTCCCGCATCGCATGCCTCCCGGCGGCAGTTCACACTGCCCTATGCGAACTGCTGGGAGTGTCAGTGAAATGTTAATGACACCCCCAGATCAGTTCGCATATCGCAGTGCGATCTGCAAACTTGGATCGCATGGTGTGAACACCCATGCGATCCGATTCTGCTGCGGACCAAAAAAAGGGTCCCGTGCGAGTTTGCGGCGGGTGCGACACGAATTCAGCCATACTATCTGTATAGCTGAACTCGAATCGCACAGAGATCGGATGTGATTTGCACTGCAGTGCGGTGCGAATCACATCCGTTCTCATAAACCGCTGCAATGTGAACCCAGCCTTAGTGACACTGGCGACGGGGGGTGATCACGGGGTTAAACCTTTATTGGGGGGGTTAGGGGGGTACCTTAGAACTAAAGGGGGCTAACCCTAACTGCCCTAACAGTTATTAGTCACAAATGACACCTGCCGGGTGATCAGGGGGTTAAACCTTTATTAGGTAATAAATGGCGGGTGCCCTGAAACTATAAAAAAATAACTAACCAACCAGCGTCACCTGTAACAGTTATATGGTGATCACTGGTGAAAGGGTTAACTAGGGGGCAATCAGGGGGCTTTATGCGGTAGTATATGGGGGTCCCTAGCGCTATAAAAAGCTGCGGCGAACCTAAATACCTACCTGCCTAACTAGCGTCACCTGTGACACTAATACGGCGATCAGAAAAATGATCGCTTATTAGGCTGGGTTCACACTGGAGCGATGCGGAAACGCCGCGAATCCGCGGCGGGTTCCCGCATCGCATGCCTCCCGGCGGCAGTTCACACTGCCCTATGCGAACTGCTGGGAGTGTCAGTGAAATGTTACTGACACCCCCAGATCAGTTCGCATATCGCAGTGCGATCTGCAAACTCGGATCGCATGGTGTGAACACCCATGCGATCCGATTCTGCTGCGGGCCAAAAAAAGGGTCCCGTGCGAATTTGCGGCGGGTGCGGCGGGTGTGGCGGGTGCGGCGGGTGCGGCGAATGGCTGAACTCGAATCGCACAGAGATCGGATGTGATTTGCACTGCAGTGCGGTGCGAATCACATTCGTTCTCATAAACCGCTGCAATGTGAACCCAGCCTTAGTGACACTGGCGACGGGGGGTGATCACGGGGTTAAACCTTTATTGGGGGGGTTAGGGGGGTACATTAGAACTAAAGGGGGCTAACCCTAACTGCCCTAACAGTTATTACAGTCACAAATGACACCAATGCAAAAAAAAAAAAAAAAAAAAAAAAATTACATTGGTGTCACTGTGACTGGGGGGCAGGGGTAATTGGGGGGGTGATCGGGGGGTAAAGGGGGGGTGTGAGTGTGCCTGGCATGTTCTACTGTGTGTGGGATGTGTTGGTGCAACTCACTGATCCGCTCTCCTCCGTGTCGGAACGAAAAATACCGACACGGAGGAGAGAATACATCACTTCCTCTCCTGTGTTTACATTACAGGAGAGGAAGTGATGTCACCGGGGATTTCCATTCGTCGGGAGCGATCGCGAGGGGGTGGCCATGAATGAATGGCCGTCCCCTCGTCCGGGATCGCTCCCGAACGAAAACCGACCGCCGCAGGCACCGGGCGGGGGCCCGATCGGGCCCCCGACCCGCGGGAGGCAAAGGACGTACATATATGTGCTTATGCCTGCCCGTGCCATTCTGATGACGTACATCGGCGTGAGGCGGTCGGCAAGTGGTTAAGCTGTATGACTTATTATTGGCTAGCAGATCTATGAAACACTTTCCACCAAACCTGTCACCCACTATGGTAGTTTCGCTCCAGCTGTGGAAGTTACTTATTAATACCTCTATATCCAACACCAACTCTAAGATTATTCAACACCCTATTACGAGCTTACAATTACTGAACCAAAATCTACACATCAAACATTGGGAATCCAAGGGTATAACTACTGTTGAGGACATTAAAACTGGTCCCACTCAAACCTTTCGGGCACTTCATTACACATGCCCGTAATCTAAATAATCTAAAACCTAAAGAACACTATGCCAACACTCAAATCTGACATCTGCTATCCTCTACAACAGACATATCCACTACTATACCTTGGCAGATGTACCTATACTTCCACAATCTTAATACCTCCATCAAGAGCATTTCCCTGTTCTATGGCTCTCTCCATCAAAAGAATGTCTTTATAAAAAGTCCCTCAATGAGAACATGGGAAATAGATTTGCAGGCCTCTTGGACTCCTGAGCAATGGAAACATGCCATTTCCTCTGTTTATAGTGCCACAAAAAGTGACAATTTATGGGAACTGTACCAGAAAATCCTATTACGATGGTATTTAACTTCCACAAGATCGGTTGGGTTTGACCCATGTAAGTCACCAGTTTGTTGGAGACAATGTGGTCAAAGAGGCTCCTTGTTGCATATCCTATGGGCTTGCCCAAAATTGAGGGGGTATTGGTCAGGGACTCTTAAGCTTCTGCATCATATCTCTGGAATACGAATACCACACAAACCGAGTTTTGCAATTTTGTCTCTGGGGATAGATGACATTCCTCATTCTCATAGAACTATCATATCTCAAATCCTCCTTATGCCGCGTACACACGATCAAACAAGCGGGTACAAAAGTCCGGCGGACAATCCCCCCCGTGTGTAGGCTCTGGCATACTTTTTTGACCCGAAAGTACGGCAGACTTAGAAAGTACTTTTGCACTCCAATCTTCCCGCCGGACTCGCATTTCGGCGGACAATCCGGCCGTGTGTGTGCCAGTCCGCCGTACTTTTGAAATTAACGGACTTTTCTCGCCCGGAGAAAAGTCTGCTCATTTCGAGCAGGTCTTCAGGTAGGCGGGGGCCCGCGAAGGAGACGCCGCTGGCCCCGCTACCTGGTATGGACTTAAAGGGGAACTGGCGTGGGGTTGAAATTGGCGTGGGGGTCCCCCCTAAGTCCACAACAGACCCTTGTCCAAGCACGCTACCCGGCCAGCCAGGAAAGGAGGGGCGAGCGAGCGCCCTCCCCCCTCCTGAGCCGTACCAGGCCACATGCCCTCAACATGGGGGGTGCCTTGGGGAAGTGGGGGCCGCGCGGCCCCCCCACCCCAAAGCACCTTGTCCCCATGTTGATGAGGACAAGGGCCTCTTCCCGACAACCCTGGCCGTTGGTTGTCGGGGTCTGCGGGCGAGGGGCTTATCGGAATCCGGGAGCCCCCTTTAATAAGGGGGCCCCCCACACTATGTGAATGAGTATGGGGTACAATGTACCCATTCATCTGTAAAATAAAGTACAGAAAAAAACACAACACACAAGATAAAATAATTTATTGCACAGCTCCGGGGGTCTTCCGTCTTCGGGGGTCTTCTCGCCGGACTCCTCCGCTATCTTCTTGTAGCTCTTTTGCTAGCGGAGGAGCCCGGCATTCTTCTTCGTCGCCGCGGCCTCTTCTTCTGACTTCGGGGGTCTTGTCCCCCTCTTTGGTTCTTCTGCCGGGCCACCGCGCCTTCTTCTAGCTCTTCTGTCGCCGCCGCCCCCGCCTTCCGTTCTTCTTCTCCTTCTTCTCCTGGAGATGTTGACTCGAAGCTCTCTCCAGCTGCAATGCCAGGGACGCGCTGCGCGGTGACTTATATAGGGACAAGGGGCGGGGTCATCGGTTGATGTCACATGGGTTGATGTCACATGCTGACCCCGCCCCCTTACGATGTCACAGTCCCGGAGGATGCTGGGACTGTCGCCATGTGACATCAACCCATGTGACATCAACCGATGACCCCGCCCCTTGTCCCTATATAAGTCACCGCGCAGCGCGTCCCTGGCATTGCGGCCGGAGAGAGCTTCAAGTCAACATCTCCAGGAGAAGAAGGAGAAGAAGAAGAAGAACGGAAGGCGGCGGCGGCGGCAACAGAAGACCGGGCCACCGCCTGTAAAAGAGCTAGAAGAAGGCGCGGTGGCCCGGCAGAAGAACCGAAGAGGGGGACAAGACCCCCGAAGTCGGAAGAAGAGGCCACGGCGACGAAGAAGAATTCCGGGCTCCTCCGCTAGCAAAAGAGCTACAAGAAGATAGCGGAGGAGTCCGGCGAGAAGACCCCCGAAGACGGAAGACCCCCGGAGCTGTGCAATAAACTATTTTATCTTGTGTGTTGTGTTTTTTTGTACTTTATTTTACAGGTGAATGGGTAGGGGTACATTGTACCCCATTGTACCCCATACTCATTCACATAGGGTGGGGGGCCGGTTATCCGGGGGCCCCCTTATTAATGCGATGCATAGTAGTCCATTATACTTTGTCTTTGCAGGAAATGAAAGAGGAAGTAAACCCATCAAATCTTTTTATTTCCTTCAACAGCCCAACCTGTCCAGCAAGAGTTCAAGTTAGAGGGTTGAGACAAACCAATATCCACTGACTTTGGTGCTTACAATAATCAGCTTTTATTCATTTTGGTGAAAACCTTGATCCGAAAAAGATAAAAACCTGTACCTGTAACTTCTATAGTGTGACACAATGACAATCACTCATTGGTCAGCACAGTTACATGTCCTTGCTGACCTGATGCTTATTCTACCCATTAGGTATCTTAGAAGAAAGAATCACTGACTAATGAGCTCTTGAGTCGAACATGAGTTTGACTCGAACATCGGGTGTTTGCCCGTTAATCAAAAACAAACACTATGGGGCGTTCTTGGCAAATTCGAGGGCCGCAGGGTGCCTTTGGCCAATTATGGTTCACTATATAAGGCTGCCTGCACCACAGGCCCATGTAGTGTGCTGTTGACGTGGCCGGATAGAGAGTATGATTTAGATTGCACAGGCAGGTAGGTTCTTCAGTTAGCTGCAGTGTATTTAATATATATATACTGCATCCAGTGTAACCAAGCCTATATCTGACTGCAGGCCATTCCTGGTGTACTTTTTCTAATATACTTCAGGTGATATACACAGTATTGTACACCCATAGTGCAGTTGCTACTACTTTTCTGGTGGTGTAAACAGTACATAATACATACAGTGCACCCATTGTTGCTATTAGACTTCTGGTGGTGTACACAACACTGTGCACCCCAAGTGCAGTTGCTACTACTTATCTGGTGGTGTACACAGTACACAATACAGTGCAGCCATAGTTGTTATTACACTTCTGTTGGTGTACACAGTACCGTGCACCCATAGTGCAGTTGCTATTACACTTCTGTTGGTGTACACAGTACACAATACAGTGCACTCATAGTTGTTATTGCACTTCTGTTGGTGTACACAATACCGTGCACCCCTAGTGCAGTTGCTACTACTTTTCTGGTGGTGTACACAGTACTAGACACGTGCATTCGTTTTCGTCCGAATGCATTTTCGTCCGAATTTCAGCTATTTTCGTTTTCGTTTTGACAAACGATAACGAAAGCACAAAATCCGAAAAACGAAAGATCCGACATAAATAAATGCTTTATTTTCGTTTTCATTGTTACAACAGTTCGATATAGAATAGGAGATTCGACATGACTCTGACAACAATCTGTGTCTATAGAACCTGTGTTCGAATGTGCCTAACCTTACCTCTATTAGTCCAAGATTATATAGAGAAAATATTCGACAGAGAAAAAAGATTTGACAGAGAGAAAAGATTCTGCAAGATACTGTCCTAAAAAGTGTTTGGGGACCCGGGTCCTGCCCCAGGGGACATGTATCAATGCAAAAAAAAGTTTTAAAAACGGCAGTTTTTTCGGGAGCAGTGATTTTAATAATGATTAAAGTGAAACAATAAAAGTGTAATATTCCTTTAAATTTCGTAGGGGGGGGGGTTGTCTATAGTATGCCTGTGAAGGGGCGCATGTTTCCCGTGCTTAGAATTGTCCCTGCACAAAGTGTCATTTATGCAGGAAAAAAAGTCCTTTAAAATCACTTGCAGCTATAATGAATTGTCGGCTCCCGTAATACAGAGAACACTCATTGAAAGTCATTGATAAAAAAATAAATAAATAAATAATAAAAAAAGCGTGGGGGTCCCCCAAATTCAATTACCAGGCCCTTCAGGTCTGGTATGGATATTAAGGGGAACCCTGCCTCAAATTTAAGAAAAAATTTGACGTGGGGTTCCCCCTAAATATCCATAACCAGACCCTTCAGGTCTGGTATGGATATTAAGGGGAACCCCGCGTCAAATTTAAAAAAAAATTGACGTGGGGTTCCCCCTAAAAATCCATACCAGACCCTTTATCCGAGCACGCAACCTGGCAGGCCGCAGGAAAAGAGGGGGGGACGAGAGAGCGCCCCCCCCTCCCTCCTGAACCGTACCAGGCCACATGCCCTCAACATTGGGAGGATGCTTTGGGGGTCTGTGACCCCTCAAAGCACCTTGTCCCCATGTTGATGAAGACAAGGGCCTCATCCCCACAACCCTGGCCGGTGGTTGTGGAGGTCTGCGGGCGGGGGGCTTATCAGAATCTGGAAGCCCCCTTTAACAAGGGGACCCCCAGATCCCGGCCCCCCCCCCTGTTTGAAATGGTAAGGGGGTACAAAAGTACCCCTACCATTTCACAAAGAAAGTGTAAAAAATGGTTAAATAAAACAAACACACTTTTTAAAAATTCCTTTATTAAAAATAAAAAAATAAAAAAAAGATTCCAGCGGCGGTAATCCACTCTTGCTATCCAGCGACGGACGGTCATCTCTCCAGCGATGTCTCATGTCATCCAGCGCAGCGAATCCTCCGTCCTTCTTCTGTCTCCGTGGAGGAGACACTGCAAGGATTCCGGCGGCTGACGTTTCTAATATACGGAGGGCGGGGCCACCCGTCACCTGACCCCGCCCCCCTCTGACGCAAGGGGAAACCCGGGGTTCCCTGTGACGTAGGGGTGACCCGCACCCCTCTGATGTAACACAGGCAGGTTTCCGTTACATCAGAGGGGGGCGGGGTCACCCCTACGTCACGGGGAACCCCGGGTTTTCCCTTGCGTCAGAGGGGGGCGGGGTCAGGTGACGGGTGGCCCCGTCCTCCGTATATAAGAAACGTCATCCGCCGGAATCCTTGCAGTGTCTCCTCCATGGAGACAGAAGGATGGATCGCTGCGCTGGAGGAGATGAGACATCGCTGGAGAGATGACCGTCCGTCGCTGGATAGCAAGAGTGGATTACCGCCGCTGGAATCTTTTTTTTATTTTTTTATTTTTAATAAAGGAATTTTTCAAAAGTGTGTTTGTTTTATTTAACCATTTTTTACACTTTCTTTGTGAAATGGTAGGGGTACTTTTGTACCCCCTTACCATTTCAAACAGGGGGGGGGGCCGGGATCTGGGGGTCCCCTTGTTAAAGGGGGCTTCCAGATTCTGATAAGCCCCCCACCCGCAGACCTCCACAACCACCGGCCAGGGTTGTGGGGATGAGGCCCTTGTCTTCATCAACATGGGGACAAGGTGCTTTGAGGGGTCACAGACCCCCAAAGCATCCTCCCAATGTTGAGGGCATGTGGCCTGGTACGGTTCAGGAGGGAGGGGGGGCCGCTCTCTCGTCCCCCCCTCTTTTCCTGCGGCCTGCCAGGTTGCGTGCTCGGATAAAGGGTCTGGTATGGATTTTTAGGGGGAACCCCACGTCAATTTTTTTTTAAATTTGACGCGGGGTTCCCCTTAATATCCATACCAGACCTGAAGGGTCTGGTTATGGATATTTAGGGGGAACCCCACGTCAAATTTTTTCTTAAATTTGAGGCAGGGTTCCCCTTAATATCCATACCAGACCTGAAGGGCCTGGTAATTGAATTTGGGGGACCCCCACGCTTTTTTTATTATTTATTTATTTATTTTTTTATCAATGACTTTCAATGAGTGTTCTCTGTATTACGGGAGCCGACAATTCATTATAGCTGCGAGTGATTTTAAAGGACTTTTTTTCCTGCATAAATGACACTTTGTGCAGGGACAATTCTAAGCACGGGAAACATGCGCCCCTTCACAGGCATACTATAGACAACCCCCCCCCCTACGAAATTTAAAGGAATATTACACTTTTATTGTTTCACTTTAATCATTATTAAAATCACTGCTCCCGAAAAAACGGCCGTTTTTAAAACTTTTTTTTGCATTGATCCATGTCCCCTGGGGCAGGACCCAGGTCCCCAAACACTTTTTAGGACAGTAACTTGCAAATTAGCCTTTAAAATGAGCACTTTAGATTTTGAACGTTGGAGTCCCATAGACTTTAATAGGGTTCTAAAGTATGCTATATACTAGCTCCGTCGAATCTTCTTTATACATTCGACAGACACCATAAGCCTTCAAAGACAGATTCGACCGTGATTCATGTGGATTTTCGGACGAATGCAATTTTTGAACGAAAAACGAAATAAATAAAAACGAATTTCGGGAGTAACTAAATAAATTAAGTTTTCAGACGAAAACGAAATTCCGAAACGAAATATTTTACTCTGCACATGTCTACACAGTACACAATACAGTGCACCCATAGTTGTTATTACACTTCTGGTGGTGTATACAGTACCATGCACCCATAGTGCAGTTTCTACTACTTTTCTGGTGGTGTACACAGTACACAATACAGTGTAGTGTGAATTTGCTAAATAAAATTTACAGATTATCCAAAAGGCCACCAAGGAGAGGCTCACAGTCCTTCCCTAGCCCCACCATCATGCACGGAGGAGTCCCCCAAGCTATTCTACCACAGTGTTCGGGTACATGCTGCAGGAGGATGCGCAGCAATTTGAAGGCTCCGATGATGGTACCCAGGTTGAGGAAGGGAGTAACGTGAGCCTCGAGAGAGGGGGTGCTCAAGAAGGGCAAGAAACTGGCAGTCATGTTCCCTCAGCTGCAGCATACTGCCAAGTTTGCTCCAGTGGTGAGGAGGGAGGGGATGATGAGGTCACTGACTCTACTTGGGTGCCTGATAGAAGAGAGGAGGAGGCACATCTCTAACTAGACATACTGCCCTCCAGGGGGCAACTTAAGGGCAGCCACCCTATTGCATCATAACGCAGAGCTAAGCAGGTGCAGGGCGTTGCTGATTCCCCGCATATTTTGAAAAGTTATTTGGTGTGGGCCTTTTTAGACACGTGTGCAGCAGACCGCACCGTTGCTGTTTGCAACTTATGTCTGAAGCGTATCAAGCGTGGCCAAAACAGCAGCCTCTTGGGCACCACATGCTTGACCAGACATATGATGACCTCCCATGCAGTCTGTTGGCAACAGCACTTGAAAGACCCACATCAAAGAACAAGGCGGACCTTTCCTTGCTCCTCATCAGCTGGGATCTCCAACCCCACAATACCTTTAGGACAGCACAGTGGTGTAGTGGTTAGCACTCTCGCCTAGCAGTAAAAAGGGTCACTGGTTCAAATCCCATCCATGGCACTACCTGCCTGGAGTTTGCATGTTATCCCTGTGCCTGTGTGGGTTTCCTCCGGGTACTCCGGTTTCCTCCCACGCTCCAAAGACATGCTGGTAGGTTAATTAGCCTTTGTTCACAAATTGGCCCTAGTAAATGTATGGGGACCTTGGATTGTGGGATTCTTGAGGGTAGGGACCAATGTAAGTGTGCAATGTACAGGGATAGGGACAATTGTAGATACCTCACTCAGGTTGAACTGGATGGACTGGTGTCTTTATTCAACCTTACTAACTATGTAACTATGTAACCTCCAGTCCCCTCAGAAACCTGTACTGAGAGCAATGAAGGTATAGAAATAGGTGTCCCAGGTGCTTGCGGCCAATCTGCTAGTGGTACACCAACATCCGATTTTAGCATGTAATTACAATTTTTGATCTAATATTTCACAGCAGGGCCCATTCCTGTACCCACCAAGAGTAATTGTGAGGTTCTACAGTGTTGTGGCATGACCACCACCAACAAAGGCCCAATTTTTCTGCCCCTGTTTAACAGGGGCATGTAATTACAAATTTTGATATAATATTTTACAGCAGGGCCCATTCCAGAGCCCACCAAGAGTAACTGTGAGGGCTTACATTGTTCTGGTACCACCAACACCTAAGGCCCAATTTTCTGCAAAGTGTATAGGGCAGGCCGTATAGTATATAGAGACGGTCCCCTACTTTCAAACATCCGACTTACAATTGACTCCTACTTACAAATGGAGGGAAACAACAGGAAGTGAGAGGAAATCTACCCCTAGGAAGGGAAATTCTCTCCTGTAAGAGTTAATATGGGAAAAAGGTGTCTCCACCGGTGCTTTATCACCAATCCTTGTTTCCCTAATAACCAAAAATTTTCAAAATGTAATTGTCGTCATTGGGAGAGAAAGTAAGGGTAAACCTTCTGAACAGGGGCACAGACAGCAAAATAAATGTTACAGGGGTGATAACCCTTCCCTACGTTATCCAAAAATTTTTTGGCTGGAGCTACCCTTAAAAAATGTACCTGTTCCAAATTACAAACAAATTCAACTGAAGAATAAACCTACAGTGTTTGTTTGTTTGTAACCCGGGGACCGCCTGTTACTGTTCAGAGTATATAGGGCCTGGGGGCCCCACGCCTTTTTTTTTATTTGGATGCGGGGTTCCCCTTAATATCCATACCAGACCCAAAAGGCCCGATAATGGGCTGGGGGGGAAACCATGCCACTTTTCTCAAGGATTTTCATCTATATTGCCAGGATCCGACAATACATTACAGCCGCAAGCAGTTTTAAATTACTTATATTCCTTTAGAAATGTAATTTTGCTGCAGGGACTTTTCTAAACACAGGAAAAATCACTGCTCCCGAAAAAAAAAACCTGCCGTTTTTAAAACTTTTTTTTGCATTGATACAGAACCCGGGTCCCACTTTGTATGACAATAACTTGCATATTAGCCTTTAAATTTAGCACTTTTGACTTTTCATATTCGGGTGCCATAGACTTTAACGGTGTTCGTGTGTTCACACAAACTTTTTGTCAGTTCACATGTTCTGCCACAAACCAAACCGGGGGGATGTTCGGCTCATCCCTACTCTTGAGCATCATATATTTAAGCAAAGGCAGTGTATTCTAGTATATAGACTACTACACTGGCAGCACTTACCATCATGGCTGCTATGTTCAGCAGTATC
Source organism: Lithobates pipiens (assembly GCF_037356315.1). Classification (NCBI taxonomy): domain Eukaryota; kingdom Metazoa; phylum Chordata; class Amphibia; order Anura; family Ranidae; genus Lithobates; species Lithobates pipiens. Next base: position 588,717,316 of record NW_027507758.1, on the reverse strand, counting down.
CAAAGGGGCGGAAAAGATATTTGGAGTTAGTTCATCTTTCCAGTTCAACATAATTAATGATGCATTTACACAGCAAATCCAAGCTGTAATTTTGCTGGCAAATATGTTGGTTGGGTTGGGGGAACGACCGCAGCAGAGAAACACAAGGTGTTTGACACATGCCATGTACACTTCAATGATGTATTTTGGGCATGCGCAAAAGTTATAGCTGAGCATGCATGCTCCGAGCGCGAGCACCGCCTGCTGACCCTGTACCCTGTACCCGGAAGCACCACCGATCCTCGCACCAGCTATTCGGAAGTGCTGTGAGCCAACAGTGCGGCCAGATCGTGGCTGGATTACCACCATCAGCCAAGAATGCCAGACATCACCCCGGGACAGTGCAGATGAACACATTATATACCCATTCTGGAAAATGTTGCTTGTTTGTGAGTGTTTCTATGCTTAGTTCTTAACTATTAAATTATCAAACTTGTTACACTAAGGCCGCGTACACACGGGCGGACTGTCTGTCCAACTTAGTCCGCTGAAACACATTTCAGCGGACAGTCCACTCGTGTGTGGGCTTCAGCGGACTTTTTCAGCGTGCAGTCTGGCGGACTAAGTATTTCGGAATGTTGGAAATACTGTCCGCTGGACTCGCATTTCGGCGGACAATCCGCCCGTGTGTGTGCCAGTCCGCCGTACTTTTGAAATGAGCGGACTTTTCCCGCCCGGAGAAAAGTCCGCTCATTTCGAGTGGGTATCCAGGTAGGCGGGGCCCGCGACAGAGACGTCGCTGACCCCGCCGCCTGGTATGGACTTAAAGGGGAACCCCAAGTCCACAACACACCCTTGTCCGAGCACGCTACCCGGCCGGCCAGGAAAGGGGGGCGAGTGAGCCATACCAGGCCGCGTGCCCTCATGATGGGGGGGTGCCTTGGGGAAGGGGGGGCCGCGTGGCCCCCCCACCCCAAAGCACCTTGTCCCCATGTTGATGAGGACAAGGGCCTCTTCCCGACAACCCTGGCCGTTGGTTGTCGGGGTCTGCGGGCGGGGGGCTTATCAGAATCCGGGAGCCCCCTTTAATAAGGGGGCCCCCAGATACCGGCCCCCCACCCTATGTGAATGAGTATGGGGTACAATGTACCCCTACCCATTCACCTGTGAAAAAAAGTACAAAAAAAACACAACACAGGGTTAAAATATTTTATTGCACAGCTCCGGGGGTCTTCCGTCTTTGGGGGTCTTCTCGCCGGACTCCTCCGCTATCTTCTTGTAGCTCTTTTGCTAGCGGAGGAGCCCGGCTTTCTTTCTTTTACAGGCGGTGGCCCGGTCTTCTGTCGCCGCCGTCGCCGCCGTCACCACCTTCCGTTCTTCTTCTTCTTCTTCTTCTCCAGGAGATGTTGCCTCGACGCTCTCTCCGGCCGGAATGCCAGGGACGCGCTCCGCTGCCACTTATATAGGGACAATGGGGCGGTGTCACATGGCTTTATGTCACATGGGTTGGTCACATGGGTTGATGTCACATGGGGACTATGACATCGTAAGGGGGCAGGGTCACCATGTGACCAACCCATGTGACATAAAGCCATGTGACACCGCCCCTTGTCCCTATATAAGTGGCAGCGGAGCGCGTCCCTGGCATTCCGGCCGGAGAGAGCGTTGAGGCAACATCTCCTGGAGAAGAAGAAGAAGAAGAAGAAGAACGGAAGGCGGCGACGGCGGCGACAGAAGACCGGAAGAACCGAAGAGGGGGACAAGACCCCCAAAGTCGGGAGAAGAGGCCGGCGGCGAGGAAGAAAGCCGGGCTCCTCCGCTAGCAAAAGAGCTACAAGAAGATAGCGGAGGAGTCCGGCGAGAAGACCCCCGAAGTCGGAGCTGTGCAATAAAATATTTTAACCCTGTGTTGTGTTTTTTTTGTACTTTTTTTCACAGGTGAATGGGTAGGGGTACATTGTACCCCATACTCATTCACATAGGGTGGGGGGCCGGTATCCGGGGGCCCCCTTATTAAAGGGGGCTCCCGGATTCCGATAAGCCCCCCGCCCGCAGACCCTGACAACCAACGGCCAGGGTTGTCGGGAAGAGGCCCTTACCCTCATCAACATGGGGACAAGGTGCTTTGGGGTGGGGGGGCCGCACGGCCCCCCCTTCCCCAAGGCACCCCCCTATGTTGAGGGCACGCGGCCTGGTACGGCTCAGGAGGGGGGTGCTCGCTCGCCCCCTTTCCTGGCCGGGAGGGTAGCGTGCTCGGACAAGGGTCTGTTGTGGACTTGGGGGGGACCCCACGCCGATTTTTTTCGGTGTTGGGGTTGCCCTTTAAGTCCATACCAGGCGGCGGGGTCAGCGACGTCTCTTTCGCGGGCCCCGCCTACCTGGAGACGCGCTCGAAATGAGCGGACTTTCCTCCGCGTGTGTGGGCGAGTCCGTTCATTTCAAAAGTAGGGCGGATAGTATGGCGGACTTAGTCCGCCGTATTAGTCCGCTCAAAAAGTGCCATGTGTGGGAAAGTCCGTTCATTCGAAAGTAGGACGGACTGTCCGTCGGATTGTCTGACGGACTTAGTTGGCCAGACAGTCCTCCCGTGTGTACGTGGCTTTAGAAGGCACTGTTCTTTGTCTTCCCTATGTTCCAGAGTCTCTTCTAACTTTTTGAGCTGGCAGCCTTCCAAGAACAGCACATTGTTCTCCCTACACTGACTTATTGATTTTTGTGGACTCGTTTTATTGCCCAGTTCATTTCTCTACCCCATACCCCCTTTTTTAGTAACATATAGCCATATACAGAGTTCACCATATTACCCCATTGTTTGTATATACAAGTGAAGCGCACAACTCCCTTGGGAGCTGCAAAGTTGTTCGCTTTCCCACTGGCCATACCGGACACCTGGAGCTACCCTTACCTCTGACACTTCGGGTTCCATTTGTGTAATAACACCAACTCAATGTTTATGATCAAAATAACAGATTAAGTTTACTGAAGAATAAGTGTATACAAGGGGTTACAGCAACTGCACTGCTCCACTAACGTGGTGCAACAGTACAGTGAATACTCACAACGATATGTACAAACAAGTTGTTATTTGGATAAACCTTAAGAATGTGTCTCCAATTGGGACTGGTGCTCAGGATGCAAATGCCTGGCTGGGCACCTTCCCACTTCCAGCACACTCAAACTGAATACAGAAATGCAAATAATAATTTATGATGCAACACAACTACAAGGGAGCTCCCCTACTTTAATAAATGTGCAAGGCCTTGCAGTATGAGATGCAGTCTTTGATCTTCTTGCTTATGATAGCTATTTGTGTTTGTAACAATTTTTTAATCCAACAGTGGAATAACAAGGGTTAACTTGAATACTGAAACTGTTTCTGTATGGTAATCCACTTGTAATTATCTCTGATATAATTGCTTAGGAATAACACAATGTTAAAGGGAAGTGAAGGATAGGCTTGAGGCCTGCTTAAACTCAGTCTTTATTAGATCCTCTTCCATGGGACTACAGGTCCCAGCAACACTGTGTTAGGATACTAGGTGTATGAAAATGCATAATAAACTGGGGGCAACAGCCCTCTCACCAAACTGGATCTGAAGAATGTAACAGCTCTGCTCCAGTGCACTGTCTTACTCCTAGCCGGCTGGCTCTGTCACACCGATCCGCTCTGCAAGATGAACCGGGTACCTCTGATGCTCCGACAGGTGTCTCTGGATCCTTACCGATCTGGTCAGTCAGTCTCTCCAGTGATCAGATGAATGTCAGAGTCTGTATTTGTTCTACTCCGCGGTGACGGTAGGCTTTGCTTTCTGGAGACCTCCACACAGGTCCTTACAGGCAGGCCATGCGTCTAGAAAGAGACAGAAAATGGCTGCGCAGGCTCTTTTATAGCCTACCCAGCATGCAGTTCAGCACAGAGCGATCATGGGTGGGTCACCCGGCATTCTGGGTAGGTCAAAATAAAAAGTAAACAACAGTCATTTCCTTTCCCTTGTTCAGTGCTTAACCACTTGCCGCCCGCCCTATTACAAATTGACGGCGGCAAAGTGGTTTCATTATCCTAACCTCACGTCATATGACGTGATTAGGATAATGAGCCGCTGCGCGCCCCCGGGGGCGCGCATCGCGGCGATCGTTGTTGCGGGGTGTCAGTCTGACACCCGGCAACTACGATCTCGGTAAAGAGTCTCCGACGGAGACTCTTTACCATGTGATCAGCCGTGTCCAATCACGGCTGATCACAGTGTAAATGGGAAGAGCCGGTGATCGGCTTTCCCTCACTCGCGTCTGTCAGACGCGAGTAGAGGAGAGCCGATCGGCTGCTCCTCTGACAGGGGGGGTCTGTGCTGATCGATTATCAGCACAGCCCCCCCGAGGATGCCCACACTGGACCACCAGGGACACCACTAGACCACCAGGGAAAAGGTAATAAAAATCCATAATCCTCCCTAGACCACCAGGGTGCCAGTCAGCACAATGGGTGCCAATCAGTGCCCATAATGGATGCCAATCAGTGGCCACAATGGGCATCACTGATTGGCATGCATTATTGTTTGGCACTGATTGGCATCCATTACTATAACACCGATGCCGCCTATGAGTGCCCACCTGTGCCGCCTATGAGTGCCCACCTGTGCCGCCTGAGTGCCCACCTGTGCCGCCTATGAGTGCCCACCTGTGCCGCCTATGAGTGCCCACCTGTGCCGCCTATCCATGCCCACCTGTGCTGCCTATCTATGCCCACCTGTGCCGCCTATCTATGCCCACCTGTGCCGCCTATCCATGCCCACCTGTGCCGCCTATCCATGCCCATCCGTGCCGCCCATCCGTGCCAGCTATCAGTGCCAATTTGTGCCACCTATCAGTGTCCGTCCGTGTCGCCCATCCGTGTCGCCCATCCGTGTCGCTCATCCGTGTCGCTCATCAGTGCCGCCTATCAGTGCCACTTCATTGGTGCCACATTGGTGCCCATCAGTGCCACCTTATCAGTGCCCATCAGTGTAGCCCCATCAGTGCCCATCAGTGAAGGAGAAAACGTACTTATTTACAAAGTTTTGAAACTGAAACAAAAAAAAACATTTTTTTTTTCAAAATTTTCGGTATTTTTTTATTTGTAGCGCAAAAAATAAAAACCGTAGAGGTGATCAAATACCACCAAAAGAAAGCTCTATTTGTGGGAAAAAAATGATAAAAATTTCATTTGGGTACAGTGTAGCATGACCGCGCAATTGTCATTCAAAGTGCGACAGCGCTGAAGGCTCAAAATTGGTCTGGGCAGGAAGGTGTTTAAGTGCCCTGTATTGAAGTGGTTAAGGAAAAGGAAAATAATCCAAGTCCATTTCCTGTTTTTGGCCACTAGATGGTGCCAAATACTAAGTTACAACACTGTCCATAGGTTTACATGTTAAAGCCTTAGTAGATAAAAAATATCAGCGCTACACAAGCATATGTACAAACCCTTAGATTTGACTGTGGGATCAAACATACAAATGTTCCAATTTAGAAAGGTATCAATTAAGATTGCATAAGGTGTTTGGTACAAAAAAAAAGTGAATGAGAAGAGTTTAAGGGCGGAGAGACTCGAAAGGAGTAGAAGAGAAAAAGAAGGAAGGTTCAAAGATGGAGTATATGTCTGAGTGGTGGGGGGGGGGGGGGGTCGGGGACCTGGGTATTGGTGGTAATTTGTCAAGGGTTTTAGCATCAATCGGAAAGATCAATATGTAAATGGATAGAATACTGGCTAAAAGACAAAATTCAGAGGGTAGTGGTTAATGACTTTAAGCCCTTGTACACACGGTCGGACATTCTGACAACCAAATCCGTCTGATTTTTTCCGACGGATTTTGTCCGAAACTGTTGCATACACACGGTCGGACAAAGTTGTCTGAAAATCCGATCGTTCACAACGTGATGACGTTATTTCGTTATGACGGGACTACGTTCATGCTAGTAGCCAATGACTTTGGTGTAGGAATTTGATCTGAACATGCGTGGCACTTTGCGATCGGAATTCTCTACACATGATCGGACAAAGTCCGATCGGATCATGTTGTCGGAAAATTTTATAGCCAAACTGGAAAATTTGGTCCGTCGGTTATTCCGACGTAAACAGTCCGATGGAGCCCACACACGGTCAGATTAGCCGACAACGCGGTCCGATCTGACATTTTCCGTCAGAATGTCCGACCGTGTGTATAAGGGCTTACTCTGAATGGTCTAATTTGCAAGCCAAACTCAATGCACTGTTTAATTGGGCAACTAAGTAGCAAATGAGGTTTAATGTTGATAAATGTAAAGTTATGCACTTGGGGGCTAAGAATATACATGCATCATATATACTAGGGGGAACACAACTAGAGGACTCAATGGTGGAGAATGATCTGGGGGTTTTGGTTAGACATGTGCATTCGTTTTCGTCCGAATGCATTTTCGTTCGAATTTCAGCTATTTTCGTTTTCGTTTTGACAAACGATAACGAAAGCACAAAATCCGAAAAACGAAAGATCCGACATAAATAAATGCTTTATTTTCGTTTTCATTGTTACAACAGTTCGATATAGAATAGGAGATTCGACATGACTCTGACGATAACAATCTGTCTATAGAACCTGTGGTCGAATGTGCTTAACCTTACCTCTATTAGTCCAAGATTATATAGAGAAAATATTCGACAGAGAAAAAAGATTTGACAGAGAGAAAAGATTCTGCAAGTTACTGTCCTAAAAAGTGTTTGGGGACCTGGGTCCTGCCCCAGGGGACATGTATCAATGCAAAAAAAAGTTTTAAAAATGGTCGTTTTTTCGGGAGCAGTGATTTTAATAATGATTAAAGTGAAACAATAAAAGTGTAATATTCCTTTAAATTTCGTAGGGGGGGGGTTGTCTATAGTATGCCTGTGAAGGGGCGCATGTTTCCCGTGCTTAGAATTGTCCCTGCACAAAGTGTCATTTATGCAGGAAAAAAAGTCCTTTAAAATCACTCGCAGCTATTATGAATTGTCGGCTCCCGTAATACAGAGAACACTCATTGAAAGTCATTGATAAAAAAATAAATAAATAAATAAATAAAAAAGCGTGGGGGTCCCCCAAATTCAATTTCCAGGCCCTTCAGGTCTGGTATGGATATTAAGGGGAACCCTGCCTCAAATTTAAGAAAAAATTTGACGTGGGGTTCCCCCTAAATATCCATAACCAGACCCTTCAGGTCTGGTATGGATATTAAGGGGAACCCCGCATCAAATTTAAAAAAAATTTGACATGGGGTTCCCCCTAAAAATCCATACCAGACCCTTTATCCGAGCACGCAACCTGGCAGGCCGCAGGAAAAGAGGGGGGGACGAGAGAGCGGCCCCCCCTCCCTCCTGAACCGTACCAGGCCACATGCCCTCAACATTGGGAGGATGCTTTGGGGGTCCGTGACCCCTCAAAGCACCTTGTCCCCATGTTGATGAGGACAAGGGCCTCATCCCCACAACCCTGGCCGGTGGTTGTGGAGGTCTGCGGGCGGGGGGCTTATCAGAATCTGGAAGCCCCCTTTAACAAGGGGACCCCCAGATCCCGGCCCCCCCCCTGTTTGAAATGGTAAGGGGGTACAAAAGTACCCCTACCATTTCACAAAGAAAGTGTAAAAAATGGTTAAATAAAACAAACACACTTTTGAAAAATTCCTTTATTAAAAATAAAAAAAAGATTCCAGCGGCGGTAATCCACTCTTGCTATCCAGCGACGGACGGTCAGCTCTCCATCGATGTCTAATGTCATCCAGCGCAGCGCAGCATCCTTCTTCTGTCTCCGTGGAGGAGACACTACAGACATTCCGGCGGCTTGACGTTTCTTATATAGGGTGGGCGGGGCCAGCCGTCACCTGACCCCGCCCCCCTCTGACGCAAGGGGAAACCCGGGGTTCCCTGTGACGTAGGGGTGACCCGCACCCCTCTGATGTAACACAGGCAGGTTTCCGTTACATCAGAGGGGGGCGGGGTCACCCATACGTCACGGGGAACCCCGGGTTTCCCCTTGCGTCAGAGGGGGGCGGGGTCAGGTGACGGGTGGCCCCGCCCTCCGTATATAAGAAACGTCAGCGCCGGAATGCCTCCAGTGTCTCCGTGGAGGAGACAGAAGAAGGATGCTGCGCTGCGCTGGATGACATTAGACATCGATGGAGAGCTGACCGTCCGTCGCTGGATAGCAAGAGTGGATTACCGCCGCTGGAATCTTTTTTTTATTTTTAATAAAGGAATTTTTAAAAAGTGTGTTTGTTTTATTTAAACATTTTTTACACTTTCTTTGTGAAATGGTAGGGGTACTTTTGTACCCCCTTACCATTTCAAACAGGGGGGGGGGCCGGGATCTGGGGGTCCCCTTGTTAAAGGGGGCTTCCAGATTCTGATAAGCCCCCCGCCCGCAGACCTCCACAACCACCGGCCAGGGTTGTGGGGATGAGGCCCTTGTCCTCATCAACATGGGGACAAGGTGCTTTGAGGGGTCACGGACCCCCAAAGCATCCTCCCAATGTTGAGGGCATGTGGCCTGGTACGGTTCAGGAGGGAGGGGGGGGCGCTCTCTCGTCCCCCCCTCTTTTCCTGCGGCCTGCCAGGTTGCGTGCTCGGATAAAGGGTCTGGTATGGATTTTTAGGGGGAACCCCACGTCAATTTTTTTTTTAATTTGACGCGGGGTTCCCCTTAATATCCATACCAGACCTGAAGGGTCTAGTTATGGATATTTAGGGGGAACCCCACGTCAAATTTTTTCTTAAATTTGAGGCAGGGTTCTCCTTAATATCCATACCAGACCTGAAGGGCCTGGTAATTGAATTTGGGGGACCCCCACGCTTTTTTTTTAATTTATTTATTTATTTATTTTTTTATCAATGACTTTCAATGAGTGTTCTCTGTATTACGGGAGCCGACAATTCATTATAGCTGCGAGTGATTTTAAAGGACTTTTTTTCCTGCATAAATGACACTTTGTGCAGGGACAATTCTAAGCACAGGAAACATGCGCCCCTTCACAGGCATACTATAGACAACCCCCCCCTACGAAATTTAAAGGAATATTACACTTTTATTGTTTCACTTTAATCATTATTAAAATCACTGCTCCCGAAAAAACGGCCGTTTTTAAAACTTTTTTTTGCATTGATACATGTCCCCTGGGGCAGGACCCGGGTCCCCAAACACTTTTTAGGACAGTAACTTGCAAATTAGCCTTTAAAATTAGCACTTTAGATTTTGAACGTTGGAGTCCCATAGACTTTAATAGGGTTCTAAAGTATGCTATATAGTTAGCTCCGTCGAACCTTCTTTATACATTCGACAGACACCATAAGCCTTCCAAGACAGATTCGACCGTAATTCATGTGGATTTTCGGACGAATGCAATTTTTGAACGAAAAACGAAATAAATAAAAACGAATTTCGGGAGTAACTAAATAAATTAAGTTTTCAGACGAAAACGAAATTCCGAAACGAAATATTTTACTCTGCACATGTCTAGTTTTGTTATATCATAAGCTCAATAATAGCATGCAATGCCAAGCAAGCAAAGTCCTTTCTTCAGAGAGAGATATAATTTTGCCCCTGTACAAATCATTAGTAAGACTTCATCTGGAATATGCAGTTCCATTTTGGGCACCAGTTCTCAAAAAGGATATTGGGGAACTGGAGAAAGTACAGAGAAGGGCAACCAAACTGATAAGAAGCATGGAGGAGCTCAGCTATGAGGAAAGATTAGAGGAACTGAATTTATTCTCTCTTGAGAAGAGGAGATTAAGGGGGGGATACGATCAACATGCAGAAATACATAAGTGGTCCATATAGTGAACTTGGTTTTGAGTTATTCACTTTAAGGTCAACACAGAGGACAAGGGGGCAATCTTTACGTCTAGAGGAAAAAAGAGTTCATCTCCAAATACAAAAATGTTTCTGCACAGTAAGAGTTGTGCAAATGTGGAATAGACTCCCTCCAGAGGTGGTTCTGACAAGCTCGGTAGATTGCTTTAAAAAAGGCCTGGATTCATTCCTAAATATACATAATATAACTGGGTAATGACATTTATAGGTAAAGTTGATCCAGGGAAAATCCGATTTGCCTCTCGGAGATCAGGAAGGAATTTTTTTTCCCCTGCTGTAGCAAATTAGAGCATGCTTTGCTGTTTTTTTTTGCCTTCCTCTGGATCAACTGTGGGTGAAGGATTGTGTATATGTGATTTTGTATTATTATTATTTATTTATTCATTAATTTTGGTTGAACTGGATGGACTTGTGTCTTTTTTTCAACCTTACTAACTATGTAACTATGTAACTATATCACATAAATACGATGCAGTGAACAAAATCTCGAATACACAAAGTAGAAAAATGATCAGCAACCTAACAAAACTGTACAGGTTTGTGGGTCAATTTTTTTCACTATTATATTGATACCAGCTATTTTTTTTTTTGCTAAATAATTTGTTAGTGCATTTTTATTCTATAGGGTGTACTGGCAAGCCACAAAAGAAGTCCTGCAGGTTAGGCAGGGTTAGAATTAGGTTATACAAGTGATTAGATAGAGAGAAGATATAGAATAACAATGATAGAGTAGGTGAATTCGGGAAAAGATCTGAGCCACCATACGATAAATATAGTAAATTTAAATAGTAAATAGTAAATTTAAAGAAGAATAAAATAAAAAAGAGCAGCAAAACAGCTTTTTAACACATGGGGCACTGGAAAGGTAGGTTAATGCACTCTTCTTTTAGCTTGCTTTGTGTGATGAAGGGACCAGGTAGGTACAGGGTCACTTTAATGTTAGGCATTCTTGTTTTCTACCCAAATGTAGAGTGTTAGGCTCCTTTTCATATGTTTTACAGTCTCTTCTCCAGAAAAGAATAATCAGCCAGTGATGCCAGACATCACCCTAGGACAGTGCGGATAAACACACTATATACCCATACTGGAAAATGTGGCTGGTTTGTGAGTGTTTCTATTCTTAATTCTTAACTATTAAATTATCTAACTTGCTACACTTAAAAGGCGCTGTTCTTTGTCTTACATATGCTTGTATACCTTTCACTAATAGTGAATTTTGCACTTATTGTATGTCCTTCTTCAAATCTTGGACTATAGTTTTGGTCACAATACCTCTTTGTACTTTTTTATAATGTTACATCTAATAATGTTACTTCTGAAAAATGGAAATTCAATAAAGAATATTGAACACAAACAAAAACACAAGGGGAACATAGAAAATTATATAGATTTTATTTTCGGCAAGCTAAACCTAATCAACTGCAAATCCTTCTAAGCTCTTATCAGCTGCCTCATGGCTTTCTGTACATCTTTGTTCCTCAGGCTATAGATCAAGGGGTTCAGCATTGGGGTGATCACTGTGTAAAATACTGACACCCTTTTGTCTGTGTCCTCAGTGACTAAATGTTCTGGTCTAGTGTACATGAACATGGCTGTCCCATAGAAAATTACCACCACCACAAGGTGGGAAATACATGTGGAAAATGCTTTGCTCTTTCCCAAATGAATAGTCATGACAGCAGTTATGATTTGGATATATGAAATGAGGATTAGTGAAAGTGGGATGAAAAGCACGATAGGCATGCTAACCAGTTTTATGATGTTAACTGTCGAGATGTCACTGCAAGAGAGCCGAAGCAACAGAGGGAGCTCACAGAAAAAGTGGTTGATCTTGTTAGGGCCACAGTATATTAGTCTGAATGTTAAATAAGTGTCAATAGATGAAATGATGCAAGCACTCAACCATGATATGCTGATCATCCAAAAAGAGGCCATTGTGTTCATAATCATATTGTAACGCAGAGGGATGCAAATAGCCACATATCGGTCATAGGCCATGAATGCCAGAAGCATGCACTCTGTCGATCCCAAGGATAGGGAAAAAAAGAACTGGACAGCACAGCCTGTGAATGAAATACTCTTTTTTGATGAAAGAAAATTTACTAACATTTTGGGCACAATGGAGGAAGTGTAGCAGATGTCCAAAAAAGAGAGACTAGACAAGAAGAAATACATGGAGGTGTGCAAACGTTTGTCGGCCCTCACAGCCAGAATGAGAAGGAGATTCCCAGTCAGTGTGGTCATGTAAACTACCAGGAAAATATGGAACAGCACGACTTGTATGAAAGGATCCGCTGAGAGTCCAAGAAGAATGAACTCCGTCACAGTGCTTTGGTTTTGGGTGTAAATATCAATCACTCCAAACTGTGATAAATACATATTTTTGGATCATATAAAGTCATCATATGCCATAATATACATGCTAATACTGTCATTTTTCATTGTATGGTACATAGATAACTCAAGAAAACGTTTATCTTTATCTGTTTCATATAAAATAACTATGTATGAATGTAATCAATGTGTCAAAGTTTTAGGTTTTTATCAAAAATGAAAAGTTCAAAGTGTAACCCATGGAAAACATTCACCTAAACATACAGAGCTTTCTGGTGGTAAACCCAAGTACTGTAAATAGGATCCCTGGATAAGAACACTAAATTCAGAATCTTAATAATTTACCATAACAATGTGTTTTACCTTAGCCTCATGGCTGCAAAATCCTACATGTGATTGATTGAATGGCATTCTCTACCTGAAATCATGATAATGGTACATCGAAGGAGTCACTTTAGTGAAAATGACTAATAAAACGTTACCTCTCCTCTTCCTGTCCTCATCCTCTCCTCTTCATAAAGGATCATTAGCATGTTGATGTAATCAGTACTCTCCCTCCTGTAAGGGTATTCACAGTGTTAGACTATCAATGCCGTTAGGAGACCAGGAGAAAAAACAGAAAGCTGTAGACAAGCCACCACTTTTCTAAAAGTCAGTAACAGAGCATATGTAAACACAGAAAAAAAGTTTTATATTGTTGGACTCTTTCCTTTTTTTTCACCTGGTAATCCATTGATTACTACACTCTCTGTGCTAGATATCCATACTTACTCACTTCACTGTATCTATAGAGGGAGCCATGTTTTTCACCAATGCTGCTTTCCTGATTTGGACTACAAATATGTATTTTTTTTTGTTCCTCTCCATTAGATAGAGCAGGCATGTCCAAAGTCCAGGCCACAGGCCAATTACCATCCATGTGCCGGTTTAATATGGCCCCCTTGGTAATTTGGTTATATATATATCTTTTGTGGCCCCCAGGACCACAAAAGATATATACTGTATTTATCAGCGCTGCCTTGGAGGGGACAGGGAGGGGGCGAGTTTCATCAGATTACATACAAGAGAATCACTTGTTTAGTCCGTGGTGTCTATAATAGGAAGTCCTGTCTCCTGGGTTGGCATTGGACAGCTGTTCTGTCTATAATGGGAGGTGGGACTTTGTATTATAGAGGCCAAGTAAACAGGAGATTCAGCCACAAAGGCAAGAGGCAAGAGATTGGGCCGTGTATTAGTGCTCGGACGAACACACTTAGACCGAATTTTATTGGTCCAAAGTATGTCAGGCAAAATGGTCGGCCCTTGCGCATGTTCACTTCATTAATTCTGGCCCTCTTTGAAAAAAGTTTGGACACCCCTGACATAGAGGGAATAGAATTAGTGGTTTACAGAAAATAGCATGAGACTAAGATAAGATTGGTTGTGCTTTTGAGTCACCTCACAAAAGTGAGAAGGATAACTCCATCCTGGCAAGATTACTTGCTGAAAATAATTTTAGTCTAAATAATAAGATCAATGCAGAAACCACATCTAAGAACTGATAGTCTGCCATATATTACAATTTTATTTTTGAGTTTAGAGATCTTTTAGCAGAACCCTTTCCAAAAATAACAAGAAAAAATAGTAGTTCATTAACCAGTTGCCGACCGCCGCACGCCGATGTACGCCGGCAGAATGGCACGGGCAGGCATAAGGGCTTACATGTACGTCCCTTGCCTCCCGCGGGTCGGGGGCCCGTTCGGGCCCCCGCCCGGTGCCTGTGGCGGTCGGTTTTCGTCCGGGAGCGATCCGGGACGAGGGGGCGGCCATTCATTCATGGCCACCCCCTCGCGATCGCTCCCGACGAATAGAAATCCCCCGTGACATCACTTCCTCTCCTGTAATGTAAACACAGGAGAGGAAGTGATGTATTCTCTCCTCCGTGTCGGTATTTTTCGTTCCGACACGGAGGAGAGCAGATCGGTGAGTTGCACCAACACTCTACACACACAGTAGAACATGCCAGGCACACTCACACCCCCCCCGATCACCCCCCCAATTACCCCTGCCCCCCAGTCACAGTGACACCAATGTCATTTTTTTTTTTTTTTTGCATTGGTGTAATTTGTGACTGTAATAACTGTTAGGGCAGTTAGGGTTAGCCCCCTTTAGTTCTAATGTACCCCCCTAACCCCCCCAATAAAGGTTTAACCCCGTGATCACCCCCCCGTCGCCAGTGTCACTAAGGCTGGGTTCACATTGCAGCGGTTTATGAGAACGAATGTGATTCGCACCGCACTGCAGTGCAAATCACATCCGATCTCTGTGCGATTCGAGTTCAGCCATTCGCCGCACCCGCCGCACCCGCCACACCTGCCGCACCCGCCGCAAATTCGCACGGGACCCTTTTTTTGGCCCGCAGCAGAATCGGATCGCATGGGTGTTCACACCATGCGATCCGAGTTTGCAGATCGCACTGCGATATGCGAACTGATCTGGGGGTGTCAGTAACATTTCACTGACACTCCCAGCAGTTCGCATAGGGCAGTGTGAACTGCCGCCGGGAGGCATGCGATGCGGGAACCCGCCGCGGATTCGTGGCGTTTCCGCATCGCTCCAGTGTGAACCCAGCCTAATAAGCGATCATTTTTCTGATCGCCGTATTAGTGTCACAGGTGACGCTAGTTAGGCAGGTAGGTATTTAGGTTCGCCACAGCTTTTTATAGCGCCAGGGACCCCCATATACTACCGCATAAAGCCCCCTGATTGCCCCCTAGTTAACCCTTTCACCAGTGATCACCATATAACTGTTACAGGTGATGCTGGTTGGTTAGTTATTTTTTTATAGTTTCAGGGCACCCGCCATTTATTACCTAATAAAGGTTTAACCCCCTGATCACCCGGCGGGTGTCATTTGTGACTAATAACTGTTAGGGCAGTTAGGGTTAGCCCCCTTTAGTTCTAAGGTACCCCCCTAACCCCCCCAATAAAGGTTTAACCCCGTGATCACCCCCCGTCGCCAGTGTCACTAAGGCTGGGTTCACATTGCAGCGGTTTATGAGAACGGATGTGATTCGCACCGCACTGCAGTGCAAATCACATCCGATCTCTGTGCGATTCGAGTTCAGCTATACAGATAGTATGGCTGAATTCGTGTCGCACCCGCCGCAAACTCGCACGGGACCCTTTTTTTGGTCCGCAGCAGAATCGGATCGCATGGGTGTTCACACCATGCGATCCAAGTTTGCAGATCGCACTGCGATATGCGAACTGATCTGGGGGTGTCATTAACATTTCACTGACACTCCCAGCAGTTCGCATAGGGCAGTGTGAACTGCCGCCGGGAGGCATGCGATGCGGGAACCCGCCGCGCATTCGTGGCGTTCCCGCATCGCTCCAGTGTGAACCCAGCCTAATAAGCGATCGTTTTTCTGATCGCTGTATTAGTGTCACAGGTGACGCTAGTTAGGCAGGTAGGTATTTAGGTTCGCCGCAGCTTTTTATAGCGCCAGGGACCCCCATATACTACCGCATAAAGCCCCCTGATTGCCCCCTAGTTAACCCTTTCACCAGTGATCACCATATAACTGTTACAGGTGATGCTGGTTGGTTAGTTATTTTTTTATAGTTTCAGGGCACCCGCCATTTATTACCTAATAAAGGTTTAACCCCCTGATCACCCGGCGGGTGTCATTTGTGACTAATAACTGTTAGGGCAGTTAGGGTTAGCCCCCTTTAGTTCTAAGGTACCCCCCTAACCCCCCCAATAAAGGTTTAACCCCGTGATCACCCCCCGTCGCCAGTGTCACTAAGGCTGGGTTCACATTGCAGCGGTTTATGAGAACGGATGTGATTCGCACCGCACTGCAGTGCAAATCACATCCGATCTCTGTGCGATTCGAGTTCAGCTATACAGATAGTATGGCTGAATTCGTGTCGCACCCGCCGCAAACTCGCACGGGACCCTTTTTTTGGTCCGCAGCAGAATCGGATCGCATGGGTGTTCACACCATGCGATCCAAGTTTGCAGATCGCACTGCGATATGCGAACTGATCTGGGGGTGTCATTAACATTTCACTGACACTCCCAGCAGTTCGCATAGGGCAGTGTGAACTGCCGCCGGGAGGCATGCGATGCGGGAACCCGCCGCGCATTCGTGGCGTTCCCGCATCGCTCCAGTGTGAACCCAGCCTAATAAGCGATCGTTTTTCTGATCGCCGTATTAGTGTCACAGGTGACGCTAGTTAGGCAGGTAGGTATTTAGGTTCGCCGCAGCTTTTTATAGCGCCAGGGACCCCCATATACTACCGCATAAAGCCCCCTGATTGCCCCCTAGTTAACCCTTTCACCAGTGATCACCATATAACTGTTACAGGTGACGCTGGTTGGTTAGTTATTTTTTTATAGTTTCAGGGCACCCGCCATTTATTACCTAGTCTCACTAGTGTACCCCTAAATTTAGGGGTGTCTACTTTCTAAAATGGGGTCATTTGGGGGGGGGGGGTTTGTGCCATCTTGGCATTTTATGGCCTTCAAAACTGTAACGCCCTTAGAAAGCCTGAAGGCGGTGCTTGGTTTTTGGGGCCCCGTACGCGGCTAGGCTCCCAAAAAGTCCCACATATGTGGTATCCCCGTACTCAGGAGAAGCAGCAGAATTTATTTTGGGGTGTCATTTCACATATGCCCATGGCATGCGTGAGCAATATATCATTTAGTGACAACTTTGTGAAAAAAAAAAAAAGTTTGTAATTTTCCCGCAACTTGTGGCAAAATATAAAATATTCCATGGACTCAACATGCCTCTCAGCAAATAGCTTGGGGTGTCTACTTTCTAAAATGGGGTCATTTGTGGGGGTTTTGTGCCATCTTGGCATTTTATGGCCTTCAAAACTGTAATAGGTAGTGAGAAGTGAACTCAAAAATTTACGCCCTTAGAAAGCCTGAAGGCGGTGCTTGGTTTTCGGGGCCCCGTACGCGGCTAGGCTCCCAAAAAGTCCCACATATGTGGTATCCCCGTACTCAGGAGAAGCAGCAGAATTTATTTTGGGGTGTCATTTCACATATGCCCATGGCATGCATGAGCAATATATCATTTAGTGACAACTTTGTGAAAAAAAAAAAAGTTTGTAATTTTCCCGCAACTTGTGGCAAAATATAAAATATTCCATGAACTCAACATGCCTCTCAGCAAATAGCTTGGGGTGTCTACTTTCTAAAATGGGGTCATTTGTGGGGGTTTTGTGCCATCTTGGCATTTTATGGCCTTCAAAACTGTAATAGGTAGTGAGAAGTGAACTCAAAAATTTACGCCCTTAGAAAGCCTGAAGGCGGTGCTTGGTTTTCGGGGCCCCGTACGCGGCTAGGCTCCTAAAAAGTCCCACATATGTGGTATCCCCGTACTCAGGAGAAGCAGCAGAATTTATTTTGGGGTGTCATTTCACATACGCCCATAGCATGTGTGAGCAATATATCATTTAGTGACAACTTTGTGTAAAAAAAAAAAAAAATTTTTTTTTTTGTCATTATTCAATCGCTTGAGGCAAAAAAATAAAATATTCAATGGGCTCAACATGCCTCTTATCAATTTCCTTAGGGGGTCTACTTTCCAAAATGGGGTCATTTGGGGGGGTTTTGTACTGCCCTGCCATTTTAGCACCTCAAGAAATGAGATAGGCAGTCGTAAACTAAAAGCTGCGTAAATTCCAGAAAACGTACCTTAGTTTGTAGATGTGACAACTTTTGCGCAAACCAATAAATATACAATTATTGACTTTTTTTTTTACCAAAGACATGTGGCTGAATACATTTTGGCCTAAATGTATGACTAAAATTGAGTTTATTGGATTTTTCTAATAACAAAAAGTAGAAAATATCATTTTTTTTCAAAATTTGCGGTCTTTTTACGTTTATATCGCAAAAAAAAAAAATCGCAGAGGCAATCAAATACCATCAAAAGAAAGCTCTATTTGTGGGAAGAAAAGGACGCAAATTTTGTTTGGGTACAACATTGCATGACCGCGCAATTACCAGTTAAAGCAGCGCAGTGCCAAAGTGTAAAAAGACCTCTGGTCATTTACCAGCAAAATGGTCCGGTCTGAAAGTGGTTAAAAGATACAATAACAAAGCCATATATTGCTGCAATATTCACCTTTACCTTTGATCCAGAGATTTACCAATGCAGTACCGTACTTTTTTTTTCCTTCCACTAAATGTCCTAAGTCTGATTGTGAATATCCCTCAACCTACTTCTCTGGTCACTCTGGGCCCACCTCAGCATTTGACTGGACAGTGAAAAGAAAAGGTGTTGTCGGGTGTGTGCCTCCTCTAGTCAGAAGCATCATGCCGGATTCCTTGGAAGCCAATCACCGGAAGGCCAAGGAGGAGGAGAAGGAGGACAAACCTACACAGACTCTGGATGAAGGGGACATTGCCCTACTGAAGACATATGGGCAAAGTACATATTCTAGGCCGATTAAACAGGTGAAAGATGACATTGAACAGCTTCTCAAGAAAATTAATGAGCTCACAGGCATTAAGGAATTGGACACAGGACTTGCTCCTCCAGCACTTTGGGATCTGGCTGCTGATCAACAGACTCTGCAGAGTGGACAACCACTTCAGGTGGCCAGGTGTACAAAAACAGGGAAAGGAGAAGCAGTACAGTGATGAGCATGTCTCTTGATCCCTCTGATTCCTTGTCTTTCTTCCTATCCACATACTTCTTGTCAGCACATACACCGATTGGCTACCTGTGCTGCTTCTTCTACTCACAATCCAGTCCAGCTACAGGCTGATTCTAAGTCAAATCTTTAACTACTTGCATTATATAAAACAAAAATTGAAGGGTTTATTATTGATTACAGAGCTGCATTCATTTCTGCCTTTTATATCTGCTTAGAGTTTGGCTGAAACTTGTTCCCTGTGCCATAGACAGGTAGAACAGTTAATAGTAAAGGAATCTTCTTGTCCTTTGCTTGCATCAAATTTACTCTGACACCTATCTTAACCTCTTAAGGACTGCCCCATGTAGATATACTGCGGCAGGGTGACCATTTAACCCAAATTACGTACCTGTATGTCATTGTTTGTTCCTGCTCTAGGGTGCACACGCTGCCAGAGCCCCGTGATTGGACACAGTGGGAGCCAATCAGCCGGGACCCGCTGATCATTCCGAGGAGAGGCAGAACGGCTGTCTGCCTATGTAAACAAGGCAGATCACTGTTCTGCCATAGAGAAAAATGGAGATCTCGTGTTTCTGCTAAGTAGAATCAGGGATCCTCCATTGTCATCATTCACCCCACAGTTAGCAAGCACTCCCTAGGGACACACTTAACCCTTTAATCCCCCTGGTGTTAACCCCTTCCCTACCAGTGTCATTTGTACAGTGACAGTACTTTTTTTTTTTTTTAGCACTGATCACTGTATTGGTGTCACTGGTCTCCAAAAAGTGTCACTTAGTGTCAGATGTGTAAAGCCACAATGTCGCAGTCCTGATAAAAATTGCTGGACAAAAAGTCCATAAATCTATCCCATAGTTTGCAGACACTATAACTTTTGCGCAAACCAATCAAAATACACTTGTTGGGATTTTTTTACCAAAAATATGTATCAGAACACATATTGACCTAAATTGATGAAGACATTTTTTATTTTTTTTATTGGATATGTTTTATAGCAGAAAGTACAAAATATTGTTTTTTTTTTCAAAATTGTCAGCCTTTTTTTGTTCATAGTGCAAAAAAAAACAAAAAAACTCAGAGGTGATCAACCACCAAAAGAAAGCTCTATTATTGGGAAAAAAATTAAATTTTATTTCGGTACAGCATTGCACGACGCTGCAATTGTGAGTAAAAGTAATGCAGTGCCACATCGTAAAAAATGGCCTAGTCAGGAAGGAGGTAAAACCTTCCGGAGCTGAAGTGGTTCAACTTTGTTAAAGCAGATAGTGAAAGCTTTGTTTAATGTAAAACATAAGGACTGATTTTTTATTTTGTTGTATAATTTAAAAAAAAATCTTTGTGCGATAACGCCAATCAGAAATTATAATTCTCATCTTATGATTAAGCTAATTATTCCTTTCTCATCACAGGGACAATTCGAGTCTACAAGTCTGCTTGCAACCATTGGAGCGCAGATAAGCTATCTTATTGGCAAGCATTTTATTTTGAACATGAAAAGTAAATTAGTTCATGTTGTAAATAAGCCGTTTTACAAGCTCCGTCGTGGGTGGCACTATATGACTATTCATAAAATTAAGCAATGCATATTTAAAATTACCTGAAGGCAATCTTATAGGCTTTTAAAAATAGATTGAAAATTATACAAAATGCTGTTCTGTTTATTTTACATTTAACATGAAATAATAATAAAAATAATAATAATGATAACAATAATAATGCTGCTCATAATTGTTCCTTTTGTCTTGATATTTCAATGAAAAATGTCATGAGATCAGTGTTTCTCTGCTGATTGCACTCTAGTGCAGCAATAAATGGATTAAAGAGGCTTTTATTTTAATATTCAGTGTCTCATGAGTGTGTGTTGCTTAGTTCCCCAAAGTCCTTTGTGTCCTTGTGGATATTTATTGCATATTAGAGAACTGATTAACACTTATCAAGTGTACAAACCTTTTCTAAAATGTATTATTGGCTTTAGAGAAAAACAATAGGTTTTTGGGAAAAAGTATATTAAAAAGTGTGACATCAAATTATATCTAAAGCCATTTTTTTTATTTTATTTTTATTTTAGAGGGGGGAAGTGTCAAGCCTAAAATTTTCAACAACAAAAATAGTGCTGCGCTGTTATGTGATACTAAAATATAACCTAAAAAGGCATGTGTGATGGACACCTAATAACTCAACATGAACAATAAACAATAGCGTGCAAATGAAGCAAATATCAATGTGAACTTGACATATCACATTAATTACTTGTTAAAGACTAATAGTAGTAATCAACAAACATAAATTAAATATAATAAAATAGTAAAGTATATTTAATTTATGTTTGTTGATTACTACTATTAGTCTTTAACAAGTAATTAATGTGATATGTCCAGTACACATTGATATTTGCTTCCTTTGCACACTATTGTTTATTGTTTATGTTGAGTTATTAGGTGTGTACATCACACACAAAAATAAAATCAAAAAACACTGCGCTGTCGAAATATTAAAGACCAGCTAACACAACAAAATAGATATCTTGTTCAAACAGTGAAAAAGTTACGCAAAGTGTAGCGCTAAAAAAGTAAATATTGTGCGCACATCTATAGACAAATATCACACATAAGTGCTAAACTGTATAAAACTATAGTGATTCATATACCATACATTGCATTAATTAGCATACCATAAATGTCATACCATTTCAGTATAACAGTATACTTATATGTGTTCAAATATATGCAAACGAAAAATAAATGTGAAAAGAATATAAAATGTGAAAAGTCCTTTCCAAAAAAAGGAAATTCAAGTCCCACGTGTGCAGTTGAATATCAAACGGACCATCCAATCATAGAGATGCAACATGCAGCCACCCGTGTGTCGATACCACCACCTCAATAGATGTGGGCTTACCAGATGATTCTGACCCACTGCCTATTAACACCAATGTGCGCTTTCTGACTAGGTCTCGAGTTCACAGGACGACCCGCCTGAGCACATTGGCGTCCTCATGGCTGAAACATCCTTGCAATTTGCTCCCCTTGTTCATCGGGTACTCTCCTCACAATTGCAATTAACCCCTGAACTGCTGGATGAAAATCTCTAGGCCCTGTTACTCAAGCTAACCCGCAACACATCTCAGGAATTGCGGGGGGAGATACAGTAGATCAGATTGAAGAACGCACGGACATGTTGCAAACAAAGTCTGATGACGTGATTCAATATGTGAATTCTCTGGAAGAGGAAAAATTCTTCCCTTAAACACTCAGTATCACAATTACAATTGCTCCAAGAAGATCTGGAAATTAAAGGCATCAAAATCGACAAATTCGTGGGGTGTCAGAACACATGCACGATAATAAAATCCGCACCTATCTCGTGGGTCTGTTCAACTTTCTTGCTCCTGATATCGCAGATATAGACTGATCCCTGGACAGAGCCCATAGATTCTTGGCCCCTAAACGCCCTACTGGAGCCAGGCCGAGAGATATTGTAGTACGTTTTCATTACTACGATAGCAAGGAGGCCCTCACTATATCAACTTGCAACCACTCTCACATTGAATACAAGTGGGATAAAGTGCAGATTTTCAGTGATCTCTCTTCTATCATCTTAGCAAAAAAGGCACAGCCTGCAGCCCATCACTGCACACCTACAATGCCACAAAATTTCCTATTACTAGGGTTTCCCATTCCATCTGCATGTCATGAAAATGGAATACAGCACGTCCTGCATAATCTACATGAAGGAGAAGCCTTCCTTAAAGGTCTGGGCCTTCCGCCTCCTCCAGCTGAAGATCCACTTCCACCACCTTCCACTCTGGACCCCTGCAAAGGGTTTGGCAAAAAAGGCTTCATCCACTCCTCAATGACCTTGATCCAACAGATACCCAACCTGTTCTCCCACTGGTCGTCCTTGGCTCCAGCCGCAGTCCTGGCACCAAGATGTCCTTCCCATGGAACCTTACACCTACCTTTGTTCAACTTTTTATGAGGTAAAAAGTTTGGTTTATCTGTTACAGTCCAGAAGTTAACAGTGACAATAGCTTTCATCTATCCTGGATGGAGAGTGAGATGAGGACCATCATCATCATCCCACTAAGTCTCCATGTCTCTCCATATGTCCCATGGCACTGGCCTTGGGCTCCTGAGATGCTGTTGCTCCTCAGGTCTACAACAGTTGTTTCTAATCTGGTTATCACTGGTTATAGCTTTAAAAATCCTAACATATAATATTAAGGGTTTAAACTCTACCAAGAAGCGTTGGCTAGCCCTAAAAGCCCCTGCATGTGATCCTGGTTCAGGAAACACATTTCTGCTTGGGTAGCTCCTTTAAATTTGTCTCTTGACATTGCCCTCATTCCTACATGGCATCTGACTCATCCGACAAGGCAGAGGTAGCGATTTTGATCAAACGCCCTTCCAGTAAACAGTTTTCATTCGCCACCTCGTAAGATGTTTTCTAGACTAGATTACTTTTATGTCTCAGCTCCACTTCTGACTAATGTGGTATCTTCTGAATTGGGCACGATAACCTGGTCTGATCATGCCCTATTATCTCTAGACCTTTCCCTTTCAAAAGCTTTCCCCAAAAAAATTCCACTGGTGACTCAAGAAGTCCCTCCTAAATCAACTTATAGTTATATTACTTATAGTAATTAACCCCTTGCCACCCAGGTCAATTTTGACACTTCTCTCCTACATGTAAAAATCATATTTTTTTTTTGCTAGAAAATTACTCAGAACCCCCAAACATTTTATATTATTGCTCTCGCTCTAACGTTTGCAGCATATTTAACCTCTGTGTATCTGGCTCTGCTCCTAGCCCAGTGATGGCGAACCTTGGCACCCCAGATGTTTTGGAACTACATTTCCCATGATGCTCACCTACACTGCGGAGTGCATGAGCATCATGGGAAATGTAGTTCCAAAACATCTGGGGCGCCAAGGTTCACCATCACTGCCCTAGCCAGTGCCTCACCAAGCACTCACCTCACCGCACGTCCCTGACTCACACCTGGATACCACCTGTATACCACCTATAGACCAAAACTATTTTTACAAACAAGGCTTTCTTTTGAAGTTATTGTCTTGAAAAAATAATTGTATTTTTTCATAGACAAAAAAGTAATAAAACTAAAAGACGACCCTTTATTTTCTATATTAATCGATAATAGTTAAAAAAAAATTGCATTGCATTAGATAAATAAACATGTTATTCCATAACTTTTTTTTTTTTTTTACAAATAAGGAACTTTTATGTGGAAAAAAAATAACAGAACAAATAAAAACAAAAACATTGAATATTTATTGTTAGAAAAATATAAATAAATAAAAAGAGCAAGAAAAATATAGGGAAAGAAGGGGAAAAAGGAGTTAAAGTGGTGTATCAAAAAAAATAAACATGATGCAGTCTGTCAATAGCATTAACAAAGCAGTTTTTCGTTTTCTGAGCCCCTTTTAAAGTAACTTTTTTTTCACCTGATAATCCTGCTGTTATTTTTTTACTTCCTTCAACAGACCAAGCTGTCCAGCAACAGTGGAAGTTATAGGGTTGAGACAAACCAATATTCACTGACATGGGTGCTTACAATAATCAGTTTTTATTAATTCAGTGAAAACCTTGATCCCAAAAAGACAAAAACCTTTATCTGTAATTTCTAAAGTGTGACACAATGACAATCACTCATTGGTCAGCACAGTTACATGACCTTGCTGACCTGAGGCTTATTCTACCCATTAGGTGTCCTAGAAGAAAGAAACACTGGCTAATGAACACTTGAGCATCATATATTCACTCCAAGGCAGTGTATTGTAGTATATGGACTACTACACTGGCAACATTTGGCGTCATGGCTGCAGTATCCAAAGGGGTGGCAAGAATATAGCACTTCCAACATCCACAACTGGTTACAGTTGAGCTTTGTAAACTATTTTTTTTTCTGGAGATGATAAGAAACTGGAAAACATGTGAAAAGGAGCCTGAAGCCTTGTACACACAATTGGATTCTTGGCCAACAGAGCATCAGACTTTTATCCCAAGGACGTGTGCTGGGAACTTCTTGCATCTAAATGGTACATAATTGTCGGGCAACAAAAACAATGTAGTGACGTACTAGACGTACTATGAGCCAATAAAGAGGAAGTTTAATTGCTATGTGCCACCCTTTGGGCTCCTTCTCCTAATTTGTATTAGCATAAGTTTGGTGAGTGTTGATTTGCGCTTTTCAGTTTGTTTTTGAACGGCCGTTCGTCAACCAGCCATATTGAGGAATCAGAGGTGAGAACGTGCTATTATTGGCATTGAAGTTATTGCTTCGACCCAAGTCCAGTCCAGGAACAGGAGTTCTTGGACCAAAAATTGGTTGCTTAATCGTGACCAATTATGTCATATGCCTTTTGCCTTTGCCATGGGAGCTTCAGGAGAATAATCCGGAAGATTTTCGGAATTGGCATTGGTGACCCCCTATATTACGAAGCACGACACATGCATGAGGCTTGCCATCAACCCAGAGAAAAAGGCTCATAACCATCTTATGTTACTTGGCGACGGGGAGAAGTCTCCAGGACCTCAAGTAGTCTACCACTGGGATCTCCCAAACAGGCTCTGGGACTCATTATTCAAGTGCAGAAGGACTATATTCGGGTAAGTTTTTACCCTTAAGATTACATTCTATGTATTAATGTTTGCTAATGTATTGTCTTAATTTGTTGATTACATAATTACCAATATTGTAATATGCTGTGAATGTCCTCTTTGTCCTCATGCATGCTGTAAGCTTTTCCTGCTCCTTTGTTTGCCTACATACATATTTTTCTTATCTAACCTCCCCAGCATGCTATCCTGGGCACACACACACACCTAGCCTAGTAACTTCACAGTGCTTTTTGATAACTAAATTGTGGGGCTTACCCTAAACAACCCCTAAAATGTGTACAAATGTTATTGTTGTCCTCAAATTCAGGCAGAGTGCAAGAGACCATTTTTTGAGGCACAAAGTCATTTGAAACCCTCCCTCCCACCCAAAAATGCAAAGTCAACAGATACAAATACTGTATCTGCTGACTTTGCCAAACCCATACACATTATACATCTTTTTTGTTTAAATTTCTGTCTAAATTTACCCAATCATGTAGTGCAAGGGCCTGCCTGATTTTGTCTCCAATTACATTGAGATGTTTTTTTCAGAATATCTAAATGTGCTGCAATTTGAACAGTGTGGATCCATACTTTTTAGATTATGGCACGTCATACCTGTCCACTGGGCTGCCAATGGTGTAAGTAAGGAGGGGCTGGTTAAAGTATCCCCAATTATTTTTGCAAACCACTCTCATGGAAGTGGAGAGGGATACCTGTCCAAAACATCTACCCATTACCCCCCCACCCTAAAATTTTGCTAATGGGCCACCAGAGGGAGAGATGAATCAGATAAGTTGACTTTAGCCTTTTGTCTTTAAACACTCATTTAATTTTTCTCCTTATGTTGGCTAAGCATGTTTGCATCAAATCTGATTGCAGAATTTGTATTTTTTTTCCTTTTTTTAATCCACAGTTTCCTTACAACCCACGGTTATGGCAGGACGTTGCAGCCCAGTTCCAACATCAGTGGGATTCTCCCTAATGTGGTGGTGCTATTGATTGCAAGCATGTCCAGAGTGTCCCACTACCCAACTCTGGCTTCTATTATTTTAATTATAAGGGCTTTTGCAGCATAATCATACTAGCTGTAGTGTCTGCCAGCTATGAGTTTCTGTATATGGATATTGGAAAGAACGGCTGTAACTCTGATGAAGGAGTGATTATCCAGACAGAGTTCTACAAGCGGCTTCAGAATGGCACCTTAAATTTGCCACCTGCTGAGGAGAATGTTGAGGGCCTTGATTTTGTTTTTGTTGCAGATGAGGCCTTTCCTCTGGGGGAACATCTGATGAAGTCGTTTCCTATGAGGAACCTCACCTCAAAACAGAGAATCTTTGGCATCCTATTGAGTCATTTCAGGCTGTTTTTGACACCAATCAACCTGGCACTCTACAAGATCAACCATGTGGTCCTGTGCTGTTGTACTTTTCATAATTTTTTAAGAAGGATTGTGACTACCTAACTTGCCTCACTGCCAAGTGACGTGGACCCTGCAGTGGCAGGCCCAGCTGTAGAGGCTACAGCTCTTCCGTCTGTGGGCATGCTGACGGCTCTTGAAAATGCCTGTGCTGGATTTCCCTCACAAATTGCCAGAGATGTACGGTAGAAATACCTAGATTATTTTGTGGTTAGAGGAGCAGTGGCTTGGCAGAAACTTTTAGCTGATTATGCCTAATATAATTTTGAGATCAAAAACTCATATTTCATTTGAACTACTGTTGTTTGTGTTTCATATCTGTCTAATATGTTCACAAATTGGCTTTATTTTGGCCACTTGCTCCAATAGTGCAAATGTACCTTATTTGCTACATGAGGTGACAATATCTTCTTCAGCTAACTATTATGGTGTGCTGTGGGTCATTTTCATACACAGGAAAGTGTCAGTCAGGAGGAGCTTGTGACCAGCAGCCAGACAGAGTCCCAGATCCCTCCCCTATGCCCTCCTGCTAAAATGGCCAGGAAGAGCAGGAATCTGGATGAGGCCCCAGCTGCCTTCCTCAGCCAGGCCACTACTGCCATCAGGACAGATCCAGATGAGGCTGGGATATTTGCCATGGTGACTGCCAATAAATTAAGGCAGATGGACGGTGAGCAAAGGAGCAGGTGTGATGAACTCATCCTGCAGCTCCTAAAGATGGCGAAAAGCCAACTTCAAGAAAACACAAACCTGTGTGATTTTGTGGCCCTACATCCACCACCTCCACAGCCACCCCCCCAACCACAGCCACCCCACCCACCAAGTAGCATGGCGGACAGTGGCAATTCCAGCTACAAGACCCCCAACAAGGTCACTGAACTGGGGATTTTCAGCCCTTCACCAATTACTTATTTCCTTTTTTTTGTTTTGGAATAATTATTTTATTTGTCATATTATCTATATTTTTGTATCCATAGAATGCACTTTTTGGTTAAGTTCTTTATATTTGTATGTCTCTAATATCTCTAATTAAATTTTTTGCTTTTTTTAATGCAAAATAAAAAAAAATGTGTAGAATAATTATTGACTATGTGTGTTACTTCAAATGACAGTTTGGGAGTAGGCAGTTACATTTAAAAAAAATACAAGGTGAAATTAACAAGGGACATCAACATAGTTGTATCTTTGATCTTAAAAACTACAGCATAATGGTGTTGTGGTAACTTGCACAAAAAACAAACAAATAAACATATTAATATTCTTGATATCACTAGAAAAAAAAAAACCTTTGAAAATACGTTTGCCAGAGCTCCATCAGTATCACCAGCAATGCAGCTTCATTATTATCCCATTAAAGAAGAAGAGAATGTGCGCTTCATTTCAAGATTTCATAATTTGCCACGTCATGAGCGTTAATTCTCCATTATGAGCACTAGTTTACAAGATCGATCGCTTCCGGCTCATCCTTGCTTCCGAGCATGTGTGTTTGTACTGTGGACTTTTGTATAACAGACTTGTGTACACATGAGATGAAAATCTGACAACAGACCATTGTCCACCAAAATTTTACTAGCCTGCGGGAGCGCATGCGCGGAGTCTCCCAAGATGGCCGCCGGCATCTAGAGCTCCGCTCCACCGCAGCCCTGCATTAACCACCGGAGCTCCCGGAGCGCCCTAATACGGTACTGGAAAGCGGATTAGAGTGGGGGAACACTCAGGGATACCGCGGATGGCGTCCCCGAGCGCCAGAAAGGATTTGTCCGGCCGTATGAAAGCCAAAAACGGCCCTATCAGTTATGCCAAGATGGCGGCGGCTACACGAGGCCTTCCTGCCTCAGCGCCTCAGGAAGCATCCATTGCGGACCAGGACCAAGAGCAACTATCTTTTCAAGGTACAGACTGTGCCCCCTTACAATCAGTTAATTCTCCTTCTTCCACTGAGTCTCTGCTAGGGGGATTGAGTGCAGGATATTCCTCTACACCTATGAGAGATCCACATACAGGCCTGCTGCTGACAGTCAGTGAGGCACAGGATGATTTCCCTCCCCCCACAGACTTTCCTTCCATGATGACTGCTTTCTCACACATGCTTTCCAAAAGCCTAGCTATTCAGGCAAATCAGATCACTACCTCTATACATGCAGACCTACAGAAAATTGGTATGAGGTTGGACACTGTGGAACGGAAAACTGACCAGGCAGTATCCCGGATCAATCAGAATTCGGCTAGATTGGAAGAGGTTCAGGACCAACTAGAGACTGCTTTTGCAAAAATCGAGGACCTCGAGAACAGGTCGAGAAGATACAATTTTAGGGTACAGGGGATCCCAGAATCTGAAAAAGAGGTACACAAGGTGGTGAGATCTCTCATAAGGAACTTGATTCCAGACATCCCAGATCGCCATTTGGAATTGGATAGAGCACATAGGGCTCTCCAGGCTCCCCGTTCTGACGGTTTACCCAGGGACATTATTGTCAAACCACATTATTATTCAGTGAAGGAGGAGGTCATGCGAAAAGCCAGATATGCGGAAAATCTCTTGTTTCAGGGTCACAAGATCCAACTATTTGCTGACCTCTCCCCGTATACTATACAGAAGAGACGGTCGTTTAAACCCTTGCTACAAGTTTTGTTGGACAAAGAGATCGCTTACAGATGGTCGTTTCCTTTGCGGCTGAACTTTTCTTACAAGAACAAAAGCTTTGGATTCTCCTCGTTCCAGGAAGGTGAAAAACTTTTGACTCGACTAGGTCTGATACACTTGGAACCCACACCGGAACACCCTAACAGGGGTACCCCAGCGTCAACCAAGCGACCATCCCCAGCGAGCCCGCTGCAGCAGATCTGGTTGACACAGAGCTCCAAGCGATCTAGAGAAAATCTACCACCTTGAGACTACTTTGGTTTCCCCTTAGGGGGATGATCTTTTTCATTTTTTGAGGATCCCCTGATTGTGGCACAGACCACGGGTCACAGGGGTCCTTTGGGGCTTTCTTTGCCCCCTCCTCTTTATAGAGGGTAATGGGTGGGAAGTCTTCCCGCATTTTGTATTGAGTAGTTGGGCCTTCTTCCCCCCCCTATTTGGACCTTTTTCTTGATTTCTTTTTGCCAATTATCCTTTTGGGGGGGAGGGTTTTTTTTTATATTTTTATATTGTTTTTTTTTTATATATATTTTGGTCTTGGTCCAGGTTAACCTCTTTCATTTTCAGGTTGCGGTCTCAGACCTTGTTATTCAGGACTCGTACAATCGGCACAGCGGACTATTCTCACATCGGAAGGGCCTGACATGTGACTGCCTTGTCGGGGTTAATATCCAGTCTCCCATCTGCGGCCGCAGGGGAAGCTTTCAGGGATCTGGGGTTTTTTTTGTTCATATTTTGGTTGCAATAGTTTTACATGGGTTCTAGGTAATGATTTGACAAGGGTTAGGTCATTCCTCCACCATCCCTATTTCTGGGGGGGGGGGGGGTGGTGGGACT